>NC_080681.1:13347685-13972685 GCF_030445035.2 Dasypus novemcinctus | reverse complement strand
TTCGAAAATTTGAACTGCAAAATGCCAGTGCAAGAGCAGTCCTGGACACAGTGGAGACCCATAAGTGCACCTTTCCTTATCCCCCTGAGAACTCTGGGTCCTGGTAGTGCCTTGGGTACAGAAGGCGCTGAATGAATGTTTCTTTCAAGAGATACTATAGCAGCCACTGTGAAAAACTGTTTGTTGGTTCCTCAGACAGTTAAACATAGAATTATACACCCCAGCAATTCTATTCCTAGTTATACACTCCAAGAGTTGAAAACAGGGACTCAGATACTTATACCCCAAGGTTCATAGAAGCATTACTCACAAAAGCCAAAAGGTGGAAACAACGCAAATATCCACCAACAGATGAATGGATAAAGAAGATGTGGTATGTCCATACAATGGGGCATTACTCAGCTGTAAAGATAAGTGAATTTCCGATACATTCTACACCATGGATGAACCTTGAAGACATCATGTCGAGTGAAATAAGCTAGATACAAAATGACAAATATTGCATGATTCCACTTATATGAAACATCTAGAATAAGCAAATTCATTGAGATGGAAAGTAGATCCGAGGTTACCAGGGGTGGGGGAGGAGGGAATGGGACGTTATTGCTATGTGGGTTTGGGGTGATGAAAAAGTGTGGGTAATGCGTGGTGGTGATGGTAGCACAACCTTGTAGTTGCAATTAATGCCACTGAATTGCACACTTAAAAATGGATGAAAGGGCAAATTTTATGTCATACATATGTACATTACCACGAGGAAACTTATTCGAAAGACTAGACAAAGCTGTACCGCCTACTTGCTGGATGATTAAGCCGAGCCTCTGTTTTCTCTTCTGACACATGGAAATAGAAGTACAGGGCTAGGTGGTGGACTTGGCCCAGTGGTTAGGGCGTCCGTCTACCACATGGGAGGCCCGCGGTTCAAGCCCCGGGCCTCCTTGACCCGTGTGGAGCTGGCCATGCGCAGCGCTGATGCGCGCAAGGAGTGCCCTGCCACGCAGGGGTGTCCCCCGCGTAGGGGAGCCCCACGCGCAAGGAGTGCGCCCCGTAAGGAGAGCCGCCAGGCGCGAAAGAAAGTGCAGCCTGCCCAGGAATGGTGCTGCACACACGGAGAGCTGACACAACAAGAGGACACAACAAAAAGAAACACTGAATCCTGTGCTGCTCACAACAACAGAAGCGGACAAAGAAGACGCATTAAATAGACACAGAAAACAGACAACTGGGGTGGGAGGGGGGAAGGGGAGAGAAATAAATAAATAAATAAATCTAAAAAAAAAAAAAAAGTACAGGGCTGTGAGGACTGAAAGAGGCAAGGCAGCTGAGGTCCAGCCCCTCCCCGGGCTCAGACATGCCCGAGGACCCGGGGCTCTGTACCGCACACACCTCCACGTCACTGCCCAGGGGTCCGCGGGCCAGAAGTGCCAAGGAGCCCAGGGCAGGCAGGCTTGGGGCACAGCTCCCAGCTTCCCAGCCCCAGGCGGTACGACTCTGAGCTATTCCATGCAGCCCCCCAGACGTCCCCGGGCGGGTGGAACCCAGGTCTGCAGCGGCAGGCCTGGCCCCCTTCCTTGTCTCCCGCCCCCCTCCACTGCTCGTGCTCCCGGGACTCGCCTCCCCACCAAATACTTGCACTCAAATCCTGGTCTCAGGCTCTGCTTCTGAGATTTGGAATCCCAGATTGCTTGTAAAACGCTTGACAGAAAAAGGACGCTTGGCAAATGTCAGTCCAAGAGACTGAACACTTCCAAAGGGCAAAACGTCTGCACTCCGATGCAGTTGTGTCCTGCGGGCCTAGAATAGGTCTGGCAGGAAGAAGCACCGAATACGGGGTTCAAGGAGCCGACACTGACATTTCGCGTCTGTGTCCGGGCCCTTCAGGCGCTCCCTTCCCCTATCGCCGCTGTCCTTTCTCCCCGTCCCATGTTTTCTTTCCTGGCCCTCCTTTTTGCGCTCCTCCCCTCCTTTCTCCTCTGCTGGAGGAAGGATGATCTGTTCCCCAAACGCCCCCTTGCCTTCCCCAAGCTTCGGCTCTGGAAATGAGCCCACCCACAGCATTGTGACATCACCGTGCGTTGGCCAATGGCTGCGCGCCCTTGGCCTCTGGACCCCTATTAATATAGGGGGAGCCTGCCTCTCCGGCAGGGCCCTTCAATCCTCAAGACAGCACCCAGAGCATGGGTCCCTCCTGATTCCTCTCCTGGCCTGATGCTCCTCACCGTCAAGCTGCTCCTGGGCCGGAGATGCAGCCTGCGGGTGTCGGGGAAGGAGAGCGTGGCCACGCTGAAGAAGCTGGTGTCCCAGCGCCTGCGGGTGCCCGAGCAGCAGCAGCACCTGCTCTTCCGCGGCCAGCTCCTCGCCGATGACAAGCGCCTCTCCGACTACTGCATCGGGCCCGATGCCTGCATCAACGTCATCATGCGGCCCCCGGAGAAGACGGCCCCCGAGGAGGCCCAGCAGGCCCGGCTCCCGCCGCCCCAGCCCCAGGCCTTGTGGCAGCACCTGGGCCGGGTCCTGGGCAAGCACTTCCGGCCGCAGGACGCCCAGGAGGTGCTGCGGAGGCTGCGGCAGGAGCATGAGACGTGGCTGCAGAGGATCAGCCTGGACGGCCTGGAGCAGCTGGCGTGGAAACACCTGACGGAGGAGCAGCGGGTGAAACCCGGAGAAGGGGAGCCCGTGGCCCCGGCGTCAGAGGCCACGTGACATGAAGGGGGAGGAGGAACAGGCTGATCAATAAACCGGCCCGTCTTACCCCGCAGCTCAGGGTCTCCCGGCCTCCCGCTTAGCTCTTCCCTGGAGGCTGTCCCCACGAGTTCCTGCTGCGGCAGACGCGTGCTCACCCCCTTTTCTTGAAACTGCAAAGCAGCCAGAGGTTTTCGGGACCCCCTTGTCCTCTCCTGGGCCTGAGGATCCCTCTCCAAAATGCAGAATGATTCCACCACCATCACCGCCCCCTCGGAGGGGCTCTGACCACATGGGGGGCAGCCCCAAGGGGGCTGTCAAAGGCTGCACCCCGTCGTGAGCAGGGCAGCTCTGCCTGAGCGCGGCCACCCACCTCCTGGGCGCGAGTCTCCGTGGCTCCTTTGGAACAAGGGGTGAGCGAGCGAATGTGGGTTGTTTTTTTTAAAGATTTATTTATTTATTTCTCTCCCCTTCCCCCCCACCCCGGTTGTCTGTTCTCTGTGTCTATTTGCTGCGTCTTCTTTGTCCACTTCTGTTGCTGTCAGCGGCACGGGAATCTGTGTTTCTTTTTGTTGTGTCACCTTGTGTCAGCTCTCCGAGTGTGCGGCGCCATTCCTGGGCAGGCTGCACTTTCTTTCATGCTGGGCGGCTCTCCTTACGGGGCGCACTCCTTGCACGTGGGGCTCCCCTACATGAGGGACACCCCTGCGTGGCAGGGCACTCCTTGCGCGCATCAGCGCTGCGCATGGGCCAGCTCCACACGGGTCAAGGAGGCCCGGGGTTTGAACCGCGGACCTCCCATGTGGTAGACGGACGCCCTAACCACTGGACCAAGTCCGCCGCCAACGTGTGTTATTTTTCTCCCATCCCCCCAGCCCCTGCCCCAGGCCCCCCACCAGCCAAGAGAAGAGGCATGTCGGGGGCTGACCACGTCCCGGGTGTCTGCCCTTGGGTTCATTCTTCATGGGGCAGGGGCAGCAGAGGTAGGAGTGGGAGGAGAGCGCCTACTGTGTGCCAGGCCTGGAGCTAGGGAGACGGGAAGAGCAGGAAACAGGCTTAGGCAGACAACCCGGCTACCGCGCCCGCCGGGGCGAAGAGTCACGCCCGCCACCCCCGCTCTGGTGGCTCGGTGGTGCCACTGAGCCCCCATTATGCGCCTCGCCCTGTGCAAGGCTCCTGGGAGGGAGAAAAAGGCTATCAGTCCAGATCGTGGCCCCCGGAGAGCGAGCAGCCGGGATGGAGAGATGAGGCGTAAATGTGGAAAGTAAAACAACATTATTAAACTGGGGGACAGCCCGCCTCCCTAAAAGTGCAGGTGGCAGTCACGCCCTCACGGGGCTCCTGGCTGGGCACCGTCCCCTGCAGGCTGGGGGCATGGGGGGGCAAGCCTTTTTCTCTGTTATTGCTGAGGGGTCCCCACACTCTGGGTACGGGGAGGGGAAGGGACAGGCGCCCTCGCCGGGAGCCAGGGTCCCTCCCTGCACCCCAAAGTCCCCTAGGCGAGGTCCTGGGGGAGGAGGATGGGGGAGGGAGTGTCGTGAAAGTCAGGAGCAGGGCCTCTGGGGGGGGGTGTTCTGTGCTTGGCGCGTGGGCCAAGGTGAGCGTGGGTAGCCGCCCTCACCTGTTGATGCTCAGGTTTTCCACCTGTTTAGCGGCGATCGTTCTCGTCAGAGCCACTCACCTCCAGGTGTCTGCGAGCGTCACGTGTGAAGACAGCGCCATTGGGAGGGATGGTTTCCACGTGTCTGGCTCTGGGGGCCACCCCTCCTTCCAGCACCCACATCCCAGCTCATAGCCCATCCCCCTTACCGGGCCTCACCCCCCATGCCCAAAGGCCTCGCCTGGGTGTCATGGGCTCAGCCCCGCAGGGTGGGGATGGGGCAGCCCGAGCCCGCGTCTTGGTCCCTCTGCTTGGGTCCCTGGCCCCCACCCTCACCAGGAGAGGCCACCCACAGCTCTGCCGGGTGCTTGTGCAGTGGCAGTGCCATTTGCCAAGGGGATGAAACTATTATCTCTACGTTAGGGGAGCTAATAGCCCATTTTCCAGGAAATCTGTGAGCGATAAAAATAAGTGGGCCGTTTTATTTCTTTGGTTGAAAGAAGCTACCGTGGAGGACGGGGAAGCGTTTATTTTCTCTCTAGTTAGTGGGAGTCTCAGGGCTGGCTGAGGCGGGGAGGCAGCCCCCTCCCCTGCGTCTGTCCCACCGCTGCAGGGGAGGTCGACGTCCCTTCCCTGCAGGCGTGTGCCTCCCGCTGCTGGCTGCACCCTTCCCAGGGGCCCTGCCGCCCTCGCGCCTCCCCGCAGGTGCTGAGCGCGGGGAAGGATGCCTCTCCCGGGGATGGCTTTACTCAGGGTGCTTCTCGCCACTGGGCGGCAGGCTGTGTGCCCTAAGGGATGAGTTTACAGGTATCAGGAAACACAGGTGGGGGGTATATTGAGAGGCTGGAGGGCAGGAGCAGCCCCCCGTAACTCCAGGGACGGGTTAGAATCCCCGCCTATGGGGGCAACTCTCGCTCTGGCCGCCTGTAGTAGCAGGGGTCCTCCACTGTGCCCCGTCTCACTGTTCCCCCTTATTTCAGACCTAAAACTGTGCCCCTGAAGCAGCTGAAGGTTTCCTGTGTCCTTCCCTGTGGCCACCACTCAAGGGTTGGTGGGAGTCGGGGGTCTGCCCTTCATTGCCCACAGCACCCTCCCTGCAGGTAGTAGCTGGGCTCCAGCAGGGGCCTCTCAGGACAGCCGCTGCAGCCAGGTGTCCAGGGGTGTGCTGCTACCCACCGGGAAATCTGCTGCACCTGCAGCCCAGTTCCATCCCGGTCACCTGGTCCCTGGCCAAATAGCCTTTCTGATGGAAGCAGGTGCAGTGCCCTGGTACGTGTGTTATCCCATCAGTCCTTCATTCTTTGATCAGCACGCACCTCTGGCCCACCCACCATGTGCCAGGCCTTGTGCTTCGCATTTAGGCTTGTGATGAGAGCCCGGTCTTCCGAGAAAGCCGTTTAAAGAGAAGAGCGCCCCCTGCCGTCCCTCGCGGCGTGGTGCAGCAAAGGGGCATGGGGAAGCCTCTTTCCTCTCGCTACTTTCCACTTAAAGTGTTTGGAAGGCAGCTCTGGGGCTTTTACTCATATTCCTGAATGGCCAGTCAGGATTAATAAGCTTGCAGATGTTGAAGAAGGAGGCGTCTTACAACACTCCAGACTCCCAGGGACCACGGAGGCCTGATTTGAGAAGTGAGCCCCAGGATCCCACTCCCTCTTACCCCGCCCCCTCTCCCCCCTGCCACCTCCCTCGACCTCCCTTCCCTTCCCCTCTCCTCTCTGTCCCTTTGTTTAGTTTAGTTATATACAAGCCTGCCAGCTGTTTGACCTGGGGGAGAGGGGCATGGAGTGGGAGGAAGTGGAAGGCTAAGGCGGTGCTTCCCCGGAATGCGACAAGCTGAGATGCGCAGCAGCCAGCACGGGAGGGCTCTGGACCCCTGCTCGTGCCAGGGAGGCTTGGCGGGAGGTGGGGGTGAGGTAGACTGTCAGTGTCAATCTCCCAATATTGAACTTAACTAGCTTGAATACAACCTTGCTTTTGCAAGGAAAAAAAACAAATCAGCTGGCCGTGGTAAATGCGCTAAGCTCTCCCGGTCTTTCTAAAACTGTTGGAATCTTCATACTTAGGGGGTGCCCTATGAGTGGGAGAATCACTGCAGAGGGAAGACCAGAACTATTCCATCTCGGTCTTCACGTCGGGACTAATTTGACAAAAGTGCCCTGTGTGAAAGGAAGCCTGGGCTGGCCCCTGAGCAGGGCGCCGCCTGGGACCTGGGGTTGCGGGGTGGGCACCTGCACTGGGTATGGCCCGGGGCCCAGTCTCTGCTCTACCATTAGCCATGGCCTTGTGCAGGTCACTTCAGCTCTCCGGACCAGAGACCCCTCATGCATGAAATAGAAAAAGAGGGGGCTGGACTTGTCATGTGAAGGTTCTGCGGTGACATGAAGGTACAGGCACGGGTGGCTGTGCCCAGCCTGCGAGAAGCAACAGGCGCCGGCCCGTGCACAGAGCACCGTGTGCCTGGGAGCAGCATGGCCCATCCTGGATGGACACGTATCGACAGTGGTGCAATGCTCAGAATGCGCGGCTGCAAAACAGCAGGTACACTATGAATGTATTTTTTAAAGGAAATAACGAAGCTTGAAATCATACACCGTGGAGATCACTTGGGGATACGTGCATAGGAACGCATTAACCGTTCTGTGGGAAGGGAAACGCAGTCAAGGAGGGGCTCACCAGAGCTTCACTTGTACTATAAAGTCTATTATATCAGATGGTGGGAATGCCTTATAGGTATTTGTTTTCTACAGTTGGGAAACAAATTACTGCAAACTTAGTAGCTTACAATAATTAGTGGCTTGGGAGATGTGGCACAAACAGTTGAGTGCCTGCTTCCTGCATGGGAGCTCCTGGGTTCAATCCCCGGTGCCTCCTAAGAACAAACAAAAAAATAAACAATAAGCAAACAAGCGGAAAAAAAACCTCAAGGGAGCCCATGTGGCTCATTGGTTGAGCACCAGCTTCCCACATCCAGAGTCTGGGGTTCAATCCTCTGCTTAGGGTCTCACGAGGCTGCAGTCGAGATGTTGGCCGGGCTGTGTTCCCCCTGACGCTGGACTCGGGGGCCGCAGCTTCTAAGCTCACTGAATTTGTTGTTGGCTTCATTGATTTTCTCGAGGTTGGGGATGAGCTTCTTGGTGGAGGCGGGGGCTGCCCTCAGCTGCTTGTGTCTGCCCACAGTTCCCTGCCCCACGGGCTTTTCCAGCATGGACACTTGCTTCAGCAAACTTGCAAGGAGCATCTCTAGAGCAGGGGTTCTTCCCAAGGGGTCTGTGAGCTTGAATTGAAATTCAGAAAAACATTATTGGGAAGTGGAGGTGGCTCAAGTGATAGAGCTTCTGCCTACCATATGGGGAGCCCTGGGCTCAATCCCTGGGGCCTCCTGGTGAAAATAAGAGAAAGCATGCCCATGCAGCGAGCCAGTGCCCGTGTGGGTGCCTGCAAGGCAAGCCAGTGTCCGCGCGAATGTCCACATGGTGAGCCAGTACCCGCACAAGTGAGTCACGCAGCAAGGTGATGACGCAGCAAAAACAGAGACAAGGGGAGGGTCAAGGTGAAGCACAGCAGAGACCAGAACTGAGGTGACACAATTGACAGAGAACCTCTCTCCCCATCAGAGGTCTCCAGGATCGAATCCTGGTGAATCCTAGAGGAGAGAAAATGAGAAGACAACACAGACAGCAAAAACAGCAGGGAGGAAGGAGGGGAAGGGGGGGAAATAAATCTTTTTTTAAAAAAATCCCTTATTAAAAAAAACAAAACATTATTCTTGTGGGGACGTGTTGGCGTGGGTGTGATATATTTATTAAATAACGGGTCCATGGTTTTCACGTGACTGGCAAAGGGGACTGTGGAACAAAACAGGTTAAAATTCCTGTTGTAGAGTGAATGTGCTACAATGAAGTCTTACAGCACGTCATCACGGACATGATACCCCATTACCTTTGCCACACTCTGTTGGTTAGATGCAAGTTGTGGGCTCCTTCCTGCCCACATTCAAAGGGAAGGGATTACACAAGGGCAGGATCACAAGGACACAAGGACACTCACACCGGGTGTTCACTATTTACAATTTCATTTTATTTTTAGGAGGTACCAGGGATTGAACCCTGGTACATGTACATGTACGGCACCTCGTACATGAAGAGCAGATGCTCAGACCACTGAGCCGCATCTGCTCCCCTGTCACAGCTTTCTGTAGATCTGAAAGCATTGCTAATAAGCGTCACACTCAGCGCAGGGGCTGCGGGAGCACAGGTGAGAGAGTGGTCCTGCCCAGCTGAGTCTCAGGGAGACTTCCTGGAGGAGGGAGCCCCTGAGCTGCTGGAGGGTGGGAAGAGGGGCAGCTGGGGGACACCTGGGGGTCCACATGGAACACCTGGAGACCTGCCACTCGGCTCAGCACACCCAGCATCTGACCTTGCTGGTACCTTGTGTCTCCCCAGAGCTGTGTGGACACACAGACACACCCACAGGCGCCCCCTCCCAGACACCTCAGCCCCCCAGGGCGGGCAGAGCCGGGTCTGCAGACTCCTCCTGGCGTCGGGAGTCCAGAATTGCCTTTCTAGGCCGAGGCCGCGGGAGCCCAGCTGCCCCGGCTGGACGTGGCGCAGGCAGCCCAGCTAGAAGATCCTACACAGCAGAGGTGAGGACAGAGGGCTAGACTCGGTGGAGCCAAGCCCTGCCCACGCCGCCCGGGAGCCGCCAGGCTGCGAGGAGAGGCTGGACCGACTCTGAGATCTTCAGGGTGTGGGTGCTCGCGAGGCCACGCGGGGAGGTCTGCAGGCAAACGTAGGTGGGCAAGGTGCACACGCGTCCAGTGGGTGCCTGCACAGGCCCACCAGCCCCCAGAGCTGTAAGGGCAGAGGATGGGCTGGTTTATTTTACGCGTCGGCTTGCCCAGACCTTGGTGTGTGGGCGAACGCAAACCTCACTGCGAGGTTCTTTTGTAGATATGATTAACTTTATTTGGGAAGCAGGCGCTCAACCACTGAGCTACATTCACTCCCCGGGTTGGTAGACTTTAAGCTGACTTTAAGTAAAGGAGATTACTCTCGATCATGGGCCTCATCCAATCAGGTGAAGGCCTTAGCCACCAAAACCTGAGGTTACCCGGAGAAGAAATGCTGCCTCAAGGCAACCACATCAATTCTTGTGTGAGCGTCCAGCCCGACATCCTGCCCTGAAGATCACACGTACCAGCCCACGACCCCGCGAGCTAATTCCTTAAAAGAAGTTTCTTTACGCACGCACCCTGTGGGTTGCTTCTCTGGGGAGCCCTGACGGCGACAGCCTCCCTGCTTCGTATGCACTCCCCAACGTGGGCTGTTTCCCCTGCGCCCCTGCCTGAGCCCGGCTGGCTCTTCCCGCACCCTGAAGCTAGGGTGGCTGCCGGCCAGCGGCAGGGGCGCGGGCAGGGGCAGGCCGGCCCCCGTTAGGGCCCTGCCGCCGAGCAGGCTGCGGCTCACGGAGGTGGCTGCGATGGCAACAGCTGCAGAGCGCAGGTCTGTGGCCCCTGGAGCAGCTGGTGCCTCTGCCTTGCTCTGCCCCTCTGGGGTCGCCTCTCTCTTCTCCTTGCCCCTTCTGCTTTTCCCTCTTCTCTGTCCTCTCCTTCCTGTCCTCTCTGACCACGTTTGGGGCCGAGTGGGCTGCACTGAATGACATCTGAGTGCTGCCTTTTAGCTCCTTTTCTCTCTGCCTCTCATAACCCTTTTGACCCAGGCCCTGTCCTCCTTCTCTTTCCTCCCATTCCTTTCGGGAGTCATCTTTCTATTAACAAAAATCCCAGCTTTTCTCCCGGTCCTCCCACGTGCCTTCTTTCTCTCTTCCTTAGCTGAACCCATGCTGTGGGCAGCCATGGACGGGACCTGGAACCCACTACCTTTTGAACAACCCTCCAGCCCACCCGCTCGCACGGGCAACACCGACTCCCGGGCACAGATGGCCAGCCCGGGGCTCGAGGTCAGCAAGGCACGGTCTCGTTGCATGCACCTGCTTGCTAACGGAGACCCCAAAACAGACATTACACCTAGGCAGAGAAGGGGCAGAGACACCTGCGTGCCCGGCGCCGCCGCGAATAGCCTTGCTCGCCGCTGGCGGGGAGGGTGGCCGGGCCAGGCACGGGCAGAGCGGTTTCGCTGCAGCTTCGGGGCAGTCTGTGCACGCTGCCCCTCCCGGCTGCGGCGGCCAGCTGTTTGGGTGCCGGGTCCCTGCGCTTCCTCCCGTGGCCCTACCCAGGCACTCGGGGTCCCCTCATCCTCTCAGCCACGCTCCAGGGGTCCCTGCTGGCTCCCCCCCCGGGGGGGGGCAGCTTGAGTCCGCTGGGCTCCAGGGCTATAAATCCCCCTCTGGAAAGGACTGTAATTGGAGGAGCTGGCAGGAAGCCCCCAGGACAGCCCCTGCCTACCTGCCCCTCGCCCCCCTCCGACAGCATTCCCCATCAGGGTGATTTAAGGGCGCCCGGCAGCCTTTAGCAGCTCTCTGCCCTCGTAGAGGGTGATAAATCTGGGCTCACTACTGTCGGCCGGCGGGCTGTAAACCCGTCACGGCTGAGTGCAGCGGGGCCAGAGCTGCCCGCCGAGGCCTGGCTGAGCCCCCCTTGTCACCGGGCCGCCCTCGGACAAGTCCCAGGGCACCCGAGCCTGGGACATTATTTACGGGCCTCAGCCCCCAGGATCAAAGCCTCCGTCCATCAGAGCGGGCAGGGCGGAGGCTGGTCCCTGCACCCCTGACGGCGTCCTCTCATCCAGACGACCTCAGGCTGTGGCTGCCACTTAACCTTGAACGCTGATGCATTGGCCAAAGCCCCAAGGCCCCAAGACCCCCCTGTGCCCCCTTCCTCTTTATTTCCCTGACCAACCCCAATTCCTCCCCCTCCACCGGAACAGGGACTCTGGAGGGGCTTTGGTGACAGCGCTGCAAAGAGGGTGTCAGGCTTGGTCCCTCACTGCACCCCATTCTCACAGCACAGCCTGGCTGAAAGGAGAAGCCTCAGGCCCTCAAACCCCAGTCTAAACAGCCTGGAGCGGCCCCATGGCACGAGGAATGGGCAGCGTCTCTCCAGACTCTCCCATCCTCTGTGCTGCTTTGCTCCCCCTGTCCACCCAGACCCTCCTTCCTTTGTACTGTGATATGACAGCGGGCAAGGAGCCGCCGGCAGGGTGGACAGAGGGAGAGGGTGTTAGACCTGGGTGTGGATGGCTTGGGATTGAGTCTGATGCTCCCTGACTGTGAGGCTTCGGGCCGGTCACTTGGCCTCTCTGAGCCTAGGCACGGGGTTGTTCAGAGTAGCCCACGAAGAGCCGGGCGGGAGAGGGGCTTTTCTAAAGCGCCAAGCAGAGCGAGCCCCTCTCTCCACGTTGATCCCTCTTGCAGTCAGCAGACTCCACCCAGTCAGTTTACAGTAGAGGGATTTGCTGCAGGGAGATGGGTGGCGATTAGGATTCCTGAAAGGGTCAAGGACTGGGCTTGGACACGCAGCCAGGAGCACTGCAGCCAAGAGCAACGCCCGAAGGCACCGCGGCCCGCCTGCTGCTTGGCTCCGGTGAGCTGGGGACTGGGTCCCCACACGGGCTCCAGTGCCTCCCTAGCTGCTCTCACGCGACTCACTCCATCTTCAAGTCTCATGAAGGAGTGTCTGATTGGGAGAAGCCAGGCTGTGCTGAAGCCTTAGCTGAAAGGGAATCTTGGAGATGTAGATGTGCTCTTTCCAAGCTAGAAGGGGGTTGGCTGTGGGGAATTTTATGGAACGAATGACCCAGTTTCTTTAACAAATGAATGGCCAGGGAAAAAGGAGAGAGAACAACTAAGAGGAATCCATAGACTGACATAGCAGCTGATTGCAATCAATGCCTGGAGTTATTTGGCTCCTGAGTTGAGCAAACTATATCCATATCCGTATAAAAGGCAAGACAACCAAGGAAAGATGAGCCCTGTCTATATTTGATGGTATTAAGGAATGTGCTACTTTGTTAGAAGAGAGATAGTATTGTTGTGTCGTAAAAAGTCATCTTTTAGAGATGCATACTAAGATATAGATGAAATGGTAGGTTAGATTTGCTTTAGAATAATGGGAAATTTCTACAATGATAACTGTAGAAACTGGGTAATACATGCATGGGGGTTGATTGTGCTATTTTATTTTTGTGTTTGACCTTTGCCATAATAAGTTTTTTAGAAGGTTTATTTCAGCAGCCACTCAGCCTGTGGAAGCCTTGCCTCTAATGTATTGCAACAACCTCAGGTGCTAATAAAGTATTATACTCATCACCATGTGTTGTGGACTGCCAGTATCTCACCCTCTGAAGCTAACTAACCAGCTCTCCTTTGCCCCCAAATGCAATGCATTTGGAAAAACAATCCCAGATTCTCATTTCCTTGAGGGTTTCTTGCCTGGAATCTCTTCTGATACCAATTACAGTTCTTAGTTGGGTACGAGAGCTTCATTCTGGCTCGTTTAAGCAGAAAGGAATTTACTGAAGGACATTGGGTTATTTATAGAATCTCGGGGAGGGCCGAGACACAACGTGGCTTGGAAAAACAGCGCAGTAGAAATACCCCAGCACCCTATGGGGCTGATCTGGTGGAAACGCTACCCTGCTGCCCGCTACCCAGGGAGGAGGGGCCAGAGACCTCTCATAGTTGACCTGGGAGGCAGAATCCCCCTGGGTGGAGCTGCTGCTGGCATTTCTGTCTACTTATGTACCTCTCCCTCCCACTCCAACCCCCTCCCTGGCCCCTGTAGGAATTCTCCTGGTGGAACTAGGTCCCTTGTGCACCCTAGCTGCAAAGGAGTCTGGGAAGGATAGTTTTAAGCTCTCCACCCTCTTCCGTGCAGAAAGGCAAACTTTCTCTGTCTTTGTTGCTAAGAGAGTTTCTTGCCCAGTTCTCCAGCTCTCAGCACAGGGGCGTAGGGCAGGGCCTAATATCGCACTGGGCAGTCTTTTGTTGTTGCCTGCCAAGGCTTCGAAGCTTTAAGTCCCAGTGCTGGGGAGGGAGACATCCTGCCCCGTGCCCTTAACAGGTAATAGCTACACAGAGTTTACAAAGACCTCTCACATACATTTTCTCTTTTGGTCCTCTCAACAAGTTTGATAGGCTGGGATTGTCATCCCCATTTTATATTCAAGAAGATTGAAACTCAAAGAGGTTTTGTGATTTGCCCAAGGTCTCAGAGCTGGTATCTGGCAGAACCAATATCCAAGTCCTCCTCTCTCCCTCTCACTCTGAACCCACATGTGTGGGATAACTCATTGCAATTTTAGTTGTGGCTGGATCGTCCTTTCTCCATCTGGAGAGGGTAGCCAGGTCTTTGTGCAAACTTGCCTTGCTCCAGACTTTTGATTAGAGCATAGATAGGCCCTGGGGTCAGCATGCTGGGAGCTCGTGTGAGCTGGACAGACTTTGGACGCGTATTTCAACCTTCTCTTTCCTCCTGTGTATAAGTGCTAACATTAACGGTATCTGCATTAGGGGCTTATTGATAGGATTAAACGGGTTAACACAAGTGAAGTGCTTAGAGTATAGTAAATGTTCAGTACCTTTTATCATCTCTGCTACTGTTTGGGGGGGACACCCAAAGCAGCAATTATGAGGCACCCAGACTTTCACACCTTCTTGGCTTTTGTTCTGCAAAACCATGGGCTCCTTGAGTGTGATTATTGTCTTGTAAGAGCAAGTGGTGGGGGGAAGCCTGGGGTCAGACAGTGGAGAGCATCCCGGGGAAGGGCTGGGGGTCCCACAGCGGTTGGACTGGCGCTGTACCCCCTGGCTTCAGGGCTGAGGGGGTTCCTAGGGCAAGGGCTGCAGGGACACCTGAGCAGCTTAATCCTCAGCCAGGACCCGAGCCCCAGAGTGGCTCAGAAACCGGGACCTACCACCCTTCAGGGTCTGTGAGAAGCGGTCAGTGGGCATGATCATGTGGACATTGTGCACAGAGACCAGCGGGCCCTTCCCGGAATGTTCTGGAATGTGAGAGACCCCAGAATCATTGTTCGCTTCTGATGGATGGGTGGACAAGGAAACTCCAATAACAGAAAACTGAATTTCTCTCCGGACTGGTAGGATGGAGATTTGGAGCCTATTAAAGATGATCTGGAGAAAGAAATGGGACCTTTTTTTTATTCCTTTAGCACCACATTTGGAGAATAAAATCTCCTACATGCCCTATCTTGTTATCATCCAGTGGAGATCATCAACAAAACCACTATTAGGCAAAGATTGCCTGGAAACCCGAACCCCACTGCCAGCAAAGCTCTTCTCCCCTCCACCTCCCTTTATCAGACTCACTCCCTAGGGAGGATGTGAATGAGTCAGGTAAATACAGGCTCAAGTCCCAGCGCTGCCACTTACTAGCTGGACTAGCTGTGTGTGAGGTTGGTTAGTCATCGGTAAAATGAGACAAATCCTGTTCAAAGAGCTGTCATGAAGAGTAAGTGAGACAATGGAATTCAAAATGCTCTTCATGAACTGTGTACCAACCTCAGGAGTGATGGCTGTGCCTTCATGTAGACTGACGTCAAGGGGGTGTGTGGCGCCTCCGTGGTGCGCCCGCCTGCCTGGTAAATCACATCCCCCAGAACCCCCTGTCTAGTATGCTCCTGGGTGGAGTTGGCCTTGAGAGAAGGCACTGGTGGGAGCTAAAGGAAGGAGGGAGGCAGCTGGCATTTTGCAGCCTACATACACCTTCTCCCGGTTATTCGAACACTAATCTAGGTGCCGCTCTAAAGGGATTTTGCTTATGTAACCAAACTACCCTATCTGACGACTTTAAATTAGGGGGATTAACCTGGGTGGCCTGACTTAATCAGCTGGAAGCCCTTTAATAAGCATCGGCTTAGGCCTTCCCCGAGAGAGAGAGAGAGACTGGCCTGTGGCCAAGAGCTTCGGCCGATGCCTGGGGTGGGGTGGGGAGCAGGTGTCCCGCCTACCCAGGACCTTCCCTTCCAGATGGCCTGCCCTATGTTTTTTTTTCCATTAAAAAAATTTATTGAAGTATATCATTCATTCACAAACATACGTAAACAATAAGTGTAGAGTAAAAGTTGTGAACTTGCAGAACACGCAAGTGTGACGTCATGCAGCAAGCCGATTCTTGTAATAAATCCATTTAGATCTCTGACTGGTTCTGCTTGTCTGGTTGAAACCTGACAGAGACAAGGTACCTCTTCCAGGCCACACAGCCTGGCAGGAGGCCTCGGCGACCAAGGGGAGAGGCGTCAGGCGGAAGAGACCCGCTTTGTACCGGGAGAGGGTGCAGCCAGGGTTAGGGAGCCCAGCCTCAGCCACGCCACCTGCAGCCCTCGTGGCGCTCCTGCCCTCTGCCCGCTCGGTAGGAAATTCAAGGTCACATTAAGGCACTTAAACAGAGGGTGAGGCAGCTCCCTTATGCTCAGGTTTCAGAAAAGGAATTAGAGACGACTTGTCCAAGACCACTCAGCTGACAAGTGGCACAGCCACTTCTGGTTAGCTGCCTTCCTGACTGTGGAGCAAGTTGGCGCTGAGTGCCCCTCACGGGCCGGGCACGGCTGGGCACAGGGACGGAAGGCTGAGCAAGCACCTCCTTTTCCCAGCTTCTGGGCCAGGGATGCTGTCAGGGGCCGGGTGGCTGGACGAGCAGGGAGCGGCAGCGGGAAGTTGGCTCACCCAGCTGGACCCGGCTGCACTTGGCAACACTCAGGCTGAGCGCCCGGAGAAGCTGCCGCGGAGGTAGGCGCTCCGGGCCGGCGGAAGCGGGCGTGCTCTTGGGGCGCCGCCGGAAGCCGGGTGGCGGTCCCCGAGGATCCCCTGGGTCTCGTTAGAGGCTCCTGTAAGGGAGTGGGGAATTGCTGTCCAGAGGGACGCGTGAGGAGGAGCTTGCAGGGGCCCCAGGAGCTGCCCTGCGCCGTCCCTGCTGGCCGCCTCGCAGGGTCTAAGGCTCTCCGAGAGAGCTTGCCAGCCCCCCGCCCGCCGCCGGGCTGCCCGGGCAGCAGCCAGAGCAACGGCTTTCTGACTGGGTGTTCGCAGCACCTCGGGGACAAACCGACAAGAACACCTTCTCTCATCTGGGTGGTAAATTGCATGGCTATCTTGGGCCTAAAACTTTTTTTCCTATGATATGTGTAGAACAGCCTCTTCTTTATGGACTCAGTACATATTGTTTGAGGGCCCACGTGCCAGGCACACACCCCTCCCCAGGCAAGGCCTGCACCCAGCTGCGGTGCTTCCTGCCGGCAAAGGGAAGACGGGCAGTGGAGCGCAAGCAGGCATTATAAAACCCAGTTACGGGGAGCGACGTGGCTCAAGTGGTTAAGCATCAGCTTCCCACACGGGAGGTCCCGGGTTCCGTCCTCGGTGCCTCCTGAAAACAAAAAACAAGCAAACAAACAAACAAATTTTTTAAAAAACCAGTTATGATCATGTGACCACTTGTAGAACTGAGGACTCTTCCTTCCTTATTTTGAGATACGTCTGTGTGTGTATACATATGTAAAGATTTCCATTAAGCAAATATTTTTGTTTCCTTTCCCTCCCTCATTCCTTTATCACCTAACATAAGATATGTTAATAGTGGTTAACTTTGTATCCCAAGTTATCGAAGGGGGACTGTGAATCAGCTAGAAGTAGAATGGGTATCAAAATGGGGATAAAATTCCTGCCTGCACTGACTTACATTCTGGTGGGGGAGAAATAATAACTAAAATATATATAGATATATCAGTTGGTGATAAATAAGGACAAAAATAAAGCAGGGAAGAGGGATAGGGAGTGTGTAAGAGTGCCTGGGCACACATGCATGTGCACACATGTACACGTATGTGCGTGAGGGCATGTGTGCACATGTGCATGTTTGATTTCAAAAGAGGTGGCTGGGGAAGGCATTCTAATGAGATGGCATTTGAGAATAACCTGAAGGAAGTTATTGTGGGACTCACAGCAGGTGCAAAGGCCCTGAGGTGAGAGTGTGGCTCAACCAGGGAGCAGGAGGCAGAGTGCAGTGTGCGACTGATTAAGAGACAATGGGGGCGAGAAGACACAGGGCTTTACCCCAGGGAGACGGGGAGCTGGGTCAGGACTGGGAGCTGAGATGGGACATGCCCTGACTTGGGTTTCCGTACAAATGTCTCGACTGCCCCAAGGCTTGACCCCACACTTGACCATCAGGATAGGGAGACCGTCCAGCGCGTCCTCCCTGGACACCCGCGTGGTCCTGCTGCGCTCTGCGTCCCGCCAGCCCCACTGCCCGAGGGTCAGAGCCCGCGGTCCAGGCTTCCGGAGTCCAAGGTCAGACAAGAGGAGTCTGACGCAGCCTCCACCCCCCGCCCGGGGCTCCTGCCCTTGGTTGACTGTGTAGGGTCTTGAAAGGCTGACGATTAGATTCCATGAACGTGACCCAAGCCTTCCCTCTGCGCTGGGCGCAGCTAAACCCCGAGGCTGCAGAGCGAGTCAGGACGCCCTTGCCCCGGAGGAGACTTGCAGGTGGAGACAGACGTGCCTGTGACACACGAAGACGCAGAGTGGAAAAGCTTCTTCCAGCTTATTCTGGAGGGGCCATGGTCCCGGGGTGAGGGTCTGGGGAGCAGTTAACACTGGAGCTGAGGCATTAAAAACAGGCTGGAGGGGAGCGGATGCAGCTAGTGGTTGAGCGCCTGCTTCCCACGTACGAGGTCCTGGGTTCGATCCTCAGTACTTCCTAAAAACAAAACAACAACAAAAAAGAGGCTGGAAGGGCAGCCAGGAAGAGGGACTAGCACATACAAGATACAGCGTCTGAGAGTGTGCAGAGGAAAAATCTCAACCCCAAACTCTGGGGTGAGGTACTTGAATGCCCTTTATCTCCCAGGCAGCTTACATTCTCTTTTGATTCTACTGCCCCAAGGTGGTGAAAGCCTAACCTTGGGCAATTTGAGGAAGCCCTGTTCCTGCCCCTGGGATTGCTTTAACGCTGGGTGGGGCAGCGGGCTTTGACATCCCCCAAGGTGCTGGCTGTCTCCCCCAGCCGGCCCCGGGGCTGGGGCGCTCCGCCCCCTTCATAGCAGTGGCAGGTGGAAAGCCTGGATTCTGAGAACCACCCGCTGCTGAGATTCCAGGGCCTCCGTGCGTGGCCTGAGGGTGGTGGGCAGGTGCTCCGTCTCCCAACAGCCCTGGACCTGTTTCTGCTGTCGTAAAAAGGGGACTGACGGGGTCAGGTGGAGGAAATGAGACGGGACGCGAGGCTCACCAGGCCAGGGTGTGCAGAGCTCCGTGCTGCGGGTGCCTGGAGCTCACGCAGGGCCGTGCGTCCTGCGCTCGCCAGGCGCTTGGGGGGGGGGGCGGAGAAGACGTGCCCCCAGCACACCGAGGCTTGGCGGGCGAGGCCCCGGGCAGGGTGGCGGTGAGCAAGGGGGGCGCTGAACAGCAGTGAGGCGCTCAAAGACCCCCAGCCCCCCTCCTTGTGCCCCTAGCTTTCGCAGGGACGTCTGGGCAGGCGCGCTGGAGGCTCCCGAGGCGGCGCCTGCGCGCTGGGGACCCCGAGGAGCCCGGATGTGCGTCCTTCGCCGCTCGCCCTCTCCCTGGCTGTCGCGCGCGGCTCGTTGTTGGCGGCGCCGCGTGACTTCGCGGCCTGTATTTTCAGCCTCGCTTTGACGTCAGGCTCCGGCTCAGTCCCTGGGGTTGGGTTTTGTACATTTCCAGGAGCCTCCCCGTCATCCCGCGGGTCTCTCAGGCGGTCCCCAGCGCCCGCCGTTCCCTTGGCAACGGGATGTGGGGGGGAGGGGCTGGCGCGGTCCGTGGAGGGAAGTCGGGGTGCGCTGGCCCCCCTGCTGGGAAGCGCGGGGGAGGGGGGGGGGAGCCGGGTGGTCGGGACCCGGTAGGACAGGTGGACAGGGCCAGGACAGAGCCCGGCTGGCCCAGGTGTGCGCTGGGCACGTTTGTCTCTGGGCTGCTCCACTGCAGACATTCTGGAACCAGCCCTGTCCCAAGAGCCAAAAAGAAGGGAGGAAGTGGGGGGCGGGGGGCAGAGGAGGGTGGGAGGTGAGGGAAATGGGCAGGACGTGATGACCCGAGCTTAAACTATCGTTTGTACAGTCATCACTTCCTCATTTCTTTTTCTCATTTATTCCTCGAAACAACTTTGCTGTAGATATTGTTCTTTTTTTTATAGATGGGGAAAAACTGTTGTAGAGAGACTGTTCTTGGCTCACAGCACCTCAAACTCAGCCTCGCTCTGTCCTGGACTTTTTTTTTTTTTTTTTTTTTGAGGTACCGTGGTCAAGGATTGAACCGGGGACCTCATATGTGGGAAGCGGGCACTCAACCACTGAGCCACATTGGCTCCCCTGAGTTGGTTTTTTTCGTTTGTTTGCTTGTTGGTTATTTATTGTTGTTGTTTTGTACTTAGGAGGCACCAGGAACCGAACCTGGGGCCTCCTATGTAGGAAGCAGGCGCTCACCTGCTTGAGCCACATCTCCCCTGCCCCAGTTCTTGGGTCAGAGCTGCAGGGGTGAGGGCTGCTCTCGGGCTGTGCCGGGGCACTCCTGGACCGGCATCCTATGGTGGCCCCGAAACACTGACCACCACTTGTGTTCTGGGGTGTCTCCATGCACATCCCACCTTTGAGCCTAGTTTAAGGTTCTGTCTGTGCTGGGTACCCTAGACACAGGGCAGCAACTGTATCAGCCAAGAGACTCTACCTGCTGTGGGTGCCCCACTCCTACTCTCCCTCTGACCTTAGGAGTGCCACTTTCTCTCGAGCGCAATCGTCTCTTTTTTTTGTACCCCATAAGATTAGTATGTCCTAAACTGAGCTCATCTTCTCTCTGGCCCCCCACACTGGGGGCTCAGAACCCCACACTGCTCATCACCCCCATTTCTCTGGCTGATGTTGTCGCTCTCCTGCATCTCCATCCAGAACTCACAAGTCCTCCTACACCCCACCCTCACCCCCACCCACCTCCAGTCAACCACCACGTCCCATCGAGTGTGCCCCTAGATTCTTAGAGGATTGCTGCCTTCTTCTGCGTCCCCCAGCCCTGGCTTGCCCAGGGGCCCTTGTCTCCCACCTCACCCCACCCCCCTTAGAATCCTCCAGAGTCTTCCATTCACCCAGGAAGTAAGCTAATACCCACCTGCCTCACTGGGTGGTAGAGGGGATGAAGCAGGGTACTGGCCAGAAAGTTCTGTGCCCCGTGCCTGGAGTTTGACAGGTGCTCAAGCAGTGCCAGTTCTTTTCCTTACCACCCTCTCTTCCTGCTCGAAGTTACGTGTCATTGTGAAACGACCCGACTCTGGAGTCTCCCTTCTCTTTTTTCTACCTGTCAGGATCCCGACCCCCACTCCAGTTTCCAGTGTCTCCCAGTTCCCAGTGCAATACTGAGCTCAGATGCTCATGGCAATATTGCCCCAGAGTTAAGCACACCGGCTCTGCCCTCAGATCCCAGATCTGTCTGTAACTAGCTGTGTGACCTGGGGCAAGTTACTCAACCTCTCTGTATGCTAGTTTCCTCCTCTGTAAGATGGGGATGATAGAGATACTATGCCTCATAGGCTTGCTGTGGAAAATGAATTTTTGCGCATAAAATACTTAGAATGCTGCCTGGCAAAGAAAAAGCAAAAAACAAACAAAAAAAAAACAAGAGTTGGATAAATATTAGCTTTTGTAATTATTGCCTGGAATATGTAATAACCTAAATAGTCTCCCTGCTGCCAGATTTGTCCCTTCCAATACATTCTGCATTCGGGGGCCCTGAGGGATTTCTCCATTGCTCCCATGTAGGGTTGCCAGATAAGACACAGGCTGCCCAGTTCAAATTCAGACTTAACTGGACGTCTAGTGTGTTTATTTGCTAAATCTGGCAACTCTATTCCCGTGTTAAAATTTTTCCATGGTTCTCTGTTACCTTCAAAACAAAGTCTAAGCTTTTCAGCGTGACATTCAAGCTCTGTGTAATTCAGACTCCTGCCCTTGCGTTTAGTCTCTCGCCTCCCAGTTCCTCGCCACTCCCAGCCCCCTCAGCTGAGGCTCCAGCCACCTCCACCTGCTTTTCTGGAATCCCAGAAAACCAGTCTTAGCATTTTGGATTAAGGAAGAACCATTCGCCACATTTTTCAGGTGAGGAAATTGAGGGCCAGAGATTTAAGGAACTGCCCCAAGCCACACCGCCGGGAGGTGATGCCCACGTGTCCCAGGCCGGTGTTTCTTAGCAGGACCTCAGCCCTGGCATCTGAAACACCGACAGCCACACCTGCGGGGGAGGACCCTCCTGCGGCTGCACACGTCTTAGAGTTCACACCTCCTGGGTCAGGAGGACCAGCCAAGGGCTTCTCCCACGGCTGGGGGCCTGGAGCAGTCCCGGGGGGATGGCCTCTGCAAGTTGTGTGCCCAGCATGCATTCGGGACTTAGGTAAGCGGTCCCCAGGGTACAGAGTAAGTGCTTCCGAGACCCGGGACTGAGGGAAACCAGCCCTTGTTGCGGATCTACACTTGGGGTTTGGTCGGGATGGAATCTTATTTTCCCAAATCCGAATCGAGAGCCAGGGCACGTTAGACCCGGGAGTCTGAGATGGGAGGAACAATCCTGGCTGGCCCAGCAGCAGCCTTGTGGTGACCTCAGAGAGGAGGCAGGGGATGGGAGCGGGGGGGGCATCTTGGCCGCGGGGTCCCTGGGCAGGTCTCCCCACCCTACGGTCACCCCCAGCTTTAAACACAAAGTGGAACCGTTTCCCAGCTGGGAGGCTCTGGCTCAGTGTCAGCCCCTTGATGAAAATATCTTTTCTCAGGGCTGAAAACTTGGTCTCGGTAATTGACTTGTATAATGTCCAAAGACTCTGCAAATAACCAGCCCAAAGTGATGCATCATCTTTAGCAAAAAGATTTATCATGGAATCTGCAGCAGCCTCGCATTTGTCTGGGGCAGAAATAGGAACGACACTGCTTGCCAGGAATCATCCTTTGTCTTCAAAGCAAATTCGTCCACGCTTGGAGGCTCCTGGGCCCCACCGAGGCCTGTGGCCAACTGCCTGGCCTGGAATGCCACCGCCTCCCTCTCAAGGGGCACAGGCACGGTGAAATGGAGTCTGTGGCTCCTTCCTGACCTGCAGGAGGAATCACGCGTCACCTGCACTGCAGAGAGGCTGAGGGGAAGCGCGGTTTAGAGCGTGGTCCTGGGACCCGGGGTCTGGGGTAAATCCAGCCTCGCCTGCCCTGTTCCGTGGCACGGGGCAGGCTTCTTAACTTCTTTACGCTCTGGTTCTGGAAAATGGGGATAGCAACAGTGTCTACTTCGTACTGCAGAGGATCAAATGAAAGGACGCACAGCGCGGGCTGGTGCGAGGTGTGTGGGCAGAGGTTTGGTGCTCTCGTTGCATGGCCAGGCACCGCGGGGAACAGAGGGGTGAGGGGGCAAGAGGCGGCCCTTCACTCCAGGCCATTTTACGGGCCTCCTCCCTCCCCCAGCGACTCCGAATGAGGAAACTAAGGCTTGGAGAGGTCAAGGGCCCACCTAGCGAGTGGCAAAGTCGGTCTTCAAACCCGGGTCCAGCTGAGTCCACGGCCTGTATTTTTTCTGTCGCACGCCCTGGCATATAACTCAGCTGGAGGGTCAAGACGGGCAGGTAAGAGGATAAGGAAGAGGAAAGATGCAGACGAGGGTGTGCCCGCCGTGGACCAGCGGGCTTTGTTCACTCGTGCCTTCACCACATTTTAGCTGTGTGACCCTGGGCAAGTCGCTGACCTTCTCCAGTCTCCTGTGCATTAGGTTTTTAGCACGGTAAACAGTGTTTGTGGCCGTTGCTGTTAAAGGCAGGTGTGCTGTGTGCTGGAGGACAATGCTGTGGCCAGCAGCGAGGGCGGGCAGCCTCCCCATCCGCCCGTCTCCTGAGGAACTGGGCTGTGGGTTGGAGGCAATCAGGGAAGACAGCAGGGAGGAGGTGACATTCAAACGGGGCTTTGAAGGACAGAAAGCCCTTGGGTGACTGGAGCCTTGTGGGAGGGCCTTCCAGCCAGAAAGGGGATGATGCACGGGAAGGCACTAGATGGGGAGATTCCCGGCAAGAGAGCACAGAAAGGCTGAGGGCTCCACGAGGAAGCGCTTCCCTTCGTCCGCCCACCGTGACAGAAGCGAGGCCTTTTAAAAGTCCCTTTCCGGGTGCCAAGCACTTTGGAAACATGATCTCTAATTTTACAACTGCACTTCACAGTAGGTGACAGTGTTCCCTTTGACAGATAAAACAACTGAGGCTGGAGACTAAATCAACTTCCCGAGGCCACGGAAGTGACAGAGCCGGAATTCAGCTTCAGGTCTGTCTCCAAAGCCAGGGCCCTGGCTGCACCGGTGCTAAATGCCAGCCCCACGCCGGATGGATTTGGGGAGGGGTCTGTACAGAAAGGTTGAGCATTGTCTCTGGACTTGAGCTGCTTACTGTTTTGGTAAAAGAACACACACACACACACACACACCACGGCCGGGGTGCTCGGCTGGGGGTGAATGGGGTGGGGCTGGGGGGCTGCTCTGCCTCGTGTCACGCCCTCAACCCTAAGCTCAGCAACCCTGCGTGAGGGAAGAATGAGGGAGCCCAGCCTCGTGGGGGCGACCCCGGCTGGGACCAGGCTCCAGCACGGAGGTTTCCCCACCCCCACGGCAGCTGCTGGACCTCGCTGGCCAGGCCAGGTGGTGACAGTCTACAGCCAGTGCTGCGGGGCAGGGCGGGTCTTCCAGCCCCGTGAAGACCGCTGCTTCTGTTCTCTGTCTCCTTCAGTAATAAACCTTTCAACGCAAGTTATTTTTTTGTCTAGTCTGAATCCACCTCCCCCCACTGCTGGGCCGGCCACTGCCGGCTGCTTAAGCCCATCTGATTGACAGTATCAATCGCTCTTCAGCCGTTGGCAGTTGTCCTGACCCAGAGTTGGCCAATGCCCCCACCTCACTCAGTCCTGTCCCGCCACCCGCACCCCCCAGACGCTCCTCCCCATCCGTCCTTCTCCCCACCTCCCCCTGGAAGCCTTCCCGACTTCCGTGGCCTGCCCTGCTTCTCGTAGACCCCTGAACTTCCCCCGGAGCACAGCTTGTCAGTCAAGATGCCCTTCTAGTTGCTTATTTATACGTATCGAGGCATGGCAGGTCCGTGAGGGCACGAAGCGTTCTTTTCCTGCTTCTTCTCATCCCCAGCTCTAAGCAAGGAATGGCACAGGGCTGGCGATGCCTGGAAGGTTCAGCTGGATGGGGACAGGCATGGGACATCCTGATCAAAAAGAGATGTCCAGGGGAGTGGATGTGGCTCAAGCAATTGAGCGCCCACCTCCCACATGGGAAGTCCTGGGTTCGGTTCCCAGTGCCTCCTAAAGAAGACAAACAACCAAGGAGTAGACAACAAGCAGACACCAAGGAAAAACAACGAGCAGACAATGAGCAAAAATGAGCACAAACAATGAGCAAAAACAATGAGCAAACAGATGAGGGACTCATCTGGGGGGCGGGGACAGGACATTAAATAATGCGATGTCCATAGAGTGCCCAGGACTGCATCTGGCTCTGCCTGACACTACGGCTTCGTGTGATTTATCAGCATTGTCTCCACACTGGTCAGCCAAGGGGCTGAGGCTGAGTCTTGCACAGGCTAAATGAGATCTGCTTTCACCACCCTTGAAGTACCTATTTCTCCATCCAGGTAGAATAACCTGGGAGCAAAGGTACCTGAAGTCTCACGGACCAGAGATGCACTTACATCTCTCCAGCACCCCGGCACCCCCTTGCCCCCCATGCAGCCCTCTGCTCAGACCTGGTGCTGATTAGGTGGCAAGGAGTTAGCTAATGACACACAGCTCGGTGCTTGCCCCAGTTTTGCAACCGACTTGCTGTGTGACCTTGGACAAGTCACTCCACCTTCCTGGGCCTCTTTGTTCTCTTCTGTACAATGAGGGTGGCAGGCCGGGAAGATTGTTGAGGTGCCTTCCAGCTCTGGACCTTTGATTCCCTGACTCAAGGGCACGATGCCTACTGCCTTTCAAATAAAAATGTTCCTCCCCTGACAACCAGCCTGGGGAGATCAATAATCCTGTGAGAACATCCTTGCAGTAAAGCTAGAGCTCTGCGGCCTCCCCCAGGGCTAGAAACTTTATCTTTATTCATTGTTCAGCTTCATCTCCCTCTCCTGAGCCCTCCCTGCAGCCCCCTTCCCCGCCCCACCCCCAACCCAGGGCTGCAACCTGCCATGAATGAAGAGTGGCTGCTCACGTGGCCCGGTCACCATGGCGACGGGTCCCCGCAGACGAGGTAGGCATCAAAGTCACATGAGAACCCCGGAAAACTGGCTGAGATATTTATAGCAGCAGGCGGCTGGTGCCTTTATGGAAATGGGTCTATATTTGTCTCTGGTATGAACCCAGCATGCTGTCCCAGGGGCAAGGTAGGTTTGGCCTCGGCCTCTCTCCCCGCCTGCCGCCAGGGGCCACAGCCCCCTCCCCTCCCTATGGTGTCCCTCTCTGTCCTCCTCTAGCTACCCTGTTCTTGTTCACAGTCTATGATGCTTCCTCCCAGCCTGGCAGTTTGGGGTTCCAGGATGCTGGGCACGTGGGCAATGCGGGTCACCCTCTACGCTCCCCAGCCCACCATCGGTGCTTGCTGCTCTCCACAAATACAAGCCACTGCTGTCACTCCAGGTCTTTGCCACTCCTCTCTTCTATAAGACAGTTTTAAGGTAGCCCCTGAAGGGGAGGATGCTACCTCACAGCACAGATCTTGGAAGGGGTCAGCACCCGGGCCCCGCGTGTGTGGTACAGCCACGGTCCAGGAAAGAAAGGTAACGCTACCCACGAGGGCGAGATGAGCGCTCACCTCACATTGCCACGTTCAAGCCCCACCGTGCCCCAGAACCCAGGTACTGCTGCTTCCCCCCATTTTAGGACAGGCCCGGGAAGCTCCGCGTCAGAAGGAGAGCCCCGAGGAGTCTGATCGCGAAGTCCATCATCTTCCCACTGTGCTCCGCGGTAAAGGTCGCAGAACACGTGTCTGAATTTGAGGGGATGGCGGGGAGGGGTGGGGGTCGAGGAGAGGGCGTCAGAAGGGGCAGTGGAGGACAGGAGAAAGGCATTTTATTATTTTAATGAGTGGGTAATACATGCACATGGCCAAAGCACAATTGAAACAGAAGTCAGTCCATACGAAACCCCCTCCTCAGTGCCCTCCAACCCCCCCCCCCGCCCCGCCCCAAGGCCATCACTGTGCTGGTTTCAAGCGTAGCTTTTCCAGAGATCTCACGTGCACATAGAAGCAGATGTGGCTACAGTGAATACACATAGTGCAGACATGTGGTATAAAATTCAAAAGTTATACAAGGAAAAGTAAGTCGTTTTCCCATGCCCTGCCCCCAGTTACCCAAGCCCTCACCCTGGGAGAGACAAGAACTGTTACTGGTTTCTTATGTGTCATTCCAGAAATATTCTATGCTTCTCTAAGTATGCATAGTATGCACAAATGGTCATATCCTCTACCCAGTTTTTGGTGTCTTTTTTTTCATTGAGCAATACATCTTGGAGACCTTTCCAAATCAGAACATACATGGCAGACTCGTTCGTTATGGCTGCAAAGAATGTCAGTGCATGGATGTATCATAAATTATTTAAATGGTTCCCTGTTAAAAGACATTTAAATTACTTCCATTCTCTTTCTGTTGCAAACACCGCTGCAAAGAATATCTTTAAACAAATGTCATTTTGCACATGTGCAAAATGAGTGTTTTCATAATTTTGATACATAAGGCCTAATTGTCAATGGATATGTGCCTTTGTAATTTTGATAAATATGGTCTAATTATCTTCCACAGAGATTGTACAGTTTAACTCGTCTCCTGTCAGTAGTACATGTGTTATCAACGTTTTTTTATTTTTAATCATTTGCCAACTTAATAGGTAAAAAATGGTAACTCATTATTTTTCAATTTGCATTTCTCCCATTATGAATGAAACTGAACACCTTTCCATATGTTAAAAGCCACTCGGCTCTCCTTTTCTGTGAACTTTCTTTTCATAGCCTTTTCTATCTTTTTCTTACTGATGATTATGAACTCTTTATATATTAAAGAAATACCACCCCGCCCCCCTTTTTCACAGATATCCAACAAATATTTATGAGTACCAGGACTGTGCTGGGGATACAGCTTGCATCTAGTTGGGAGAAGAGGACAAACAAATAAACAGTCCAGGGTGTCAAATGCCAGATGGTGATGAGCCATTTGGAGAAGAGTAAAGCCGGAGGAGGGGAAGGGATGTGCCAGTGGGTGTACTGTACTTAGAAAGGTCTTCTTCACCTAACATTATAACAGAAGTTTCCACGTTGCAGTTTAGTATTTCCATGGTTTCATTAAGAAAATTATTAGACTTTTCAAAGGACAGACTTCTGACTTTGATAATCCTCTCTCCTGCATGTTGGCTTTCCTATTTCATTAATTTCTACATTGCCCTCATTATTTTCGTCATTTACTTTGGTTGTATATTGTAGGTTTTTCCCCCTTAACTTCTTGAAATGGCTGGTTGGCTCATCGATTTTCAGCATTTTTTTCTTTTCTAGTTTACCTATACTAGATACCCGTCTAAGTTAAGGGCTTCTTAAAAAGGGGTCTGTGAGCTTGAATTGAAATTTAAAAAAAAACATTATTCTTGTGGGGACGTGTTGGTGTGGATGTGATATGTTTATTAAATAATACACAGTACAGTGTGGACTCAGTAAGGGGTCCGTGGTTTTCCCCCGACTGGCAAAGGGGTCCATGGAACTGGAAAGGTTAAGAGCCGCTGGTCTAAGTGCTGCTATAGAGGCATTCCTGTGGCTTAATTGTTTACCTTTATTAATCTCAGAAAATCTAAAATTTATAGTGGTATGAGGAATAAGGAGTCTAATTTTTTTTAGATGGCTGACCCAATATCATTTATTGAAAAATCCATCTTTCCCCTTTCATTTGAAATAGAATTTTTAGCCTATTCTGAATGACTCTTTGGGTTTAATTCTGGACTTGGCACTCTGCCTCATTTAGTTCTCATGATAGGACCACATTAGTTTAAACTTGTAGTTCTATAAAATGCTTTGCCTTCTGGTAGGCTAATTCATCACATCACACCCATTACTCTGCCTTTGCATCATTTTCCTGGCTATTTTTGTTTGTTTCTTTTTCCACATGAACCTCAGAATCAGCTTGTCTAGTTAAAAAGAAAAAAAATCATTTTTCTTGAGGTCGTGTTAAAACGATAGAGTAATTTAGAGACAGTGAGCATCTTTACTATATTTTGTCTTCCAATCTAAGAATATGTCATTTTTCTATGCTCAAACCACCTACGGGGTCTCTTAGTAGCACTTGGAAGCTTCCTTCCTGTAGATTTTCCATATATCTTTTTAAGTTTCTTCCTTTTTTGTTGCTATTGTAACAAGCATTTCTTATATATTTTTTACTGGTGGGTATACACCTGAAGGCTATTGTATTTTAATACGTTTATTTGCATCCAACCATGTTACTGGGTTATCTTATTGTTTGTTAAGTGTTTTAGTTGTAAATTATTTTTAAAGTGAAAAAAATGAAGCTTTCAGTCTTTGGGGAAAGAATACACATTAAATTTGAAAAGTCCCAGGGTAGGGGAGTGGATGTGGCTCAAGCAGTTGAGCGCCTGCCTTTCACATGGGAGGTCCTGGGTTCGGTACCCTGTGCCTCCTAAACAAACAAACAACAAGCAAAACAACTCAGGGAAGCCAATGTGGCTCAGAGGTTGGGTGCCAGCTTCCACACAGGAGGTTCCAGGTTCAACCCCCGGCCTCTGATTCCTCAAAAAAGAAAAAAAGTATCTCATGGTAAAATGGCTATTTAATGCCTCAGTGAGTTGATGTGAGACACTTAGAGGAGTGCGTGGCACATCTCGTTAGTTATTGCTAACAGCAACGGTGATAAGACCACTTTATGTGTACACAAGGTCCTATCTCATAATCCCTACCATGAGGTTAGAGAACAGATTATTATTTCCATTTTCTAAAGAATCTGAAGTCCAGGGATATTAACTCATTTGCCAAAGGTCACCCAGCAAGGGATCAGAACCCAAGTTTATCTGATTTTACGCATCCAACAGTCTTAGAAAAAGAGAGGTGAACCCATTTGTCAAGCGAGGGGTCTCTTGGACTCACTCATCCCAGAGGTCTGTTTTGGCTTTTAGCCTGGATATTCGTAGCCAGGCACGTCTAGCTTGGGCAGCCACACGCCGTCAGATGGTCCGTGACGCCACCGATGCCACTGAATTCCAAGCAGCGAGAGGCTCGCGGCTGCCTGGCGTTCGGGGATGGGCTCTGACCTACCTTTGTGTGGTACTTCTCGCTCCTTCCGTTCAGTGTCTCTGGCGTCACACAGGACGACGACCCTGCGTTGCCTGGAGAGACGAGGAACAAAGCGGGTCGCGGCTCGCCTGAGTCACGGCGGGAGGAGAGGTGGCAGGTGCCGGCCTGGAAGCGCTGCAGCCCACGGCCTCGACCCCCGCTGCCCCTCCTCTCTCTCACAGTCCCCCCCGTGGCTCCCCTCCCTTCTTCAGCCCTGCTCACCCTGGGGGGCGGGAATCCCACGCCCGCTTGAAGTGAGGCTTCCGTTTGTAGACAGGGGGTCGGTGTCAAGGGTCAGGAATAAAGACTAGCATTTGGGTGCTTCTGAAAGGCTCTGAGGTTGCTTCCTCCCACTTAAGCCTACACAGGAAGTCATTCCCATGATGTCATTGCTCTAAAACTTTCAATGGCTCCCTATTATCTCCCAACTTAAGTAGAAGCTTTCCAGACTGCCACATTAGAAAATCAAACTAGCCTTCCGGCTTTGTCTCCCACTGGTCTCCCAGCTCACGGCTTCTAAATAGCCCATTGGGATCAGACCCCAGTCTTTGAGGCCTGGGGTATGGTGAATTCCTTCCCACGCTAGCGCCTGCTTGCTCTCTCCTTCTTTACAGGGAGCCTCTGGCTCTGGACAGGAATCTAGCTGGTCTTTTTACAGCCATCCTTCATCCGAAATCGATCATTTTATCAATGTGGCTCAAAATGACCTATGTTAGCAGCCCCGCGACATCGTTGCCTCATGGTTTAGTTTGAAATAAACTAAAATCCCAGGTATTTTTCATGTAAACTGACGAAATGTCCATTTCCCCCCCACCCTGAACTTATCCAAGGGATTTTTTGTAGTCTACCGTTGGCCTTTACTGGTCTGCTTGCTTTTAGCATTGATCTTAGTGACCCTGCCCAGCTTTTAAGCTCTGCATTTTGATAAGCCTACTTTTATGATTTCAAGCAGGTGATAAAAATACGGACCAGGGGAGCCCAAAGAGAACCCTGTAGCAAGTGTGTGAACCCTCCTGGGCGCCCGGCCTCCGCTTATTCAAAGCGATTGCTTGCAGGCTAGGTGCTGGGCAAGGAAGGACGTGCTTCTACTACTTTCCCTGGGAGCTCACGGCCTAGGAGAGAGGCTGCCACGGAAACACGTAACGACGGTGATAATGCCGCCGGGTGCCGTGGCAGCCTAGAGAGGGGTGGCAATTTTCTGGGTAGAGGGCACGGGGAGTGAGGGCAGGCCTGAGGAGGAACGAGGCGAGCCTGGACTGAAGGAAGAGGCCTCCTCGCTAGCCGAGGGGAGCTGCGAGTGCAAAGCGGCAGGAGGTAGAGTGAGCTGCCCCCAGTGTCGTCGGGGCGCCATCCTGGTGGGGGCTGGGGGGGGGGGCAAGGCGGGAGAGGTGGGCAAGGCAGGGGCTCTCCACCAAGGACATCATGAGGGTGGGGAGGGGGCAAGGGAGGGTTTTAAGTTGCGAGTGACATGGCTAGATCTTGGGGGAAATGAGAACGATGGATTCGGATAAGAAACCCAAAACAGAAACGTAAAAGGAAATGAATTGGGAAGCGGATGTGGCTCAGGCAACTGAGCTCTCACTCACCATACGGGAGGTCCGTGGTTTGGTTCACGGTGCCTCCTAAAGAAGAAAGCGAGCTGGGGTGACAGGAGGGTGCAGCGAGCTGACACAGCAAGATGACGCAAGAAGAGACACAAGAAGAAAAACATAATGAGAGACAACAAAGCAGGGAACCGAGGTGGTTCAAACGATTAGGCACCTCCCTCCCACATCAGAGGATCTGGGTTCAGTTTCCGGTGCCTCCTAAAAAACCAAGGAAGACAACAAACACAGCAAGTGCAAACGAGGAGGTGGGGAACAATGAATAAATTAAATAAATCTTAAAAAAAAATCTGTATAAGGTAATGAACTCACCTGTGCTCTTCGATCCTTACTTGACCAAAAGAAAAAAAACTGTGCGTAGAATCCTATTTCCTTCTCCTAAGCAACATAACTCCCAGCAAGAATTCAACTGGGCTGACAAAGTCCTCCTCCTTCCCTGCTTTGGGGACCATTTGCTCGCTCTTCTCCCTGGATGAAGGCCATTGTCTTCTCACCTCTGAGGCTGCCCTGGGCTTTAATGAGGCCCTGGGCTTGTAGGGTCCACCGTGCTCTAAAATGCTATCCAGAGGAAAGCTAGTTAGCAGCTCAGCACCTTCCACGTTGCCCGTGGCCAACTGCATAAACCCTTACTCGGACTTAAGCCATGAGCTGAGCCCTGCACACTGCCTGACAGAGTCGGTCTCCCTGAACGTCGTTTAATCGGACTAGAAAACCAGGCCATTGTGCGGTGGGCATGTGACCTCGGAGCTGTGCAGGGAGGGCTGCCGTGCCCAGGGCTGGCACCAGATGAGCTGGGGGACGGGGGGCGGCTGCGCTCTCTGTCCCAACGCTGCCCAGGCAAGACCCGTCTCCTTTCAGGTTCTCAATGCTCTCCCCTTAACACGTGGCTCAAGTTGGGATGGGCGACTCTGGACAGCCTGATTTGCAAGGGGTCCCTGGGCCCAAAGTTCTGTTCCACCAACACAGGGCCCCTGGTCACCGATTTCTGGGCCTTGCTTTAGATTCCCGGCACTGTCGTCGCAAAGAACCACAAACCAGATCCCTTAAAACAACAGAAACGTGTTGTCTCCGTTCTGGAGGCTACAAGTCCAACACCTGCAGGGAGGAGCCTTCCTTGCCTCATCCTGGCTGCTGGTGGCTTACCAGCAGTCCTCGGGCGACCGCGGCCGCCGTCACGCGGCCTGCTCCCCTGCGCACATCTGCATCTCCTCGCCCTGCTCCACTGCCGCGTCTGCATCTCCTTGCCCCTTCCTATAAGGTCGGCAGTCACACGGGTTAAGGGCCCACCTCAATCCTCTAGGACCTCATTTGAACTTGCCTAGTTCCATCTGGAATACCCTATTTCCCAACAAGCTCACACCCCGAGATCAGCACTTCAACACGTCTTCTTGGAGGACACAGTTCAACTGATAACGGCCTGAATCACCTCCTGCCAGGCTGCCGGCCCAGATCCTCACTATCTGCCAGTGCCATCATCATCCTCTTCTTCCTATGTTCGCCCTCAGACAGCAGTAGCAGCACCTCCGGGTTTCGCATCCTCACCACGTGCCAGGCTGCTGTTACAAACAGGCTCCAAGGGAAAATCCCCTTCGATGCCCAACATCCTGTGAGGGGGCGTTCTTATCAGCCCCACTTCGCAGGTGACAACTGTCAGGCGATGGGGGCTCCCAGGCCGGTAATTTTTTTTTTATACTGGCATGCTCTCTGCTCCTATTTCACACTCCTCTACTTTATGAACAAAAATACCATAAAATCTGCTTTGAGAATAATTCAACAATATAGATAGGCCACTTGAAAGTATAGTCCTTATGTAGCTTAATAATTTCCCATTTCGAATACCACTGGGAAAGTATGCAAATACAGTACTAGGAAGCCTGCACCTGAACTCCAGGACCTTTTTTTTTTTTTAAGAAGGTATAGGGGATCGAACTTGGGACCTTGTACATGCAAAGCAGACACCCAACCACTGAGCTACACGTGCGCCCCAGGGCCTAAGTTTTAACTGCACAGCACTGCCCAACTACCGTGCCCTGCAGCTCTCACCCCTGCCTCTGAGGACAGAGACCTCCCATCTCCTCATTTTCTAACCCAGAGTGGCAAATATGTTTCCTTTCTTCTGCCACTCCCCCTGACTGGAGAGATGATGAAGTAGAAGTGGGCCTCGCTGGAATAGATGAGCACACTTCAATTAGGGATGGCGGCCACGGGAGCGGAAAGGGATTTGAGGATGCAAAAGGGCCCCGGACGAGGCCTAGTCCTGGAGAAAGAGAGCCCTTGCCCTTGGTTCCAGTTTCCTCTTCCCTGGGGGAATTTCACTGCCCTTGCAACTTCCTTCAGGTAAAATTCCACAACCCCACAGGGACTGGCTTTACCCTGAGACGACGCCACAATGAGCGCTCATTCTGGAGATGCACTTATCCAGTAAGAATGGTGGTTGGGGCCTCTCTTTCTAGCTGTGTTTTAGTTTGAGCATGAGTTGGGTGGGGTTTGTTCATCCTTTTTCCTGATCTAACATCATAAATCTGGGAGGCTGGGTTCCTCTGATGGTGATGGGAAGAGGTTCCAATTACTGCTTCCAGGTCAAAGGTGAGGGGATTCTCAAAAGTGTGAGAGTAGCAGGCCGAGGATGAGTGGTCACCGAGTCTTTCTGCTGCTTCTGAACTTCAGGAATGACACTGGCTGGTCTGGTTATTTCCTTACAGCATAACAAATAACCCCTAACCTTAGTGGAGTGAAATAACAGTTATTTCCTCTCTCCTTCTCACAGCTTCTGTGGGTCAGGCATTCAGGAAGGGCTCAGCTGGGCAGTTCGTCTCTGCTCCACACGGTGTTAGCTGGGTGGCCTCAAGGGGATCTGGAGGCCGGAGGTTCTGCTTCCAAGACAACTCACTCACGTGCTGGCAGGTCGACGCTGGCTGTCAGTCAGTCCGTGGACTGAGGGCCTTGTTTTCTCTCCATGTAGGCCCCTCCATGGGCTGCTTGAACTTCCTCACAGAACGATGGTTGGGTTCTACGAGCAAGCACCTTGAGAGAGAGAGGATGGAGGCTGTCCTTTTCTTATGGCCTCAGTCTAGAGCCAGGCATGCCATTACTTCTCTTGTTCGAGCAGGTGCAGAGCCCAAATTCAAGGGGAGGGAGTACACGCTCACCTCTTCAAGGGTACATTGTCAAAGAATTTGGGGACCATGTTTTAAAACATGCCCTGGGGAAACTCTAATATAATTGTGCCACTCAGAACAAAGAGGTGGTCATATCTTTGTTTCTGTGTGTTTAAGATACTCAGAATCACAAACACAACTTAGGTGAATGGCAGTTCAGGTTGTCCACATGGGTCCTGCCAACACTTTTTTCTACATCTAACTTTCAACACATCTGGGAGTGCCATCCTTTAGGTTTGGGTGGAGAGAGAGAAAAAAATAAAGTTAGGAGCATTTCCAGGGTCTTTCTTGTCAGGAAGGCAGGCTTGGGTGAAAGGGCAAGCTGGGTAGGAGAGGACGCCAGCCACCGCGTCTCCTCTCTCAGGCAGAAGCAGACTTGGAAGGATGGCTCGGGTCCTCGGGTCGGACCTCAGTCTGGCTGGGCACCTACTGCCCGTCAGTCAGTCCCCCGCGCTAGGGACGTGAGGCAGAGACAAATAGGAAGAGGTCCCATGCCCTGCTGGAGTCCTGTTCTGATTTGGGAGGCATGGCCCAACCTATGAAGAAGGACCTACATGATAAGGCCCCAAGTGACGCGACTGGGAGCAAGGACTTTGCACCGCTGTACGACTTTCACGCTCAGCCCTATTAGCAGCACGGGGATGCCATAGAAGGAGGAGGATCAGTGCTCAAGAGGCTCAGAGGAGGGGCAGTACTGAGCACCTCCTCTCAGGAAGACTTCCTGGCAGATGCCTTCCTTCAAATCTCCTAAAGGCCTTTTGATGGGCATCATGCCCACCACCCACGAGCGCCACCACCAAGGACCCTGCCCAGGCTTCATTTTCTTTAATTTGCTACACATTTCAACCTGTAAACTGCCTTTTCCTGGTAATTCTCTTTCTTCTGTGATACCCATTGTCCTCTTGCTGCCTGACTGTTCCTCTCTGTCTCCTTTTTTGCCTCTTCTTGCTCCTCCAGCCCTTAGAAGCAGGCACTTCCCGCTGAGTTCCTACCCTCTTGATTGTCTTCTACACACGACCTGTGGAAGGTCTCGTCTTCCCCACTGCTTCAACCACCTCCTTTCTATCAGTAGCTTCCAAGCCTGCATCTCCGCTCCTCTTGCTTGGGTTCTACACCACATTTCTAGCCGCCTTTCATCTCTTCATTCATTCGGTATCCTACACGCCGATGGGAGGGCAGGGTCTCCGTCCTTGTGGGGCTTCCACGTCGGCCAGGGAGAATGTCACGAAGCACGAAGGATTTGGCTGCAATTGTGACAACGGCTACAAAGGAGAGGTGTCCACTTGGGAGGTTGACCTAATTCTTCTCCAAGGTCAGGAGGGGCATCTTTGAAGAGTCTGGGGCTCAGCTGAGCTCCGCTGGATGAGTGGGCAGGGAGAGAGGGAAGAGGAGGGGACTTAAAGGACTCCAACCTAAGGGCTGGAGGCCTGAATCACGAAGGAGTGGGCGAGCTGGAAATGCTGAGGAAAGGTCAGCGCAGCTGGCGGGCTCCAGGGGGCCCGTGGGGAGCGTGGTATGACATGAGGCTAGACATGAGGGAGAGCTTCGTAGGACACGACAAAGATGTGGGTAACCACCCCCGCCCCCCCCAGGAGGCCACTGCAACTCTGCAGGCTTGAGAAGGGTGTGCCTGTATTTGTACTGAGAAAGGACCACTCTGGCTGCTGTGGGTGAGACTGGAGTTGGTGTTAGGTGGCTGTTGTGAGGTTATTAGACAAGTGAATATCTGGTATAGTTTGGACCAGGGTGGTGGCAGCAGAACTAGAGATGAGGCCAGATCCCAAATTTTATTTAGGAGATAAAATTTCAGGATTTAGTGATAGACTGCAGGAAGAATGAGGAAGCGTGGGAATGGATGTGGCTCAAGCAGTTGGGTGCCTGCCTCCCACATGGGAGGTCCTGGGTTTGGTTCCCGGTGCCTCCTAAAAAGAAGACGAGCAAGACAGAGAGAGCCCACAACGAAGAGACGCAGTGCACAAACAATGGGGATGGGGGACAGGCAAGGAGAAAGAAAGAAATCTTCTAAAAATATTTTTTGAAAAAAGTGGGGAAGAAGAAAGTCTTAAGGCCAATTACTGGGTCTCTGGCTGGTTCCGTTTTCATGGAGCTGGGGGGCACCTGAGGCAGAAGATAAAAGTTCGCTTCTCGCCTATGTGTGTGCAAGGTGGTTCCGGGGCAGGCTAGCCTCTTAGCCTGCAAGAGTAAAGCCTCAGACCCTTTGGAGTTCTTGCCAATGGCCCTCAGCGCCTTCCACTAGGACAACGGAGACAGGCTCCACCAGCCACCCCTCCCAAACACTGGCCTCAGGTGCCAGAGCTCCCCTCAGTGTCCCCCAGAGCAGAGGTAATCCACTCCAGACTCCCAAACAACCCTCCAAGGCTCCCTACCTTCACCTCCCATTGCCCGCACCCCTGCTTCAGCTCTGGCAACCATCCTCCCTGCACCCCTTCTCCAGCCTCGGCATCTGTGCCCTTGTCACGCTGTCCTCTCAACGGGGGCTGCCCTTTCAACCTCCTCCCTGCGAAAGGGCTGTCTCGCCTTATCCAGGAGGCTCGCCCCGAGTGCAGGCAGAACCGCCCTCTCCCTTCACTGCCTTCCACTCTGCTCGTCTTGCAGGGGTCCACAGATCTTCCGCTCTGTGTGCCGGATGCCTGGGTCGACCCAATCTGCTTCTTCCAGAGGCTCTGCACCTCATCTCTGGGCTCTCGGCTCCTCTAGTCTTTGTGACACAGCAGGTGCTCATTGGATGAATGCTGTACCGAAGAGCTGGACTGCACAGGGATGAAAGGTAGGATGGAGGTGTGGAGGGAAAAGGCGTTCCAAGTGAGGGGGGCGGAGTGAGCCAAGGCTTGACGGTGGAAGCGGCGAAGGCAGGGGACATCGCCACTTTGGGTGGGACTGAAAGAGGGGGGTCTGAAAAGGTGAAGAAAGGGGGGTACAGGGCCCAGGAGGGCTTTGGCCTCTGCGCTAGGAGGGCTCCAAGGTCTAGGTTACCTGCCCACGGTCCTCAAGGGGCTGTTCCGGGGACACTCCCGTCTCCTGCTCCCTGCCCACCCGCCCCGCCTGCGTCGGCCATCAGAGCCTCGTTCGCGGCCCCCGAGTCTCGCTTTGACGCGGGCCCGTGCGTGAGTCAAGCGTGCGTCACGGCGCCGGGGCTCCAGGGCGGCCTCACCGAAAACGAGGGAACAGTGCGCACCGCGCTCCGCCCAGCTCCGTTCCGCTCTGCAGAGCCGGCGCGGCCAGGGCGCGGGGAGGCGCGGGGAGGCGCGGGGAGGGCGGCGCTCGGCCCGGCGACTGCAGCCCAGCGCGCTCGCTCCGCGGCGGGACCTGGGCCGCCGGGCCGCTCCCCCGGGGCCGGAGAGCGCGGCGGGCGGGAGCCGGGCCAGGACCGGAGGCGCGGGAGCGAGCGGAGTCGCGGGCGCCGGCGCGCACCTCGCGCGCCCGCATCCCCCCCCCCCCCAGCGCGGTCGGGGCCCGTCCACGTCGGACTCGGGCTGCCCGAAGGAGGGGCTGTGTGCCCGTCGGGGACGGCGGCTGCTCGGCCAGAGCGCAGGGGCCGAGAGCGTGCGACGGTCCGCGCGGGCCAGGTGAGTCGCGGGCCGAGCCCCGCCCGGCTTTACCGCCAGCGCTCGCAACTTTGCGTGGTCGGGTCCCGCCCCGGCCCGGAGGCCTCGGGGCCGGGGTGCGAGGCGTGCTGCCCGCTCCTCCGCCCGCCGCGCTCCGCTCCGGGGCTCCTCTCGCCGCTCCGGCCACGGCTGCCTGGCGACAGGGCTCGGGAGCCCGCGCTCCCCCGGCGCGGCGGTGGTACCCCGCGCAGCGCGCGCCGCCTGGGCTCGGGGCTCGGCGTTCCCGAGAGCGTCGGCAGGGGCTGCAGAGGCGAGCGCGGTGGAGGGCAGCAGGGGCGCGCCGGCCTCCCGGGGCTGCCCCCCTAGGGCGGCCCGAGACCCCGGCCCCGGCCGCTTCGGCCTCAGGCCCGTGACCTTGACAGTAACATTGGCGGGAGCAGCAGAGCGCTCCCGCCCCGGAGGAGGCTTTACGTGCAGGTCCCGGAGCTGGTGCGCGCTGCATTCCGGGCGAGGGAGCGACCTTCCTCCCGGGAGGGAGGCGCGCCTGGGAACGGAGCGGCGGAGGTGGGGGAAGTGCGCGCGCTGCCGGGGAGGGGCGGGCGCGGTCGGGGCCGCGGCCTCTGCTGCGCGGGTACCTGCGCGCGGCGGGCTCGGAAGCGGAGCGCGCGGTCCGCTCGCCAGGGCCGCTGTCCCGCGGGCGCGGCCGCCGTGGAAGGAAGCCTGCTTCTTTTTTAAGGCCCAAACGCCTTGCCAGGCTCCGAGCGCTCTCAGGTCCCCAGGCCACTCACCTGACGGGACCCGGTCGCTGTCAGGTGGAGTTTTGTTGCTTTAGTTTTTAAATTTCGTTTCTCTTTCCTCTTGGAGAAATATTGTGGTGGACCCATCGGATTATGAAATGTCTAACCAGAGCTACCTCTGGGGGCAGTTCAGCTGTACATGACGCTTGCGGGGTTGGGTTGGGGAGATGGGGGAGGGTGTAGAGAAGGGTGGGTTCTTTCGAAGACACTGCTCTTGTTAACAGAAACTTATAGGAGGGAAGAAATTTCTGTCATGGCTCCAAAAAATAATAATAATTCAACTAAAACTTGAGTTAGGGCCTGTTTGTCTGTGCGGTACATGCTGACTGATGTCTGGAGAAGGTCAGAGTGTGCTCGGGGTAAGAGCGGGTCGTGTCTCACGCCGCTGCGCTCGCGCTATCTCCTGGCCCTCCCGGGTGCACCCACCCCTGGGCAGGAAGGGCTTTGAGGTCACACCTCACTGTCCTTGGCCAGCGGGGCCTGTCCAGGGGGGGCCGTCACTCCGCCGGCTTGTTCTCTAATGGAGCAGCTGTGGCTAAGTAGGTGGCTGAGTGTCGGTGAGTCCCTGCAGCTCAGCCCCGAGGGTGACTCAGTGCCGGAGGCAAATCGTGCCCACCAGCTCTGATTGGAGTGAGTTTGTTAGCTTGAGTCACACGCGGAGTCGTGTGCCAGCTGTTTGTGAGTTGAGCAGAGCTCTTTAGCAGCACGTGTGAGCAGCGGTGGTCCAAGTCCCAAGTGTTTCGGGGCCGCTGACCGGGGCGGGCAGGTCCTCAGAGCAAGCCACCCAGTGTGCGGGCAGCTGGGCTGCTGTTCAGGGGTCCTGGTCCTGGAAGGTGAGCGGGGCGGGCTTGAGGCGGCCTTGGACAGGAGGCTGAGGGGGTGAGGGGTGATGGGCTGTGATTGCAGCCTGAACTGGGCCCAGTGCTCTGCCGGGTGCCAGCGGGGTGACCTTGGGCAAGTCCCTTCACCTCTGGTGCCTCCGTTTCTTCATTTGTAAAAGAGGATCCCTACAGTACCTTCTCTGCAGGCTCGTTTTCAGTCCAATGCTGGACCCGGAGCAGGTGCTCACTAAATGTTAGTTCCCTGCCCCTTCCCTTATGGGCCATAACCAGAAGTGATTCTCTCTCCCCGCCCCTGGTCCTGAGTGCGAGAGGGTGTGTGGAGACAGTGGATGTGGCAGGGCTTCCTATGTGATGAAGGAGGATCAGGAACACTGCTTCAGACTGACCTATTTCCAACCCTGCAGTCTCCCTAGGGAGACCCGGAATGGGGAAGCCTGAGTAGGAGCAGGGTCAGTGGGGGAGGAGAGGAGTGGTCGCAGGGCTGTGCTGGTCTGCTGCGTGCCCTCAGCTGCCTGCAAAGGCTACAGCGTGAGGCTCCAGGACAAGCCTGAGATTGTTCATGGCTGTGGCTTGGTCCCTAGCGGTGTAGCCCCTACTGGGTGGCCCTCGGGTCCCTGCCTTTTAAGTAGGTCCATCTCCCTTCCCATGGGTGGAGTTGGAAGCTTCTAGAGAACCATCCAGGAGTGGCAAGGCTGGAGAAGGGGGGGGGGCATGTGTCTCCCGCCTTTCCTGAAGGATCCCGGGTTCCTCGCTCCCTTAAATACGTGCACCTCAAGAATGGAGGAAATAAGGGGATCCCCAGTACAGCAAGAAAAAGGCCATGCCGACCCAGGTACTCCAGTCTCTATTAGAAGTGTGTGTGTGCGTGTGTGTAGGGTGGGCGTTCACCCTGCAATTATTGTCCTCTCCATTGGCTCTGGGAGAAAATTCCAGGGATGATGGAGACAGAGGAAAGAGGATTCCTGAGAAGCCAGTTCCTTCTGCCTGAGCACCCGCTTTTCCCTCGTGTTTCGGTCCAGGTTTGCCCCAGCAGGACAATTCCTCATCAATCCATTTAAAGCTGCTAAGATAAGCAGCAGGGTAGTTTAAGGGAAAGATGGATTTGGGCTTCTTTCCAGAATTAGGTCTGAGTTATCACCTGCTCCCAGGCTGAGCTGCAAGAAGTCTTCACAACCAAACATCTGGAGGATCAGGACCAGGGAAAAAGTCCTTTTATATCAGCCTCCACCAACTGTGTCCCAGGCTGCCAGAGGTCAGAAGCACAAATCATGGGTGGATCTGACCGCTGTGCACTGTCTGAACTCAGGTGGGATAGTAATCTGTTGGGAAATGCCTCCTTTGGGTGCTGTTAGAAGGGGCTGGTGCAGCTCTGGATTCCAGCAGCTCTCATGGTGCTTGGAATACAGTGATAACATCCACTTATTATTTTTTGAGGCTTCTGAGCTGTGCTAAGTGCTTTATTTACACACCATCTTGTTTAATCTTCGCTATTATCCCGGGAGACCGATAATGCTTTCTGTAGTTTATAGATGTGGAACTTGAAGTTCAGAGAGGCTAAACAGTTTGCTCAAGGTCACCCAGCTAGTGAGTGGCAACCTAAGAATTTGAACTCAGGTTTGTCAGATTCCAAAACCCCTGCTCTTAAGCACTACATGTTATGCCTCCATCATAAGTTCTTAAGAAATGTTTGCTGACAATCCCGGCAGTTACCTGAATGAAGTTGCTCAAACCCTTAGGTCCATTTCGTTCAGGAGCACCCTGAGAAAGGGAGAAATGAACCTCCACCAATGGGAAATTGGTCGAGAACATACCCCAACTTCCAGGGTTTGGGGAACGTGGCATGTGCTTCTAGGTGGGTAGAAGTCCAGAAAAATTTCCCAGGCTACATCTTGGTGCTTTGTTGTCCTGTTCCCATCTTTTCCCTCGTTAGCTCTACCACCCCCTCCTTCATTCCCTTAGCGTTTTGTCCAAGGCAGGGGCTTGGTGCTTGGAGCAGTGAGGAAAGAGCCAGAGGCAGGCTGGTCGCCCTGAGAATGTCTGCATCTGCAGAATCAAGGACAGGCCATCGCTGAAGAGAGCCCTGGTGTGTCAGGTTTCTCTGCTGGAGCGGCTGTGCCAGGGATTTGCAGCAGTTTCTGCCGAGGCCCCAGACCCCAGTGCAAAACTGCTAATGCTCCAAGGTTACTTACAGCAGCTGCTGGCATGGGCTCTCGCAGGGCCGCTGCTTGCAGCCTGGTCTTGTGCCATGGAGAGCCCACTCTCCTCACCCCTGGGCCTCTGCCACTGGCACCCTGGGCTGTTCTGGGAAACGTGGCGTCTGACGCCTTCCGCGCCTCTGTTTCTTCTGTCTCTGAGAAACTGGCCTGTGCCGCCCAAGCCTGCCTGCCATCTCCAAACCGCCTGAGATCGCAGTGGGGACGTTCCTGTAAGTGAGGCTGGCTACCTGGAATGTGGGTGTTACTGCTCCCCCACCTCCAGCCCCCAGACCAAGAGGATTTCCCAGAAACCCTTGCTCCATAGGCAGCCATTTTATGGAGATAGTCATTTGATCATTTGATCATTCTCCTCCCCCCCCCAAGTAATTTTAAACAATTAAAACATTGTTTGTCTATGTGTAAACTCAGTTATTGAGAAGAATATAGGAACTCACTGTGTTCAGGAAAAAACTCACAGGTGAGAACGTAAATGGAGGTGCAAAGTTAATTACTGTACTAAATTAGTCTCATGTTTAGGAGAAGAAAAAATAAAATGTTGGGAACCAGGCATGTTTTGTTAGAGACTAACCCTGGGTCAGGTAAGTCTTAGGCAGCCTGTATGCCCAGTTTGGAGGTTGAGGCTAAAAGCCCTTTTCGGTCTGCGGCCCCTTGCGCAGTGGGGATGAGGGGAGGTGGGCGCGGCCGTTCCCAGCCGGGGTCCTCTCACTGGCTGCAGCTGTCCTCCTGAGCTGCCCCTCCGCCTTCCACAGCCTGTCCATCTGAAGATAACGAGTCGCCTCTCAGCCTGCTCCATCATTTCTAATTACTGGTTTAATTAGAATTGCTGCTGGATTCTGTGCATCACTAATTTCCCACCTATCCTTTCCCTTGCAGATAGAATTCATTGGTCTACACCCAGAAATCCTGCGGGTTGCCCTTTCTCTTTAATTATAAGACTCCTGGGCTCCTGTGGTTTAAAATCCCATGCCAGCTGTACAGAGCAGGAGGGCTGTTTGGGAGAGCCACCTAGCAGGAGATGTGAGCAGTCACCTGGTGTGGCAGAGCCAGCAGATGCCCCCCGGGTGACAATATTCATTAAGGGTGTGGACCTTCTCTTCCCAGGCTCTAAAGGAAGTGGGCACGTGCTCCTGCGCTCGGGGGCAGCCTCGCCCTGGCAACCCCCCAAGGCTCCGATGGGTGCTGTCCACGGTCCTGGCATGCCGCTGGGGCTCTGTACCTGCTAGCAATTTGGGGACTCCTTTAGAACAGCTGGAAGGACTCTCCTTGACCAGTCCTCAAAATTGCATAATTCCATTAGCTTTGGGAAAGGACCTGGCCAAGTGGGGAAGCTCCTGACCTCAGGGCGAAATGAGGGTAGATGGACTTGTGCCAGTCTTGACTTCCAGCATGGGTTTTGGAGAAATCGTTTGGAAAGGCAGCACGGTACATTGCAGAACCCCCTAAGCAGTGTCACAACGGGGAGCCTGTGGCCCAGAAATAAAGATGCCCTTGTCCCTTGGAGTATCGTGGAGGAGCCAAGGGTGGAGAAGCCTCCTGCATTTATCCCCATGTACCGTGCCAGTGTTACTTCTGTGGTTTGTTGACATGAAAAAGATCGGAAAGCACCAGAACATGGAAAAAATATGGGCTGCGGAGTTTGGTAAACGACAATTTGAATCTCCACTCATCTACCTGATGGTTGGCTAATCTTGTACCTGATGGTTATCTTCTCTTAGCCTCTTGTTTTCTTGTCTGTCAAATGAGAATTACACCTTGTTCCAAGTTGTTGGGAGGATCAAGAACATATGTAAGTGCGCGGCACATAGTAGGTCCTCAGAAATGTTTGCTGCCTTCCCTTTGATGTTCGTCGACCGGCCTCTGGTCTTGAGAGGAGGGCTCTGCTGCCCACACCCGCCCCCCACCCAAAGCTGCACTGAAGGCTGCGGAGGAACGAGAGGAGACAAACGTTTCTGTTCTCAGGAAATTGGCGTCATGTCAGGACTGTAATTAAAGGTTTCTGATCACTGTTCCGTCAAGTGCTTTTCAACAGACCGTTGGGCAGCTCAGGTAATTGGACCCCCATGGATCCTTCTGCCTCTTTCCAACCCATGAGAAAATAGTTGCTTTAAGAACATCCAGGACAGAGGGTTTGGGCAGATGCTGTAAGGACCCATCTGTTACCACTGTGGGTCCCCCATGAATGAGGAAAGAAGGAGGTGAGGGCTTTGCTTATCACACCTGGGCTTTTTATTTTCACGTCTGAATTTTTTTTTTACAAATTGGGAGAGTCACATTGGCCCCTCCCTGGCTGGGACCTGGTGAGCCCATCAGCACCTTGGGGCCCTCTCAGTCCCTCTCCCTTCAAAACCTGAACTTCACCCAACAGCCTGGACCAGGCCACAGGCGTCTCTTACCTGCCCTCCCTGCTTCCTTACCCCTTCCTCTGCAGGCAGCTAGTGCCCCCTTTTCAAACAATGGGGTCACACCATTCCCCTGCTCTGAAACCTCCAACAGTTTCCAAATGGCCTGGAAATAAAACCCAAACTCTTTTCCCTGGCTCCTGCCCCAGGGCCTTTGCACTCTTTCCCCTCTGCCCTGAATGCATTCCCAGGGTATCTGCTGGCTCCTGGCACTGGCTGGCGGGGTGCCCGCTGTGGGCCTGCGTTGAACACGGCACCCTCTTATCCCAGGCAATCCTCGTGCAAACCCCAGCAGATAGGAGCCGTCATCCCCAGCCTCTCGGGGCTAGAAACGGAAACTCAAGAGAGGCTGTGCGCTTTTCCCAAAGATCCTTAGTACGTAGTAGAGTGGCACTCAAATTCAGGTTTTTCTGGCTCCAAAACCCTTGACCTTTCAATGATTGTATTGCGGTTAAGAGGCGCGTTCCAGAGTTTGGCTGTGTTGGTGCAGATCCGGTTGCCTCGGCTTTTTGACTGCATAACCGTGGACGAGTTACCTTATTTCATCCATTCCAAGGGGCGTATTTTGCACATTGTAACGTCTTAAAATCAGGACATGACGTGCAGTCAGTGGCGTCTCACAATCGCTGCCAGGCTGGGGACGGTGGGAGTCCAGTTGCAGGAAGACCTTCTGTCGACGCTTTTGTTTAGTTCAAGAAAGTGCAGCATCAGAGCATCTAAAATTAAATGAGATATAGGTGGTTAACCCCTCGGCCTCTGTTTCTTCCTTTGTCAGTGGCACCTGCCTCGTGTACTTGTTGGTGTGGTGGTGAAGGAATTAATGGATATGACACCCTCCGTGGCTGCACAGAGTAGGTCCGCAGGCAGTATTGTCTGTATGCTGTTGCTCGTAGGACAGCACCCCACCCCGCTTTTACAAGTTCACCCCATGGGTGCCTCAGCGCCTCAATTCTAGGGACAGGGAGAAGGCGCCGTGGGGGGCGTGATGCCGCTTCTGCCACTCACCCCCTAAGCCTACGTCACCCCCTCACCAGAAATGGTAACGCTGAGCCAAAAAGTTCTGTTTACAATGGCCCCACCCCCATTTTCCCGTGCCAGTTCCTCTCCCTTGGACCATCTGCCCCCTTTCCTGCTTCTGCTCCCTCTTGACTAAGAAAACAAAATATCGGCTGCAGAGAACGCGATCAACAGATGCACTAGAAAGGCGAAATGGGGACCACAGAAGCCCCCGGGCCCCCTCGCCTGGTCTGTGGTTTGGAATGGCCCTAGCAGGTCCCTGGATTGCTCTGGGCCAGGGCTGTGCCCCGTCCAAAGTCCATTTGTCTGGGGTGAGGGCAGGTCCCGTCTACCAAGTGGGGAAAGTGAGGCACAAATACTGGCTCCTCTATAGGAGGCATAAAGCCAGTGAGTCTTCTGAGTTAGCTTTCGAAAGATCCCTCCGGTGTCCTTGGCACTTGAAATGCCCTTGGATCAGAATACCGTGTCAGAAAATGGGAACGTTTGGAAGCTGGGAAAACGCATCAGACAGTAGCACATTTGGTGGGGGCATGTTTCACAATGCACCCATTTCTTCCATTGATTCATTTCATTCCTGTTGTATTTATTGAGCCCATGTAACGGTAAGACACCAGCGTCTGGCCCTGCAGAAGCCAAGAGAGCACGGATGGAGGTATGGACAGGCGGCCAGAGCAGAAACCGATGACCCTGTGAAATGGAGTCAGAAAGTTACCAGTCTGTTTGTGCAACATCTAAGTAAGCTTTCCTTCCTCCTTCTCCTTGACCCATGTGGTGACCAGATGCAGTCAGCCCCCTGTTGCACAGATGAGGAAGGGACGGAAAACTGCTTCCAGGGCCGGAGGCTGCTCTGCGTTGGGGCGTGCAGGCTGCAGATGCGCTCAGGGGCCTCTCTAGTCAGATCTGTTGGCCCCCCCCCACCTCTCGCCGCTCCCCCCCCCCCCCCGCCTCTTTGTTTTGAAGAAGAAGGCAGCAGTTAGGATTTCACAGGGAGGTGAGCAGGGAGGAACCTCGGTACGTCTCTAAGTACCACACTCAGTCCATAGAAATTTGGAGTAACTTGTGTTTGCCAGGCATGGGGCGGGTGGGCAGTGGAGGGTGGACACACGGATGAACGCACCTGGGTTCCTGCTCTCAAGGTGCTTCTTGTTTAGAAAAGGCACGTAACAAGTTATACCAGGGGGGCCGATGTAGCTCACGTGGTTGAGCGCCTGCTTCCCCCGTACGAGGTCCCAGGTTCATTCCCTGGTACCTCCTTAAAAAAAAAAACTTATGCCAGAAAGCCAGATGGCACGCGGGTTCAACGGTATTACCCAGGCAGCGCTGGGAAGGGCACCTTAGACCTCCTGCAGAGGGGGTGGAGGGCGTCCCCGGGGCCAGGTGGAGGGCCTGGAGCTGGCCCTGGAACGACCAGAAGGCTCTCGGGAGGAGGGGGTGAGGCAGAGGGGTTTAGGCACTCGGCGTGGTGAGTTGGCCGGCGGGTGCCTTGGAAAGGGCCACGGGCTCTGCAGCGGGCAGTGGGGGAGTGGGGCCGCGTGGTGTTTCCAGAAGATGCTGCTGGAGGCAAACGGGAACAGCACACTGGGAATCGGCGGCGGTTGTCTAGATGCAGCGTGCAGGCCTGAACTAGAGCAGGGCGCAGCGGGAAAGGGGGTCAGAGCTGAGCGCGCTGCCCGGACGGGGTGACATTCCAACGTGGGGTGAAGGCGCGCGAGGTCGCGGGTAGAGCCACCCAGGCTTTGGGGCGCCCAGCCTCGGAGGCCCTGCTCTGATCCTCCGCTCGCGCCTCTGCTTTGCTCCCTGGGCCCCGGGCCTCCCAGCTCCAGCTCTTCCTCGCCTCCTGGACAGGAAGGCAAATGCGATTCCTGGCGCTGTGCCCCAATTCTTCTTGGCCCCTCCCCCACCCCTTCGTTCCTCGTGTCCCCCAGTTTCTCTTCCTCTGTGTCTTGGCACCTATCTCCTGTTCAAAGTTTTCCGTAAATGTTCTCTCACACTATTTTATAAACTAATTTGTTTTCAGTTAAAAAAAAAATAATGGTGCTGCATTTCTTGTCTGCCCTGGCTGTCTGTCAGAGACTTCTTCAATAAAACAGTTTAAGGGAAGCGGATGTGGCTCAAGCAGTTGGGTGCCCACCTACCACAGGGGAGGTCCTGGGTTCAGTTTCTGATGCCTCCGAAAGAAGATGAGCAGTACAATGAGCTGATGCGATGGGCTGGCATCAACAAGATGATGCAACGAGAAGAAAGAACAAGGAAACTCAGCAAGCAGGGAGTGGATGTGGCTCAAGTGATTGGGCACCTCCCTCCCACATGGGAGGTCCTGGGTTTGGTTCCCTGTGCCTCCTAAAAAGAAGACAAGCAGACACAGCACACAGCAAATGGACACAGAGTACAGACAGGAAGTGCAGACAACTGAGGGAAGGGCATAGAAATGAAAAAATAAATCTTAAATAAAACAACTTAAAATAACTCGGAGGAAGGTTTGTGCCTCTGATAATAGTCTGACTTGTTTTGGGCCCAGTGGAAGCCCAGGCTCTGAGGTAGTTAGGACGGCCGTTTGGGCCACAGCTTCTTGTCGCATGGAAATTAGGAAGCAGTCAGTATTCTCTAAGGGAAAGGGACCCAACTCAGTTCCCTCCCTCCACCCATCCTTCTTGAATTGGGCCTTGGACCTTGGGGGGCCGGGCCTTCTCCCGCTGCACCCACTTCTCGCGGCCCGTCGAGGCTTCCCCGTCGCACGGCTTTCTGTTCAAGCACGGGCATGGCCACAGCCCTCTTCCCGGGGCTGCGGGACTAAGGGCAGCCGAGCTAGGCACGCCCGTGGGCGAAGCGGGCGCGCGGGGCTGTGGTCGCGCCGCCGCTTTCCCGAAGGTGGCGGCTTCTCCACTTGGCGTCCCCCCCGGGGAGTCTGGCTTGGAAAACAAATGACTCAGTGTGCCCCGAGTCGTCTGGTACCACGTTTCTGTTGTCCATTTCCGAGGTGCTGGTGGTGCCAAATGCACCCCCACCGTGCCCCCTGCCAGCTCACTTTGGTCCTTCCTGAGGAGGAAAAGGGGATTTTTCAGCCAAATGTGTATCTGAAGGCTTCGATATTTTTAAATCTGTAAAGGGAAACAACACACGGCTTCCAGGTAGCAGCCGCTAACATTTGGGTCCTTCCTGTGTGCTGAGCCAGAGACACCTCAGCCCCAGGAGCGGGGCGCGGGGGCCTGACACCCCAGAAGGGCACCTCTCCCCGGTCGCAGGGCGAGCAGCCACCCCCCACCCTCTTGAGCTAAATGCCGAGGGCTGTGCTTGAAAATTGTCGGGGAGCCGTCAGCCCTCGGGCAGGAGATATTTTTACCTGTCTGTCTCCTAGTTGCACTATTTTTTTCTCCCTTTAAGAAAAGTCGCAGTTCACTTGCTCAGTCCTGCTTCTGTCGTCTGTGCTATTCTGAGTTGTAAGCTGCATCCGTTGCTAAGTGACAGATCTGGCACGGAGGGCTCTCTCGGCTCTCGAGCCCCCCCCGAGTTGTGCTGTAAGTAATTGAGGCATTCCTGTCAGGGTACCATGGAGTTTAATCATCTGATGTCTGCTCATGAAAGTAACCTTACAAGCCACCCCAGCTCCTGCAGAGGGATAAGTAGAGCGCTGGCCACCAGCGCTGTCCCACAGTGGCCCCCGGGGAGCTCTCCATTGACAAGAGGGTGGCAGGACAGACTGGCTTCAGAACCTGCTGCGCCTAGAGCCTGAGGCCAGCGGCGCCCTGCGCACACCCACATCCGAGAGGAAGCGCCTGCTGGACGTACGCTGGCGCTGAAAGGGCCTTAGAGATTATCCCGATCAACCCACTTTACACGCAGGGAGACTGAGGCCCGGGAACAGAAAGGCTGTGTCTCCACTTTGCACGGTTGGTGGTTGTCGGGGACCAGCAGCCGGCCGGCCTCCTGATGCCAGGGTCACGGCGGGCGCCACAGCACGCCGAGGCAGGGTCGAGGAACCCGCTCTCTCTGGGGCCCCTGTGCCCCCCGGGCCTGTCCGAGTCGATGCTTCAGGGTCACCGAGCGGGTCCGTGCCCATGCCCTGGTCTGGAAGCTGACCTTCGGCCAGCATGCGGGCTCCCCCGCAGAGGCGGGCGGGTGGGTGGGTCTGAGTCGCTGCCTCCGCTTTAAAGCACCTCTCATCCTGGAGAGGGCCCGAGCTCAGGAGTCAGCACCTGAGTGCCGGTGGCTGTGTGACCCGAGCCACGCCCGGCGCCTCCTGGGTCTCGTCTGAGACGCGCAGTGGCGGCCCCTGGGCTGCAGTGCGTCTCCCGGGAGCTCCCTGGAAGGGGCAGCAATTGCGAGTGCTTCGCGGGTGCCGGCAGGGTGGAGAACGGCGCAGCTTCTCCTCCTCCCGCTCTTACTGGGGCGACCCTGTGAGGGTCCCCCTGAGAGAAGCTGGCGCTCATGGGATAAGAAGCTTGCCCCAGGACAGGCAGCGGGATTGGACCCGGGCGGCCTGAGTCCTGAGCAGAATGACCACCCCACACTGTAGCAGGAAGGCATGTGGAAGAAAGCGTGTAAAATGTGGTGCCAGACTGTTTCAGACTATTACAAAGGGGAGCTTTTGTTTTTATTAATAATCATATTGCTGAACCTTTAATATGAAGCTTTGGATTATTTCAGGAGGTACCGGGAATTGAACCCAGAACCTCCTCTATGGGAGGCAGGTGCTCAGCCCCCTTGAGCCACACCCACTCCCTGGGCCTGGCCTACTTTTGAGAGTATAAAGGCAAGCAATGCCAGGCGTCCTTCCAGCTTGCCTTCGGCTCCTCCTGGGTGCCTGGCTCTGGTAGGCACTTCACTCCTGCAGGAGGGAACTGTCATTATTAAACAGACCCTGTGGACCCATGAGGAGATGAGCTTGCGTGGTGAAAGGGTCTTGTCCAAGAACCCACGGCCAGCACCTGCTGCCCACGTGCTCTGAGCACCAGCCAGAGCCCTCGCACGCCTGCCTCCTGCCCCCCCACCTTGCCTCTTCCCGCTCCGCCCCTGCCCCTTCTGCTCTGGTGGCCACTTGGCTTGGCCATCCCTGGAACCCGCCCGTACCGCGGCCCCCCGGGAGCTCTGTAGCTGCGTGCCCCCTGCTGGTGCTCTCCCCGCACGCCGCTGCCTGGCCTCCTGGTGCGGTGGCTCAGGCTTCTGCTCACACTTCACCTCCTCAGAGTCGCCCCCCCCTGCATAAAATAGCAGCCTCCTAGCTTGCTCCACACTCACTCTATTCTTTTTCCTTGCAGCACATATCACCACTGGCCATTTTATTGTATATTTGCTTATTTATTTAGTTTCTGGCCCTTCCACTAAAAATGTCATCTCCACCAGAGGAGAAACTTTGCGGACTGCTGCAGCCCTCAACTAGAACAGGTCCTGGCTCGCAGGAGACGCTCAGTGCCCATAGGCTGAATGAATGAATGAGTGAATGAGTGATTGAATGAATGGGATCTCACCTAGGCCTATCTGGCTTCAAAGCCTTCCACCGCCCACCTGACCACCTTCTCTCTGGGTGCCCACAGCTGGTCTGCCCAGTGGGTGGGCCTCCCCAGGGAAGCCTGTGGCCAGGGTGTCAGGAGGACTGGGTGGCCTTGAGCAAGTCCCTTCCTCTCTCTGGGCCTTGGTTTCCTCATGTGTAAGATGGGAATGGGAAGCAGATGTAGCTCGAGTGGTTGAGCACCCACTTCCCACATACAAGGTCCCGGGTTCGATCTCCGCTACCTCCTAAAAAAAAAAAGATTGAATCAGACGATTGCTAAGGCCCCTCAAGCTTTCGTATTTGAAGAGTCTGACTCTGCGGTTACCTGAGTGTATTCAGTGAGTGCAGTCGAGCCCCGGGCCTCGGCTTGCAAGTTCCTTTCAGCACTTTCCCAGTCTACAAACCTCCTGCAGTGCAGGGTGCTTGAAGTGGCTTGTGTTGAGGCGATGCTGACGTGGGTATCCTTGGCCTTGATGCTTCCTGGTGTAGAATGATGATCGCCCACCCCGCCTCCCAGCCCTGCCTCCCCTTGGTGACCAGGCTTTCCACTCACCAGGCTGTTTATGGGCAAACGCAGGCTCCAGCTGGCCGGAGTCCAGGTACATTCTGCAGCCTCCCGGGCGCCCCCTCGGTGCCCTCCAGCTGCGGCGTCAGACACGCCTCTCGGCCGGCAGGTGTTTCTGGTCAAGCCCCGCTGCAGGCCCAGGAGCCGGCAGAGGCCCCGGCCGAGGCGCCCGGTGATCGCCGTCCCCAGGGCAGCCTGAGCCTCCTCCCCAGCTCTCGTTCTGATAGAAGCTCTTGCCTGGGGCCCTTGGGCAAGAGGGGCGTCTGGACTGGCAGCCGTTGCAGATGCCTGGTGTCTTCCAGTCGGGAGCCCTGGGACAGGGCTGGCAGCTGGGACGGGGTCACGGGGCTCCCCACTGCCAGGCTCCAGGGGCGCCCTTCTCACCACACAGCAGGCAGTGCAGCCGCCCCAGGGGGAGGCGTCCCTGGACTCCCCAGCGCCACCTCGGGGTGGTCTCCTGGCCTGGGTGGAGCGCTCGGTTGACGCAGGACCCGTCCCCTCCCCTCCCCCCACAGAGAAGGGGCCCGGAGGGACCAGAAGAGGGACAAAGGGGGAGCAAACGAGCCTGGGGGGTGGCTGGCAGGTGAGAAGCAGCCTCCCTCCAGGGGGGCCTCCCCTGCAGCCAGCGGACAAGGCGGGGTGACTGGAGGGCGACTCTTGTTCACATCAGACTGCCCTCTCGGGCTGGCAGACCCCCCCCCTTATAATCCATGCTCTGCCTGGAGCCCTTAACTCTAATTGGACACTTCAGCCACGTGCCAGGCACTATTCTAAACACTTTACACTTAACTTCCTTTTAATTTTTTAATTTAAAAAATTGTCATTGTGTGAGTCCTGTTACCTGCCGTAACCATTGCAAAGGGTGCAGTTCAGTGGCATTTAGTGTATTCGGGATGTTGGCCCACCGCTGCCTCTCTCTAGTTTCCAAGCTTGCTCATCTGTTAGGTAACCACTCCGCAGTCTCTTACCCCTACCCCAGGAACCACGGATCTGCTTTCTGACTCCATGCATTTGCCTACTCTGGACATTTCACATTTGAAAACGTGTAATATGTGACCTTTTGTGCCGACGTCTTTCATTAGTATAATGTTTCCAGGGTTCATCCAAGTTGTAGCATATATCAGTATTTCATTCCTTTTGGGGGCTGTATAATAGTCCATCATGTGTATTTAATAATCTCTTTGATCCCCACAATAACCCAGGGAGTAGAAGTTCTTGTCTTCCCCACTTAACGTGAGAGGAAAGAGAGGTTACGTAATATGCGAGGGTGAGTGGCAGAGTCAGGCTTAAATTCCAGCTGCAGCCTGTGCAGCTCGGCCGCCTCTGGACGCTCCCTGGGCTCCAGGGTGGGGCCCTCTAGCCCTCTGGCTCTTTGTGCCCTGGCCCAGGCCAGCAGGGGTGATACATGGAGTCCCGGGAGAGAGCTGCGTCTCGGGAATTCTGACCTCTTCTAGGCAGGCTGTCCCTGTCATTCACCCCAAAGTCCGACACCCTGTCCGTTCCTGGAGTGGGAGTGGGGCGAGCACTAAAGACTCACTGCTCCCCTTGGAGAAGACAGGCCGGGCGGGGTCAGCCGCTGATGGGGCTCCCCCCAGTCGCCCCCATCCGCCAGGCTCCCGGCTTCACCACGGGTGTAACAGACTCGGACCTGGCTGACTCGCAGGGCGGGTCTTTGCAGGACTCGGCCAGGAGGTCTGGCCAGAGCCTGGCAGGAAGGGAGCCCGGCGCTGGCCCGTGCCACTCGGGCGGTGCACCCGAGGAGCACCAACAGGGCGCGCGTCTTGCGGAGACAGTTCCTCTAATAAAGTAATTACAGAGCCGGGTAATTTGCATCCCTCGAAAGATGCAGGGCAACGGCAGGCCGGGGCGTGCGCGTGTTTAATTTTAACTCCTCCACCCTCCCCTGAACGAGGAGGTGCCTTGAAATGCAGCAGAACGTCTCCAAAGGATTCGTGTTCAGCCTGCTCCCCTTCTTGAAGGGAAAGCATGCGAGACACACGAGCAGGGAGAGCGGCCGGGGAGGGTTTTGCACGGCCCGCCTGTGCGGTGCAGACATTATCTGCCGGGAAGCTGTCGCTCCAGGATGGAGAGCCAGCTTGGCGGCCCGCAGATAATGTCAGCGCTGAGCGATGCCCCAGGGCTTGTTGGCACCCGGTGACGCTTCCAGGGCCCCGGTGCCAGCAGCGCTAGCCGGGCCCGGTCAGCTTGTGCTCCTGCCTGGGAATGAAGGGGGGCCATAGGAGCTGGTGTCCAGGGGCCCCAAGATGAGGCCTCAGGGGCTTTTCTTTGCACGCACTGTCGTGCCTTTGAATCACCCGGCATCCTGGAAAAACGCAAAGCGTGGTTCGTGGGTCTGGGGTGGGCCCGAGACCCTCGTTTCTGACGCGCCCGCGTGGTGCTGCGGTCCGTGGTTGCCTCTCGGGTGGAGCACAAGAGGCTGGGTCCCGGTCGCCTCCTGGCCACCCCACGAGGGGCAGGCCGTGGGGTCCTGGACTTTCCCACCTCTGCAGTCAGGAAAGGGAGCCCAGCCGGGGACGGCCCTTTGGGGCTTGGCGTGGGGTTTTACTAATTCTGTCTCTTTAGGTTTACCTCTCTAGTGGTGTTTAGGCAAGGCCCGTGGGAACAACCGAGTTCGTTGACCTGGAGCCCCCCCAAAGCGGGCGCCCCAGGATGGGCAGGGAAGGCAGGCTCGATGCGCCTGCGGTTCACCGGGCCGCTGACCAGGCTCAGGGGCATCGTCTGGGCCCCGCCGCCCTCCCGCCCCCCTGCCGCACCCAGCTAAATCCTGTCCTGCCTGCCTGGCCTCACAGGTCCCCGATGAGAAGGCGCTGACGGCCGCCGCGCCCCGCCTTCTCCGCGCGCTCGGGAGCCGGGCCGCGCGGCCCCGCGGCACCGATGCCGAAGAACAGCAAGGTGACCCAGCGCGAGCACAGCGGCGAGCATGTCACGGAGTCGGTGGCCGACCTGCTGGCCCTCGAGGAGCCCATGGACTACAAGCAGAGCACGCTGAACGTGGCCGGCGAGGCGGGGGGCAAGCCGAAGGCGGCGGCGGAGGAGCCGGACGCCGAGGACCGGCCGGCCTGGAACAGCAAGCTGCAGTACATCCTGGCGCAGATCGGCTTCTCCGTGGGCCTCGGCAACATCTGGAGGTTTCCCTACCTGTGCCAGAAAAATGGAGGAGGTGAGAGGCGGCCGGCCCCGTCCTGGGGGTGCCCCGCAAGCAGGCTGGGGGGTCGGAAGGAGCATCCCCTTGCCAGGGCAGAACGGGGCAGGCTGGAGGTCAGGATTCCAGAGTGTGACCCCCCCGAATGGCTGGGATGATGCCCGATAGGTGTTCGGGGGCCGCAGGGCTTGGGGGGCAGCTCGTGCGCGCGGGGTCAGAGCCCAGCCTGGCCCGTCAGCGCTGGGACCTGCTACAGGTCACTTCACCTCTCTGTTGCTCATCTGTAAAGCAGGGTAATAGCAGTTCCCGCCTCTCAGGATAGCTGGGAGGGTCAGATCAGCTTCCTGTGTAAAACGCTCCGCACTGAATCTGACACCTAGTAAAGTGCAAATGTTGCCTGTTGTTATTGAATTCTTGCTGTGTGCCAGGTACCGTTCAGAGCACTTAATGGATGTTAGGTTGACTACGTGAAACTGCTGACATTTGGGCCTTTTTGAGCAACCAGAGCACCAATGTCATGTCATTCAATGTAATGCTAACTCATCAAATCCTCCCAAGAAGGAGTTATCATCATTTTCATTTTAGAGACTGCCAAACGGAGGCACAGAGAGGTTAGGTAACTTGCTCAAGGTCACACAGCTAGTGATAAAGTCAGGATTTAACCCTGGATGGCCTGGCCCCAGAATCTGAGGACCTCACCACCACATGGTGGGAGGGGGCCCTCACGCTGCCGCTGTGTTTAATCCCCCTCGAGGATGTGGCCTTTGGTACTGAACACCCACCATCACTCCAGTCCCCAGACAAGTCGAGGTCCCCAGGCCTTGCCCCCACCACCTCTGAGGCAGACTGGAATTTTCCAGAGGCACCTTGCTCTGAAGCCTGAAGAAAACTAACTGAAAACAGAGGAGGATCCTACAGGCTGAAAGCAGTGGTGTTCCCGAGCCTTGAACCTCCCGTCCTGGGAAAGTAACTTGAGCCAGCAGAGCGTTTTCTTGTCCTGAAGCCCCTTGCACTCAGCCTGCTGGTAGCCACTGCCTCGTAGTCCCCTCCCCTCCCTGCTCTGTGCACTCTCCCCAGAGCTGAAACTTCCCCTGGGAACACTCCCCTCCTCCCAGGACGAAGGCTCTTCCTGGTTCAGACAGCAAACTCCGCCTGGGAGATGGTGCCTCCTTGCCAGGGTCTCTCCAGGGGCAGCGGGGGAGAGTGGCCGCTTGGCCCCCGGGATTGAGTTAGGCCAGAGGCTTCTGTCTTTCCACCGCGGCACGTTATATTCACCACGTGGTCTCCTTGCTTTGAGCGATCCTTGTATTCAGCCAGCAGCTGCCACTCAGAGCTGCTGGTCATCTTAGCACGGCCAAGCCCAGGACACTGAGCTGATACAAGGCAAGACCAAAGCAAGGAAACCAATGTAAGTGCCTGGTCTCCTTTCTGCTCTGTGAGATGTTGAGATTGGCTCAGAGGTACCCTGCATGACTGGGGAGGACATGTGGCGTTTGGGGACTTGAGCTGAGAACCTCTAACTGAGTTCTTTCTGGTTTAGATGATCCATTCTGCCTGGGCCCTCGGCGCTAAGTTACAGTCTTTCTGTACACACACACGTACACACACACACACACACACACAGAGCGTTCTTGCCGAAGTTTGCCCATTCATTGTCACCAGTCAACTGCCAGATATCAAGAACCGTCCCCAGAAGAAAAAAGTCAACCTCGGGATTCTGATCCCTCCATTCCCGGGTCCTGCCTTAATCCACTCGGGTTTCTGGCCTCCCTTTTTTATCCCTACCTTTACCTGGCCTGTATTTTTGGGGTTTTGTAGGAAGTCACCTTAAATATTTTTTGGAAGGAGGCACATTATCCCAGGAAGGAGACAACTGTTTGGTCTAAGAGTTGGTGTGCTGTGGTTTTGAGCCATGGGTGGTCCGGTAAAACTTTGCTTAATTCTGGATCTAAACTCCAGAACTCTGCTTAGCTCTGAAAGATGCTGACAGTTTCTTTCTTCTGCATCTTCTTAGTTTGCATTTTTTTTGTTTGTTTTTCGGAGAAGGAGACAAGTGTTTATCAGATTCTTATTGTGGGTAGCATTGAATTCTCACAACAGCCCTGTGCATTCGGTATAGGGCCAAACCATATGACGTGGCCATTTTTTGTAAGTTGAAATGGTCAAATATCAGTAATTTCCTATGCTCTACTTAGTATTTCCATCCTCTTTATACAAATGGGAAAGCAGCAGCACCAAGAGGTCAAGTCATTTTCCCAGAGTCTTACAGAGCCGTGATTCCTGCCCAGGAAGATTCCAGACCGCAGGTCTGGGTCATCGTCCCAACTCAGCCTGCATCTCCACAGGCTGAAATGAAGGTGGTGGTTCTAGTGGCTAAGCTGCTCGAGCAGCTGTAAAATAGGTTGGATTTTTTTTAAGAGTTATTTTATTTACTTCTTTCTCCCCGCCCCCTTGTTGTTTGCGCTTGCTGTGTCTGTTCATCTTCTTTGTTTCTTAAGGCAGCACTGGGAACTAAATCCAGGACCTCCAGTATAGGAGGGAGGCACCCAATCGTTTAAGCCACCTCCATTCCCTGCTTGGTTGTGTCTCTCATTACCTTCTTCCTCCTGTGTGTCTTGTTGCGTCAGCTTGCCCCGCCTACCTGTTGCACCGGCTTGCTGCCTTTTTTAGGAGGCACCGGGAACCGAACCATGGACCTCCCGTGTGGTAGGCAGGAGCTCAATCGCTTGAGCCACGTCTCCTCCGCAATAGATTGCATTTTAACAACAGGAACTTATTAACTTACAAGCTTATAGTTTGGGGGCTGAAAAATCAAGGCATCATCCAGGTGATGCTTTCTTCCCGGAAAACTGATGGCCAGTGATCCTGGACTCCCCTGCCACATGGCAAAGCACATGGTGGTGTCTGCTGTTCTCTCCCTTCTCTTCTAGGTGTTGTTGCTTTCAGCTTCTAGCTTCTGTGGTTTTCTGTCTGAATTTCTTTTTTTCTTTTTTTTTTTTTTTCATTTCTCTCCCCTTCCCCCCTGGCTGTTGTCTGCTCTCTGCGTCCATTTGCTGTGTGTTCTTCTCTGACCACTTCTAACCTTATCAGCAGCACGGGAATCTGTGTTTCTTTTTGTTATGTCATCTTGCTGTGTCAGCTCTCCGTGTGCGCGGCGCCATTCCTGGGCAGGCTGCACTTTCTTTCATGCTGGGCGGCTCTCCTTACGGGGCGCACTCCTTGCTCATGGGGCTCCCCTTCGCAGGGGACACCCCTATGTGGCAGGGCACTCCTTGTGCACATCAACACTGCGTGTGGGCCGGCTCACCACCTAGGCCAGGAGGCCCTGGGTTTGAACCCTGGACCTCCCATGTGGTCGGCAGACACTGTCTGTTGAGCCACATCTGCTTCCCCCTGTCTGAATGTCATTCTCTTATAAAGGGCTCCAGTAAGAGGGCTAAGACCCACCCTGAACGAGCGGGGTCACACCTTAACTAACTTAAGATCCTGCTCACCAAAAGAGCCTGCTCAACGCTGGGGCCACTCCTCCAGGACTAGAGTAGCTGGAAGAACATGCTCTTTCTGGGGTGCATGCAGCTTCCCACCATCACAGTGATCTTCTAAGCCCCAGGAGTTAGCTGGCGCTCTGCCAGGGGCTCCAGGTGTTGGCAAAGGCATAGACTATCAGGGGCCAAGGGCGCCGCAGAGATCCTGGAGCTCCCTTTGCCATTGCCGAGTGCTGCTCAATTTCCCACCGCCCTGAAAGTGCGCCAGCTGCTCAGAGTGGCGACCTGAGGCTCCCAAAAGCCACTGAAACATCAAAGCGAATCCAGTGGCGTCTCTGAGCTGTGCTTTCTAAGGTGCAAGGGGGTGCATATCCACAGGGTTGATACGGGAAAGCGCCTCTGTCTGATGAACCAGAACCTCTGTCCGATGAACCAGAACCTCTGTTCACCCAGACAGCAGCCCCTGGAGGACTCTGGCTCTCAGGGCCTCGGGGTGGCTGGGAGACCTGCAGTCAAGGTCAGCGCCCTCGACCCGGGAGGGCAGACAGGTGGCCCGTCTTAGCTGCAGGACTGCTCTTTGGAATTACCTGGACACGCTTTCCTTTTTTTTTTTTTTTAAGATTTATTTATTTATTTTGAACCCACCCCCTGCCCCCTTGTTTTGTGCTCGCTGCTCTCTGTGGCCATTCGCTGTGTGTCCTTCTGTGTCTGCTTGTCTTCTCATTAGGCAGCACCAGGAACCGATCCTGGGACCTTCTGGAGTGGGAGAGAGGCGCTCAGTCTCTTGCGCCACCTCAGCTCCCTGGTCTGCTGCATCTCTTATCGTCTCCTCTGTGTCTCTTTTTGTTGCGTCATCTTGCTGTGCTGGCTCTCCGCGTGGACCAGCATGCCGCGCAGATCGGCGCTCCTGCGCGGGCCAGCTCTCCTTCCCCAGGAGGCCCTGGGAATCGAACCCTGGACCTCCCCTATGGTAGACAGGAGCCCATTCGCTTGAGCCACATCTGCTTCCCTGGACACACTTTCTTGATTTTTCGGGGGAGGAGAGAAGTGTCCACAGAGGATGCCAGACTGCTTTGCTGACACACTAAAGCCCATCCCCGCCACTCCCAGCCCAGGTCACGAGGGTGAAATACAAAACCAGCGAAGCCGTGTCCTTTGCCTTCCTGCAGCACATCACTTCTCTCCCCTTCCATTTCCCCTTGCCGGAGACCAAGAGCCTGAGTTAAAGACTGCGCCAGGGTCCTGAGCATGTGGTCCTTCAGTCCCTCCCTCCTCTCGGCACCACGAGGGGGCTGTTGGCTGGTGACACGTTGAACTGGTTAGCTGCTGGGCTGCATGGATGTTTGTGTTGAGTGAATTAGATGCTGCTGTCTAAAGCTGTGTGGGTCGCCTCCACCTGGAAGCTTTCCTGATTAGCTCCACTGAACCCTGACCCCTCCTTTGCTGTGTCCCCCAGTCCCCGGGCACCCAGTCGGCCCTGCGTCTGCAGCGTGTGAGTGCAAGTGTGTGTGCGTGCACGCTGACATTGCTTATGAGCATCTGAGCGTTCTGCCTCCTGGAATAGCGCAGGTGCCCCCTTTACTCCCATATCTGCTCACGCCCGGCATCAAGTAGACCCACAAGAGACTGTGGACAAGTGCCCAGGAGATGCCCGACCCCCAGAGCTCATTGGCAGGTCGGAGCTCCCATTTGGGGACTATGTGGGCTATAGTGTTCCCCTGGGGGGAAGCGGTGCACCTGGAGGTCTCCTGGAGACCCTGTGCTTCGAGGCTTGGTCTGGGGGTGCTGGGCGACCGGCCAGGAGCTTGGCGACGGGTGCCTGATGCTGCTGGATGGACAGGCAGGGGTGCTGGCGGCATCGCCAGCCTCTGGGTTGTCGGCCCAGCCCTCGGCGGGGAGCATTCGCCTGTGTCCAGACACAGTTTAATTCTCCTGCTAAATGTGCTGTCACCGGGAACCGAGACTGTGTCTGCAGCGAGGCCAGGACAGCAAGATTAATGCGTCATCTGGAATCTTGAGCGAGATCCATTCTATTTTTTATGATCCTCCCGGCCACGCTTTCCTGAGCTGCTAATTTCTCTCCCGTTCCTCCCAATTAGCTGTAGATTAATGGCGATTCGGGTCAGACCGTCTGTCCCTGGAGGGCTTCCAAGCTCTGCTTCCCGGGAGCTGCCCGGCGGCCGCGGCACCCGGCTCAGATGCCGGGAAGGCCGTGCCCCGGGGGTGGGTGAGCAGGGACCACACTGCCTGGGTCTGCATCCCTGGGGGCGAGAGGCGGTGTGAGCAGGTGTCCCCAGAGTGTGTCACCAAGCGAGTGCGTCTGTGTGAGTTGGCACGTGGGTTCCCGGAAGCGTTTTGGCGTGTGCATCTCTGTCCGAGGCTGGCCTTGGCAAAGGGAGGCGTCAACGTGCGTTTGGATTCCTCCCTTGAGGGCGGCCGGAGGAGGGACTGCCGCCCGCCCCCGGCCCTGCTGCCGGGCTGCAGACGCCCGCTCTCTCCCCAGGTGCCTACCTGGTACCCTACCTGGTGCTGCTCATCATCATCGGGATCCCGCTCTTCTTCCTGGAGCTGGCCGTGGGCCAGAGGATCCGCCGCGGCAGCATCGGCGTGTGGCACTACGTGTGCCCCCGGCTGGGGGGCATCGGCTTCTCCAGCTGCATAGTGAGTCGGGAGCTAGGGGCGCAAGGGCCGGCAGGCCGGGGCTGTGCGCGGGGGCGAGGGCGGGCGGCGGCCCCTGGACGGGAGAAGGGCTGTGGCCGGTGCCCTGGAGCACACCAAGCCGGAAGCTGGTTACCCCGCCTGGACGGGACGTATGCTCGCGACGCCGCGGCCCGCGTTCTCTGGGGGCCTGCGGACCACCCCAGACGCCTCCTCTCTCTTACCAGCCCGTCCGCTCCCCGGGAGGAGAGGCCCTTGCTCCTCTCCTTGGGGAAAGTATGTTTTAACTGGTGAATGGCCAGCGCAGGAGAAGGCCACTCAGTCCTGGGGCTCAGGGTCTCCTTGCCGTTTCTCAGGATGGGGGCAGTGACCTTGGACTGACCCAGGAGGGGTGCGGCTGAGAGCAGTAGGAGACAGGGGCACCCCCACCCACCGCCACCCTGGGCCTGGCTGGGCAGCACCGTGAGAGGCCCAGGCTCATCCCGGAGGCAGGAGGCTGCAGGTGAAACCCTGTGCAGCGCTCGAGGGGAGGAAACCAAGCTTCCCTCAGAACAGAGCGGATAACAGCTGCACTCTGCTTCTGGGAGGCGCTGAGCATTGACAGGCCTGGCCCCAGGCCGGCCCCAACCTGCCTTCGACTGAGCTGGGCAGAGGGTCTGGGTGGCCCCCTGCCCTCAGGCTGAGCATCACTTGTGCACAGGTCGGCCCAGCCGAATCCAGCCCCCTCTGCTGAGGCTGGCCACGTGCGGCCTGTGCATGGGTGTCCTCTCCCGGTGAGGCAGGCGCGGGAGCTCACGTCACCCGTGTGCAGGAGCAGGCGCACTCAGCCAGCGCACTACCCAGCAGTCCCTCTGGCGTGTGATGCTGCCGGACCCTTGGCGACGGAGGGGACCTGCCGGTGTCCAGAATGGATGCCCACGTCCCAGCAGTCCCGCTGGCCTGTGATGCCACTGGGCCCCTGGGCCCAGAGGACCTGCTGGTGTCCAGAACGGATGCCCACATCCGTGAGCACCAACGCGTCGCTTTCAAAGCCACCCCGCGGGCCCTCTGCCCGAGCCCCTGCACTGCTCTTTTAGACACAATTCGAGTTATATTGTTTCCAAGCCTACTGCAGCTTAGCAAGAAATGAGGACAACAAGAGAGTAATACCCGAGAGAAGCAAGGACATAGGCCGCCAATAAAAAGGCCCACGAAGCCTCAAAGGGCACCCCAGGCTGGGGGCCATTTACCAGGGGGCAGAAAGCTGCGCCTGCCTCCACAGCCCGGGGGCATCTCTGTCATTATGCTCCTGAGTCATCAGGAAGTGATGGAGAAGGGCTCCATGCATCCGAGAAGGTCGGACTGGAAAGGATTAACGTCGTAAGAGTTTGTTGCTTAAAGGAGTTTTGATATCTGAGAAGTCCTTTCGTGGGTTCCCTGAATTCCAGATAAATGGAGGGAAAGGAGGCCCCCAGCTGCCCTCATCTCGTTCCTCATCTTCCTTAACCTCGGCTGTGCCGCTGGGTGCTGGGTGGCTGGCGTCACGCTGGCCTCGGGGTGGGGGAAGGTGTTGCCGGCAGCCCCCTTACCCGCCTGTGCCCTCGTCCTCAGGTCTGCCTCTTTGTTGGGCTGTATTATAATGTCATCATCGGGTGGAGCATCTTCTATTTCTTCAAGTCCTTCCAGTACCCACTGCCCTGGAGTGAATGTCCTGTCATCAGGAATGGGACTGCGGCAGGCAAGTAGGGGACCCCTGCGGGAGGCCATCCGGGGACCCCAGCCAGCCCTGTCCCAGCAAGGAGCCAGAGGCTGAGGACACAGATTTGGGGTTTCGTTGACTTGCTGTGCCACCTTGGATAAGTCATTTCACCTCTCTGATCCTCATTTCCCCTTCCCCAGTGTGCTGACCTTGTGCTGACCTGTCCCACAGGGTTCTTCTTTTTTTTTTTTTAAAGATTTATTTATTTATTTTATTTCCCCCCCTCCCCTGGTTGTCTGTTCTTGGTGTCTATTTGTTGCGTCTTGTTTCTTTGTCTGCTTTTGTTTCTTTGTCCGCTTCTGTTGTCGTCAGCAGCACGGGAAGTGTGGGCGGCGCCATTCCTGGGCAGGCTGCACTTTCTTTACACGCTGGGCGGCTCTCCTCACGGGCGCACTCCTTGCGCGTGGGGCTCCCCCACGCGGGGGACACCCCTGTGTGGCAGGGCACTCCTTGCGCACATCAGCACTGCGCATGGCCAGCTCCACACGGGTCAAGGAGGCCCGGGGTTTGAACCGCGGACCTCCCATATGGTAGACGGACGCCCTAACCACTGGGCCAAAGTCCGTTTCCCCACAGGGTTCTTATAGGAATTGAATTATAGGAATTGAATGAAATACTAAATATAGGTAAAATGCTGGACATTGGGAATTTTGCTGTTTGCTGTTACTCTAACACCATCCCATCTGGGAACAACCTTAATTTGCCTGCCAGTCCTAGCCAGGACTGGATGGGTATCCCACTGCCCAGATGGGAAACCTGAGGCCCAAAGGTGACTTTCCCAAGGTTACACCCATTTAACTGAAGATCTGGTCTCCAGCTCTCAGCTTAGGCCCTTCCCCGAGTGACATTAGGCCAATTCAGCCTACACTTCCCGCCCTCCGGGGTCGACATGGGCAGGAATTGGCTTGGGGGGCCCAGACATCCCCCAGGGGCCCAGGCGCCCCCTGTGTCTGCCAGCCCATGCTGACCCAGGACGAGCACGCCCCCCCCCCGCCCACCCTCAGCCGCCCCTCGCCCTCCGCTGCCCCGGGAAGGGGTCGGGCAGAGGGGCGGGCCCCAGCAGCCCCCCCTGAGGCCCTGCGGCCCTGGCTGCGGTTTCAGTGGTGGAGGCGGAATGTGAGAAGAGCTCGGCCACTACCTACTTCTGGTACCGGGAGGCCCTGGACATCTCCAACTCCATCTCGGAGAGCGGGGGCCTCAACTGGAAGATGACGCTGTGCCTCCTGGTGGCCTGGAGCATCGTCGGCATGGCTGTGGTCAAGGGCATCCAGTCCTCGGGGAAGGTGAGCTGTGGGGGTGCCCCGACCAGATGCGAGGCAGGGGGCTGGGGTCCCGGGACGCCCCGTGCAGTCCTGAGTGGAGTCGGGCTCCGGGGCAGCTTGGGCTGACGCCAGGGTCCCCCTGGAGAGGGGGCAGTCCAGCCAGCAGGGTGGGCTTGCGGGACCCTCCCTGGCCTGGCCGCCAGCCGCCTCCCTGCGAGCCTTCGAGAGCCGGGAAGCCAGAAGGACTCACCCAGGCACATCCGCCTGGACCCTGGCCCTCGGGCAAAATCCCCAGGAGAACCGCCTCTGAGCAATTTCTGCTAAAACCCAGCAGCTCCCCTGGCTACGGCGACAGGGCTCTTTGAGCGGGTGAGCACGACGGGGACCTCGGAGGCCGCTGAAGGCGTCTCTGTACCCGCCGGAGGGCGCGGGCCAGCCGAGCCCCTTCTCCCTGCAGCTCGGGTCTTTTTAAAGTAACGGCCCCTTCTCCGTGTCACGCGTCAGTGTTCATGGACCGCTGGGAAGGGTGTTAGACATCCCGGAGCCCGATCTGCTCCTCCGCCAGATGAGGAAACTGAGGCTCAGAGAGCAGCGTGCCTGAGAGCATACAGCCAGCGAGACTCAGGGCTGGGCCTGTGCCGGCCTGGATGTGCAGGAAGCCGAGCCCCCGAGAGGGCGCGGGGCCGCCACTTGCCTCTTCGCACCCCAAAGCCCAGCATCGGGTCTGCGCATCAAGGCCCTGAGCACGCACTGCTGCCTGTATGAAGGCATTCGGCGCGCAAGAACCTCGAGAGTTAGGGAGTACTATGCCCATTTTATAGAGCAGGAGACGGAGGCACGTCCAAGCTGAGTAGTTAACTAGCTCCGGGTCGCATGGCTGCTCGCCCGTGCAGCCAGATCAGAGCTCCGTCAGCTTGACGTGCGCTCTCTCCCTGCGTACCTTCCTGCCCAAGCAGCCCTCCTATTGATTTGTTTCAGGACCGGAAGCGTTTTCTGAGAATCTGCTCTGTGTGGGTGTCTGTACCTGGCACGTGGGGTATAGAAGTGCTTGTGGTCCCTGCCAGAAAAGAGCGTGTGGTTTATTATCCCAAGAGACCAGCGCTTTCTCTGGATGGCTGCTCGGGGGCCGAGTCTATAAAGGAGCCCCGAGGGCAGGGGACATCCTGTGGGGGACCCACCAGAGCAGGGGAAGCAAGGCTACATGAGACGTGGAGAAACGAGGGCAGAGCGGAGGGTTCCCTCGTGCCTGGGGGGCCCCTGAAGGAGAAGACGAGCCCCAGCTGCCTCCAGCTCATCCATGCCCCTGCCTCTGCCTTGGCTCAAAGCCAGACCCATGGAGGGCTTGGCCCTGTGCCCAGGGGTGCCAGGGCGGGCTCTGCTTTCGGCTGCCACCCGACGAGGCTCGTGCGCCGCAGCTGGCGGGGTGGGGCGGGCGGCAGCTCCGGGCTCTGCCCCACGATGGGTCCCTGTCCCGTCCGCAGGTGATGTATTTCAGCTCCCTCTTCCCGTATGTGGTGCTGGCCTGCTTCCTGGTGCGGGGGCTGCTGCTGCGAGGGGCCGTCGACGGCATCCTACACATGTTCACCCCCAAGGTAAGGGTTCTGGAGCCCCCCGCACGCCGGGGCCCACCCCCTGCTGCACCGGGCAATTCGGGGGGCCCGGAGCAGCCCCTGCCGCGTGTCGGTGTCATGTCAGGCCCTAGAGGAGGGTGCGGGTAAAGGGCATGGGCCCCGCCCTCGAGCTCCCGAGGAGCGGGCGGTCACGTCGCTTTGGGTGAAATCGGTGGGTGCTTCCTGGAGGAGGTGACACCTGAAATGAGCCTCAGAGCAGGTGTGATGTCCCGGAGGGGCCCTAGGACGTCACAATCACAGCAAAGCACAGGTGCAGGGGTGTGGAGGTGGGAAAGCATGGGCACCCTGGAGAGTGGTGGATGGCAGGTTCCGTGGGGTGGGGGGAGCCAGGGTGGGGCGTTTCAGTGGGTGGGTCCGTGGCAACAGAAACCGAGAAGATGCCTATGAAACAAAAGCCCCCTCTGGGAGTCCCAGTCTGTACCCCAATCGGGGAAATGAGGTTGCTGTTTCACGAAAGATAATAAATCCCATGGGTGGCGACGTTAGCCTTACCACACCCGTTCGCACCTGCTCTCCTTGAATCCTCGCAGCAGCCCGGGGAGGGAGACAGAGCAGGCTCACTGCTCACGTTTAGTAGAGGTGGTGGCAGAGGCTCAACCATCGTCAAGTTGTATACCTGAGTTTTCCAAAAGTGGTCCTTTGCCACCGTGTGGCCTTGCCTTGCTGTGACCCTTCGGATCCCCGGACCCTGCTGACATGAGCCAGTCCACTGAGGAACGAGAGAATGTCCAATGCAGAGCAGCATGCCCGTCGAGCCGCCCGAGCGGCGTGCGTTCATGACCTCAGCTGGTCGTGCCAGGGTGTCCCGCTCCAAGTGCCAGCTGGCCGGCCAGCAGCCAGGGGGCCTGTGAGGCTCCTCGGCACAGCTGGAGGCCTGGTCGCCTGGGCCACCTTGCACCTCGCTCGTGGACCCAAACACGGGCACTTATCCAGAAAGGTCCTCCAGGGAGACACAGGGAGAGGCACGTAGATCTCCTGGGGTTTTACTCCCCCGTTCCCTCCCGACCTCTGTGCGCAGGCTCCTGATTTGGGGGTAGCAATGGCCAGGGCATAACCTAATCCATCATCCCCAGACAGCATAAAATGGCCCCGGGTTCTTGGCTGTAACATCTGAGCTATCCGCAGGAACGACCGCAAGCGTCCACTTCACGAAGCACTGGGTGGTTTTCTCGAGGCCTGAATGTGAAATTGAGCCGGGCGGCCGGCTGTCGGGTTGTGAACGCGTGATATCTAACAGAGAAGGAAAAAATGCAAAAATGGTGTCTTTGGGGGGAAATAGCTGTAAAAAGAAAGCCAACTGGTTTTTATGAATTACTTCAACTCTTGCTTCTACAATCATGATCTGTGTAACAGAGGACGTTGTATGCTCTTGTGATGCTCATAAAAGTGGAGATTCACAAAGGTCTCCTGATGGGTCCTGCGTGGCGTCAAGTCCCTGCTTTGTAACTCCAGGAACCAGGGGAACGGATTCGCCAGGATTGGCTACCCGTCCCTGGCATAGGCACTCTTAAACTTCTTGTTAATTGTAAAATAAGTCTGTTATAGAAGTTGAGAGAGGTTCAGTTATTTGCGGATAGAAAGGCCAGGACTCGGGAATGATTTTGAGAAGGAAAAAGGATTTATTGACAGCTGGCCCAACACGGGAGCTTTCTGTTTCAAACCTGAGCCCGGAACAAGGTTTTCAAGTTCCTTTAATACAGGGTGGGGAGCCAAATGGTGCTTTTATGAAAGAAAACTACTTTCTTTGTTAGTTAAGTGTTTGTCTGAGTACCAGGTAGGTTTTGAATTAACATATCGCCCACACCTCTGGTGAGCTTGAATTAGCATCTTGCCCACATTCTGTCTGGAAGCAACCTTGAATACACATTCAGTCTTCCATCCTTTCTGAACATTCAAAGCCCGTAGGGCCTATAGCACTTAACTGGATTCCTAGAGACTAGGCAACTTGGATACAGAACTAGATGATTTTGAATTTATGCACAGACTATATTTCCCATTCGAGGCCAAGTCCAAGTTCCCTTAAGCTTGGGCATCACCGCCATCAGAGTTTCCCTGGACTGACTGGTATGTATATAGAGTTTGCATTGCTCAATGGCCTCCCGGGACTGGAGTCGTTGCCATGGTCACCACGGGCAGCACTGCAGCCTCTCACTGTCCCACACCTACAAGTCAGGACACAAAGGGACGAACAGCCTCCCACCCATAGCCCACATCAACCAGGCTTAGTGCCCTGATCCCATTCCCTTCCTTCCTCAAAGACAGCCACTATCGTGAATTGGGGGTTTATTCTGCTCTTGCACTTTTAAGAAATTTGTAGGACATACAAGTGTTCCCACAAAGGAAGTACAGCATGTGTGCATAGTTTTAAACTTTGTATTATAATGTCATAACACTATACATGTCCTTCTATGACTTGCTTTTATATTTAGTCAGCACTGTTTTTTGAGGTCTATCCATATTGGTATAGGTCGCTCTAGTGCATTCATTTTCAATGCTGTATAGTGTTCCACTGTAAGACTAAACTAAAATTTATCAGCTCTCAAGTTAATGGTCATTTAAGTTGTTTACAGGTTTTCACCACTGCTAATTATGTCACAATTAACATTCTTGCACAGGTCTTCCCGTGTACATATTTCCCTAGGATATATATATGTATAGGGGTGGGATTATTGAGCCAAATATCAGTTTTACGGGATATTGGCTAAATTGCTCTCCAAAGCGATTATATGTGTTAACACTCTCTCCGACTGTATATGAGACTCGCAGTAGCTCCGCACTTGTCAGATGTCAATTTTTGCCAATCGGAAGCAACACCATTTCCAAATCCATTCCTGAATGTTGAAGAAACGTAGTGTGGTTTCCCTTGAGCATTCCTATCGTGACTCTTCATGATAGGAAGCTTTAAAAGACCAAACCCAGGAGACCCTACAGGAGCCAGGCCACCAGGGTCAGCACAAGGAGATCCCCAGCCAGTGGACTCTTGTGACTTTCAGGTGGGGGGGGGTGGCGCTATGGGGCTGATCTTGGGACTTGCCTGCGGGATGAGTCCCTGAGGCAGATCCCCATGAGGGGACGTGTTGGGCAGGAAGAAGGGCCCTTAAGGGACTTAGAGGCCACATTTCGCCCCCTGGGGCCCCCTTCACAGCTGGTGCAGCTGTTTGCTGGAGGCCAAGGAGGCGGATGGTGGTGACTGAATGAAGTTCCTATTTACAAATGCCCCCAGGCCATCTGCAGAAAGGGTGAACCCACTTTCAGAAACAATCGCCCACATGCTGCAAACTACTGTTGCAGAGCTGTGACTGTTTCAGCACAGGATTGGGGAGAAATGGGGAGCCGTTTCAGGTTCTTGCCCTAGCATGGCGCCGTGGAGTGCCAGGTCACCACACACAGTTGCCCAGGCAGCGCACTGCTTCATTCGTATAGAGTGCAGTGTGAATGACGTTCTCAGGGGGTGGCCCTGTGGCAGCCCTGGCAGAGTCCAGGAAGGTTTTTGGTCAGAGCATCTCAGAATCCATCTGGGAGAAGCAGAGGTTCTCCATGGGTTTTGCTGAATGACCTGGCAGGTGCTACTACTACAAAGACTTCCCACATCAGAAATAATCCCAGGGAATTGGAGCTGGAATTACTGGATGTGATGAATACTGGGTCCCCAGGACACCATCGGGACCCACGGGCGTCTTCATGGGACTTGTCCTCATGTTACTGGCCGGGGAGCCTCTTGGATTCCTCGGGCAGCTTCCCTCCTGATTACTTTCTCTCCACCCAGTTAGAATCTGGGTGGGCATGGGGACCACGCCCCTACACGTGTGATTCGCACAACCTCAAGGGGTGGGGTATGGTGCATCTTCTAACCGCCCAAACTCTCGGGGATGCTTGTTGTGATTCCGGCTGTTCCCGTCCCAGCCCAGCAGTTCCGCCTCCCATATTCACCCTGCAGGTGCACTCACACACAAGCAAAATGGTCCGCGTGCAATGTCGGTCATTACGGCGTTTGCTTCAATAGTGTCGCCGGAGTTGTGTTCCACGTTCTTGGTTACGTCGTAAGAACGAATTCAGAGACGCACCACGGTGGTAAGAAAGTTAGAAGAGAGTGGAATAGAGACGAGGTACACACTCAGACGCGCGTGCGGGCGTGCTTGAGGTAGAGAGGTGTGCTCTCTGCCATGGGGTCCCTGCGTTCTGGGCTCCAGGGCTCCAGGGTCTGCACTGATTGGCGTATTTGGGGAAAAGCGAGGGCAATTCATGTGATGGCTTGAATCTCTTAAGGCTCGCTCTTTGGTGGTGACTGGCTGCTGGCTGCTGTCCGTGAGGGGTCCACGAGGTGGGCGGTGCTGCCCCTCCTGCAGCTGTTGGGGGTGTGCTGCAAATTGCCCCGGTAACTTGCTTGTGCCAGTCAGCAGGTGGATGTGTCAGCAGGCTGTGGCCTCAGCCTCTCTTACCAGGTGGTGTTTGTGTGGCTAATTGGGGTTTCAGCCCCTCTTCCTCAGGTCTTTATTCTGTCCTGCCTCAACAGCAAAAGGTTGAAAACATACATGACCCATCATTCATTTATTCACTCATTAACGAATGTTCCCTGCATGCCAGGGGACGTCATTCACACTGTGGTCTATATGAATGGAGCAGTGCGCTGCCCGGGCCGCTATGTGCACTGGCATACCATCTCAGGGCAAGAACAGGCAGTGGCTCCCAGGGCATTTCATTTCACCCCAGTCCTGTGCCTGGAAATACGCCAGGGTCCTGGGAATACGCCAGTGAACAAAGCAGAAAAATGTCCAGTCCTCATGGAGCTTATATTCTAGCAGAGGGAGACTGAAAATGTAATGTAAGATAAAGAAGGTGTCATTGGATGATGCTTCTAAGAAGAAAAATAGAGTAGAGAAAGAAAGGATTAGGGGCATTGGGGGTTGGTACTTTTATATAGGGGCCAAGGAAGGCCTAACTGAGAAGGGAACGTTTGAGCGAAGACCTGAAGGAGGGGAGGGAGGGAGCTGCATGGGTATTTGCAGGTAGCACTGTCCAAGCTGAGTCAGCAGCGGGTGAAGAGGCCTTGAGATGGGATGTGTCTGGCCTATTCAAGGAGGCCAGGGGGTCAGAAATAAGAGGGGAAACTGGTGGGACACGCAGCCAGGGAGGCAGTGGGGAGCGGCACTAGGGGGGTCCTGGAGGCCAGGGAAGGAAGTTGGCTTTAATTCTGGGTGAAATGGGAACTGCTGAGCAGAGCAATGGCAGGGCCCAAGCCCTGTCTAGGAAGGTCACGCTGTCTGCTGTAGAAAATCCTGCACAGAAGCAGGGAGAGGGCCTGGGAGGCTCCTGCAGCTGCCCAGGTGACAGAGGCCACAGGTGACCTTAGCCAGGGGACAGAGACCACAGGTGACTTCAGCCAGGAGACAGAGGCCACAGGTGACCTCAGCCAGGAGACAGAGGCCACAGGTGACCTCAGCCAGGGGACAGAGGCCGCAGGTGACCTAACCAGGAGACCTCAGCCAGGTGACAGAGGCCAGAGGTAACCTCAGCCAGGTGACAGAGGCCGGAGGTGAGCTCAGCCAGGGGACAGAGGCTGCAGGTGACCTCAGCCAGGGGACAGAGGCCGTAGGTGACCTCAGCCAGGTGACAGGCTGCAGGTGAGCTCAGCCAGGGGACAGAGGCCGCAGGTGATCTCAGCTAGGGGACAGAGGCCGGAGGTGACCTCAACCAGGTGACAGAGGCCGCAGGTGACCTCAGCCAGGTGACAGAGGCCGCAGGTGACCTCAGCCATGGGACAGAGGCCAGAGGTGACCTCAACCAGGTGACCGAGACCACAGGTGACAGAGGCCACAGGTGACCTCAGCCAGCAGACAGAGGCCACAGGTGACCTCAACCAGGTGACAGAGGCCGGAGGTGACCTCAGTCAGGTGACAGAGGCTGCAGGTGACAGAGGCCACAGGTGACCTCAGCCACAGGGCAGAGGCCAGAGGTGACCTCAGCCAGGTGACAGAGGCCACAGGTGACCTCAACCAGGAGACCTCAGCCAGATGACAGAGGCCGGAGGTGACCTCAGCCAGGTGACAGAGGCTGCAGGTGACCTCAACCAGGTGACAGAGGCCGGAGGTGACCTCAGCCAGGTGACAGAGGCCACAGGTGACCTCAGCCAGGTGACAGAGGCCGGAGGTGACCTCAACCAGGTGACAGAGGCTGCAGGTGACCTCAGCCAGGTGACAGAGGCCGCAGGTGAGCTCAGCCTGTGCTGTGTAGGTATCATGCTGGGGACAAAGTCTAATAGTAATGGCTTTAAGGGAAAATGAGAGGTGAGAATAGGAGGCAAGTAATAGGAATCATTTATTTTGAGGAGTTTTGCTGTAAATGGGGAGCAGAGAAATGAAAAATGTCAATGTGCTGCCAGACGCCACGTGGACAGAGAAGGAAGAAATGGGAGGGTAACTGGAGAGGACTAAGAGATCAAGGGGGTTAATTCGAGTTAGACATGACAAAAATAACCATCATATGCTGCTGGTGGGCCTGTAAAATGGCACAGCCACTTTAAAAAGCAGTCTGGTAGTTCTGCAAAGGGTTAACATGGAGTTAGCCTAGGACCCAACAATGCCCTTCGTTGGCACGCAGCCAAGAGGAGTGCAAACCTGCGGCCACACAGCACTTGTACATGAATGTTCTTAGCACCCTTATTTATAATAGAAAGCAGAAGCCACCCAAGTGCCCACTAACTGATGAATGGAAAAGTAAAACATAGTATATCCATATAATGGAATATTATTCAGCCATAAAAAGGAATGGCGTAGAGACACATGTTGTGAAATGGTCGGACCTTGAAACCATTACGCTAAGTAAAAGGAGCCAGTCACAAAAGACCACACGTGGTATGATTCTTTTTATATCAGGGGCTCTCAACCTTTTTATTCCACAGACCCCTTTGCCAGTCAAGTCAAAACCATGGACCCCTTACTAAGTCCACACTATACTATTATTCAAAAATAAATATATCACACCCATACCAACATGTCCCCAGAAGAATAATGTTTTTTTTTAATTTCAATTCAAGCTCATGGACCCCTTCTTAAGAACTCCCAGTATGAAATGTCTAGAAGTGGCAAATCTATAGAGACAGGAAGTAGATCTTTGGTTGCTTGGAGCTTGGAGAGAGGTTAGGAAGTGGGGACCAGAATGAGCAGGGACTGCAAATGGGTTTGGGGTTTCTTTTTGGGAGAATGAAAATGTTCTAAATTGATTGAGGTGATGGTTTCACAATCCTATGAATATACTAAAAACCATTAATTTGTACATCTAAAAATATACTAGTCCAGAAAAGGGGGAGAAATCTATGGTATAGGGGAGGAGGGGACCAAAGCCCTTGAAAAGATGAGAGAAAAGATCTGGGGTCCAAGTGGAGGCCCTGATCTTAGCTAGGACCACACACATTGCCCATGGTACAGGAAGGAAGGACCAGTCTGGGCCCAGATGCTGGCAGGGGAGAAGCTGTGGTGAGAAGCTGTGGTGGGGAGATGCTGTGAGGAGAAGCTGTGGTGAGGAGAAGCTGTGGTGAGGGAGATGCTGTGAGGAGATGCTGTGATGAGGAGAAGCTGTGGTGAGGGAGACGCTGTGGTGAGGGAGACGCTGTGGTGAGGAGACGCAGTGGTGAGGAGACGCTGTGGGGAGGAGACGCTTTGGTGAGGAGAAGCTGTGGTGAGGAGACACAGTGGTGAGGAGATGCAGTGGTGAGGAGACACTGTGGGGAGGAGACACTGTGGGGAGGAGATGCTGTGGTGAGGAGACACAGTGGTGAGGAGACATTGTGGGGAGGAGATGCTGTGGTGAGGAGAAGCTGTGGGAGGTCTCTTCTGGCTGCATTATTTTTCTCTGTAATACAGGAGGCAAGGTCACCAGCAGAGCACAGAGTGGTGGAGGAGGGCTTGGAGGCTTAAGGAGGTCTGAACGTGGAGTAATGGTGTAAGGGGTCGGGGTGGGGGGATGAGTGGACAGGGGCACATGGGAGGTCAGGGGTCAGGAGCGTGCAGTGAACTCAGCAGCAGGGTTATGGCTAATGCTTTTGTATTATATTTCATCAATTCCAAGATGGACATTTTCCCCCTTTGGACACCTCTGAAAGCAGGTTGTTTCCCACAATCAGTGAGGCACATAGAACAGTCGTTTACAGTGGATGGTGCTTACTCTGCACCAGGCATGGTTACAAGCACCTTACACGGATTGATTCATTTAAGCCTCGCGCCAACCCTGGAGGTAGCTCCTGCCTCCTGCTGCTTTACAGGTGGGGAAATGGAAGCACAGAGACGTTGGACAGCACGTCCAAAGTCCCACTCGTCCAAGGTCCAAGGCGTGTGTTGTGTGATTTCTCCAGCTACATTTAGCAACTTGAGGGTAAGCCCAGGGCAGATGGAGGATTTGAACTCTCCAGGGCTGGGAATTCATTCGGCAATTGCAATGGAGAGAGACAGGCAGGGGAGTTGAGGGTCCAGGCAAGGGCGCGCCCACCCTGACGGCGACTGTCTCTAAGCTGGTGAGAAGGGCAGGTGGCCAACAGAGCGGAGGTCCCCGTGGGGTGGAATAATTGTTGGAGAGAAAACAGTAGAGGGAGCGAGCCGGGAGGACTGGAGGTGGTGCTCTGGATTGTGGGGGCCCTAAAATCAAGGTTATAGTGGGAGCACACCTCTTCGTTCTGACAGAGGCCGTGGCGTGAACACAGAAGTGGCTGGTTGAGGTGGCGTGAGGCGTGAGCTCACGGGAGGGAGGAGGTCAAGGAGCTGAGGGGCCCGGTTGATGGAAAGGACATCTGTGGGGGGGCGGGTGGAGCTCAGTGGCTGAGCACCTGCTTCCCATGTGCGAGGTCCCAGGTTAGATCCCTGGCCCCAGTACCTAAATGAACAAACAAAAAAATCAAACAAGAAACCTCAGACGTCTGTGGATTGAGATCACTCCGAATTATGATGGTAAGAAAAAGAGACAGTGTCCAGTTGACGAAGCACTCAAGGGGTACGGTGGGGGTGGTGGGATGTGTGGCCTGATGAATAAGCAGTGCCCTGTCCCCAGTGGCACCAGGGGTGCAGAGAACGCTGCCACCACCCGAGAGGGCTGCGGGGAGCACAGCGCCTGGGCAAGGCTCCGCGCGTCCCGTTCGCCTGGGGAGCTTTAAAACAAAGTCCCACCCCCGGCCCAGCAGAGTCAGGCTGACCGCACCCCAGCCGCTGGGTCGGTATTTCTTAAACGCTCCTAGGACCTCGGTGCTCTTGCGCACAGCCAGGCCCGAGAACCCCTGAGTCAGCACGAAGGTGAAGGAAACACCAGAGAAGGCTGTGGCCATGGGGCTTCTGCTGACCGCAGGCTGAGTTCCAGGGGCCCAGGGGAGGGACAGAGTGGGGGGGGACAGAGGCTTGAGCCGGAGAAGGGAGACCCCCAGCCATCCAGAGGAAGCAGGGTGAGTGGGAGCCACGGACATCCTGCAGCAGCCGAGATCAGTGGGGACCGGGGACATGAGGGACAGGCCAGGTGGTCCCTTAGGTGGACTGTAAGGATGAGCTGTGAGTGCCAGGGCAGAGGGCGGCGCAACCCTTGAGCTCCCAACTCGGCACGTGGAGGAAGCGTTGGGGCCATCCCCGGGAAGGCGGGGAGCTCTGGACATCTCTGCTGGAGACAGAAAAAAAAAAGGGGGAGGAATGCACGAACCCACACACACGTTACTGGTATTTTATGCAAATGTATCTATGCTGGCCTATGCATAGACTATCACTGGAAGGATACTCAAGAAACGGCTATGGTTACCTCTGGGGAAGCAGAACTGGGTATCCAGGACACGGGGGAGGAAAGGAGACTTTCCTGTGTGCCCTCTTGTGTCTTTCGAATTTTAGACCATGTAGCTCATCACCTGTAATCAATCAAAACTGACAGCACCCCAGGCTGCTGGGAGTGGGGCCAGCACAAGCTGAGCCCTCGGTGGCTTGGCCATCTGCCTTCTCTCTGCCGCCTCCGGGGCCCGGCGAGTGGTCCTGACCTGGAGCTGTGGCGGCAGCAGGGTCAAGGGCATGCTGGACTGTTAGACAAGACACGAGGGGCCCCGGCAGGTTCCAAGGGACCCGGTGCAGAGGTGAGGGGTGAAACGTCTCGATTCCCACAATCGGAGCAAGGGCTCAGAGGCAGCGCCGTTAGGGCAGCCCGGCCTGGGGACTGGAGGTAGTGGTGGTCCCTGGGGCCCGATGAGCTGCCGCAGATCCCAGCTCTTCACTCTGGCCAGGTGGGCGGTGCCTTGACCTCCCAGGGCCTCAGTTTCCTCCGCTGCAGGGTGGTGAGCAGTGGTGCCTCCCCGCCAGGGTTGTCAGGATCGCACGCTGCGCGGCTTCCGGCGAGCGGGCAGCGCATGATCCGCACCAGCTATTATTATCCTAGTCCCTTGTGAAGGTGACACGGTTCTCGGGCAGCGGAAACCCGGCGCTCCAGTGCCATCTGGCGTCTCGTGGCCCCGCCGGCTCCGGGCAGGTGCAGCTGCAGAGCTGAGAAGCCAGGGCCTGGGCTGCTGTCACCCACCGGCACAGGGCAGGGGCTCAGCCGCTGCTTCTGGATTCCAAAAGCCTCTTCGTGCTCGCCAGTCACACGCCGCAAAATACCTGGCTTCCCTGCGTGGGGCAGTGACTCAGCCGTCGTGCGGAGGACATGGCAGGAAGCCCTCGCGGCTCTCTGAGGGACCCGAGGAGGGCAGCCTTACCATGGTGGGTGGGGAAAGCTGATTTCTGTCTGTCCTCTGCAGCCACGTCCTCCTGTCTGGGAGGGCCACTGGGCTTCCTGAGTTCCAGCCATGGGTTTGTCCTCTGTTGACTCTGTGATCAGGACCTTGTTGAGATCCTACACCCTCACCCCAGGAATCCTGGAAAGAGTGCCTTGACGTACTGAAGGTGCCTGACTCAGTTTACCCCCTGATCCGTGTAGGGCTTCTATGGACGTTTCCTCTGTTGGCAACAAGGCCTGCCAAGCTGATTGTCCAGGGACCACTCACACAGGGTCCCCTCAGAGGCCCGCCAAGCACTCTCAGGTGCTTTGGGGGTCTTTATCAATGGCAGATTTGGATCCATCAACTCGTTTTAAAATTTTCAAGGAGAGGAGGGGTGGGGATACAGCGCAATCAAGCTTGGCTGTGTGTTGATAATTGTTCAGCATGTGTGATAGGGACATGGGGTTCGTCACACCATCTTCTCTACCTTTACGTTTTCTTTTTTTTTCTTTCCCCAAAGATTTATTTTTATTTATTTCTCTCCCCTTCCCCCTCCCCTCCCCCCCAATTGTGGGCTCTCTGTATCCACTCGCTGTGTGTTCTTCTGTGACTGCTTCTATCCTTATCAGCGGCACCGGGAATCTGTGTTTCTTTTTGTTGTGTCATCTTGTGTCAGCTCTCCATATGGGCGGCGCCATTCTTGGGCAGGCTGCACTCTCTTTCACACTGGGCGGCTGTCCTTACGGGGCGCACTCCTTGCACGTGGGGCCCCCCTACGCGGGGCACACCCCTGCGTGGCAGGGCACTCCTTGCATGCATCAGCACTGCACCTGGGCCAGCTCCACACGGGTCAAGGAGGCCCGGGGTTTGAACCACGGACCTCCCATGCAGTAGGCAGACGCCCTAACCACTGGGCCAAGTCCGCTTCCCTACCTTTGCATTTTCGTAGTAACTATTCCATGATTTTTTTAAGTGGGAAAAGAATAGGTAATAGATAAAATCTTAAAATACAGGGGGGAAAACCCACAGTTTTTGTTTCCATCCCAAATCCTTGCATGTAAAGCAATCCTGCTCTGTCCTCTGAGAAATCCCACCAGCCACGGGGCCAGCCAGCTCGATAGCGCAGTGTGGGACTGTGGGGCCCTCCCTGGGTTGGGTGCTTCCGTTTATGAAATCGGGCCCTGAACAGCGACTGGCCCAGGAATCTATCCATATCTAGTTGTAGGCTTAGCGAGTGGCGGTGATCATGATGCTGGAATGTGGTTTGACCTCACAAGTGATCTGTACATTTCAGTAAAAATGACAGTAATGAGTGATGTAGATGACAAAGAAAATGATGGCAGAGAGGAAGGAGGGAAGAAAGGAAGGAAGGAAGAAAGGAAGAGGGGTGAAGAGAAGAGCAGATGAGCATCAAAACGGCCATGTCTTAGAAACTAGATTTGCAGCCCTCGGGATCCTGTCTAGGAGACTACATTTCAGCCCAACAATGTGGGAACAACTCATAGGCCCTGCCGTGGCCCTGCCCACTCGGCTCACCAGCTCACAGAAACAGGCCAGCCTCGTCTGTCTGTCTCTTTTGCTTCCCACACCTCCGTGTGTCCATACAAAGATGGACAGAGATGGGCAGCACCCCTAAGGTGTGCACACTGTGGAAAGGAGGAGGGACAGAGCAACCTGTAAAGCGGGTATCCACGAGAGCAGGGAGAGCCCAAGGAGGAAGTAACTAGCTAGCCTGGCAGAGGCAGTCAGGAAAATCCACGAAGGGGAGGCGATGTTTGTGCGGGGTTTTGAGGAGTGAATAGGAGTTCATCCAAAAATGAGTAGGAGGAAGAGAATTCCAGACAGAGGGACAGCCTGGGCAAAGGCCAGAGGTCTGAAAGACCAGGATGCCTTAGAAGAGTTTAGAGTGTTCAGAACATGAAGGAATGGGAGAAGACTGGATCACTCATGGAGGACCTGATAGACCACTAAGGAGGTAGATTTTTCCCCTGGCAGACACTGGGGAACCATTGAGACTTTTCTACATGTAAGAGACATGACCAGAGCTGGGTCCTTGTCAACTTGCCCGCTCTAGCACGGTCTTGCGCTGCTTCCTAGTTGGACCTCGCCAGTTTGCCCAGAGCCCTCGCACTCGGTCCAGGCTTCTAGCCTTGGCAAGTACCAGCTTCCAGCTGAGTGGTGGCGCTATCACATGGGTGGTTCTGAATACCAGTGAATGCCCACATGCCTTCCAGGCCCAAGTAATCCCACTGCCCATTTCTGGAGGCTTCTGTCATGATCATTTAACCCCAGGGGGGAATTACAGAAGCCCTCTCCAAGTGGGATTAGAATGATTTTCTTCTTTTCTGTCATCTCCAAATTTCTGTTAGGAGCACTTCAAGGCCTCTGTTTCCTTACTCACAATGCTAAAATCCACATCGCTCTGAACAACGCGTTTGTTGTTTTTTCCCCCTCCTGGAACTCATCTGGTGACAAAATGACCCACAGCTGTGAGTCTGCTTGTGGTCTGTATTGTCGCCCTTGGTGTGAAGATGCCTACGTTACCGCTGTGGAAATACTAATGTGTTGATTACAGGGTGCTGCCCGGACCCCCGGGGGGTGTTATGTAATTATGTGGCGTACGCACCATGTTACCTAACAAAAATAAAGATTTCTAAAAAATCCTGACTTCAAAACCTATCTGGCCCCGTGCTCCTGGGTGAGGAAATGTGGGCCTGCATTGCTTTTGTCAAGCACGTAATGTTTCATCGTATTTTTAAAAACCAGGCATGCACCTGGCACAAGCTCCGTGGGCCCTTCACGGTGCCCGGAGACCCTCCGCCATGTCTCCATCTCCTTCCCTCCCCTGCGCCACCAGGATCAGGTACTAAACCTTTTTCACCCGTCTGAACCCTCTGACTCCCCTCCCAGCACATCTAACTCCTAGCAGACAACTTCCCCTCCTGCTTTGCGGAGGAAGCAGCGGCCACCCAGACGGAAACTCTCTGAGACCACGGAAACCAAATGGGCCCACCCATCCCAGGCAGCCCCGGCTTGATCGCCGTCAGCTTTTACACATGACCAAGTCACTCCGTTAAGAACAAGACAACCCCTGAGAAAGCAGCGCTCCGCCGACCCTGTGCCCCTCGGCACAGTGCCCTGCTTTCCCCCCGGCCCAGGGCCAGCTTCCCCAGACTGGTTAACCCCCGTGCCTCCACTTCCTCCTCGAGGCTGCTCTCTTCGCTGTGCTCCCGCCTGGCTGCTCACCCCGCCGCCCCCCTGCACAGCTCCTGGCTGCTTGCCCCACCACCCCCCTGCACAGCTCCTGGCTGCTCATTCCCTCCAGGGGCACCGTCCCACTCTCCTCCCACAGGCTTCCCTCATGTGGCCTCGGGTCCAGCCCTCTCTTGGTTTGCCTGCACTTGCTGCTCCTAAGATCCTCGCCCCTTCCCTCCATGGGCTCACGGAGCTCTTGACTTGCTCCAGGCTCTTGCCTCTTCTCCCTCCGTACCCACAGCCATAGTTTCAGTGACTCCCATGACCGAAAGCTGACTCTCAAATTATCTCTAGGGGAGCGGATGTACCTCGGTGGTTGAGCACCTGCCTTCCACACACGTGGTCCCTGGTTCAATCCCCGGTACCTCCGTATCAAAAATTCTCTCTAGCTCAGCTCTCTCCTCTGAACTCAAAATGCCTTTATCCAACTGCCTACTAAACCTCTCCTCTTAGATTTCTTAAGGACACAATAAAAACATTTCGAGAATAAGGTCTTGATCTTCCCTGGCCCCAACCCCCTGCTCCCCACAACCTGCTCCTCTTCCATTTCCATCAGCCACCCAGGTTTGCAGGCCAGAAGCACGGCGATCACCTTGGCAACCCCGCTCTGGCATCTCTCATTGCCACAACCCGAGGTCATTTTGATTTTCCCTGCTAAAATCCCTCCATCTACACCAGGCAAATCCACCATCATCGCCCACTTGGATCCCAGAAAGAGCTTCCTGGCAGGCCTGTGGCTTCCACTTGCCCCTTGTGGAAAAGCACCTCTGGCTGTTTCCCCCTTCTTCAAAGCCCTTAGTGGTTTCCCTGTGCTTTCTCAGGGTCAAGACCAGGCTCCTTAGCGACCCTGCCACCTGGCCCCTCTGCCTCTCCTGGTCTCCCCCGGACCACTCCCACCTGGTCCTCCCCGTTTCAGCCACCCTGCCTGCTTCCACCTGCCTTCCCCACCGTCCCCTGTGCCACTGCGGGGCCTCTGTGCACACTGTCCCCCTGCCTGGGATGCTGTTCCCTCCCCTCAGCCCGGCTGTCGTCCCCTCTCAGGTGTCAGCTCCAGGCTCCCTTCCTCCGGGAAGCCGTCCCTGGCCGCCTGGCTGGGGCAGAGCCCCCTTATTGGCTCTCTTCGCATTGGGGGCCTCCCTTCACCCTTGCCACATTTGCTGGGCTCGCTTGGCCAGCGTCCGTCCCTCCGGCCACGAGAGCTGGGACCTTGCCTGCTTTTGCCCTCGTGGCCTCCCCATTGCCTGGGACGGGGCTTGGCCCACAGCAGGTGCTCAGTGCTTGACGGATGAGCGGCTGGATGTCATGGCTGCAGAGAGACCACATCATGTTACAGCTGCTGGTGCACAGAGGCTGGGGTGTGGAGAGGTGGTGACCTTCTCTCGGCTACCAAGGGGCTCTTACCTCTTTAAAGGTCTAGGATCTGGGCTTTTTTTTTTAAAGGAGGTACCAGGGATTGAGCCCAGGACCTTGTACAAGGGAAGCAGGCGCTCAACCACTGAGCTACATCCACCCCCCCCTCCAGGCTTTCTTGGTGGTCCAAAGAGAGCATTACCTTTTGGTGGGGTGGGAGAGCCTGGCCTCCTGGAGCACACATACTCGCGAACCAGGCCTTCGATTGAGCGTCTCCGTTCGCGGCACCTCCTGCTGTCCCCCCTCTTCTCCGCATCTTCTCTCTCTCGGAAGCTTGAAGGCTAAGCCCATTCGTGCCCTCTGTGTGCCCCGCGGCCTCGGGCTGCCTTCCCCCAGCCCCTCTGTCCTGCCAGCCCTGCAGATTGCCCTGCTGGAGGGACTCCAGATGCAGATCCACGTCCAGGAAGCTGCTGGGCCGGAAGGCGGGTGGGCCCTCGGTCCGGGGTGTCGGGGCTGTAAAATACCAGCTGATTCTCTAACTCGCTGCTCGCTGCTCTCATCTGTTTGGAGCGAGTCACTTAGGTCCACCTCGGCGGCAAAGGCCCAGTGGGGAAGTGCTGCGAAGAGTGCGCAGCCGACGGGCTATCGCCATGGCCCTGTGATGGGAGACGTGTTTAGTGACTCCTCGGCCCCAACTAGCTCCATTGCTTTGAGCAAGTCATTTTACCCTGGGGTTTTCAGTCTGTGTTTTCGAAATGTGAATAATAACCCCCGTCAGTCTCCTGAAACCCTGCCTGCCTAGGTCAGAAACCTTTTGTCAGGGTTAAATGTCTGCTGTGTACACAAGCAACAACCCTGGGAGAAAAATTCTACTGTGATGCCCATTTTTCACATGAAAAAACCGAGGCTTGTGAAGCAGGCATTGTCGCTTGCCTAACCTTCACAGCTATTGAAAAATGGGAAATGGGGGGAGTGGATGTGACTCAAGCGGTTGGGTGCCCACCTCCCACATGGGAGGTCCTGGGTTTGGTTCTCAGTGCCTCCTAAAGAAGATGAACTGATGCAATGAGCTGACACAATGAGCAGACACAACGAGCAAGAAGTGGATGTGGTTCAAGCAGTTGGGCACCTGCCTCCCACACAGGAGGTCCTGGGTTTGGTTCCCAGTGCCTCCTAAAGAAGAGAAGCAGACAACGAGCGGACACAATGAGGATAGACAATGAGCAGACACAATGAGCAGACAATGAGCAGAGAGATGATGGAGTCATCTCAGGGTGGGAAATAATGTCTTAAAAAAATGGGAAATGGGATTTAAACTTGGGTCTGTCTGGCCTAAGTGCTCTGTGCTTGATCCAAGCCTTGCTTCCTGCCTTGAGGAACAAACAGTAAAAGGAAAAGGGGTACAAGAGCACTTGGGAAATTGCCCCTTGCCATTCAAATCTGCTGTGGTTCAGGCTCCTGTCAGCGCCTAGGGTAGATGGGGGGTTAGGCAGGGTCTGCCTCTCTCCAGGAAGTATCTGGGTTCTGTGCCTCACGCTGGGGTGGGGATTTCTGTGACTTGGACCATGTGAATTCATATGGATGAACATTGGCCTTTTTTTCTGGAAAAGGAAAGATTGGCTAGGCAGGAGGGAGAAACTGATGTTTTTTTTCATGGTTTGAGGTGAGGCATCAGCATTCTCAGCTCTCTTGCACTGTTGTGCAGGCTGTACACTGTGCAACTCTAGGAAGCACCATTTACACTACAGTCTAAGGGAATGGCACACCCTAGAGTTGAGCACTACACAATTGTATGTGGTGGCCCTGCCAATACTCTTAGAATGGTAGCTCCATGGTAAGGCAATGATTGCAGTTAAAATGAACTGAGAACGTGCTGTGTAAGCAGATAGCATTTATTTTATCTTCCTTAGGCCTCACAACAATCCTCTGCGGTTGGTGATACTCTTGTTATCCAGGTTTTACAGATGGGGAAACTGAGGCTCGAGGGGTTAGGCGAATTGCCCGAGGCCACACGGCCACGGCGCCATACCACTGGGCCTGTGGGCCCCGCCGGGGCTGAGGAGCCCCACTGCCCGTGGCTAACACCCTTGCCTCTTTTCTCCCCCCGCCACGGCGCTGCCCCCACAGCTGGACAAGATGCTGGACCCCCAGGTGTGGCGGGAGGCGGCCACCCAGGTCTTCTTCGCCCTGGGGCTGGGCTTCGGCGGCGTCATCGCCTTCTCCAGCTACAACAAGCAGGACAACAACTGCCACTTCGACGCTGCCCTGGTGTCCTTCATCAACTTCTTCACCTCGGTGCTGGCCACCCTCGTGGTGTTCGCCGTGCTGGGATTCAAGGCCAACATCATGAACGAGAAGTGTGTGGTCGAGTAGGTGGCCCCCGCCTGCCAGCCCCTCCCCCCTGCCCCCCGCCCCGGGAGCCGGCAGGTGCCTGGCGCGCGGAGGGCGCCCTCCAGCCCGGGCTGAGCAGGGAGACCAGAGGAGCCCAGGACCGCAGGGGCAGGTGCAGAGATGCCCGTGGGGGGTCCCGGGGGGTCTGGGAGAAGCCTCCAGCATCTCCCCCCTCCTCTCCCCCCCCCCCACCGACTTCTCCCCCGACCCTCTCCCCCCCCCGCTGCAGGAATGCCGAGAAGATCCTGGGCTATCTCAACGCCAACGTCCTGAGCCGGGACCTCATCCCCCCCCACGTCAACTTCTCCCACCTGACCACCAAGGACTACGCGGAGATGTACAACGTCATCAGGACCGTGAAGGAGGACCACTTCTCGGCCCTGGGCCTCAATCCCTGCCTCCTGGAGGACGAGCTGGACAAGGTGCGGGGCGGGCGGGGAGGCAGCCGGGAGAGGGTGGCCCCGGAGGCGGGCCAGGGGCGGTGGGAGCTTGGGTGCCGGCCTTAGGAAACCGTCGTGGGGTTGCTTGTGCGACTCGCCTAGGACCTGCCTGTGCCCAGACAGGGAGAAGGTGTCTGGCAAAGCCCTTAGGGAGCCTTGAGTCTAGATGAGGCGCCGAGGCAGACACCCAAGAAGTGCCAAGTAGCCGTCTGAGAGGACGTCGCGCTGATGGCCCGGGTTTCTAGAATACGGTCCCCGCCCCGTGCGATGGGCTTAAGCGAGCATCTCGGACACGGTGCATGTGAACTGTGTTTAAATTAGCATTTGCCATGGATGCTGGGGTCCGGGTGTGGGCGCCTTCTATTCCCACGTGCCCCACTTGTAACTTTCAAGAGGATCGTTCTGATAGAAAGGGGGAGAAGCCGGCCGCAGCCACGGCCGGGCATGGGCAGGGACAGTGCAGCCCAGCCCGGGCCAGCCGCGCCTTCTTCACCGGCCAGGGAGGGTCGGGCTTTCCCTGAGCTCTTACCGCCACCTTAAAAGTCTCGCTCGGTCTGGTGGGCACAGCCCTGACACTGGGGAGTTGTGTCCATGCCCCACGGCCCCTTCCCCAGTGGTCAAGTAGAAAGGGCCCAGTCTGGGTGCTGGTGGGTGCTGGTCCCCTCCCCGGCGCCTGGCAGCCTAAAGGACCTTCCCTTCCTGTGACACCCACCCCCATTCTCATGGGTGTGGCCTGGTCCCCTGGAAAAAACTAGGGTTCTAGCAGCTTTGCACACGGTCCCGCCTCCATAGCATCCAAATGGCGAGAAGGACGCACCCACGGTCCCCGCCACCACTGGACATGCAGGCCGGCGCCCACGCGGTGGTAGCGGGCGGTCGGGTGTCACGAGGGCAAGGGCCACGCAGCAAAGCAGTGGCTCCCTGCGCTTGGCGCGCACCGGAATCACCCGGGGGCTTTATACCCCGGGCTTCAACCCAGACAAACCAAGTCACTGTCTGTGGGGTGCGGGCCAGGCACGGGCCCCGGAAAGCTGGGCGCACAGCGGTACGGGCCAGGGTTCCGAGCTGGGAGCCGGAGGGAGCAGGGGGGGTCCTAGGGAGGGGGCGGCTCTTGCCTGAGCCTGCGCCGGGAGCAGCTGGAAGCCCCCCGGGGGCCGCGGAGCTGCTGTTCTGACGCTCCCCTTGGGGGCCTCCGGTGCCCTCGAAAGCTGGAGAACCCCGGGGCCCAAAGCCGCGACTGGGATATGGGGGAGCGGGGATCCCCGCGGGAGAGGGCCGCGCGGCTCCGAGGGGGCGGAGGGGCCGGCTGAGCCGCCGTGTCGCCCGCAGTCGGTGCAGGGCACGGGCCTGGCCTTCATCGCCTTCACCGAGGCCATGACGCACTTCCCCGCCTCCCCGTTCTGGTCGGTCATGTTCTTCCTGATGCTCATCAACCTGGGCCTGGGCAGCATGATCGGGACCATGGCCGGCATCACCACGCCCGTCATCGACACCTTCAAGGTGCCCAAGGAGATGTTCACAGGTACTGCGCCCGCGGCGGCGGCCTCAGACCGCAGGAAGGCAGGGTGCCGACTCCACCCCCCCACCCTGCCCTCCGGCGGGAGAGGAGAAGGCTGGTTGGGAACCCGCCAAGCCCGGGCTGGGGGCTGGCCCCCGTCCCCCTGCCAGTCCCGCTGGGCAGCCCCCGGCGCTGGCTGCGTGCGCTGGCCCGCCACTGTCGCACCGTTCCCGGGCCGCGTCCACGACCCCCCCAGCCTCGCCCCAGGCTCCCTGCCCCTGTGGAGTTGCTCTGGGCTCCGTACGGGGCCATCTCCCACTTGACACCTCCAGAACGGAGCGTCTCCCTGTTCTCAAATGGGGAAACCGAGGCGGAGGGAAAGACCGGGGGTGACGATCAGATGAATCCTTTCGTTAAATCCCAGCAGTCCAAGGGACCCGCCGGGGTCCGCTCGAACCGGGCGCCGGGCCAGGGCAGGGGCGAGGAGAACAGAGGGGTGATGGAGACTTTCTCCGGTTGCCCCCTGCCTGGGAGCACCGGAGCTCAGAATCCAGCATCTGAGACCCTCGCTCGGGGACTGCTGGAGGGTGGGGTGTGATGGGAGGGGCCGGGCGCCCCCGAGACCCCTGCCCTCCCCCCCCCCGCACCTGCGCCCCCACACCGGCCTTGGCTCTCTGTAGTGGGCTGCTGTGTCTTTGCATTCTTCGTGGGGCTCTTGTTCGTCCAGCGCTCCGGAAACTACTTTGTCACCATGTTCGATGACTACTCGGCCACCCTGCCACTCACGGTCATCGTCATCCTCGAGAACATCGCCGTGGCCTGGATCTACGGAACCAAGAAGTAAGGGGGCCGAGGGGCGGGGCGGGGGGCCCACAGGAGGGGTCCGTTCCTGCAGGCCTCCCTGGAGAGTCCTGGGTCCCCAGGGCTGCTGGTGAGTGGGGCGGGAGACCCTAGAGCCAGAATGTCACTGCTGAAGCGTCCTTCCTCGTGGAGGGAAACTGAGGCCCAGAGAGAGGACATGATCTGCCCGAGGCCCCAGGGCCGGGTGGCTGGTGAGAGACAGAGTTGGGCCGAGACCCCCGGCCTCCTTAGAGCCCAGAGCCCCTCCCCTGGGCGCCGGCTCGGCTTCAGAACTCCGATCAGGTTGTTAGCCCCCTGTGGTCCCACGAGAGACCTGTGCCCTTAGGGAGCTCATGGACCCCAGCAGCTGGCACCCAGGTATAGGGCGACTAGACGGGTGTGAGATGAAGCCTGGGTGCAGCCCGAAGGCGGGGTCGGGCACAAGAAGGGCCTGGGGCTGAGGGCCTGGGAGGCCTGCGCTCCCCTCAGTCCTCATTCGATAACAAATCGTGTCCCGGGAAGCCCCAGGACAAGGTCTCTCCTGCTGGTCCTTGGCCCCAGCCCTCTGCTTCCAGGAGGGGGCAGGAGAACCCAGGGAGGGATAGGAAAAGGAGAACTTCATCCTCTTAGCGGTAAGAAAGGAGTCACTGCTTCCACCTCGCCCGCGAGCCGGGAAGGGGAGATGCTGCTGGAAGGGGCTCTTCCTTCTTTTTGTGCCTGAACCTTTGTCAGTCTGGTGAAGTCCCTGGACCCCTTCTCAGAGTATTATTTTTAAATGCATTAAATAAGAAATCTGGGATTATATAGGATACTAATTATACTGAAAGCCAGCAAAACTATTGTTTAAAATTTGTGATACTGTGATGTATGTGTGCTATATTTTTAATGCATTAAATTTCATTATTTAGCAGTGGATCTGTAATTTGGAAATAGTGATGAGCATAAAGGATGTTTCTAGGTATCTTCAACCACTGTAATGAATATGAAAATACCTGTATTTAATTTATTGGTGACAAAGTCACAGGTACTGTTAACACTCCTGTGGTTTGTTGCTTGCATTCATAATATTATAGAAAAAAATGCCAGCTTTCAGTTACGGACCAGCAATTTTTTAAAAAAATTAATGCCATTTAAGCGCACAGACTGCCCATCTCCCGGAATTCCACCCGCAGACCCTTTGGTTAAAAACCCTAAACCAGAGGTTTTTTACTTTGTTCCACGGACCCTTTGCCAGTCAGGTGAAAACCACGACCCCTTACTATTATTTACTACAGACATCACACCCGCACCAACACGTCGTCACAAGAATGCTGTTTTTGTGGGTTTTCAGTTCAAGGTCACGGTCCCCTGAAATCTTCGGTGGTTAAGAACCCCTGCCCTAGGGGCGTGCAGTTCCCGCCTCTCCAGCAGGGGGAGTCTGGCCCCGTGCAGTCCGGAGCGGGGCCAGCTTGAAGAGGCTGGGTCCCTTGTGAACGCCGAGCCCGTTAACGCCCGCCCTGGGGTGTCTGAGCAGCCCCCAGGGATCCTGGGAGGGGTGTGGCAGAGTCAGGGAGGGTTGGAGGATAGCGCCTTTCCAGAGGCCACTGGGCCACAGAGTAGGACATCCTGAGCATCGAAAGCGCCCGGCGGAGCGCGCCGCGGGGAGGGCGGCCCGGGGCGCGCAGGCTGCGGGGGCGGGGCGCGCGGGCGCCAAGGCGGGGCCTGTGCTGCCCCCGCAGGTTCATGCAGGAGCTGACGGAGATGCTGGGTTTCCGGCCCTACCGCTTCTACTTCTACATGTGGAAGTTCGTGTCTCCGCTGTGCATGGCCGTGCTCACCACGGCCAGCGTCATCCAGCTGGGCGTCTCGCCCCCCGGCTACAGCGCCTGGATCAAGGAGGAGGTGAGGGGGCCCCGAGCCTCGGGGACCTCCCGTCCCCACAGGCCTTTAGCGCAACCGGCCTTTAGAGGGCATCTAATCTTGGTTCTTTACCAGAACCTGGAGAGATGGGGGCATTGTCCCTGTGGCACAAATGAGGAAACCGAGGCTCAAAATGGTGAACTCAATTGTCCAGTCTTTTTTTTTTTTTAAGAGATTTATTTTTATTTCTCTTCTCCCTGCCCCACCAGTTGTCTGCTTTCCATGTGTCCATTCCCTGCTTGTTCTTCTGTGTCCACTTCTATTCTTGTCAGCGGCATCAGGAATCTGTCTCTTTTTTTTTGTTGGGTCGTCTTGTTGTGTCAGCTCTCCGTGTGTGCAGTGCCATTCCTGGGCAGGCTGCACTTTCTTTAGCGCCGGGCGGCTCTCCTTACAGGACACACTCCTTGCACGTGGGGCTCCCCTACGCGGGGGACACCCCTGCATGGCAGGGCACTCTTTGTGCGCATCAGCAGTGTGCATGGGCCAGCTCCACGTGGGTCAAGGAGGCCCGAGGTTTGAACCGCGGACCTCTCAAGTGGTAGACGGACTCCCTAAACACTGGGCCAAGTCCGCTTCCCTGTCCAGTCTTTCTATCCCACATTCTCTCTCTCCATGTCTGTGGAGTGGAATTCCCCGTCCATTTTACAGAGGTGGAAACTGAGGCCCGGGGAGGCCCAGGCAGTCCTCGATGGCCCCATCTCTGCTGGTGCCTGGCCAGGGTGGTGGGCGGGGAGGCTGGGGAGGAGGAAGGCAGCGGGCGAGGGCAGGGGGGGGGGCGCGTCCTGGAGGCCCTCACCCCCCCACCCCACCTCCCGCCCACCCCAGGCTGCCGAGCGCTACCTGTACTTCCCCAACTGGGCCATGGCCCTGCTCGTCGCCCTCATCGTCGTGGCCACCCTGCCCATCCCCGTGGTGTTCGTGCTGCGGCACTTCCACCTGCTCTCCGACGGCTCCAACACCCTCTCCGTGTCCTACAAGAAGGGCCGCATGATGAAGGACATCTCCAACCTGGAGGAGAACGACGAGACCCGCTTCATCCTCAGCAAGGCGCCCAGCGAGGCCCCGTCCCCCATGCCCACGCACCGCTCCTACCTGGGGCCCGGCAGCGCGTCGCCCCTGGAGGCCAGCAGCAACCCCAACGGACGCTACGGGAGCGGCTACCTCCTGGCCGGCACCCCCGAGTCAGAGCTGTGACCCCTGCGTCCCGCCCGCCAAGCCCCCCACGCCCAGCTGCCCACTTGGCCTGGCCTCTTCCCGCCGTGGCCTCCAGGCCCAGGCCCTCTGCCCCAGGAGAGAGGGTCTGCCCCGCCGCCCCCCACCCCAGTTCCAGCTGACTTCTCCCTAGACTTGAGCAGAGGGCGGGGGGCAGCTCTGTCCCCCATCCAGCCCCTACCCCCATCTAACCCTCTGAGATCCTCTCACCAAATTCCAGCCAAACAACTGGAACAATCCAGAAGTCCTGATTCCCGGCACAGGGAAGGCTCCAAGTGGCCCCGTCAGGGTCCCTCCACGCGCCTGCTCTCCCTGGGACCTGCCACCCGCCGTTCTTGGGGTCTCGGGCCTCCCCCTGTCCTGCCAGGCGTCGAGCGGCGCCGGGGTGGGGGCGGGGCGCTTTGGCCGGGTCTGCCTCGCCGGGTCTGCCTCGGGAGCAGGACTCGACACACGGGGCTGCTCCTGGGCCTGGAGGTGGCCTCACTGAGGGCTGGGCGAGGGGACGGGGTGGCAGGACTCAGGGCTCAGACAGACGCAGAAGCTCCCAGGTTCTGTTGGAGAGGCGGAGGGCACTTGCTGTTTGAGCATGCGCCTTGGCAGCCGGAGGGTGGGAGGGGGCGCGGCTCCGCAGCCCCAGGCTCCAGGTTGGAACACGCTTTCGCCTTGCTCCTGCCTGGATAGGTGGGGTGTGTCCCGCCTCCTGCCTGGGAAGGCTGTGCGTCCTTTCCAGCCTCCTTCCCACACCCTGGCCCCAGCCAGCCTGGATGGAGCCCAGGGCGGTGGTCTCCTTGGAGAGACACCGACCATGCCAGGACAGATTTCCAGAGCACAATGAGATGGTCACAGCACAATTCAGATGACTTGGAGCACAATTGTGAAGCACACGCCCTCCCCTCTCCCCTGGGGCCAGGTGTTCTTTCTAGTGGCAGCTTCTCCCCTGGAATGGGGGTCCCTGGAATTCAGGGGCTCAGACCCAGGAAGCCTCATGCCCAGGGAAAGACAGATAACTTCACTGCCCTTTGGGGCTGCCACCACTCTCCCTGCCACACGAGCACAGGACCCAGTGTGCACACACCTTGGAATCCTCACCCAAGCCTCCCAGCAGAGGCAGGAGCATGCACAGGCAGGGCTGTGGACAGTGAGGGGAAGGGCCGCCCTGTCCTGAGAGCAGCATCGCCACCTACCCCGGCCTTCAGGGCCTCCCCGGGGAGGAGGCTGCCCTCAGGGTGCAGGCTGGGAGGATGCAGAGCTGACTGGAGGATAAAGATCTGCTGAGCCATGGATGGATGGATGGAGGGGGGGAGGGAGGGAGAGATGGATGGATGGATGGATGGTTGGATGGAGAGATGGATGGATGGATGGGTGGGTGGAAGGATGGATGGATGGTTGGATGGATGGATGGATGAGTGGGTGGGTAGGTGGAAGGATAGATGGGTGGCTGGATGGATGGAAGGAAGGATGGATGGATGAGTGGGTGGGTAGGTGGAAGGATAGATGGGTGGCTGGATGAATGGAAGGAAGGATGGGTGGGTGGGTGGATGGAAGGACAGGTGGGTGGATGGATAGATGGAAGGAAGGATGGGTGGGTGGATGGATGGAAGGACAGGTGGGTGGATGGATGAATGGAAGGATGGATGGTGGGTGCATGGATGGATGGATGGGTAGGTGGATGGAAGGAAAACTAGCTGGGACAGCAAATCTCCATCTTTGAGAGCCATGGGCAGGGCAGGAGCAGGCCACGGTGCTCCATCCTGGGGGGTCCTGAGTCCCTCTAGTTGCCTGTGGCTCTGATTGCTGTCAGCACTGGGAGGGACAGTCCTGGCCCAGGGTGTCCACTTTCATCCTTCAGTCCCCCCCTCAACCAGCTCCTCTCCCACCACCTGCACTGCCATCTCCCTTACTCAACCTCTCTCCCATCCCTTCCCCTTTTTCCTAGCCCTCCCAGTCCTCCTGTCCTTCCTGGGTGTTTGGGGGCAGAGGGAGATCCCCACATCCCCAGACAGCTGAGCCTTTGGGGTACAGCATCCTGCCTCAGGCCCCCTCCACCTGACACCACCTTTCTGGCTCCATGCCTAATTCCAAGCAAAATTAGCAACAGGAAAAGCAAGAACCCCGGGAGAGACACTCTACTATATATACTCTTCTATGTATTCTATTTCTATTGTATATTCAATCTGTACATGTGGGTGTAAATGCTGTTAAATGACAAACCCAATATTATACCGTGGCTGGTGGACTATTTTCATCCTCAGTGCTGTACAGATCTATTTTCATTGTATATTTGATATATTTTTAATTTTGTAGCGTGTGGCTGGGCCAGCCCCAGCCCGCCGGCCTGCGGGAAGGGGCTGCCCCGGGGCCGCCTGCCCGGGTTCCGCGGGCTCAGTAGTGCTCATAGCCTTTTGCTGCCGACGGGGCCCTGCCCGGCGTGTCGTTGCTGTGTTAGACGTAGGGCCCAGAGCTCTGTGCGTGTGTGTGTGTGTGTGTGTGTGGTGGGTGTGGGTGTGCGTAGGGTGCTGCTTCGTGATTCCCAGTGTCCCCGCCTCCCTGAGACCACACTGCCCCTTCCTCCTCCTCTCCACCCCATCCCCAGAAAGGCCCCTGCCGTGGGGCAAGGAGCGTCTTTCTCGCTGGTGACTCATTGCCTTCACGCCAGAAACAGGGAAGGAGGACCGTTGGGGTAAAAAAACCCAAAACCCCCCAAATCAATTTCCTGTGGAGGAAAAGTACTGGGCTTCGGACGCTGGTGACCAGTCCAGGCAGTAGCAGCCGCACCTGCTCTGCCCGGGACCCACACACGCCTCAGCGGAGCTGGGGAGCGTGGGGGTGAGGGGAGGCCAGAGGGGGTCCGGGGCTGGTGGGGCCACCCGGGGCAGGGCGACTGGCCTGGCCTCCCCAGAGGAGCAGCAGGTGGCCAGAGAGGGGCGAGCCCCCGAGTCCTGCACGGGCCCCCGGGCTTCGGCTGAGGCGGCTCCCACCGGGAGGGAGTGGACTCCGGGGCTGGCAGTCGCAGGTGTGGGGGCAGAGCAGGATCCCCTGCCTTTGCCCGCCCTCCAGCCCCCCTCACCAGCTTCTTGCCCAGGGCACCTCTGCCCTCTCCACGGAGGCACTGTGAAGCCCGAGACCCAGACGCGGGGTGGCATCAAGTAGATGCCAGTGAGGAGGTCTCCGGCCTCCGGCAATACGTCTGCAGGGGCTGCCGCTCTCCCAGTGCCAGGAGAAGCCCCCCCACCCCGTGTCACCTGGCTGCCGCGCGGGGTGAGGTGGGGACTGGGGTGCTCGGTCCCATGCCCTGCACAGGCCTGCAGTATTATGGTGTGTGGGCTGCCCTTCCACCCTTCTTCATGGGCAGCCCCCTCCCCAGCCGAGCACACCCCACAGTGAAAAAGAGAAGAGACTCTGGCAGGTTGGAGTGAACCCCAACTCCCTGAGCAGCCCCGCTTCCTCCCACCAAACCCTAAAAGGTGGGGTTCTGCTGCTCTTTCACTGAGACCGGGGGCTTAGACCCTGGGCCCCTTGTCCTCCGAGGCGCTGCTTTGTACAGACCCGAGTGCACCCGCACTTTGAGTTCTGGCAAGTTCAGACCACTTCAAGGCCGTGTGTCCCATGGGAGGGCCCGGGCCAGCATGGCTCAGCCCAGGGGAGGGGACGCGGCATTGTCACCCCCCAGAGCCCCTCCTTCCTCTCTCTTCTCCCCACCAAGGTGTACAATAAATTGTCTGTTCTTACCAAGCCCCCTCCTGTCTTTCTCACCTGCCCGTGGGCTCGGAGGGGTGGGCGGCTGCGGGTCCTGGGAAGCTTTGGGGGGAACGAGAGGGCTGCTCTGGAGTTGGGGGTGATGGCTGGGTGGGCAAGGAGTTGGGGGAGGGCGGGAAGGGACGTGGATTAGGTTTTCTAAGAATGATCCCAGGTCTCAGCACAGGGTTTTAGCGGGCCTTGCTGGGTTCCGAGTACTCCGCGCCTCTGATATTTGATCTTTGCACGTTTTCCCAGGTGAGGGAAATGGGGTCGGTCTGATGGGAGAAGGCTCTTGGTGTCCTCTTCTAGGACCCCACAGGGGATAAAAACCCCACCTGGCCTTCCTGCCAGGAGGAGCTACACTGCTCTGCTCTGCTCCAGTGGGGCGCTTCGAGGTCCGTCTCCCCGAAGGGCATGCCGGAGCTGGAAGGCACCAGTGTTGAGGTCTGAGGATGAGGAGGGGGACAGCAGGGGCTGGAGGGGGCCGGGGAGGGGGCTCATGGCGAGCAAGCCTCGTTCTGAGCTCTGGGGAGCGGCCCCTCTCTTCAGGGGAGCTCTCCCTTTTGCAGACCTAAACCGAAGGTGAAGATGTAATGAGGATTTGAAATAACCTGTGTGCTCCAATTTCCATCCCAAGCATTCTTTTATTAAGCACTCACTGACGGCTTGGCACTCTGAAGAACAGGATGAGCTCGTGGTGGAGGTGGGGAGGGTGGGGAGGGAAGTAGGGGTGGAGCACAGACACTGGGAGAGCCCAGACGTCTGACTTCCCACCCCACTCGGGTCTGAAACGCTGCCGCTTGATCCCCAGCGCACAGCCACGGACCTCAGAGCCCTTCCTGTTTCTTCTCCCGCTGGAGAGGAAGCTGTTGTTCCAGAACCAGCCACCAGATGGCAGGAAACCCTTTCTCTCCAGGTCCTGGAGACCGGCGCTGACCCTGCTCTCCCACTCCATCACGTATTCCTTTCTGAGTTAGTTTATTCACTAAACAAACACGTATTAAGCACTTGCCGTGGACAGGCTCCATGCCAGCTACGGGAACAAAAGAGAAATAAATCATCCCCCGCTGTCCTGCGTTTGTGGCTGGAGAAACCCCACGCCCTGCCTCCAAATCTCCCCATCTCCACAGAGCTTTCATTAGCTTATCACAAGAGTCACAATAGAGAATTATACTCCGTGGTAGCAGAAATAGGCTTTTTTATGTGTTGCTTAAATTTTACCTCAAATTAAGTTGTAGATATAGAGTAAGAAATAAAATCCATCCATGCCTAGCACACACTAAAAAAAAAAAACAAAAACAACACAACAAAAAACTCCCAGGAACGTCTCAGGCCAGAAGTGTCACTCTGTCAGTTCATTCTGTTTTTCAGTTAAGACAGTGTTTCTGGTCTGAGCGCCGACCCTCTGCAGGAGGGGCACACAGGCCCCCCCATGGAGAGACAGTATAGCAAGGGGCTGGGCCTGTCATCCCAAGTTCAAATGCCAGCTCTGCCCCGGGCTTCTTGGGAGTCTCTCTGAGCTTGAATTTCCTAGTCTGTGAAGGAGAGATAAGGAATGGATGGAAGGAAATAACCCATGTTGCGCCAGTTATCCGTTGCTGGGTATCCGGTTATCACCAACCTGAGAGGCTTAAAACCAGCCTTTATTATATCAGGGTTCTGTGAGTGAGGAATTCAGGCAGGGCTTGTCTGAGTGGCTCTTCGGGTAGCAACTTAGGTCGCTTTTTTGGAGATGCTCAGCTGGCAGGCGAGCATCCGTGGCAGCACGCGAAGGCCTGGCGCTCCGGTGGGGCTGGCTGGAGGGCTGGGCTCAGCTGGGGCTGTCAGCCCGAGCGTCTGCAACCGGCCTTTCCAGCGCAGTTCATCTGCAGGTGGCCAGACTGCTGACAAGACATGTCGGGGCTCTCAGAGGGATTGTGCCCAGGGACAGAGGTGGAAGCTGAAACGGCACAGCCTCACTTCCACCGTATTCTATGGGTCACGGCGCCTGCCCAGGACTTAGGGGAAGGTGCAGAGACCCCACTTGTCAATGGGAGGAGTGTCAAAGAACTCGTGACTGCACAGGTAACAGGCCTGTTCCATGGTGTTAGGATCTGTCATCAGTCACTTGGCACCCGAATGGGAGCTGCATTCTCCAGGGGGGACATTCAGCCAATGAACAGAGAACTGGGGCACAGAAGGGGTGTGTTATTATGGGCAGGTGGGTATCTAAATTTGGGTCCTGGGTTAAGGGACGGAGAAGAGAAGGGCAAGTGGGAGGACGAGAGAGATAGCTTCTTCTGCCTCATGTCTGCCTAGGGCAGGTGGCATGCGGTAGGTTTGAATCACGGCTCTGCCACAAACAGGATGACCTTGGGCAAGTCACTCTACCCTGTGAATCTCCAATTGCTAATCTGGAAAAGCGCAACGACAATTCAGTCTCTTCCTTGCAGAGATATTGTGGAGGAAAAATAACTTCCATCTGGAATGCTCGCTGGAACACAGTGTGGAATACGTCCATAATGGAAGGCAATAGGCACCCACTGAATATTAGATTCCTTTCTTCTTGCAATCATAGGTGAGCCCATGGGGTCTGTTTCATTCTAGTGGCCTCATTACCAGTGCAAGGAGTCTGTCTCCCAGTCGGTTTTGGTCTAAAACCCAAAGAGGCCAAGGAAGAAGGGAAGAGAAGGCACCGTTTGCAGGGAGGTGGGTACCCCAGGTTGGTGGCAGGGAACTCACTAACTCTGTGCACTGCCCTGTTCCTGCAGCCAACACTCACAATCAAACACACCTTTCTCCAGCTTCGGCCACAGGCAAGCTAAAACTGTTCACAGACTGCAGTGATGGAGGGGTTAAAACAAAAAGTCCCCAATTCTTAAACACTCTGGTGAAGAAATAGCATGCTTGCCCCTGCCCTTGAATCTGGGTGGGCAAGGGCCTCCTTTGACCAGTCGCCTTCGGTGGAAGTGATGTTTCGTGGCTTTAAGACTGGGTTAGAAGAAACCACACTGCTTCCACCCAGTGTTCTCGGGCTCCTCGTTCGGAGGGAAACCAGCTGCTGTGGAAAGAAGTGTGACTGCCCCGAGACTGCCGTGCTGGCGAGGCCGCGTGTAGGTGCTTCAGCTGACAGCTTCACCGAGTGCCCGGCTGCCAGCCGCACCAGCCGGCAGCTGCGTGAATGTGCCATCCTGAAGGTTTAGCTCAGCTGAGCTCCAGGGGACAGCAGCCCCAGCTGACATCCGCGTGCGGCTGCCTGAGAGGCCCTCTGGAGCTGTGCAGCCAAGCCCCTCCTCACCTCCCGACCCACACAATCATGAGTATTCGCAAGTGGTGGTTGTAACTCCACCACTCCATGGGGGGCATGGGGGTGGGATCTGCTTCACAGTAATTGTAGCCAGAACACCAACCTTAGTGGCCCAATCTCCTCATGTAACAGATAGGGAAACTGAGGCTCAGAGAGGAGAAAAGACCTACCCAGAATTCCCTCCACCAAGCAATGGAAAAACCGGGGCCACAGCCCAAGTTTCTTGATCTCCAATCCAGTGTTCCCTCTACCATAAAACAAGTTACTGATAAGGAAGGCGCCAACCCTTTCTTACCCTCACCCTGACCCGCTTGTTAATTCCAAACATCAAGCATGAATCGAGTTGCCGACTGAGCTCAGCACAAGGAACAGAAAAGAAGACTCAGCCTCCCTGCCTTCAGAGGTCATCGCAATCTGACTCGGAACAGCCCACCCCAGGGGGTGCTTGGCAAACCGCTGGGTGCTTAACGTACGTTGTCTCAGTTAAGCGGGAACCCGGGAGATGGACAGCAGGCGATGCCCGTCCCTCTCCAGCAAGCAAACCGATATTAAGAAGCCCCAGGCCAGCGCCAGCTGCTGAGCAAGGCTCAGCGCCAGCCTGCCCTCCGGCTGCCGCGTCGGAGCCGGGTCTGGCCTCTCCATCCGGGCAGGGCTGGCCTGCGCAGGGCCGGATCCCTGGGCTTCGTGGGCATCCAAGAGGAGGCGGACTTTGGTCTGCCGCTCCAGACGGCTGTGTCCCCTGTCCTCAGGACGCTGCTGGAGGGGGCCAGGCCTCTCAGGACTAATTAACTACTCCAGGGCAAGGAGCCAGGTTGGCTGGAATTTAGCCCGGCTGGAGGAGCATGTCCTTTTCCCGTTGAAGAAAAGCCGAGCGCCATGGAGTCCTGCCAGCCGGGCCCTGAGCGACCGTGTGGGGTGCGGGGCGGGGATGGGGCTCTCTGGACCCAGGCTGGGTCTCCGGTTCGGCCGCCGTGAGCAAGGAGGGTTCTGGGGTCTGCTCAGCAGGCCCTGTGATTCCCAGGAAGACTCTTCCCGGGTGAGGCGGCCCCATTCCCGGCCCTCGTTCTCGGCCCCGCTGCACAGCAGCTCCCCAGAGTCCGCTGTTGCTCCGGGCGAGAAATCCTTCAGGGGGGACTGTCCCTGTAAGCCCTGCGGCTGACTTCAAGGCCGTGGTTTTTGTGCCCCAAGTCCCTGCTGAGCCTGAGCTTGCGGCCTGCGCCATCCTGGTTCCTGTCCCCCAAAATCGAGCCAACAAAGGTCATCTTCTGAGCTCTCCTTCACCGTACACCTTCATCGTACACCTTCACCGGGGGCTCCACGGCCACCCACCTTCAGCCCACGGGCAGAGCCTTGCTAGCTGGCCTGCCCAGGCTGGCGTCCCCGTGGGCTGCCCGCTGAGCCCCAATTCCCGCCACCACCACCCCCCCAAGGCTCTGGGCATCTGATTTGGAGCCTGCGAGTCTCCTGGACTGCCTGGGTGGGGGCAGGGAGCGAGGGGCAGGATAAAGTGAGCTGATAAGCCGCGCAGAGGCTTTCAGCCTCCCCTCGCCCTCCTCCTCTCCTGCTTCCCTGAGGGCAAAGGCACCCGCACCCCAACCTGGCGATCAGGTCCGATAAGGCAATCCAATTACCCGGGCTGGCAGGACGCAGAGTACGCTGGGAGAAGATGCCGGCTCCTTGGTTTGGACCTGAAGGACGAGGCGCCGGTCCCTGGCAGGAGCCGGAAGGCGGAAAGGGGGAGGCTTGAGCACCAGCGGGTAGGACCTCGGTGGCCAGGAGACAGCCTGGGAGGCTGAGCCCCACGCCCAGCGCCCAGGGGGCTGGGGGGAGGACGGGCCGTCAAGGACTTCAGCTTCAAGCTCCTGAGCGCGCAGATGGCTGGGCCGACTCGGGTGCTCAGAGGACAAGGGCCTCTTTCTAGGGGCTCTGGAGAGGCTGCGGGCACTTGACGGCTCCCAGCAGCCCCCCTCTGTGATCAGACGTCTCTTCCTAATCCTCGACGTCCCCTTGTTCTTGGTGAGCAAGAGCCACCGGGACTGACACCTCGGTGGGCACCCGATGGATGCCCTTCCTTGACCTCCAAGTAGGGGGAGAAGGGGGATCACGGGAGAAACAAAACTTCGGGAATTGGGAATTTCCAGCTGCGGCTGCCTCGCCGTCTTGCCGAAGCCTTCGAGGGAGAAGGGAGGAGGCAGGCAGCGACCCGACGGCTAAGGTCGTGGAATCGACAGGAAGCCCCGGACCGGCCGCTACCCGAGGCCCAAGGCGGGCCTGCTAGAACCCTTTCCTGTCGCCCATCGCGGCCCAGCGCCGAGGGGAACGCGGGAGCCAGGGCTCCCAGCACCGCCAGGGGGCAGCATCCACTCGCCCAGGACAGGCGGTTGCCGGGCGGGCTGGGCAGGGGCTCGCCTCCCTCCCCCGGCTCTGTGCTTTGGGGGAGTACCGTGACTTCACACAGAGACGCGGGGAGGGGGCGAGCCCCGGACACCCGCACAGCCCAGTGATCTCCACTCCCACCCCCAGAAAAGTCCAGGAAGGCTCAAGGAGCAGGTTAGCCCAGAGCTCAAGAAGAAAACCTCCAGCCAGCGGAGGCCTGGGGCGGGAGGCTGAGCTCGCTCTCCAGGAGCCAGGGTGTTCTCACCCGGCTGCCCAGCCCCAGATGTGCCCTCCGCTTCTGTGGGCTCTTCCTGGGTCCCCGCACCCCCACCCACCCAGCCTATGACTTCCCCTCCAGGCCTTCTGTCCTGGGAGCGCCCCACCCCTCTCCCCATCTCTCCAGATGCTCAATACCTTCCACCACAAACATGAGATCAGAGATTTGGGGGTGGGGGGGGGAGCTCTGTTTTATTCACTGATAAGGTTCCAGTCCCTGGAACAACTTCTGGCACATAGTAGGCACTCAGGAAATATTGATTGCATGAATAAATGAATCAAGTGCAGGCTGCTGCCATGTTTGTGTGGGTTTTGTTTGGTTTGGTTTTGCCTCCTCCCCCTTCCCCTTTCCATCAACCTCTCCCTTTTCTCTCCCGCTTTAAGGAATGAATTTCAGCCAGCCAGAAGAACGGGAAGAGGGTAAGGGACCCCAAAGGAGTTCGCCAGGACAAGGCCAAATAATCCATTGCAGTCCACTCTTTAATATCCTCACCGTGGTTCTTTCTTCCTCCCTCCAGCTTTTTGCTAGGCCCGGGCGTCCCCTGTCCAGTCACATTTGGGATATTTCTTTTTCGCAAACTCCAAGCCAGCTAAACTCTGAAAGGCAGACATCAGGTCTGAGGGGTGGGGGTGGGGGTGGGGGTGCCAGCAAACATGAGCTTCTGCCCAGGAGGGTTCCCATCTCCCCTGCGTGTTACTACAGATCATCAAGGACCATTGTCATTTTGGTTTCGGACCTCGTTAACGGCAACTTGGGCTTGTAAGAATCTGTTGCAGGTGCACTGGGCTTTTCACCGTTCCTCAGAATGCACCCCGTCCCTTCTCCTGCTGGTCCCACGATTCTAGGCACACCGGCTAATCTGGAAAGTGGCGGCGTCTGAACCACCCTGCATTTCCAAAATCCTCCTTTCATCCTGTAGACTGGCATGGAGGCCGCCTGAAGCTGTAAAAAAGAGAAGGGATTTATTTAAAGACATCAAAGAGGCCTGGGTTTAAAAACAAATAAAAACAAATGAATCTGGAAATTGCTCTTGGAAAAAGGCCAGGACAATCCGGTTGGTGCCTCATGTTGTGGATGTGGCCGTTTCCCTGCCACTTAGCAAACAGGTTCTCAAGAGGCAGGCGCGGTGGGAGCCATCGCGATCAAAGGGCGCAGGGCGGGCTCGAGGGCGGAGAGGGAAGAGGAGGCGCCCCGGCAAACCCAAACGGCAATGGGTTAAAGCCACTGTCAAACCAGGAGAGGTCACAGCAGGTCATGGGCACCTCCTTCGTGCTTCCCCGCCCCCCCCCCCCCCAAGCCCTTTCGGGCAGCGAGGGGCAGGGGCTTAAACAGAAAGCTCTTGCGGGGTCCCCTGCTCCGCGCCCACTCCCCTACACATTTCCGCTGGACAGAGCCAGGGCTTCGGCTTCCGTCCACGCGGCGAGGAGACGCTTCTGTGCCCTAGGCCGTCCCCGTCGCCGCGGCTCGGTGACTGGCACCTAGCTTCAAGGCCACGGACGTCTTGGCACCCTCGAAGGTGCATGATGGGGGCGGGGTGGTCGGGAGGCCCCTAACACCGTGTCTGGAGCAGGAGGGGGCAGGCTTCTTTTTGCGACACCGCCTCCCCCACCGTCTTCCCCGGCCTCCAGACAGCCGCAGTGAAACAGCAACAGCGCGACCAGCTTGTCGGGGAGGGGGCTACGGGCGCAGTACGGAGGGGCCGGCGGAGGCGACCCGCGGGGTAGAGGGCAGGGGTCGTGAGCGCTTCGGTGTCAGCCGGGCTGCAGTGGGAGGAGCTGCGCGCTCGTGGGAGGCGGGAGGCGGGCGGCGAGGGGCGGGAGGGGACCGTGGCGGAGGCGCGCAGGGGCGGCGCGCTGCGCCGGGCGCTGGCGGCGAGGGGGTTACGCGCCGCGGCCGGGCTCGGCTCCGCGGCGGAGGGCGGTAGCTGGGCGGCGGGGCCCTGCGGCGCACCCGCCAGGCACCCGGCCGCGCCCCTCTCGCCCCGCCCCGCGGAGGGCGCGCCCGGGCTAGGCGGAGCCGGGAGGAAAAGGCGCCAGTGGAGCGCGGCGGCCGCAGCCATCGGCCGAGGAGGACGGAAAGCCCCTGGGCCCCTACCCACCGGTGCCCGGGCGCCCCATCCCTTAGGCCACCTCCCTGCCCGCCCCCTGCCGCGAGCCAAGGCCGGCGCCCTGCCCGGAGATGGGCAGACACGTGGATGGCGCGGCTCCCAGCGCCGCCAGATCGCAGGAGCCCGGGGCCGGGGCGCTGCGCTGAGGCTCCCGCTCAGCGCGGCCCGGGAAGCCTGCAGGTGTCCTTGGACGCTCGGCCGCCGCCCGGGGCACTCCGTCGCCCGTGCCAAGAGCCCGGCTCCCGGGAGCGGCCCCGCCTCCCAGGCTCGGTGCCGCGCAGGACGCCCCGTCTGAGGAGCCCCCCCTCCGCCCCAGCGCGGCCCCCGCAGCGCTGCGCCCCAGCCCGGTCCCGCTCGCGGCTGCCGCCGAGCCAGGGACGCAGGAGCCGAGGCTCGCCCTGCGGGCGCGCTTGTTTTTCTCCTGCGGCCGCCGCCTCGCCCTGCGCAGCTCCCGCCCTCCCGCCGGCTCTTCGCGCTCGGCTCAGCCCCGCCCGCCATCCGTGCCCGGCGCTGGATTTATGAATGGGGAGAAGAGGCCACACGCGGCCGCCGCCGCCGCCGCCGCCTGTTGACCGTTCGCCGCCCGGGCCCGCGGAGCTCCGGCGGCCGTGACAGCGTCGCCTCGGCCCCGCCAGCCGCCCGGAAGACTTGTTGCTGCTGCGTGGCCGCCGCCGCCGCGGGGAGGCCGGCGGCTCCCGAGGCTCTGCGCGGTGCGGGACCGGAGGGCGGCCGGTGGGAGTGAGTGCGAGCGCGCGCCCCGGAGCCTCGCAGTGCGCGGGACTGTGTGCATCCTTGTCTTTGGGGGACCGAAGGGGGGCGTGTCCCCGGCCCCGAGCGTCCGGGTGCCCTGTCTTCACCGGAGCGTGTGCGTGCTTGCCCCCGGCTCTCCCGGTCCCTCGCGTGGGTCCTCGGCTCTCCTTTCCCCCCTGCAGCCCTCCCCGGCGCTGCCTAAACCCCAACCACCTGTGCGTCCGAGAAACCCAACTCCTCCCGCTCGGTGCCCCGGGGGGGGGGGGGGGGGGGAGGCAGGGGCAGGGCCACGCCGCAGAGGGGGCCGCCGCCGCCTCCTGCCTCCTCCTCGTCTCCTCCTCCTCCCCCGTCTGACGCTGCCTCCTCGGGAAGGGTGTTTGGAGGGCAGCGGCCGCCCCGAGCCGGAGCCCCGCAGCGCTTCTTATGATCAGCTCGGTGTGTGTCTCCTCCTACCGCGGGCGCAAGTCGGGGAACAAGCCTCCGTCCAAAACATGTCTGAAGGAGGAGATGGCCAAGGGCGAGGCGTCGGAGAAGGTCATCATCAACGTGGGCGGCACGCGACATGAGACCTACCGCAGCACCTTGCGCACCCTACCGGGCACCCGCCTCGCCTGGCTGGCCGATCCCGACGGCGGCGGCCGACCCGAGTCCGATGGCGGTGGCGCGGGCAGCAGCGGCAGCGGCGGCGGCGGGGGCTGCGAGTTCTTCTTCGACCGGCACCCGGGCGTCTTCGCCTACGTGCTCAACTACTACCGCACGGGCAAGCTGCACTGCCCCGCCGACGTGTGCGGGCCGCTCTTCGAGGAGGAGCTCACCTTCTGGGGCATCGACGAGACCGACGTGGAGCCCTGCTGCTGGATGACCTACCGGCAGCACCGCGACGCCGAGGAGGCGCTCGACATCTTCGAGAGCCCGGACGGAGGCGGCGGCGGCGGCGGCGCGGGGCCCAGCGACGAGGCCGGCGACGGTGAGAGAGAGCTGGCCCTGCAGCGCCTGGGCCCCCACGAGGGCGGCGCGGGCCCCGGCGGCGGGCCCGGGGGCTGCCGCGGCTGGCAACCCCGTATGTGGGCGCTCTTCGAGGATCCCTACTCCTCCCGGGCGGCCAGGGTGAGTGGCACCTCTTTGGGGGTGCGTGGCCGCGGTAGTGGGTAGGGAGAGGGGGCCTAGACCGTGACTGCCCTACCCGCGGCGGTGTTCCCTTCTCCCTCCCAATTCCCCTCGCCTTCCAGGGGCCCACGGGGGAATTACACACTCCCACCCTCTCCCCTGTCTGCTTCATTGGGAGCCTGCACGCACTGACTTACTACTTGGACGGGATCCCAGCAGCCGCCTTTGCGGCATCCCCTCCCAGTGAGTGGGGTGCCCTGAGCTCAGCTCTCCCACCCGCTCCTCTGGTCTGCACGGGCCCCTACCTCCACGTGCTCCCCCTCTCACCGCTCCACAAGGCTTCAGCCCTGGGGAGTGGGACTAGGCCTTCTGCTGGGGTCGGGCAGGGTCTAGGGGACCCTGAGGCACGAGGGTACGTGCCACGCTGTGGCAGGCTCTGTGCTAGATGCTTCCCTGAAGGCCACCTCATATCTTCCCAGGGTGCTAGGAGCTGTCCGTTTAGAGGAATGGACACAGGCTTCTGCGTTTCCAGCGCTGGCCCAGGTTTAGGAGAGGCCTTCTTTCTTCCAGGGAGATAAGTCAAGGTGCCTGCCCCGTGCCAGGCCCTCAAGGCTTCCTGTACCCCCCAGGATGTCCTGGCCTCAGCTGGGGTAATGGGGAGCTTAGAAAGGAAGGGCCGCGTGTGTTCTGGGCCCTTTGGGCTCCCACAGTCAGTGCCTGGTGAGGATGCCACATTTGCTGCTTCTTCAACCCCCACCCCCACTCTGCCGCGTACCCACAAGTCAGTCCCGTTTCTCTTAACCATTTTACATTGAAGGGGGGTGGTGGGAGAGACATCGCATTTTGCTTGGACAGCTAAAAAAAAAAAAAACCTGGCCGATGGCTTCCGGTTCTTTAAAAAGAAACCCCTGAGGGCGGATGCCTGATCTCTGGGCCAGAAGTCTGAGACCTGCCTGCGGTCTCAGCTGGACTGAGCAACAGCAGGAAAGCGCAACATGATTTTTGTTGAGTCTGGGGACTGCCTCCTGCTGTGGGAGCTGGCCGTCACCCCTGACAGCCCAAGCTGTCACGGTAATGAGTCTCAGAGCCCTGCCACCCGCTCCAACACCTGCTGTGTGGGGTGTCAACCCAGCCATGGAAGGAAAAGTTCCATTTCCCCTCCCAGGGGAGGGGAGGAGTTTGGGGAGTGGGGCTGCAAGGGGGGGAGGGGCGGCCAGGCTGGCATAAACATAGCCCCAGGTGGATGCATCTCCTGCCTAGAAGAGAACGAATGAGGCCTCGGGGGCTGTGTCACACCAGCCTGGGGCTGCGCTGGAAGGCAGGGACCTTCTCTAGCGCGGAGGGCGAAGCCAGGGTCAGCTGCTCTCCCCGCAGCCCCGAGAGCAGCTCAGGTGAAGGCAGAGGAATGCCCGTGAGCTGGGCCGGCTGCGAGTGCCCTGGGCTGCTCCTGCATGTCACTGACCCTGCCAGTGTCAGCTCTTGTCTGCCTGCACCAGGGGAGAGGGGCAAGCACAGATAATCCAGACTCTCCAAGCTAGGAGAGGAGGAGGCTGCATGTTTAGCCTGAAAGAGATAGGCGGGAGGGAGACGAGCTAGTTAGGGGAGCGAGGCCCAGTTTCTGAGACTTCTGGGTCTTTGGGGGGGACTTTCACCTGCTCAGCTTCTTCCCTTGGGGATCCCAAGGGGCTATACCATCAGTGAGTTTATTTTCCGCTCATCTGAAAGCAGAGGGAACCAGCAGGGGGGTGAGGGTGGGGGGCTCTTGGAGTGAGCCTAGCTGCCCTTGGTGTCCTCCGTGTAGGTGGAATTGCATAAACAAGGGCATTCCAGTTGGGGTCTGAAGTTTGGGGCCAGGCAGGGTTAATTCCATTTAAGAGAGGGCGAAACCAGGATTCAGAGAAGTTAAATATCTTGCCCAAGAGTCTTAACTAGTAGCAGAACCGGCTAATGACTCCTAGTTTCCAACCTTCCTACTGACACCAGTAGCTGTTTGGATGGTTGGCTGGCACCCGAGCCCAAAGAGGACTCACCTCCGCCAAGGGACAGAGGCAAAGGCAAGCCCCCTGGCTGTTCATGGGACCCACCAGTGGGAATATACAATTTTTAAAAATTAACGAATGCTAACTGCTACTTCTTGAGCACCCCAGGAAAGTACTTGGCTCTGTACTTGACATTAATCTCTAGTCCTCTCGGTGAACTTAAAAGGAGGGTGCTATCCCCATTTAACAGCGAGGCTGTGAGAGGATAGACCGTTTTTCCCAGATCACACAGCTAGCTGGGCTGGCATCCAAGCCAGTGCCTCCTGACTCCCGGAGCCCTTGCTTTTCCAATGACAACATACTCTTTCTGCCCGCCGAGCTAGGCTGCTCTCGAGGTGGAGGGAGGGGCGGGCTCCTGGCTCTGGCCCGGGGAGCTTTCTGAGCTTCTGTACCTGCTGGGGATGACATCAGGAACCCCAGGGCAGATGAGGCCATCAGACGGGCTACTTACTCTCATCGGCCTCTAGGCCTGGGGCGCAGCGCTGTGCAGGTTTTTTCCAGGGCTAAGCCCTCCCCTTCCGCCCACCCCAAGCCGGGAACGTTGCCCCGCACCGCCCCTGTTCCCTGGGTCTGTGTGCAGACCCCTCTCCCTCCAGTCACCTCCTCCCTGTGCCTCGGCCTTCCTGGAAGGGGCCTGCGCTGCGGAGGGGTGGGCTCGGGGTGCTCGGGAGGGCAGATCAGGGCAGGGGAGCCACGCAGCCCCGAGGCGTCTCTGCACACAGCCGCCGGGTCATTTGAGCAGTGCATTATGCCAGGAGCAGAACAGACACAGGGAAAGTGAACCGAGCTGACGAGGGGAGCCTGTTGCCTAGCTACCAGCCGGCCCGCAGAGCCCCTCCCCTCCAGCCGGGCTCGGGGTACTCACCCCCCCCACCCCGCTGCTGCGGGGGTCTCTTTCCGTGGCCTGATCCCGGGGGCAGCCACAAAGGACAGGCTGGTCCTGTCCCCCTCTGCCCGCAGCGCCAGGCCAAGCGAGGGCTCACCAACAGCCAGGGGGCTTCACAGCCTCGGGGTCAGAGGCCCGGCCCCCTCACCCTCAGCATCCTCCTCCCCTCCCTCCACCTTTGGGGCTGGATTGGCACTAACGCAGTTAGCAGCCCCTTTAAGGATTATGGTCTTTCGCCTTTGGCTAAATCAGTTCCTGACGGGTGTTCCCCACTGACCAACCCTTCTGAGGGGAGGAGGTGACTGACGGCACCCCCACCTCTGCAGGGACGCAGCCAGAGCCAGGCGTGACCGCTGATGAAGTGTCCCCTCTGCGTTAGGGAGGCAGGGATTGTTCACCTCGGTTTACAGATAAGGAAACCCAGGGGCTTGCTCCAGTTCACACAGCTGGTGCTGGAGCCGGGGTCCTAAACCCAGGTCTCGTGAATCCGATTCCCTGCCCCGCGGGACGCCTCGGCCACCTCTTGTGCCTCCGGCCCACAGGCGGCTCTGGCCTCAGGAGGGTCCAGAGCACCTGAGACCCCAGACTCCTCCTCGCTGCCTGAAGCCTGAGCGCTGTGTCCTCCTGCCCCCACTGTGGGACTTCCAAAGGCAACAGAGGAAGGGAGGCCTGGCTTCCAGGGGCGCTGGCAGGAAACCAGCCCAGGTCTTCCAGGAAAGAGAGAGCAGCTCCGTCCCCGCCGCCCCCTGCCCGCGGCCCGGCTCCCCCTGCCCGGCGTGGCCTGGGACTTGCAGTGCCTCGAGGGCCGTCGGGGCTCTGGAGTGAGGGCCAGGGCTGGCTGGTCCTGGGCGCCCCCCTCCGCAGCCCCCCCTCACCCCACCCCCTCCTACCCCTCCGCAGACCCTGCCCCGAAGCAGCCCTCCAGCCTCCTCCTGGGTTTGTTTTGTGTTTTCCTCTCTTTCTCTGAACAGACCAACGTTTGCCTCTGAACATCTTGTCGCTGGATGATGCGGTGTTTCTGTTTGTCACCGTTTGGGGTGGGGTGGGGGCTAAAATAGACTTGGGTTATTTTGGAAAGTGGGGGGAAGAGCAGGCAGGAGCAGAGTCAGGCAGCTGGGCCTTGGGGTGGGGAGTCCTTGGGCCCCTCCCCTCTGCCCGTGGACAGTGTCGGCCTGGGGTGCTGGAGAGCAGCCGAGGGCGAGGGCCGGGTGCCCGGGGGTATCTGAGCACCCCTTGGTCCCCTCTAGTGCCAGTCGGTGGGACAGACAACCTTTCCTCATGGCAGGCTCACCAGGACCAGGCTCCAATCAGTCAGAAGACGTTTATTGAGCACTTACTATGTGCCAGACACCGTGCTGGGTTCTAGATATATCAAGGCAAGCCAGAGGCAGTCCCTCTTCCTTAAGAGAGTCCGGCTAGGTAGCACCTTGGGGCAATTCGATGACAAGAAATGGTAATGACAATACAAGATTGGAGTGTGAGAGTGCCGCAGTAGTTGTAAAAAATAAAGTTGAGGAGGACATGAGAAGAGGAGGCGACAAATCCCAGCTCTGTGTGGGACGGGGGTGGGGGTGTGTGTAAAGAGGCTTCCGCGAGGAAACAGAAGCTGAGCAGGGCGGGCCTTGCAGCATGAGAATGACTTAGCTGCCGTAAATAATTTTTGTAAGGGGGCAGGTTACAAATAAATATATATATAAAAAATTAATTCTCAATGTGGGTAGTGCTAAGCCCTGCAGAGCGAGGGAAGAGGGGCTTTTCCTAGCCAGGGGCTCATTCCCAGTGAGGGCTGCACGGGACATGGATAGGCAATCACCAGGAATTGCATTTGGAGAGTAGCTTCTTGGCCAGCAGTCTCGGCTGCCCCGAATTCCCTCTGGGGCTGGGACTCATCCACGCGGGGCAGCGCAGGTGCTTTGAGAGGCTCCTCGTGGGTGGGCGTGGGGAGAGGCTGGCTCTGACCCTGAACCCGGAGTGTCCTGGCCCAGGTGAGGGGAGGAGCCAGGGCCAGATCCTGTTCCTAGGGGAGTCCAAGGAGGGGGGACCCCTCGGCTGGGATCTGGGTCTCACAGCATGAGCCCCTGCCCAGGAGCCCGGGACAGCTCAGTGACCCTAGCTCTCACCCCACGCCTCCCCCCGCCCCGGGGCTGCGCCCACTCCCTTTTCAGCACTGCCTGGCATTAGGCTCTTGCTTCCCAGGAACCCCCCCACCCCGTCCCCACAGATCTTCCTCTGCAATTGTCTTTGGCTGTGAGCTCAGTTTTGCCTTCTCCTACACTTCCTCCTTAATATAGGTTGGGGTTTTGTGTGCAAGTCTCCCTCTGTTTATCCCCGCATCTGCCTTCCTGGCCATTCTTCCTTTGGCTACTCCCACCCCCACCCCCACTCCTATCCCTGTGGATTGTGTCCCATTCCCAATGACTGCTGTCTGTCACCTCTCCCCTCAACCTAGCCTGTGCCAGCTTCTTGAGACACTCCAGGCTCTGTGCTGAGTTTTACAAATATGATTTCATTTAATCCTCAAAACAACTCTGCAGGTTTCCACTCAGATACACCAAGCATGCTCTGACCTCAGGGCCTTTGCACTGCCTCTTCCCTCTGCCCCTCGCACTCCTCCTCACATGACTCACCCCCTCACTCCCTTCCGGCCTCCACTCGGATGTCCCCTTGGCCTTGAGGCCTTGCCTGACCAACCACCCTATTGGAAAGAGCCCCCCACCCTCACATTCCTTTCCCCTTGTCCTCTTCATTGTTCTCCCTAACACTTATACCATCAACGTACTCAGAGTTATTCCACTTTCTTGGCTGACAGGCTCCCCCTCCACTAGAACGTAAGGTCCAAGGGGAACGGATGTTTTTCTGTTTCGTTTCCTGCCGCTCCCTAGCTCCCAGAACAGCACCTGGCACTTAGTAGGTGTTCTTTTTTAAGATTTATTTTTTATTTATTTCTCTCCCCTTTCCCCCACCCTCAGTTGTCTGCTCTCTGTCTCCATTCCCTGTGTGTTCTTCTGTGTCCGCTTATATTCTTGTTAGTGGCACCGGGAATCTGTCTCCTTTTGTTGCATCATCTTCCTGCATCAGTTCTCTGTGTGTGCAGCCCCATTTCTCAGCAGGCTGCACTTTCTTTCGCGCTGGGCGGCTCTCCCTACAGGGCACACTCCTTGCGCATGGGGCTCCCCTACGCAGGGGACACCCCTGCATGGCAGGGCACTCCTTGCGCGCATCAGCACTGCGCATGGGCCAGCTCCACATGGGTCAGGAGACCCGGGGTTTGACCCGCAGACCTCCCATGTGGTAGGCAGATGCTCTATCCATTGGGCCAACTCCACTTCCCACTTAGTAGGTTCTTGATTCTCCATTTTACAGACAAGGATCCTAAGGCTCAGAGAGGTTCAGTAACTTACCCGAGATCTCACAGGCCATAGTAGCAGAGCCTGGCTTGAGCCGACGGTGTGCGACCTCCCATGTGCCCACGGTGGAGGAGGCTGGTGGCAGCGCTAGCCCACCAGCTGGACCATCTCGGCCTTGGGGGGTGGAGAGTCCCCGTGCTTGCTGGGCCAACCCGTGTGCATCTGAGGGACCCGGGGGAAGGCAGGAAGCGCTGAGAAGCTGTCTCCTGCGCCCAGGCTGGAAGCCCTCCTCGCAGGGCCCTGAGCTCCTCCTGCGTCCCCCCAGCAGGCAGGAGAGGAGCTGCTACCCGGCAGAGCCAGCTCCCGCAGCCAGCTTCCTGCTCGGGCAGTCGTGACTTCCAGCGGAATCCCTGATCTGTGTCCTCATCGGGGGGAAAGTACCGCGCCCAGCCCAGGCCGCTGAGCCCTGGGGACCGGGCGAGCCACCTCTCCCCCGGCCTCGGGTTCTTCCATTTGTGAAACAGCAGGAAGGGAGCTGAACTGCGCGGCCTCCCAGCTGCTGTTCGGGCTCGAAGAGGCAGGATCCGCGATGTTCTTGCCTCTAGCTCCAGCTCACCCTCAGAAGCTGCGCGCAGGGGTCCGTGGAGGTCCCTCACACCTCCTCGGCGCTGTCCTATCAGTGAGAACTGCCCCTTATTGAGCGCTTATTGGGTGCCAGGCACGCCACGTGGAAGCTCGTTTCATCCTGCGGTGACACTGCCAGGCACGTACTAGTACCAGCCCCATTTCATGGAGAGGAAACAGGCATGGAGCATACCGTTTACCCGGCTGAGCGGCAGCGCCAGCGTCTGAAGCCCAGGCCATCTGATGTCGGGGAGCCCTGGCTCCTTAGCTCCCCTCTGCCCTCAGTCTCTGCTCCCCGGAGGCCAAAGAACTTCAGGCCTGGCAGCTCAGGGGCTGAAGGGAGGTCTCAGATGCCCACTGCCAGCTCTATAGGACGGCCTGGTAGGGGCCAGATAGGAGGCTCGGCGCGGGGTTTCAACCTCTAGGCAGGGTGGTGGAGCCGCAGCGCCTGCTCCCCGGCCCCCAGGCCCCTTTCTGTCCAGGGAAACCCTCCTGGTGAAGGGAGCGGTGAAAAAGCAAGCAAGGTCCCAGCCGCAGGGGAGAAGGCCCGGCCGGAGGCCCCGAGGGCACGCAGGGTCAGCCACCTAGAAGCCAGCCCTGGAAACTCAGTTTGGCGAATAACTTAGGGGGGAAAGGATTACTCGGGGCCCGAGGTGGGACCTCTAACCTTGGAGGACATGCCAGAACCCAGGCTGGGCCCTGGTCGTCTCCCCCAGGGAGCGGGGGTCGCTGGGTCTGCTGGCACCTGCTGCCCAGCCGCGGGGAAGGCGCGGGGTCTGAGGCCCCACCGAGGTTTGGTTAAAGGAGAAGTCGATTCTCCCCGTTTGGTCAGGCAAGGCCCTCTGAGGGAGCGCGTCAAACCCAGATGCGGCCCCGAGCCAGTCTTCTCTCTTGTGCCTCCGTCTCCCCAAGGAAAGGGCACCCTGGGCCATTCTTTACCTTCCCTCTTCTGGGGGTGGAGGGAGGTGGAGGGGCAGACAGAAGTAAACAGATGGGGCAGTTCTGTGTCTTGTTTTGTTTTACAGCAAAAGTGGGCGGCCACTGCAGGAATGCAGGGCGTCCTGCCCTAATCCAGCACGGGTGGTTCGGCTCTGACAGGCCTGATTCTCTTGCCTGCTGCAGGGTGGGCCTGTGGGGGGTGACAGCTGAGGAAGGCTCCTTGGCCCTTCCCAGAGAGGGGCCGGGCCAGGGCTGGCGCCGCCCGCCCTCCCCCTCGCTGCGCCCTGCGCTCAGCCCCTTGGCAGTCCTTCCTGAACTTGTTTTTCCAAATCGCTAATTAACTTCACGCCTCAGCTCCCAGGTGGGCCAACTCTCCTGGCTAACTTTTTTTCCGAGAGAGAAAGCTCCGGCCTCCCAGTCTTCCTGGCAGAGCTGGGACGTGCTGTCCCCACCCCTTACCCCGACCCCTGACAGCTGCCTCCCCTTCTGGGGATGGGGAGGTTTCAGAGGGGTGCTGGAACTCTGCTTCCCAATTCTCCATCGCACCTGAGCAGACACCTTTGCCGGCTCACCTGTGGATGGCCACGGAGCACCCACAGGCTGGGGCCATGTGTCCAGCACCCACGCCTGGTTATATTGTCTTGGCAGCCCATTTCTCAGGGGAGGGAAAATGAGGCCAGAAAAGAAACTTGAAATTTACCTTCATGGGCAGAAACAGGCAGGAGAAGCTCCAGGCCAAGGTGCAAAGAGGGCAAGTGTTTCTGTGGCCTGCTCCCCCACCCCATCCTTCTGTGCGGGCTCTGATCAACCCATCCATGTTCAAGTGCAAATGGGATGGCTTAGTTTGTGATAGGGGTCTGTCCTAAGCCAAAGGCATACATCTCTAAGGGTGAAATTGCGGGCCTCAGGGAGCCGACTGGGAGCAGTACCGACAATTCAGAGAAGACCTACTGCACCTCCGAATTGGCCCTGCCCAGGAGGTGGTAAAGACAGGGTGGCATGGAGCAGAGATCCAGCCTCTGATGTTAGACAATTCCAAGTTCAGATCCAGTTTCCACCCCTCCCATGCTGAGTGACTGTAGGCAAGTATGTAACCTCTCTGATCCTCAGTCCCTCCTGCGTAAAATGGGATGATGAGACCTGCTTTGCGGGGGTGCAGGGATGGCCATAGACAATACCTTGTCTCAGTGCCTGGCACAGGAAGGACGGCTAGTGGATGGACGTTTGTTCCTGAAGTCCAGGCTCGCGGCCTGGAGGTGCTGCTTCTTGCTTAGTTTCCCCAGATCCCCCTGCCCTCGCATTGGTGGGAGGCGGTTATCAGGACAAGGTGTGGCCCCCTGTCCTGGCCCAGTGAGGCTCCCAGGGAGGCTGGCCCCGGCCCCCCTCATCGGCCTGTCGGGGCTCAGTCGGCTCCGGGAGGAAGCCCACCCCCACTCGCCAAGCCGGGCGGGCAGCCGAGGGGTCACGGGGTGGACCCCGGCGGTGGACGCCCCGACGGCGGTGAACGGCTTCGCGTGCAGAGCAGATGAAGGCCCCGTCGTTGGTGTCACTGCACAGGCGTTTCGTGGCCATTCATAACGATGGGGCACTTCAGCCCCGCGGGTCCTCTGCCGAGCGCCGCCGCATCGTTCCAGCGAGGTCCCCGCAGCTGTCAGGACCAGCCGCTGCCCCTCTCCGACCCCAGTGGCTGCGGTTTGTTTTTCCTTGGCGCCCATGTCCCAGGAAATGCCAGTTGGCGGGAAGGGGAGGACGGGCTGTTCCGGGCAGCCCACCCCGTCTCCCGCCATGGCGCGTGGTGGCTTCCTTCAGAGCCGTCCTCGCGGTCTGGGTGGCTTCAAGAGGTGGGCCGCGGCCAGCTCGGCTGGCAGAAAGAGGTGCAGGTTCGTTCCCCCCGGCCCCCTGCCCCTGGGCATATCCCTAAAAGCTGTGGGCTCTCACTTGAAGGTGCGGCAGAATCACCTGGAAAGTTTGCTTCACCGGGTTGCTGAGCCCCCATCCCTGCGGTTTCTCATTCGGTGGTTTCAGGTCGTGCCTGAGAATTCACATTTCTGACCCGTGCCCAGCTGCTGCTGGTCCAGGGCCTCGCTCTGAGAAGCACTGCCGTCAAGCCTTGTCACCCCAAGTAGCGTCTGTGGACAGGCAGCCGCGCCCGAGCACTTGTCAGAAATGCAGACTCTCAGGCCGCTCCCCAGACCTCCTGAGCCAGAATAGCATTTTCACAAGATTCCCAGGTGGATGTGCCCATCACGGCTGGAAAACCCTTAAAGCGTGACTGGCGAGAGGTGGGCAGAGCTGGGCGGCCGTGCTTCCTAGACCGGCTGCTTCCTGCCAGGAGCGGCTTTGACCCTCTTCCGTGCGTGTGGCAGTGAAAAAGACGGGGAGGCATTGCCTTAGAGCACCCACGGAGAGGAGGGAGGCCCCCGTGCCTCATCGCGGCTCTCGCCGCCGCCTGGCGCCCCGGGTCCCCGCGCGCTGCAAGCAGAGCTGGCCGCCCCAGGTGGGCCCGGCCCATCTGACGGCCGCGCCCTGCGCCCTCTCCCGCCCGCAGGTGGTGGCCTTCACCTCCCTCTTCTTCATCCTGGTCTCCATCACCACCTTCTGCCTGGAGACCCACGAGGCCTTCAACATCGACCGCAACGTGACGGAGATCCACCGGGTGGGCAACGTGACCCGCGTGCGCTGGCGGCGGGAGGTGGAGACGGAGCCCATCCTGACCTACATCGAGGGCGTGTGCGTGCTGTGGTTCACGCTGGAGTTCCTGGTGCGCGTCGTGTGCTGCCCGGACACGCTGGACTTCGTCAAGAACCTGCTCAACATCATCGACTTTGTGGCCATCCTGCCCTTCTACCTGGAGGTGGGGCTGAGCGGCCTGTCGTCCAAGGCGGCCCGCGACGTGCTGGGCTTCCTGCGCGTGGTGCGCTTCGTGCGCATCCTGCGCATCTTCAAGCTCACGCGCCACTTCGTGGGGCTGCGCGTGCTGGGCCACACGCTGCGGGCCAGCACCAACGAGTTCCTGCTGCTCATCATCTTCCTGGCGCTGGGCGTGCTCATCTTCGCCACCATGATCTACTACGCCGAGCGCATCGGCGCCAGGCCCTCCGACCCGCGGGGCAACGACCACACTGACTTCAAGAACATCCCCATCGGCTTCTGGTGGGCCGTGGTCACCATGACCACGCTGGGCTACGGGGACATGTACCCCAGGACGTGGTCGGGCATGCTGGTGGGCGCGCTGTGCGCCCTGGCGGGCGTGCTCACCATCGCCATGCCCGTGCCCGTCATCGTCAACAACTTCGGCATGTACTACTCGCTCGCCATGGCCAAGCAGAAGCTGCCCAAAAAGCGGAAGAAGCACATGCCGCGGCCGCCCCAGCTTGAGTCGCCCGTTTTCTGCAAGTCGGAGGAGACGTCACCCCGGGACAGCACCTACAGCGATACCAGCCCCCCGGCCCGGGAAGAGGGGACGGTGGAGAGGAATCGGGCAGGTGAGCCCCGGGGTGGGAAAGCAAAGCCCCCTCTTGTCCAGGGGTGGAGGGAGTGCCCGGATGAACTTCGGCCGTTGGGAGCTGGGACTAGGCTTTGAGGTGGCGGGCATCCCTCAGGATAGACGTGGCTGTAGGAGGACGAAGCGTGGGAGCTGGATTTCTCTACCCCCTGGCTCTCTGAGAGCTTCCTGAATGTCAGGGTCGGGGGGTGAGTGTGCCGCCCAGTTGGGGCTGCGACGGCCCCTGTGTGGGGCTGTCAGTGAGAAGCCCTGGTTTCTAATCGTTCTGTCCTGGCCCCTGTGCCACGTACCCTGAGGCCAGTCATTCACCATCTCAGGTGAGTGTAAAAATGGGGTTATTTACCCCCAGACTTTAATGAGATCCAGAGGAACGGTAGATACGGAAGGAGCTCAGAACCGCTTTACAAATGTCAGGCGCTGTCCCTATTAGCCGAAAGCAGGGCAGCGTTCTTCCTAGGTGCATCAACACATGAATCACTTCTTTCCAAACATTGGAATCGGGTGTCTCTTGGCCTAATAAATGTGATAACGTAACAGCAGTGGGAGGCTGCCTTCTGCTCGGCACCAGCTGCATGGGAGTCCTGGCTCGGGGTTTGATTTGGGGTGGAAGGGAACCGAGGGGGGTGCCCAGCGTGTGTTGGGAAGGGAAGGGAAGGACGGTGGAAGAGCCTGGCTTCTGCATCCCGGAAGAGGGGGCCCCGGGGTGGGAAAGGCCTTCCCAAGAAAGCTCACCTTCGCCTGGGTCAGGAGATGGGCAAGGGAAGTCGTGCTAACCCGCAGCAGGGTGGCGTTAGGTGGGAGCCTGGGAAAGGTGTCCTGACGGTCAGCTCTGGGACGGGATCCCAGGGGAGGCCGAGGGATTCCTGGTGTTGGGAGCCAGTGGGTGTCAGGCCACGGGGCACTGGGGTGCAGTCAGGACCCTAAGGGCGGCAGCTCCTGGCTAGGCTCCGGGGACCGAGGGGAACTCGTCCTCAGGAGCCTGGCCTGATGGCATGTGTCCGTGAGACGCTGATACCCATTCATTCCTGGGCTTATTAAGGAGCTTGGGTCTTCCGAAGACCTTGATAGAACTGCACCCACAGGCTCCTCTCCCCCACAAGGGCATCCCCTCCCCATCCCAGAATATAATCTCCCAGCCCAGCGCCCTGGCGTGTTTCAGCAGTGCTCCAAGGCCCATTGAGGGCCCCGAAGAAATCCTGACACCAGTGAGTCTCTAGGCTGTGCCCACGGCGCACACGTAGCCACAGCCGCAGTAGCCACGTCCTACGCCTGCCCGGGCTGCTGGGCCTTGCTTAGGGCATCCTTGGCCGCTGCCGTCAGACCGAGCAGCCCTCCTCTGCCAGATCCGCGGGGCCCAGCTTCTCATGTGCTGTGTGGAGGCAGGGGTGGGGCTAAGGGCCCATAGCAGTGGGGAAGCCGAAACCGGAGCCTCCTCCCCAGGCAGTCGAGCCCCCCAGGAGCAGAGGGCTCTCAATTCTTCAGGCCGGTGAGAATAACGGCCTTCGGATTGTCTAGAGAGAGTCATGAAAGCCACTTCAGAGGGTTGACCCTGGCAGCGCCTCCGTCCCCCAGCAAGCTGGATGTTCTCCAAAGGAACCCAAACTCATCCAGTGTCCGCCCGAGCCAGACCCGAGGAGCGGCAGAGCCCGCTGCCTGCCGGGGCGTGACCTGGTGGGACGGCCCGTGGCCAGCAGGTGTGGGCCGGTCCCTGCCGCAGCATATCCAGGCTGTGGCCCCTGCCCCAGGAAAGACCCTCAGCCAAGGCCGAGAGGGCAGCCAGCCCCCGCCCAGGAACCAGCCTCCTCCCTGACCTGGCGACACTCCATCCCCGGGGGACCCAGGTCAGGGAAGTGACCTGCGGGGCCTGGAGTCTGGCCCCGCACTCAGCCTCCTGTCTGTCTGCTCCACTAGACTCCAAGCAGAATGGCGACGCCAACGCGGTGCTGTCGGACGAGGAGGGCGCCGGCCTGACCCAGCCCCTGGCCTCGGCGCCCACCCCCGAGGAGCGCCGGGCCCTGCGGCGCTCAGGCCCCCGGGACAGGAACAAGAAGGCTGCCGCCTGCTTCCTGCTCAGCGCGGGTGACTACGCCTGTGCCGACGGCAGCGTCCGGAAAGGTACGGCCCCCCGGGCCGGGCGGGGGTGCGGCCCCCACAGAGCCGAGCGCCCCCCGACTCCCCCGCGGGGCTTGAGGTCTCCTCCTCCCCCGAGGCCGTGGCCACCCTCTCCTCTCCTCGGATGCGCACCCGTTTTTAGGAGGGTTGCCCCGACCCCCGGGTGCCTGGGGTAGAAAGACCTCTGGCAGCCCCAGAAGGTACGCCGAGCCCCCCCACCCTTCTCGAGGGCCCACGGGGAGGAGCCTTGGAAGGTGGGGAGACACAGGAGCAGCGGCCCCAGCCCTCGCCTCCGTTTTTATCACCTTCCTTGGCGATCTCGCCCTCTGGCTTGCGCTGCTACCACTTCCAGACCTGGCTCGACAGGGTCACTACCAGCCCCTCCCTCGGCCTCCCGTAAGCCCAGCGAAGGCTTCCCCCAAGCAGGCAGCCCCAGGAAATGCCAGCAACTTCCAGGAGTCAGATATGAGGTCTTCAGAGCAGCCTGGCTCAGCCCCACAGCCTCCTGTCCTGCCCCAGGGGCCCTGGAACCCAGGATGGGCTGGCCCAGCCCTGCTAGCGCCTCTGCTGTGACTGTCATCTTGAGGCAGAGCCACAGGGTGACCAGGGGCTGGGGGTGGGCAGGGAGAGCAGGTCCCCTCTGCAGCAGCCCAGGATTTGAAATTTGAGTGAGCACCCATTCCCCGTCTGTCGGAGAAAGCTGGAGTTCTGTTGCCGGGCCCCTTGCCAGTGGCAGGGGACAGGCAGAAGATGGGTGCTGGAGCTGGGGATTCCTGGCCTGGAAAAGTGGGGCAGGAACAGCCAAGGATGGCTGAGGCCAACGGTGGCCACGAGCCAGGGGTCTTGAGCCTAGGCACTCCTTCTGCCCAGGTTCCCGTTGCTTCTTTGTCTTTTGTGCCCTGTCCTGGTGACCTGATCTTCCCAAACAATCCTGCCTAGTTCCAGGACAGACCCTGCCTCCCCTGAAGACAGTCTCTTTCTCAGTTCTCCATCCGCCTCGTCACCAGCCCTATTTCAGCCATATCCTCTTACTGGAGCTGGTCGGAAGGCCCCGCACTTCCCACTTTCCCTGAATCCCAAACCAAGCCTGGGCTCACTGAGCCGCTTTGCACTGAGTGAGGCAAGGGTGGGAGCTGCTGGAGGAGCTGCCCATGATGCCTCTGCCACCCAGGGATGCCATGCAGCCCCCTCGGCACCACTGTTCCCACAATCCGCAGTCCAGGCCGGCCCGACCCCCAGCCAGGCCCTGAGAGGTGTGTGTCCTGCCTTTGCTGCCGCATGTCCGGCTGGGTGGCAGAGGCGGGAGCAGTGGTCTGGCACCTGGAAGGCGATGGCCTGGAGACCCCCGCCCCCTGGCCCCGTCAACGGGTGGTGTTTAGGTGGACCTCTTAGATGCTCGCCCGTGCCCCTACGGGAGCCCCTGGCCTCTGCCTGCCCAGTCCTCTGCCTCCAGGTGTGTTTCTCCCCTACCCCCCCCCCCCCTGCATCCTTGGCTCCCACTGGGTCCTTGTTCAGAGCCTCGCTCTGGCTGGAAGCTGCTAAGTGGATGGCCTGGAGTGCGAGGCGGAGCAACCCCGTCCGCCACGCAGGAACTTGAGCACACAGCTCGGGTGGCGAGCGGCCCTGCTTTCACTCCTGGGTGTTGCGCAGGGCTCAGTGGAAGCAGAGGTGTGGAAGAGGCCGTGAGGATGCAAGCCGGCGGAGGGCCCGGAAGTTACTGTGGAGCGGGCTGCACCTGGGGAGGGGGCCCTGTGCGTGTGTGCGTTCCTGGGGCACGGGAGCCGGCGAACCCCACCAGCTCCCTCTGGGGTGCCTGTGGGGCCCGGCTGCTCTATTTTCAAGATGCCTCCACACTGCTTCTTGGCAACAAGCATGTAGCTCAGCCAATTAGAGTGACCTTCGAGAGGGAACAGGTGGGTTGCTGGGAAACAGGCCCTGCTAAGCAAGCGTGGCAATTAGCATCACCAAACTCCCAGTGCGCAGTCGGCAACTTTCCCGGCTCCCTACCAGGCCACACCTCTGCTCTCAGGCTGCTTTTAGGAGGAGGGGCGCCCAGGCCTCCTCCAGCCACCGGCACTGAGCCCTGTCGCCTCCAAGGTGTGAGTGTGAGTTCCCTGCCAGGAACGCGGCAGTGCTAACCAGGGCTCCCCGGGGTCGAGGACAGCGGGTACTGGAGGCTGGAGGGGGTCTCCCTGCAGCTGGGCGTGGAGGAGCCAGAGGGGACCTTACCTGGGGACAAGGACAGGGCAGAGGTCAGTGGGCGGGGGACCTGAGGCCAGCGAGAGTCAGAGTCAGAGCGCCTTCCCTAGAAGGTCCCAGCCCTCCCACCCAGCTCAGGGGGGCCCACCGGGCAGGGTGTCCCGGAGCCTGGATCCCGTGGAGCTCTGCGGCCGGAAGCCGCAGGCCTCTGACCCGTGTGCCTTTTCTTCACCAAGGCTGTGCAAAGTCCCGGAGTCTAAACAACATAGCCGGAGCGGCCGGAACCAGTCTTGGGCTGTCTCCGCTGGCATCGCGATACAGCTCGCCCTACCCTCCGAGAAAGCTCCTGCTCTCCCATCCCTTCCACCCCCTCGCCAGCCCACCCCCCGGCCACGCTGCCCCTTAGCTACACCGACGGCTGCACCCACACGCCCTCGCAGCCCTCATTCCTCCTTGGGCTCAGCGCTGCCCACAACCCGGGGCCTGAAGGCAGCAGCCGGAGGCAGAAGGGCAGGCTCCCGGGTCCTTCCTGCGCAGCGCCCACTCCCCCAGCCACTCTGCCCTGGAGCTGGAGGGCAAGGGGGAGAGGCTTCCCAGGGCTTCCACCCCACCACCACTGCTCCCCTTTCTGAGCCATGGGTGCTGGTGTGCCCAGGACCCTGCCTCCCTCTCTGGGTCCCCCTGGGGCTGGCTGGGCAGGCATGGACGTGGTGGGACACGTGCTCCAGGGCCAGCAGCCTCGCTGCCGAGCCAGGCCGAGCCCAACGTCTTTAAGCCCAGCAGGTGCACGTGGCCTTAACTGGTACCCAGACAACGCACAGTTGGATGTCTCTGCCCGTCTGTCTGTCCGTTCCTTACCCTGCCCTGCAAGGAACAAAGCCATCCCATGGGACACCCCCTGCTGCTGTAAAGGGGCTTGGCTCCTCCTAGGAGCAGCACCTTGAACTGGCAGTACCCTCGGGCTTTGCGGTGTCTGGTCTGGAGCACAGGCGGGAGGCCCTGGAGTCGTAGCCCCGGGATTGGCCTAAGCCGTGGGCGGAGGCTGCCAGGGCTCGGGGCTGCCCTCCTCTCAGGGGGGGAGCCTCTGCCCGGCTTCGGCGGGCGCCGCCAGCGGCAGCGCCGGGCGCCCATCTGCGCTCCCCGGCCCCGGTGTCCCTCTCCACGCTGCATCCTTTGCTTCCGCGACAGTTTTTCTTCCCTTGCCCGCCCCCCACCAGCTCCCCGGCCTGCCTGAGTCACCTGCCACTCCCACCCAGCCTCTGCGCTGCTGTATTCCTGCCAGAAGCAGAGACTCATCTAATTTCTATAATTAAGTGTATTCATTTACCTAACGAGCCCGGGAGCACAACAGGTTTGTGAGTCACGGAGTGAGCAGGAGGACACCTTGGGCAGGGGCAGCCGAGGGAAATGCCGAGCCGCGAGCCCGGGGCTCGGCCTGCACCTTCCGCCGGCCCCACGGGGCCCTGCCCAGCACCGAGCGGGGCTCTAGCAGGCCCTCCTCACCTCAAGGAAGTACCCAGCCAAGACACTGCCTGCTCACCTGATGGGAATTAGACCCAACAGCCGAGCCGCGTGCCTGGCGATTTTTAGAGTCAGATTGTGCAGCTCTGTAGAGGGAACGACTGCATGAGATCCTTATCTACTCCTTCCAGGGGGGCAAACATAGGCGTGGGGGGTGGTGGCAGCATTCAGGGCCACCCCAAAAGGGTAGAAAGGCCGGATTATTTCTTGGGGTGGGGCAGGGGCATTGCAGCAAAGCCTGTGCCAGGAGCATCCCCGTTTCAGCACACCCCTTAGCCCTGGGCAGATGCAGGAAGTTCCCTTCCAGGAAGGTCTGTCCAGGGTGGTGAGTGGCGGCCTTGAACCTGCCTCCCACTTGCTCTCAGAGCAAAGTGCCCCTAAGAGCTGCGAAGGACACGGGCGCCCGTGCAACCACCCTTCAGCCAGGGGGCCAGTCCCTGTAAGAGAGCAGGACGGAGACGCCTGCCAGCCTCTCTGCTCCCAGCATGTGCGCTCGGCTCCTCCTCCTTCATGAAGGGAGGTCCAGTGCAGCCCCTGCAGGGCCCCCCGGCCCCGGGGGTCCAGGCCCTGACATGGGACGTGGCGACCTAGGTGTCCGCTTCGGCGCGGCCCGTGCAGCTATTTCCTCCTCTGACTTGCCTTTCTGGTTCAGGAAGCTGAGGCGGCTATTTCTGTGGTTGTCAGGAGCCCAAGTTTCCACGGCACCCACCGCCTCCTCCCCTCCTCTCCCTCCTACAGGGACGGGCATGCTCACGGCACCCCTATGGTGGGCATAGCTGTCCCTGCGTGACTCGATGCAGTGGTGCCAGGCTGGAGCCCCTCGTGCCTCCTGTGGCTCTCTGGGCCTTTCTGGGCCTCAGCCGATGGGCGAGTTGAGCACGGCTATCTGCCCCAGCCACCTCCTGGGCTCTCTGGGCCTCCCTGGGGAACTGGGAAGAGGCAGAGCGAGTCTCGGCATCTCCAGAGCACCTGCTGTGCGCCGGGCTCTGCCTGAACCAGCACCGCCTGCGCGGCCTCAGGCTCCCGCAGGCCCCAGGCCCCTCCTTAGGAGAAGGTTCTCCCTGCTGCCCACCTTCTGAGAGTGCAGTTTGCTCTTCCTTGGATCTGAACTTGGACCCGCACACGTTCCTTTGGCTGGACGCCTCCCCCACAACAGGGGCGCTCGGTCCTTGCCTGTGGAGGAGGGAAGCGGCCTGGGCAGGAGTTCTCAGCCTTCGCTTCCAGGAATACAGCAGCCCTGGAGGCCACCTCTCTGCCCCAGGGCTTCTGAGGGCAGGAGCCGGGGAGACCACGAGCCAGCCCCAGGGCTGGGGCTCCAGGAGGCACCCTTGGGCTGGCCAGGGCAGCCCCTCCACAGAGCGTGGGGGAAAGGGGACCTTCTCTGCCCTGGCCAGGTAGTATCACCCTCTGGCACCCTGGTCCCTCCCTAGTGGGCCAGATGGGCAGATTCCAGAATGAGATTCCTGGGGAGACCCTCCCCCAACTCTGAGAGGCCCCTGAGGATGGAAAGCCCGTGGAAGCCCTGAAGAAGGCAATCAGAATGGGCTGCCATGCTCCCCGGGCACCCCCCAGCTTTCCTTGGCTCTCCTGCCCCATGCCACGCCCATCCAAGATGCCTCGGGAGCCCAGCATTCGCACCGGTGCCTCCTAGAACCTGGTTGCCCACGGGAGGCTCAGTGGCGCTTCCCCTTCCTCCAGTGGGTTGGGATGAGTATCTGGGGTATTGCTGAAGGTACACAGGAAGGTTGGGGTTAGGAGAAGAGGGCAAGACTGCTGCGCTCTGTTTACCCTCAGAAATGGGCCTTGAAGAGCCCTGGGCTTCTCAGGACTGTACTCGACCGTCTTCAAGGAGGCAAGGAGCCTCTCCCTCTCTGGTCGGGGCACAGGGCCTCCTGCAGTAGAAATGAGGTCACTTTAAGAGGAGAACCCCCCTTTCTCTGGAAAAGTCAGAGAGGCACTTCTGGATGGCCGGGCAGCCCAGGAGAGAAGCTGTGAGAGCTAGAGGCCGGGCCTGAGTCCCCACCCTCTACAGGTGGCCTGGCCTTGGTCCATAAAATAATGCCTGGAAGGACCGTCCGAGCCCTGACCTGGAGGGGCCCGGACCTCCCACCGCACTGTCCGCTCGGCTCTGCGCTGGGCAGCGGCCTCCGCCCTGCCCTGCCTGGGCTCCAGCCAGGAAGGGAGCGCCCAGGCCGTGCCGTCGCAGCTGAGCATGGGCGCCCCGTGAGGGCTCACGATGGCTGGGTTTCTCAACAAGAAGGGGTCTTTCTGGCCTTCTTTCCTGAGACAGGCGCAGTCTTCCTTCCCAGCCTTCGGCTTCCCCCTGGGGCCGCACCCGCCTGCTCCCCATGAGGAAGGGCAATGGCATGGCGGTATAAGAGGAGCCCTTTTGGGCACAAAGGCCTCGTCAGCACTTCCCAGGAACTAAGGACCAGCGCAGGGTGGTGATGGCAGGGGGAGCTATCGGAGCGGGAGCTCAAGTAGGGAGAGCAGCAGCCCGGGTGATGGACTGTGGGCACAGGCCACATCAGGAGCCTCCCACTGCCTCCCGGCCAGGCTGCAGACCGGCAGCACTGGAGCTTTGCAGACCGGGAGCCGTTGGCTGCTAGAGCTTGTTACCCGAGCAGGTGTGGGAGATGGGTTTTAGCACCACCTAGGAATCAACATGGCCCAGGCCTGGGTGGGCAGAGGGGCTGCTGAAGGGGCCCCCGGCACTCCCTGACCCATCCCCTCTCCACCTGGCCTCTCAGTCCTGGGGTCCCCCTGCCTTCCAGCTCTGCTCCTGGCCTGTTCCTCAGCCTACAGCCTGTGGGTCGGCAACCAGCTTCCTTCTAACATCTTCTCTTTCTCCCTTTCTTTTGCTGAACTCCTTGCCCCACCCCAGAAGGCACTGTTGAGCCGAAAGCATGCGTCCCAGTGTCTCACACCTGTGCTCTTTAAACACAGAGACCTGTCAAGACGCCCTCTCGTCCAACTATGCCCAAGCTGAAGTCCTCACCCTCTCTTAAAGCGGCACCCACGCCAGAGAGACGGGCAGACAGAAAGCCAGAGACTCAGGGAGACTCTGGAACCCCGGGCAAGGATCTTTTGCTGGGAAGGACTCAGATATCCTGGTGTGCGCAGGACTGATGGAAACCTGCCGTGCAACCGCTGGGGCCTGGAGCCGTCCGGGCCTGATGCTGTGTTCTGCTGCACATTGAAGAGATATATATGCACATATAGTATCTATATTCATACATACTGTACTCTCGTGTGTAGTGCATGTGCTACTGGTGGTCTTTGTCTTCGTTCTGCTGTGTCTGCCCGAGTCCTTGCCCTGCCCCCACACTCCCCTCCACCAACTCCGCGTTAATTCTGCTGAACGCGGGTCTGGAATGTCCCAGCAAGAGAAGAGCGCATCGGGGACCCGACAGTCCGGCTGCGAGGTCCCGGCCTAGACTCTCCACCCGAGGGTGTTTCCTCTGTTGGCAGGTGGCCTGTTGAGGGCCAGAATGCTCCCCCCCACCAGGGTCACTGCTCCTCTAGGCCCCCCACCCCCAATTGGGGTTCTACCTCCCACTCCACGCCCCAGTTGCGGGGGGACTTCTAGGGGCTCCTTGGCAGCCTCCTCCACCCCTCCCTGTGTCCTCGACCGAGGGGCAGTTTGTCTTCTTTCTTTCATTTGTGTTCTGTCTCCTCCGTCTGTTTGTTTTCAAAGATGCTGCTGAGCAGACAGGCAGGGAAGGGGTCTGTCTGTCCGTCTGGCTCGGGGGTCTAAGAAGGGGACGCCTCGGGCGAGAGGAGACCAGTGGCAATACTGTACTTCCTGGCCGGCGGCCGGAGGACGCGTGCAATAGCGGGGGCCGGGGGACCCCTCGGGCCTCGGCCCCTCCCCCGTCCTCCCTCCCTTCCCCGCCCTGGTGTCCGTCAGTCCTCTTCTGAAGCTGTCCCCCCCCCTCCCCGTGTGTGTCCGAGGCGTGCCTCGGCCGGGCTCGGCCGCCCCGTCCGCATGCCTTCGACTGTCATGCTGTGCTCGAGCCCAATAAAGACACCTGGAGCCGTCTCGCTGCCCCTGCTGCGTGAGTGACTGCTTCCGCCTCTGCTTTCTGGATCTGAGTCTCTGGGACCTCCCCGGGCTCCCACCCCCAGTACCTGCGGAAGGCGGCACGCACATGTCACAACACTGCGGAGGGATCCTGACCAGGCCCGGCCCCTGCGCCTGAGAGCTGGAGAGACATGCTCAGAGAGGGAAAGCCGTGTGCCGAGGTCACCCATAGGGGACTACAACCCAGGGCCCCTGACTCCCAGGCAGGACCCTGACACCCCTGCAGTATCTGAACCCCCCCTCGGAGCATGGAGGAAGAGACTGTTGTTCTCTGTTTACGGAATTCCCCGGGCCCGCTGCTTGTTTGGGCAGGGGGCCTCCGTCCAGGAAATTGCACCAGTCTATCTGGGCCAAGGCCCTGGGGAGGCTGGAGTCGTGATGACTGAGGATCGGAGGGTGCCTGGGTGGCAGGTGGCGGGACCGAGGACCACTTAGGGGTGGGCCCAGGTAGGATAGGGGTGACGGTAAGTGACGGGCAGCTGTGGCCCCTCGCTGCTGGCAGCCCTCACACTCGCTTGGGGCTCCACGCCCGGTGGCTTCCCGGGTGTGCAACCTGTGCAGTCACTCGGACGGCCCCGTGCGGGGCTTAATGCTTCGCTGTCATCGTCTTGAAGTTCTTAATACTTTTTGAACCACGGACCCCGCATTGTCATTTTGCACGGGACCCCACAAATTATGTAGCCGGTCCCGGGGGCATATTTGTCTCTCCTTGCCCTTTCCTGTCTCCAGATATAAACTTTAAGAGCTTTGAAGTCTTGACCTGCCACCTTCTAGCTGGGTAACTTAGGGCAACTCATCAAACCTCAGTTTCCTTGTCTGTGAAATGGGGATCATGAGAGCACCTACATCAGAGATGTTGAGTGCCCAGAGCACTGGCCCCCGTGCCGGCCCGGGTGACCTCCAGTAGAGGGACAAGACATGCTAGTCCCCTCCCTGCCCTTTTCCTACAGGTCTCAGGCTTTTCTCCCCCTAATTTTTTTTTTTAGGAGGTAACCAGAGATTGAACCCATGACCTTGTATGTGGGAAGCAGGCGTTCAACCACCGAGCTACACCTGCTTCCTTTCCCCCACCCTGATTTTTGAGATCTCCATTTTCCAGTCCCACCAAGAAAGAACAAGGGTGAGGACGGAAAAAGCAAGGGGACGCCTCTTCCTGAAGCATAAGAGAAAGATCAGGCCTGGGCCAGGGAGGCGAGGCCATGGCAGGTGGCCAGTTGTCAATTAAAGATAAAATCTCTCCTGCAGCACTGGAGAGCAAGTCAGCCGCCCCCCCCCTCCGTCCCCCTCCCCCCCCCAGGCAGAAGAAAGCCATTTGCAGTGCCGCTGCCTGGGAGCAGCCTGGCTGGGCAATAATGGGATGGGATGCACTGCTGCCTCCCTAATGATATTACACACCAGGGCGGGTCCAGGGGGCTGCTGTTTGTTTTTTTTCCTGTCGATCAATGTGGAGCCATTTCATGGTCAGGGGCTGAGAACCCAGCAAGCAGCCCAGGGGTCCCAGATGTCACAGGGTGGTCCTCAGGGAACTTAAGGGGATGCAGCTGGGTCCTGGGGTCCCCAGGGGCGCCTTCCGATCCCTGGCGGGGGGATCGGCAGTGTGCGGGAGGGCGGACAGCTCAGTGGGAGAAGCAAGACCCCGCCTCTCTCCTCCCCACCCCGGAAGACACAGCGGGCCATGCTGTCAAGGAAGAAAAGGCTGCCGCTTCCTGCGGTCTCCTGGAAGCTGGAGTGGAACCCAGTCGAGGGGGCTGGTTAAGAGAACAGGGCACTAGTGATCCAGTCGGACCTTCGGAGTCAGGCAGACTCGGGTTCGAGTCCTGGCTTTACCGCTTGCTAGTCATGTGACTGCGGGCAAGTTGCTTAACCACTCTGAACCTCTATTTGCTTATCTGTAAAGTGGGGGTAATAGTACCTACCTCCTTGGCTGTTGGGAGAATTAAATGAGGCAGTTCCTGTAAAGCCCTTATCACGCCGCCTAGCACGTAATTCCTGCTTGCAAATATCGGGCGAAGGGAGATATGGTGGAGAAACTCACCCCCATTATAGATGATGAGTTTGGTTTGATGTCCTCGCTTTTCAAAAGAGGTGCTAGGAATGAGCTTCCTTTCAGTGAAGGCTTTAACTGCTCGTGAAGGAGTAAGAGTGGGGATGATCATACCAAACAGCTCCCATTATATTGAGTGCGAGGTGGTACATTTGATGCGCATTAAAAGATGCTCTGAAATTGTTCATTGTTTTCGTTTTTTTAAGGAGGTACCAGGGATTGAACCCAGGACCTCGTAGGTGGGAGGCAGGCCCTTAACCACTGAGCTACATCCGCTCCCCTGGGATTGGTTTTTATCCTCTTTATTCTACTGATGAGAAAACTGAAGTATGGAAGTGTTAGGTCATTTCTCCAAGGTCAAACAGCCAATGAGTGGCAAAGCTGGGATTGGAACCCAAGCAGTCTGACTTTCTGAGCCCAAGGCTCAGCTGCCATCTAAACGGAATGGGCTTGTGCATTGTAACACCTTGTGTGGGGATTTGTGCTTCTCTGTTTTTCATTTCCTTACTCTCAATTATCCTCGTTGTAAAGGATAAGAAATGCAGATAAGAAAATGGAGGTTTGGGGAAGGATATGATTTAATGATGCCTTCACACACACACACAATACACACACAAACGCACACACGCAAACGCACACACACAAGGGAGAGGGATGAATTCTCAGGCTTCATTAGCGAAACAGGAGGTAACCCCCAGCTCAGGGTGCAGGAGGGCAGACGGGTCAGTGAGAGAAGCAGGAGTTTTTTGCTCTGGTGCACAGAAAGGGCTCATGTCCAGGGGGAGGTGGAATGGTCTGGAAACCAGGTCACTCAAGGAGCAGCTCAGCCTGGAGAAGCCTCAGTGGAAACACGATCCCCCCCTTCCGGTATTTGAAGGGCATCTGTGGGGAAGTGGGCTGAGATGACTCTCTGCCTCCAGAGAGCAGCTCTGGGAGCAATAGGTAGAAACCTTATACAGACAGATTGAGTTGCAATAAAGAAAAAATGGTACTTTTTGTAGTTCTCCTTACTGTAACAAATGTTAATGTGGGGTAATGGGAAGATCCCCAACCAAATGACTAGGGAAAGCACTGTCACCTGCCCCTCTTGGAGCTCACGCTCCGCCCCAGAGGTGACAGCGTTAACTGTCCGGTGTGGGTTTTTCCAGGCATTTTAAAAAAGAGAAGCTTTCTAGCAAAACCACCAGCTAGGAACAGGCTGCCCTCTGGGGTAGTGACGATCGGTCGGTGGAAATGTTTGGAGAGGCAGGGTGATCATGTGCCAGAGGTTTGTGGGAAGAATTTCTGCTCAGCCATTTCCAAGATTTTCTCATTCCCCTGGAGCCACACAACCACTCAGTGGTGGAGGCAGGCCCCGAACCCAGGCCTCCTGGAGAAGTCTAGAGAGGAGCTCCATTCCCCACGTCCCGTTCCTCAAATTCCCTTACTCCAGAGTGGAATTGCCTGCAGACGTTTCCAGGGGAGACCCCACCACATCTCCAGTCCTCACCTCTCCTGCCTCTACCCGGCCAGGCGGGGGGGTGTGCCCGGCCCTGGAGGGCACCTAGTGTGGAGGAGCTCGGCGGGCGCCCTGAGCTCGGGCTGACTCTGCCCCTATGGCATTCTTGCGGCGAGCACCCTGAGCCCTGCTGGGGAGACCGCACCCACGCCCAGCGGCAGCAGGGAAGGGCTGAGGCTGCAGGTCAGAGGGCAGAGAGGTCAGAGGTCAGAGAGGTCAGAGGTCTTCTGACGCTGCTGCTGGAGCCTCTCCCCCCAGGGCTGTGAGACCCCGGCTCCCTGCATTTACCCGCCTCTCCAGGGAACCCGCGAGGGGCTGGGGTCCGCAAGCGTGTGCTGAGAGCCCCTCGAGTCCTGTCGTGTGGAACAGCAGGGCTCTAAGCAGGAGTTAGGACCCCTGTTCCTAAATGGGTGACCCTTGCTTACATGAAGGGGGGGACCCTCCTTTCTCTCCCACACATTCTTCTCTAGGTGACCTCGTCCGCCTTCTAGGTCCATGTTTATGTAGTTTCCCTCTCAATTTCAGTCATTCATTCATTCACTCGTTCATTCAATAAACACACATTGCGCCTCCTCTGCTTCCCAGGCCCTGCTCCGTCCACACAGCAGGAAGCATCTCCACAGCTTCCCTGACACAGGACTTGGGCTTCCCCCTCGGCGCCCTGGCTCTCCCCTCCCTGTGCTTCCAGCATTCTTCCTGAGACTGGGCCAGGCCTGCAGTGTCATCCTTAACCACCCCCCCTGCCGCCCCAGCCTTCATTTACTCACTCATCCGTCATACGAGGGCTCTTTACTAAACACTTCTGCTGTACTCTGGGGAAAGAAGAGCCAACAAGACACGCAGGAACCCTGCCCTCATGGAGCTTGTACTCTAAAGGGGGAGAAAGACCCCCCAAAAATAGACAAAAGTAACCTCTCTCGCCCCCATTCCCACCCATTCCGACTTCTAGCACTAGTAGCTCTGCAATAGATTTCAGGTCCCCCACGTGTCCCTCTCCCGTCACTCCACACCACAGCTCAGCTCTGTCCTCTCCCGGGTCTGAGCCCCGTGTCCCTTCTGCCCTCTACCATCCCCCCAGCAGCCTAAGAGAGCTTCTTAAAACGGAAACCCGATCCCGCCACCCCCGCCCACCGCATTTCTAGTAAAATCCAAACTCCTCGTGAGGGCCCCCAGGCCTCGGCCTGCCCCTGCGAAGCCACTCACGCCGCTCTGCCCTCAGCCCCTGCAAACCAGGGACGCGCCTCCCCTTCCGTTTATCACCCACGCCCGCGTCTCTTTCCCCTTCGGTGCTTTTGTCCTGGCGGTTCCCTCACAGGGACAGTTTCACCCACGCCCGCTGCCCTCGCCTGTCCTTCCAGGCCCCTTGGCCCTCCCAGCCCTGCCCCTTTGCTCTTTTCTATCCCTGCGGCCCCGCCCCTTTCTTTATCCTACTCACCACCTAATTCTATAAGCATCTCCTGGTTGACTGCCAGCCTCCCTGGCGAAGCTCCAAGCCCCGAGGGCCTAGCACAGTGAGGGGCTCGGTGAACAGCTTATGGACAAATGCAGGGGCCGGCGACCCGCCTGGCTGAAGCCGCTACTGAGCTGCCCCTCGCTGGCCCTCCCAGGCTCTGTCTCCAGCTGCCTTTTGCACCCCACTTCCAGGGCACTCCTGGCAGTCCACGGGGAATTCCTGAAAGCGCTTCTCCTTACATTATGCATCCCCTGCCTGAAGCCCTGTCAGAACAACGAGGAAGCCTGAGAGACACTGACGGGAGGCTTCCGGGAGCTCTTTTGGAGCTTACGCTTTGCCGCAACGGCTTTTTTGGTACTTGTGAAATACCCCCTCCCCACACCGCGAGCTCCTCAAGGGGGCTGATTCAGCTCGGCGCCCCCTTCAGGGCCCCCACCCCAGGCGCCACCTCTAGTCCGTGCTCAGAGAAATGTCTGTTCAACAAATGGTGGAAGGGATGGGAAAGGAAGAAAGGAGAAAGAAGGAAAGAAGAAGAGAGAGGGAAGAAGGAATGAGGGAGAGAGGGAGGAGAAGGAGAAAGGGAAGTGGGGTTGGGGAGCAGGAAGGAGGGAGAGGAAGCCTGGTGGTCCCGTGGTCCCCCCACCCCCCCATTCTCTCCAGAACTGTCCGGGCCTCGGCGCGGGTGGGGGACTGCCCCAGCCGGCCTCTGACGCTGGTGGCATCCCCAGTCCTTGGCTCACAGTCCTGGGTTCCCCGTGGCAGGAATGCCCTGCCGAGACCTCTGCAGGGACCAGAGCTGGGCTCCTCGCTCTAAGGCACAGCTCCATCCCCGACGCCCCAAAGGACTCCCCGCCCCCAACACCCGGCCTCTCCATTCCTGATATTTAGGCCCCAGTCCAAGGACAATTAACTTCAAATTTAATTGTGACCAAATGTTCAGAGCAAACAAACAAAAGGAAAAAAAAAAGAGAGACTTGGCCTCCCCACCGCAGCCCTCACCCCAGAGGCAAGGCTCAGCACCGAGACGGCCCAGCCTGGCCAGCTGCCCCTCGGGAACACCGGGGGCCAAGCCCCGGAGGCCGGGTGGCCCAGGGAGGCCGCTCCCGGGGCAGCAGTTGCCACGGCGGCCCTCCCTGGGGTGACGGCTCCTGGGTTGCCGTGGAGAGCCGCCTTGTGCCACTGCCATCGCCACCATGCTGCCCCCACAGAGAAGCCACTGCCGGGGTCTAAGCCTCCCAAGACTTCTGGCCGGTCAGCCCGGTGGGCAGGCCACGCCGTCCTCTTGGCCCAAAGGGCAGCCGCAGCACGGGGCGGGAGGCAGAGCCAGCCCCTCCCCAGCACCCCAGCTCTGCCCAGCCTTGCACCCCAGGAGCTCCTCCTCCCCTTCGGGGACAACGCTGTTTGTACTCCTGACGATCCACCGGGGACTTCAGTTCTCCCAGGACCCCACGGAAGGTTGCAACCGGCTCTCAGGGAGCCTGGGGGTGGAGAGGGAGGAGAGAAGCCTCCAGGGTTTCCACTCTCCTTCTGGGGCTCTGCACTGGCCCGGGACAAGGCGGACAGCCCTGGACAGGACTGCGAGGTGTCCTGCAACCCCGTCCATCTCTTTTCCTAGGTTCTCCCCCATCCCTGCCAGGGAGTGCACACCTGCTACCACTCCTTTACTGCCCCCTCCAACCTCGTAGGGTCCCAGAGTCCTGCCCTCTTCACCCTCTCCTCATCTTCTAATCTACGCACAGGAAAGCATCTCGTGTCACTCATCCACACTCTAGTGTGCATTGTGTTCCGAGTATATTTTATTTCCCAGGAGATGGGATTGTTGGACCTTCTTTCAAAATATGGAGTGAGAGCCTTGCTCTCTGTTACAGGAAACCCTAGCACCAGAGAGCTCCAAGCAAGGGAGATAACGTTTTCCATCAGGGGAGGAAGAAAGGAGGAGCTTGCTTGCGCGGCTCAAACGAGGGACCAGGGCTCTACAAGGAATTCTGGCCTGGCTGTGATTAATGAAAAAGAAAGTGGAGCCCAAAGGGAAATGAGAAGCGATATGCAGCAGGAATTACCTCTGTCCAGAGGAGCCTTCCCTCTCCCTTTGGCCCCTTCCCACATTCCAGTATTGAGTCCTTGGCCTGGCAAACTCTTACTCGTCGCTCAAGGCCTGTTCAACTGTCACCTCCTCTGGGAAGCCTTCCTGCACTCTCCTAGGTGGAATTCTTCCGTCCTTCCTTGCTGCTCACAGCCCCTTGTATACTTGTACAGCTGGTCCCTTATCGCATTGAGGGTTTGTTGCTGGTTTACTCATTTATGGATGCCTCACTTATTAACGCTTTCCTCTCCAGCCCTGCTTGGTGCTCAGGAGTTCAGTAGTGAATGAAGAAATGAGGGCGTGAGTGAATCAGTCGTGAAGGGGTTGGCTGCCCACTGCTGACTTCTGCTGTTCACGCCGGTCATTCCAGCCCAGCTGTCTGGGTCTCAGAACTCGGCCAGCCCGTCTTCCTCCTTCTCAGTCTTCATTTAGGGTGTACTTTTCCAAGCCTCATACCGTCCCCCAATTCTCCAAGTCTGGCCACTCGGGTTTGTGCTTTGGGACAAAATTCAAGCTGAAAAAGTGGGTCGTAGAGAGAGAGGCTGGAAAGGGATGTTTCCATAGGGCCCAGCCAGCCCCATAGTACTGCTGGACCTCAGGTTCCATGTCTGCGAAACGGGAGTAAAAGCAGCTCTGTCCGTGTCCAAGGCAGGGCGAAGATCAGACAGGAGTGGGAGCAGATGTGGCCCCGCAGTTGGATGCCTGCTTCCCCCATGGGAAGCCCTGGGTTAGGTTCCCAGCGTCTCCTAAAAAAACAACAACAAAAAACAAACAACAAGCAAACAAACGAAAAGACCAACTCAGGGGAGCTGCTGTGGCTCAGAGGTGGAGCACCGGCTTCCCACATACGAGGTCTGGGGTTCGACGCCCATCCCCGGCACCACACACACACAAAATTACATGTGAAAATGGATGAATGGATGAATGGGTGCTCGGGAACCCCTGAAGCCCTGCCTGAGGTGAAGGGTGATCATTCCCCCAATCTTCTCTGAGAGGGCTGGGTGTTGCTCCAGAATCGAAAGCAGGTAAAATAACAAAAAAATAAAATAAAATAAAAAAGAAAGCAAATGAAAATGACAATGGCTGGTATTTATAAGTGCTTATCATAGGCCAAGGTCTATTTTATTCTGAACCATCTATGTGGGTTAATCCTCAGGAACAACCCTAAGGAGTAAGGGTAAGTGTTTTTTTTTTTTGGTACCTGGGCCGGGGATTGAACCCTGGACCTCAAATGTGGGCAGCCAGTGCTCGACCACTGAGACACATTGGCTCCCCTGAGTTAGTTTTTTTTCTCTTTATTTTTTCCCCTTTTGTTTGCTTGTTGTTTGTTTGTTTTTAGGAGGCACGGGGGACCAAACCCAGGACCTCCCGTGCGGGAAGCAGGCGCTCAACTGCCTGAGCCACATCGGCTCCCCAGGGTTCTTTTGATCACACCCATTTTACAGATGGGGAGACCAGGGCACAGAGACTAACTTGCCGGAGCTCCCACAGATAGTACACTTCACAGCCTCATTTTGACCGGAACGCATTCAGCCTGGCTCTGGCCTCCGTGCGCCATTTGCTCCACGGCCACGTTCACCACTGGCCGGAGCTGGCTGCCCGGCCCCAGCACTGCCCCTGCCCACACCCAGCTGGCATCCGGGCTGCCACCAGCGTTACCACGTAGGAGCCTGGCAAATGACCACCTCGCTGGGCACGGTTTCTCACTTGTGAGATGGGGATGATGACGTGTCTCCTGCAGGTTTTGCTGAGAGGAACAAGAAACAGCTTGCCAGAGCGTGAGTGGGGATGGTCTCCATGCACGTGGGAGACCTTCCCCCCTGACACTTAGACAAACCGTCTTGGGGTGCAGGGTGGGGGTTGGCAGGTGTGACTTCCACAGCAGGAAGCACTAGAAACCCTTTTCCAGAGACCTGGCATTGGGGCCACTCACTGTGGGTGACGGGAAGGGGGTGGCGTCCAGCCCGAGGCAGGCCCTTGGGACACTAGCTCGGGATGCCATTTCCCTATTGGGGGATTGGAAACAGTGACACCTGCATGCTTGCTTCCCAAAGCAGGGAGAAGGCAGAGAGATCCCCACGAACTTCTGCTCCCCAAGCCGCCCCCGTGCTTGGGGATGCCTCTGCCACCTTCACACCTTCTCGCTCCCCCGAGGTGCAGGGGTGAGAGCTTCCACCAAGTCTTTTCCACGTGCACCTGTGACGCCTGGGAGTGGGAGCTGAGGAGGGAGTGAGGGGAGAGAAAGCAGGGGTCTCAGCGGAGGAAGAGGAGAGGGAAAGAGAGGAGGAGGAGGAGGAAGGAAGGGGAGAAGGGCAAGTGGAAGGTGGAGGATTGGGGGCAGGGACCGGGCCCCATTGTGGCAGAGGCTGTGGGACCCAAAGTGACCTGAGCAGGCTGGAAATAGAGGAGCTGGGCAAACCCCAAACGCTGCGTTGAGCCAGCATGTGGGTGAACAGAGCTGGGGCCGCAGTTCAAGGAAGACCTGATGGCTTCACCTCAGAAGGAGGTCAGCGCCGGAGCTGTTGATTCCAGTCCGGCGTAGACTAGTTGGGGCTCTTTTTCTGGGGATGCGGTCTTTACGTAATCATTATTTATAACGGGAGGGCTTAGCCCGACGCCGCTCCCTGCTTGGCAGGGCGGAGGTTTGGTTTACTTGGAGACCAAGACCGCTCTGGGTTTTTAATCTAACCTGGGGCGCCGCTGGTTTCGGGGGAAGGCTTCTTAATCCACTTTCCAAATGGAGACGTGCAGGAATCTGTGAATATCACTTTCCTTATTAAAATAAACCCCGTTCTGGGTGGGGCCCTGCCTCTTTCAGCTCTTCAGAGCTCCACCACCCCTTCTGAGGACCTCGTGTGATCTCAGCGAGCTCCACCTAGCAAGGTGCCCAGGCCCCCTGGGGCTCTGCCGTGGGCTGGCTCCTCGCCGGCCGCCCCTTGCCTCCTTCTCCTCCCTCCCACGCACGTGGTTTGTGTCTTTCTCTACTCTCCCCAACTCCCTCTCCCCACCTAAGCCCCTAACGGAGATACTGAACTTCATCAAGAGTTTGCTGATTCCCGGGGTTCATGAACCCCTGAAAAGGCAGGCAAGGTCGTGCGGTTGTATGTATGTGTGGAGGAAAATCCATTTTCGAGCGGGAGGAGCCAGCGCGCGTATGGGATCCTCGGAGCAGTTTAGAAGCTGGCCGTTGGGCCAGCACAGGCTGGGAAGGGAGCTGAAGACGGGCCCTCGGCAGCTGCTTTCCAGCGAGTCCACCGAGTTTCCGTTTGGGGGCTTTGCTCCGTCACTGATTTCTCAAGTTCAGATCAGCTCCATTTGGGATTGGAAGTGGACAGGAATTAGGAGGCCTGGGCTCTAGCCTCGCTTTTGGCGCTGCCGTGTGGTCTTTGGCAACTCGCTACACGGCTGAGCTGCAGTTGCCCATTTGTAAGACTGGGGCCAAGACGCCCACAGAAGCGGGTTCTCCTGTGGCTCCGATGAGATCTTTTTGTCCCAGCTACTTAGCTCAGTAGCTGGCATTTCCTGAAGTGTAATTTCCTTCCCTCTTCACTTCCTTCTTTCCTGGATGAAGGCCCTTTCCTAATTACCAGGTAGAACTCACCAAGGCACCTTGGAGGAAACCTCGATTAGGGAGGGAAAGAGCACAGGCCATTCCACCACCTCTCCATCCAAGGCTTACGTGCGGGGAGCTGGAAGAGGGAGGTCTGAGGCATCAGAAAGGCTCACCTCAAGTGCCGGCAGCTCACGTTGGGGAGAGGCGACTGAACCCGTGCCTGATATTGGGAACACAGCCGGGTATCGGACTGGATTTTTGCTTTAACCAAATATTTGACATTTTATGGAGCACATTTTCAGCCATGCGCCTGGGAGCTGGCAGCCCAGGTCCATTCCCCAAGTTCAAAATCTGTTTGCTCTGCTGCTCTGGGCTTCAGTTTCCTCATTTCTTCCTCTCCCTATCATCTGAAGGCATTCACACCATCTCCCAGCTGGCGATCAGTTTGTGGCAAAGTGTCAGAGGCAAGGGGAAGTCTTATCTCCGGGAAGATTAGATCGGAATTTTCCTGTTTCGACTGGGTAGTTCATCCTGTACATGGTGATTATATAACCCCCAGTGAAACAGGACCCCAGGGTCTCCTGACTTTCCAGACTGGCCACTTAGAAACAAATCAACCATCAGGAAGCTGATTTAAGACCCCCGCGGCCTCCGTCCCCTCACACACCACCAGTAGAGACAGCTTGATTCGCAGCGGTCCTGAAATCTCTCCTTCCCCGCATTGCCACTCTCCTTCTTTTATGCCAGAGGCTCTCGGTATAAAGAAGCTTGTTCTATACACATATTTTTTCTACAGGTAGAATGAGAAGTAAAGCAAGCCAGGCTCCTCATCTCTGACACTGAAGTGGTAGAGGGGCCAAAGGGGATGTTTTGGACAGTTAGGCATTTCCTCCTTGTTCCCTGTCCTCTCTGTGCCTGCACCAGCTTCTCCTGCCCCTGTCTAACCTGCCTCTTGCAGGAGTTAGAGACCAGTACCCTAAGGAGCGCCCATAAAGAACTCTGAGCTTCTCAGACGTAAAGGGCAAAAGAAATCAAAGTCGGCTGTTATCTCCATCCGGGCAAAGGAGATGAAAACCGCCCAAGCCAATGCCCTTCCTTGCCTCACCTGGCCAAGGGCCAAGCTAATGCCAAGCTGGGATTACTCTGACTTCATACCACCCTGGCCCCAAAGGTCACCAGGGCATCAGCTACTGAATTACCAAGCCGTCAAAGTTACCTGGCAGCCTGCGAAGCCCCAGCCTGCCTCAGATCCTGGGGTCTTTATTCCGCCCTCACCTCCCTGCCCCCTTTACCAATGCTTCCTTCACCCGGGCTTGAACATCCCATCTGGAGCTTGATGCCCAGAAAATATTTTTAGTTATCAGCCCCATTCCGTCCTCCCCGCACGCTGCCCTCCACCCTCACTCAGCCACGGCTCTTCTTTGAGCTGGTGCACGCCCGGTCTTTGGGCTGCACGGTGTCCCCTGCTCGGAGTGCCCTCCTTCTCCAGCTTGTGAGACCCACTCATCCTTTGAGAAGTCTTTTCTAACCCATCCTGTCCCACCACAGAATTTGGTGTTCCCTTAGCGCTTGATAAGCCTTCAGCAGAGCGCCGGTTGCACTAGATGTTGACTCGACTGTCTTGATGAGAGTCTTTTTTTTTTTTTTTTAGGAGGCACCGGGGATTGAACCCAGGACCTCGCCCATGCGAAGCAGGAGCTCAACCACTGAATTACACTCGCTCTGCTATCAGAGTCTTTTAAGGGCCACGGCTTGGGCTCACCTTTCCTATCGCCCCTATCAACTAGGTCACAGTGACTTATTTAGACACATTTAAAAAAAAGTATCCAAGATTTACATGAAGCCAAGAGGATGACTGAATGTTCTTTTCATGTCATACTGAAGCTTTGTTTAACGGAGCCTCACAGATTAATTCTCTAAAACTGGGCTGTCGACATATGGCTCCTGAGCACTTGAAATGTGGCTAGTGCTACATGTCACAATGACAATATCTTGGATGCATCGTTCTACAGAAAACATTAAATCCGCCTTTCTCTTTTCACTGTTTTTTTTGTGTGACTACTAGAAAATTTGCAATTACACATGTACCTCACATATTTCTAGTGAACTGCGCTGCTCTAGAAGATTGTGTCATTGTTTTACTTTATTATTTACTATTATTAATTAAGGGTTCAGACTGTGAAGTTTCAAGTTACTTTGTAGACTTTTGACTGGTAGAGATTCAAATGATTTTTGTCCAGTAGGAAAGATGACCCCAGGTTTATTGCTCTGTAAGACATTAACCAGGATGTCTTTCATTAAAAAAAAAAATTATTTTGGTGTGCCTTTCCTTTTAAATCCCATTTCCTAAAATGCTCTTTGAACCAACCTTATCATCTTATTGGTTCCCTCATTAATTAATGAGTTCAGTAAAATATTTGACATACGTTAAGTCTATGCCTGAATGAGACTCATGTTTTTTAATTTCTTGGAAATTTTGACAGATTTCTGTCTGCTGTCCAGCTTGAGAGCAGAGACTATGAATTATTTACATACCTATTATCAAGTAAGGGCTCAATAAATGTTTGTTAAATGCTTAAAAAGCACTTGTTGGGGGGCAGATGGGGCTTAAGCAGTTGAGCACCCACCACCCACATGGGAGGTCCCGGGCTCGGTTCCCAGCACCTCCTAAAAGAAAAAACAAATGGACAACGAGCAGACAGCAAGTGCAAACCATGAACAAAAACAACGAGCAGAGAGATGAGGGAGCCATGGGGGGGGGGGGTTGGAGCACTTGAGAATTGGGACCCTGTGTTGACTATCCAACCACACTTGCACACTTTCAACCCCAACCCGGGACGTGGGGGATGAGGGCAAGATGAGACCATGTTTTCAGGACCCCAAACTATTTGAGTGGTCCCCATGAAGATGCCCAGATACTCGGGGCCCATGACCCCACGGGGTTGATGGCAAGTCTTCAGTCAGCTCCAGGGTGAGGTCCTCCCAGGTTCCCTGGCCCCACACCCTCATCCAGGGTACCGGAAGTGGGGACACAGGTGCCTGTCCCTGTCTTGCCTCCCCATGGCCTGGGCTCTTGCCAAGTGCAGCACTGTGAAGATTCAGCCTGAAACCCTGTCTGCTCCTCAGGGTCTGGAAGGAGAGGAGCTTTTGTGTTGGAAGTCAGTATCAGTGCCGACCTCAGGAGCCAAGGCTTCAGGGGAAATCGGCCTGGGTCCTGAGTGCGAAAACACCTCTCTTCTCCTTTGTCCCCCTTCACCCCCCACGGTGGAGATGGTGGGTTGGCAGCTGAAGGTGGAAGTGGGTTACAAAGTCCTTGTATCCCGGCACCTGGTTAGCAAGCCACCTGGCCCACAGAGGCACTCGGGGAATGCCAGTCTGCCTCCCCCTGCCTCTGCCCACCTCGAGCACCCTCACCGGCCTTCCACCGAGCCTGCTCTGTGGACTCCTCAGCCTGGAGGCAACATTGATTAATCCATCTCTCTTCTGGGATTCTGGGCCGGATCAGTTGACAATAGATGGCGAGCTCTGGGCTGACGACTTTTAGAAGTGTCACAGCAAGTCTGCCCTTGTCCACTTGCCTTACGAGGAAAAGAGAAGGTAGCAGAGGCGTTGCTTCTGGGGAAGAAGAATAAAATCGAGATTTTGAGCACCTATTTTGTGCTGGCTCTGAGCTAGGCTCTTTCCTTATGGCATCCCTTTAACCCATGCTACGTCGCTAAGGGATGAAGCTTGGAGCATCTGTTTTACAGACACTAAGTGACTTGCTCAAGGTTACAGGTAGTGAATGGCAGTGAAACTTTGAACCCAGGTCTGTTTGACTTCAAAACCGAACTTTTTCCTACCAGAGCACACAATGAAAACAAAAGCAGTCCTCAAGGGAAGGGTCACACCTTAAAGCAGCTATCAACTAACACACTTTCCTTAATTAACTTTTTTTTTTTTGAGGTACAGGGGTGGGGGATTGAACCCAGGACCTCGTAGGTGAGAAGATTGCACTCAACCACTGAGCCACATGGGCTCCCCAACAATGAACACCTTAGTGGGAATTAGTTGCTGACAGAAAAGTGGGTCATGCGCCCCCATTTCCTCCTGCCAGATGGTTCCCAGCACATAACTTACCTTTCCCTGGCCCCCCACTCTTCCTCCTCCCATGCCACCAGGTCGCCCTCACTCTCCTGGCCTACACAGCTCAAGTCAAACCTCACCTCTACCCAGCCACACCCCAAGAGAGGCCGCCCTCTTCCAAGCTTCCCTGGACTTCTGGACCACCAGCAGGCCACTCTGCACATTGCACCATTGATTTACATACAGCATAACTTCTTCCTGACTGCAAGCTCCCGGTGAGCTTACGTCTGCCAGTGCTGGCTCTGCAACTGTTTGAATCACCGGTTAACAAATGAGTCACTCAATCACTGACAGTAGGGAGGACAGGAAAGAAGAAATAAAAAACCCGATGACCCTCGTTCACCTCACTGTTTAAGACCGGGCCATGGTGGCTCAGAATACTGCGTGTGCACCATTTGCCACCACTGCCCAAGCCCGAGCCGTTTTGTGGTTGGCAGCTCCCAGGAAAAGTGACTGAATTATCTTTTTTAAGAAATATGCCCATGTGGTGGGCCGGGAGAAGGGGAAGGGGACTTTAAGTGTTGGTAGAGATTTCCCGTCCTAAGGAAAACCATATCCCAAGAGGAAGAATTATTCGGAGACCTTCGGCAGTTATTCATTCCTTGGCTCACAAACATGCAGCTGCACTTGCCCTGAGTGAGAGGCCGAGGCCAGCACCGAGGAAAAGAGCAGAGCAAGAGCCATTCCTGAGGCCGTGCATGCTCAGAGCCAGAGAGGCCCCCTCACGTGAGAGCAGCAGTGGGGCTCCCGCGGGAGGAGAGGAGCGGGCTTCGTGGGCTCAGCCGAGCCCCTGGGGCAGGCAAGCAGGTGGTGGCTCCCGAAGCTAAGGCGCTCACTGCAGGGAAGCGCCGGCTTCACCTTTGCCGGCTCGGTAGCAGCTCCTGACTTGGGCGTCAGGACGGGTGGACGAGGGCCACACACCCGGCGGGGAGGCGAGGTGGGGCAGCGGCCAGACCGAAGGAAGCAGCCAGGTCTCTGGTGTGACAGCAGCTTAGGGCCGGGGTGGGAGAGTCAGCAGGGTTGGGGATTCCAGCGGCCCTGCGGGGCCTCCCTGGAGGGGCAGAGTCTGGCTTGGCGTAGAGGGTCTGCCTGTTAAAGGGACTTCAAGCTCCAGAAGCCAGGAAATGAAAACGCAGCAGAAAGAGACAGGGTTTGAATTTGATTCGAAGGCAAGGATTTGGGATTATTTGCAGGCGAGCAGCAGGCACTTAAGTGACGTGGTCTCCATGGTGATTTGTACGGTGTTACGGGTCGACAACATTGACCCAAGGACCCTCGCATCGACTGCGTGAGATGAGCAAGGCAGGGGCAGCGATCCCACCGTGCGGGCGAAGAGGGGGACCAGGTGTGACCCCAGCACTGCCGCTCTGGCCAGGGTCCTCGCTCACACCAGGCTGCCTCCCGACTCTGCCCTACAAAAAGGTGACCTTGTGGCTCCAAGGGGTCCCCACAGTAGGGGGCTCTGAATGCACCGTGGGGAGCGGCTGGCTGCTGAAGACCAGCTGCCGGAGTCACCCCGGGCCTGTGCCGCCCACCACGTCCCCACCCCCACTCTGGACAGAAGCGCCCCGACCCAGCGCTCCGGGCGCTTGAGTGCATTTACCTTGCCAGGCTCTGCAGGGGTGGCTTGGGGACTTCAGAGGCGTCCCGGCTGGGGACGATGTCCAGGTACTGTGACTCAGTGTGCCCGCAAGGAAATACATCGCTAGAACCATTTCTTTTTCCTTCCCACAAAGAAATGGGGCTCATAGTCCACCCTTGGCTGCCGGGAGAGAGCTCTCTCTGAGTCCCTTCCCTGCCCTGGTTACAGCCATTAAACTGGCTGCGTGGGCTTCAGGGGCTGTGGCTGGGGCCGGGCCTGGGTGGATCCGGCTGGCTGGGGCCTGGGGGTGGGCTGGGGGGAGGGCATGCTGCCCCCTGGGCGCTCCCTCCTGGGCACGGAAGGAACTCGGGCTGGTCAGGAGAGAGGCGGATGGCTCAGCTCGCAGCCTTGCCATCCGCTCACCAAGTATCCCGGTGCCCCCGCCTCGCTGCTCGTGACCACAGCCCTTCAGCACCTCCTCTGTGCCAGATGCTGGACGCGCGCTTTCTTCACTTCACTTAATGATACCTGGCACCACCCCTTGAAGGAGGTGTTGTCCCTACTCCAGAGATGAAGAAAACTGAGACTCAGAGAAGCTAACGCGCCGGGGCCAGGCGGCTGAGGAGTTGCGCAACCACGGCAGGGATCTAATCGAATCCTCACGGCAGGCACTTCCGGCAGCCGGGTTTATCAGGTTTTCCTGGGAGATAAAGTGAGACTCCGGCTAATGAAGCTGGCCTGAGGCAAACGAGTGCCCAGCGAGGGAGCCGCCAGCGCAGCCCGCAGCCCCAGCCCGGCTCACCACTTCCCTCCCTGCTGGCGGGGGCACACCGTGCTCCCCAGCCCCTCCACTTCCACACCCTCCTCCCACGCCCACCCTGAAGCCAGCGCGACGTCACAGCCCAGCTCAAAACGGGCTTCCTCCACGCAACCTTCCTTCCAGGCCCTTGGGGCCCTGCTGCTCTCCCCCTTTCTCTCCTTCCCCAACTCCTGCGAGCACATTTCCTGGGTCTATGGGGTCCCCGCTCCGCCCCAAGTCCCTGCAGGGGCCGAGGGGCAGGGGTCCAGTTACAGACCATTCCTGGGTAGCCACAACCACCAGCCTGCTGCTGCCTCGTGCCGAGGAGGACATCACCAGCGCGGAGGAGCTCCCTGCTGCCGCTTTACCCCCAGCTTCCCAGGGGGAGCCAGAAGCAGCACGTGCTTGCCTCAGGCAGCGGGTGCCCCATCGGGCCTACCTCGGCTTGCTCGGCCAGAAAGGAGAGTTAGGGTGCATGCAACCATTTCCTTTCTTGGTTTGGGGGGGTCCCTCCAGGAGCCCAGGACCTTCCCTCTGCTCCAAGCCAACCAGGCAGGCACAGGATCCGACCTCCTGTGGCTCAGGTGGGTGGTCAGGGTCATCGCCACATCCTCCCGTGAGCAGGGCCATCGTGTGTGGACTCCGCCTGTGCCTGCACAGCCCCTACTGTGTATCCAAGGGCGGTCCCAAAGTCATGGTCAGGGTCACTTTCCATTTCTCCATCTTGGGCCCTCTGGAAGGGGCCAGGGTTGGAGCAGGGACGGGGCTGAGCGCGTGACACCTGCTTTGGAGAGCAGCCCTGGCATGGCTGCTGGTCTAAACTCTGCACAGCTTCCTGCTCTGGGAAATACAGAATTAATTGAATGACATGTGCAGCGATTACGGGAAGGAGGAGACGGGCAGGGGGGACTGTCGGTGCAGCCTGCCAAGCAGACTAGGAATTAATTCAACCTGTCACTTTCTACTGAGCTCCCTTAGCAGGTGTCAGTGGAGCAGCCACCTCTTCTATCCCGAGTGCGGCACCTCACAGCCTGAGCACGCACTCTGCAGGGCCAGCCCGAGCCCGTGGGAGACCCGCAAAGAGGGACGCCGTACCGGGGTAGAAGAGCCTGCCGCAGCGACGCCTCTTGATTCCATTCATCCTACTCCACCCAATATTAGCTCATCACCTACTATGTGCTGGAAATTGTGGCAAGATTATGAGTAAGATCATTTGCAGGTTGAAGACCTGGATAGCAGAACAGACATCCGGATGTATGTAGCGTTATTTCTGGACTTTCAAGGATAATCCTGCGTTTCAAACATTCTGTAAACTCTGGTGAGGGCAGAGAACACAGGCTCTCTCTTCTTTACACCTCTAACTCCAGGGCCCAGCACAGAGCCTGGAACAGAGTATACACTTGATGTGTGTGTGTGTTGAATGAGCAAAGGAACCAATGGCTGGATCGTCTGAGTTGGACAAGTGAGTTCACTGGGCCTCTGCAGGGAGTGAGGATTCAGCACGCACGTCCCTCCACGCCCCGCTAGGAGAGCCTCCTCACCTCTCCACCTTATTCTTTTCAAAACACCCTTCCATATCTGGCCTCGGCAGTTTCACATTCCATACCCCAGTCCATGTCCCCAGCCCTGAGCTGCGGAAGATAACTAATATTAGCCAGCTGGAGTCAGCACTGATGCTCTTCAGATGCTTAGCCTGGCTGGAGAGCCCTGGATACAGCCCGATGTATTTTTAGCTCTTTGGGTATCTGGAAAGGTATTGAGATGCAGTCGTTGTTACAGACACCCGGGTAAATCAGTATTCTGCTACTGGCCTCCCCACGCCAGCAGTTTCCATTCAGTGTCTCAAAAGTAATGGTTGCCATGGAGATTGAGTGCCAGGGCAACCGAACTTCCTGTCGGGAAAGCCGCACAGGTAGAGCTCTGGGCCAATAGGAATCGAGGGGCCCCTTGGATGGCCACAGCCTCCTTTCCTGGAGGCAAGTGGGGGGCAGAAGTCCCTGGCAGCCTCAGAAGGGGTCAGCCAGGACACGAGGGACACTGTCTCTGAAACGTCATTCGGGGAGAGATTGATTCGATTTCTCCCTCATCCCCGCAAGGGACTGGTTTAGTTCCTCCCCTGTCCCTTTCTGCACCCCTCGAGGTCTTTGGCCCCCCAGGAAGCAGTCTGGAAGCTGTTTGGGGTGGAAGGTGGCAGGGCCATTCAGTAGCAGAGGCCAGTCCTGGCACACGTATCCCTGGAGGACAAGCTCTGAGTGAGGCCGGCAGAGGCCGGTCATAGAGCCATCTGATTGTCAGCCACCCCCTCTTCTAGATGGCCCTGTACCAGATTATCTTCTTTTATCCCATCACCCCAGGAGGCAGTCAAGCCAGGTGGCAGGAGCCCCGCTTTGCTCTGTCATCAACAAACATTTTCTGTGCACCTGACACGCTAGGCAACTGGGGCGAAACACCAAGGCTCTAGGGGCCCCGGCTGGGCTACGAAGCTAGGAAGAGGTGGAACCAGGAGAGCACATGGGCCTGCCCAGTCCAAGAGTCAGAGGGTCAAGAGCCCAAAGAGGTTCTTGAAGAGCGTGTAGTGTGGCCTTCACATGTCACAGACACAGCGCTTGGCTCGGTTGCTCCGGGAGTTGGCAGTGGAGCCGGGCCAGGATTCTTTGCTCCACCCTCCTTCTCAGAGCCCAAAACTCTTTCCAGAGAAACGTGGTCCCCCAAACCTTTTACTAGGCACTCTGTGTCAGGCACCGAATCCCTTACATTAAGATGCTGTTACTGAGGACATGATCCCAATAACTTAAACTAGGAATGATTTTCTCATTTAAAAATGTCCAGGGTAGCAGATGTAGCTCAAGTGGTTGAGCACCTGCTTCCCAAGTACAATGTCCTGGAATCGATCTTCCGTATCTCCTGAAAACAAACAAATGGAAAAAAAAAAAATGTCCAGAGGCAAATATTCCAGGGGCTGATATGGCAGCTCTGCAGAGTTATCAGAATGCAGTTTCCTTCTAGCTTTCTGCATCCCTGTTGTTAGCCTGCAGCTTCAATCCTGAAACTCCCAAGAAGGCTGCTGGAGCTCTAGCCATCACATCACATCAAAATTCCAGACCAGAGAAGGGGAAGAAGGAAGGGACAAAAGGGCAGACATACCTGCCTTATCTGTGCCCTTCCCTCCTTTAGGAGTTTTCCTGCAAGCCCATCTAATTTTCACTTATAATCCATTAGCACCTCCTAGTTGCAGGAGAGGTTAGGCTTTTACCTGCACACATCGCTACCCTAAATAAACCTGGTGTTGGGATAGAAATGAAGAGTGGGAGAATGCTATTGAGAGCAACCAGCAATTTCTACCATAAGCACATCTGTGAGCACCCTTTGGGAATATAATATATATTTTAAAAGTTACATATAGGTTCTAAAATTTATAAAAGGTGTTTGTTTCCTGCTTCTTTAAACTTTTCTGTACTTTCGAAACTTTCTGCAGAGTAGATGTGCATTTATTTATATACTATACGCACAAACACATTTGACAATTAGAAAAGAAAACAAACTGTACATCCTCCTCCTTCAAATCATCCAGACAATCGATTATTAGCCTTGCCCAGCATCACTCCTGCCCCGCCGCCCTCTTGAAACAGTGTTTGAAGTACAGTAATATCCGTTCAACTCAGTTCGAAAGAAGTCTACCGAACATATCCAGAGGAAGGGGCTTGGAGCAGAAGTGGCCAGCCCACCAACGCGCTGGAGAGCACGAGAGCGTCACACAGAGCCAGGAGCCTGGCCCTGAGCCGCCCTCCCCCTCCGCCACCCCAGCCCGCCCTGTCCGGGGAGCCTCCCACTCAGGCCACTCTCAGCTGAAGCACGACGCCCTGGCCCCCCGGGGCTGCGGGGCCGCACGCCTGACAGGAGTCAGCTGGACGGCAGGGTGGACGCTGGGGGTCCCCTGGGGGGTGGGGGGGGCCGCCTTGCAGAGCCTCTACACAGCCTCTCACAGGTGGCTGTTTACAAATCCTCCCTGAGTTCTCGCAAGGCAGGTCGAGGACTTAGGGGAGGCTCCCCTTCCCCAAGGCCGGAGAAAGTTCTTAAGCATGAGGGGGAAAGGAGGGCAGAAGGGGAAGGAGACTAGTGCAGGGATTTTTATTACAGAGAGAGAGAGCACGGCCCTCTAGCAGGTGGTTTGGGGAGTCACCAGCAGGAGGGGAGTTGTTACAACATTTTATTCCTGAAGCTCTGAGAATCCTTGGGTGGGACCTGTGGTGGCAAGTGGCTGTGGAGACTGGCAGACAGCTGCTGGGGTGCACCCTGGTCTGTTGATGTTTTTATACGCTTTAGCTTCTTTCAGCTTCTCCTTGAGTTTCCATTTGGCTCTTCTGTTGCCTCCAGAGATGCCTGCCTTCCAAACTCACTGTCACATCCTCATCTGCATACAAGTGCCTCTCGTGGGTCTTGTGATTTCTAGTGAAACAAAGCACAACAGAAAACTCTGCAGGGGGGAAGCGATGTGGCTGAAGCGATAAGGCCTCCGCCTACCATATGGGAACACCCGGGTTCCGTCCCTAGGGCCTCCTGGTGAAAAAGAAGAGAAAGCGTGCCTGCATGTCGAGCCAGTGCCCGTGTGGTGAGCCGAGTGCACGTGTAGACGCCTGTGTGGCAAGCTCAGTGCCCATGTGTTGAGCTGAGTGCCCACGTGATTACCCTCATGAAGAGCTGAGTGCTGGTGTGGTGAGCCGAGCGCCCACGCCAGTGCCCACGTGGTGAGCCAGTGCCTGTGTGGCGATCCAAGTGCCCGCGCAGCAAGTCCAGCGCCCGCGTGGTGAACCAGTGCCTGTTCAAGTGAGTCACGCAGCAAGATGATGACACAGCAAAAGAGAGATGAAGGGGAGAGTGAAGGTGAAGCGCAGCAGAGACCAGGAACTGAGGTGGCGCAATTGACAGGGAACCTCTCTCCACATCAGAGGTCCCCAGGATGGAATCCTGGTGAATCCTAGAGGAGAAAGACGAGAAGACAGAAAGAGAAATAGGTACGGAAGATGACACAGTGAATGGGGGAGGGGGAGAGAAAAAAAAAACTCTAACGGGAAAGGAATGAGTCAGTGCCCCACAAAGCTGAGGAAAGACAGCATGGCAGCTGGTGGTTAACCTGGTGGTGCGTCTTCTTCTTCTTTTTTTTTTTTAAGATTTATTTTTATTTATTTCTCTCCCCTTCCCTGTTGTCTGCTCTGTGTCCATTTACTGCGTGTTCTTCTGTGTCCATTTGCATTCTTGTCAGCAGCACCGGGAATCTGTGTCTCTTTTTGGTTGTTGCGTCATCTTGCTGCATCAGCTCTCCGTGTGTGCGGCGCCACTCCTGGGCAGGCTGCACTTCTATTGCGCAGGGTGGCTCTCCTTGTGGGGCGCACTCCTTCACGTGGGGCTCCCCTACGCAGGGATGCCCGTGTGGCACGGCACTCCTTTCACGCATGGGCAATCCTAACCAATGTCCAACGACCGCCAAAGGGCTTTCTGTGCGATTCCAGACCCATCAACCAACCCCACAGTCTGTTCTGGTTGTGCCCCCAGGCTCACCTCCTCTGAGGTTAGAACCTGGCCAGGCCTTGGATCAGACCACCCCAGTTTATCAGGAAAGAAACTGCGGTGGAATTGCCCCCCCAGCGGGGCTGGGCACGCGTCTCCCACAAGCCGAGCGCTTCCTGAATGCTTATCTGTATCTTTCACTCTGGGGGCAGGAGCAGAATTAAATCCCAGGGATGGTTTTCACTCCTCCCAAGAGAGAATGGGGCACACGGGGAAATACTTTTGGCTGAGAAACCCCTGAGAATTAAAAACTTGATCCTCCCAAACCCAGGAGCAGGGTCTTCTCCCTCCCCTTTACAAATCCTGGCTTCCCGCCTGCAGCCCCTGGACTGGGATCTTGATCCTTTGGAATCCGTAAGAGCCTAAGGCTTAGGAAGGAGGAAATGATGCCTGTCCCATCGGTCAGATTTTTCTCAGTCCAACCGACATCTTCGGAGTGCCTACTGTGTGTCTACATAACCTTTGCAAATGAACAAATGGCTTTAAAAGAGTCCTGCAAAGAAACATGAACTGGTGGTAATATCGATAGTGAAGAAACATCAAGAAAATGTCTGGACTGACACTTCTTCTCCAGGAACCCTTTACTGAGCCACATTAAGAGGCAAAAGTAATGGCAATCTAACTGGATCTGAAAACAACTTGGTAAAACAAACAAAGAAACAAAAAAAAACATTTTCAAGATAATTCTCTGAAAAATGGGCTGGCATTTATTATTATTAACGAGGACCACTGCCCTAAGAGTTTTTGCCTTGAGATATTAGCTAATGATGGCAGAAAAGTATCCCGATTAGTGAGATATTTACAAACTAAGCCCCCAGAATATGAAGATAAACCTCCTTGACTTTTTTCATGGATGCTTAAAATACTTAATCCAGTGTTTTTAAAAATTTCACTAAACAATGATAAATGTACACAAGAATCTTTTGATATTTCTTAGCAATTGCAAAACACGAAAACCACATGCCCCTAGGGAAACACTTGTCTTTCCTACCATGAAAAATGGCTGAAATAATACAGGAAAAGCAATATGGTTATTAAAAAATGCATTCTGTTGTCAGCCAACACTATTGAAAGATGCACAGAGAACATGGCTGAAATTTTTAATAAATGAATAATAGGATAAGGTATGCCCAATGGGAAGATTGCCGTATACTCAATTTAAAAACACAGGAGTTTCTCAGTTTATGGTGTTTGGTAGATTCTGTTTAAACAATAGAAATATATGAAACAGAACTACTTTTGTGTCTCTAAAGGAAGAAGAGTACATGACTTCCCTTACTAAAAATGTTATCTGGGAATACTATTGATTGGAATTAGAAGAGGAGTCTGAGGGAAGGTTACAAAGATTTGAAATTCATTCAACTGGACAGCAAAACCAGGCATGGGCACAAAGCTAAGAGTTAAAAGTTGTCATTGCTGCATTAATTTTATAAAATTAAGGCTGCCAGCGGATGCAGCGCAATTGGTTGAGTGCCTGCTTCCCATGTCTGATGTCCCGGGTTCGATTCCATGTACCTTGTAAAAACAAATGAAAAAAAAGGCGGGGGGGTAATTCTTTAAATAGACTCTTTAAAAGAGTCTTTACACTTTGTAATGGGATATGGGGTGACCAGGAAGATCCTTTGTGTTACAGAGAGAGTCACAAGTTTTCTCACAACAACGTTACCAGACTTAAAGATGAAGACCCTTTTCTTAAACCCAAAGGGCATATGTTCCATTTTTATTGCCCTTCTCTGAGATGATTCAAAAAAAGCTGTCAGGTTTTAAAAGTAAGCACCCTTAATCTGTCCTTTCAAGATAAAAGTGGTGCTTTATCATCTCTTAAAAAATAAACTCACGCTAAGAAAAGAGCATTTGAAAATAAATGTTTGGATGGTTCCACTGTTTTTACAGTCTTGCCCAAAGCATGCATCCAATTCTTTAAATCTCTCCTACCCTTACACTTAAAAAGGAGTCTGAAATAGAATTCTCTAACTTGGTTTAAAATTTTTTAAATGAGAACTCTTAATAGGCTTTGATCCCTTTTTGCTGAAATTATCAAAACTCAGGCTCCTTTTGCTTGTTTGAAAGTCAGACTTTGAGAACACAGAGTCTGAGATGACATTGACAATTGCAAACCCCCAATGTCCTTACAGCCCTATATGAGAGTGGGGCCTTCAGTGGGAGAATAGTAAATGGAGTTCTGGCGAATGTTCAACTCATAATGGACATACTAGTTCAAACACTGACACAGTTGTCATTTGCCATGTCCCTGAGTGTAAAGTTGAACTTGATATTCTTAGCAGTTGGTGTAACTCCCGCTTTGGATTCATGGTCCATGATGTAAGAGGGTCAGTGCAGAAGTCTGGGTGCTCTAGCAATCACGCCATACCTCTGTTGTGCCTTGTGCTGTTGGTTGTCTTATCTTGTGGGAGCGTACTTTGTCTTCTGATACTAAGGGAAGCTCCCCTGATGACTCCTTACCCTTCTTTCCATGGCCACCTCTCTTGCCCACCAGGCCCCAATGCCTGCTTCATAGTTCTCCGGGCGCTGCATTTGTTAACATGGGTTTGAAGTTCAGGTCGACAGGATGTCATAATCTTGAATTGTCCCATTTTGAGGTCTGTTCACTTGTCCTGTTGATTGGATTCCCTGATGGTCATAGGATACACTCTGACTTCTAGGCAACACATCTACGATTTTTGCCTCGTTTGGTCTCTATCAACCTCTGCAAGCCTGCCATTCCCACTTCTTCTCCAGGAACCCTTCCTCTTCCTTATTTAGCTGAACTCTAGGTTTACATCAAGGTCCTCTTCAGCCTTGACCTGCTCAGCGCCCTCCTGGCTTTCCCTGCTCCAGGTGCTTTTCTACAGCGCTTACCTGCACATTGCTCACTCGGCAGGCGTCTCTGTCACCCTCACTCTGGTGAGGACGTCCTGTCCTTCCAACTAGCCCGCAAACCTGCAAGACTGCTTGTAGCCCCTACAACAGAGCCCTGGGAAAACTGTCACGTTCAGTTGTGTGAATGGTCTCATTCACTAAGTGCTCATTGGTGACAGCCTGACATGCCTGAGGATCTGCTCGGTGACTCGTCTGCATCTGTCACTTGCATAGTTTGCCATGGTAGAGCTTGTGGCCATGTCCATGACCCTAGATTTGCTGTCTGCCTAGTAGCAGAGGGTCTGTGTGGGGTCAGCAGGGGGTGAGGCTGCTGAGCCTGTTCTGGGGACATCCAAACACCCTGGGCCCAAAGAACTCACAGCTGAATGCTGGCTCAGCCCTTGGGTAAGAGTTACGGTAATCACCGCCGTTTCCAGGCCAAAATATGTTTAGTGACATCAAGGGAGATTTTGGTGCATGAGACACACTTTAAAAATACATGAGAATTTAAGGGGTTTTTTCCCCCACACCTGCTGGGGGAACATGTCCACACGTCTGGGCTAATATTAGGGCTGTTTATTTTCTAAGGTTGACATTTCCCTGGCCGTCTGAGATTGCTGCTGGAGATAGAATGACTGATATTTACTCTGGCACCCTTCGTCCAGAAAGGATTACCAAGGAGTAAGTGTGCGTGTGTCTGGGCAACACAGACAGACAGACGCCCAGAAAAATGTGAGCTGCTCCCAACAGGGCCACTGGCCCACAGTTGTTTCTGGGGTTCAAAGTAGCCCTCACATAAAGGAGACCAGGATAGGGGGAGATGTTTCATGAAAGGGACTGACAGGTTCAAAAAATCCAATTTTATACATAGAATAAGAAACAGCTCTTCCAGTGGGAAAGACGTCTTGGGGAGATACATTAAGGCCCATAAGGCAACAGCCTCTCTCCCGAAAACAACCAAATTCTTCCAAGCTTTGCGTGAGAAGGGTTTTGGAATGGGGATCTTCATTCAAGGGTGGTCACGCTGTAAGTATCAGCTTACCTCTGGACTTTGTTTCCCCTTTGGATAGAAGGCTCCCCCATTCTTCCTGGACAAATGGATAAGTGGGAAAAAAAAAATGTCTCTTTCCTGTGTTGCCCTTAGTACAACTGAGGCATACTGAAATTGCAAAAGGGACTCGACTTTAAAAGCAACAAACAAAAAGAAAAAAGAGAGAGAGAGAAAAGGAAACAAGAACAAAATCAGTTCTGATTTCAAAACGTAATTATTGATACTAGACTGGAAACTTCTCTTACCTTGTCCCTTTCCCACATTCCTTGAGAATACCCCAGAAAAATCTGTCCTTCACAGTGTTACAGTGTCAGGCTCTTTCTATCCTAAAAGCCTCAAACACACACACACACAAACAGGTTTGGAAGTGGCCAGTGGCAGAACAATAGAATTCTCAGGCTTCCTGGGTCTCCAGCAGAAAAAAAAGAAAAAGAAGACTATCTCTACCTAGAGCCCAAAGGAGCTTTTAGAGCAGATTCACTGAGCCCCTCTCCCCAGGGAGCTCATCCCCCACTGGTCTGGCTGCTTGGGTTCCTTGGATGATTAATCTCTAGGCCAACTGTTAACCTTCCTTGGTTTGGGCAGTGAGCCCCAGGTAAACATCATCTTCCCTCCAGCACCAGAAAGTTCTTCTGGGGCCCCAAGGAGGAACTCAGAGCTGAGAGAGGCCCTTGGAGGTTGATGGGACAGCTTGGGTCCTACCCAACCTTCAGTGCTTTCCTCCTAAACAAATAGAGAGCCCAGGCTGGTTGTACAGAGGTCCCAGATCTGTGCAGGGCAGGACTGACTCCAGAGGCTTGGGGCAAGGACAGAAGGAGCGTCGCTGAACGCCTACCAGAGGCAAGCATGCTGAAGCTCCAGTATGGTTTCCGTGTTTCCCGTAACAACCGCGGGACCTGGGGAAGGAATAATGAGCCAGAAGGGAGTGAAGTGGCAGGTCAAGGATACAAGGTTAGGACTTGTGCCCAGACCCCCCCACTGATGCCTCGAAGAGCTGCAGGGTCTCAGCTGCACTTGAGCAGACCCCGAAATGTGCACAGCTGCAGGTGGGGCTGGGGGAAGGGAAGGGCTGAGGTGCGGGGCAAACAACGAACAGAGCGAATCTGCCAGTTCTCTCTCCGTTATTGATTTCTAGCTTCATTCCACTGTGATGGGAGAAGATGTTTTGTATGATTTCAGTCTTTTTCGATGTTTTGAGGCTTGCTTGTGACCTAACATATGGTCTGTCCTCGAGACTGCTCCAGGGGCACCTGAGAATAACGTGCACCTGCTGTTGCTGGGTGAAGCTGCCGTTTAGGCCTGGTAGGTCCCGCTGGTTGAGAGTCTTGTCCGAGTCCCCTGTTGATCTTCTGTCTACCTGTTCTATCAATTGTTGAAAGTGATGTATCGAAGTCCTAGAGCGTAACTTTCCTCAGGAGGAGCAACAGGAATTTCTGGAAGGTGTTTGGGACTCCTTGGAGACCCCCGTGCTCACAGGAATTCATTGCTGGTGAAACTTATTGAGTCCTTCATATCTGCCAGGTTTGGTCTAAGCATTTTATGTCCCAACAACCCTGGGAAGTGAGAACTATTACTAGTGAGACCCAGAAAAGTTAAACATCTGGCCCAGGGGCCCAGACCCTAAGTGGCAGGACCGGGATTTGAGCGCAGGGAACCCAGCTCCTGCCCCTGCCCTCACCTACCGCCAAGGCGGTCACTGCTGTTCCTGAGCCCGACGGCTCCCTTTGCTAACACAGGCTCTTGGCAAAGGGCCCCGTTTCTTTCTCTCTTGTCCTTGTCATCTGGACCCTAAGGGACCTCCGTACCAGGAGACCCCAGAAGTCATCTGTTTCCTGAGGATTCCAGGTCTTAACGCACCGCCGTCGTGGGGTCTCCCTTCCAAGGGCCCCTCACCAGCTCCTGGGTTGGCTCTCCCCGGGCACCCCACTTTCTCACTTCGGCTTGCTGGGCAGGCTGAGCAAACAGCCTCTGCCAAGGGGCCTGCAGCAAAACAAACGCAGCAGCCCCAGAGGCCCGGGCAGCTCCTACCTAGCCGCAGCCCGCAGCTTGGGGGCGGTGCCCCTGGGGCCAGGCCTGCCGGCCCTCGCCAGCTTGGCTGTCTGCAGTTGCTCAGGCTCCTCCACGGGTGGGCTCTGCTGGGGAGAGGGGCGCTGGCTTTCTGGGAGGCGAGGGGGCAACTGGGAGGGGCTGGGGTCGAGGGGGGCTGCTGCTGGCCCCGCGTCAGGACCTGGGGCTGCTTCAGGGCGGGCTTCTCCCCTCCACTCTGACTCAGAGGAACGCCGTGTCTGCTCGTTTGCTATTTATATTGCAGTGGTGTCAGGAGGCTTGCTTTGAAGCAAACTGGTACGCTCTTCGAGGCACGTAAGTGCTTTCCTGGCACAGTGCTGTGCGCACACGCACCATTCAGCTGCATCGAGGCCCGTCCTTCGCCCCTGCCCCCTCCAAGTCCTTCTCAAATCTGTACATTCCAGATAGCCCCACTCGCCCCGACCCCAGCAAACACTCCCAAATGCATTTAGAGTCAGTCCTGCTTCCTTCCCTGGCCGGTGAAACTTCATTTTAGCCTCTCTTAGGATTAGGCCACATCCTTAGCCACTATGCTTTTTTTTTTTGTTCTACCTAAATTCAGTCTCCATTTAAAATTCAATCACCCCTTCCTCACCCCCAGAGCAGGCAGCAAATCCCTGTTAGGCCTTGCTCTAGCGCAGGATTTAGACCACATGGCATTTATTTTCAGTCATGCTTATTGAGCTATAATCTACGCAGAGTAAAGCACATCACAGTCCCGTAATCGCCCCCCACAGTCAAAATACAGAATGGTCTGTCTCCCCCAAAAGTTCTCTCATACATCGTTGTAGTCAACCATCCCCTCACCCCCAGCCTCTGGCAACCTCCACTCTGAGGGGGTTTTCCCCCTATAGTTTTGATTTTTCCAGAATGTCATATAAATGGAATCTGGAGTATGGCTTCTTTCACTCAGAATGATCCTTTTGATATGGACCCATGCCGTGTGTGTTGGTCCTTTTCATCACTAGGTAATATCCCAAAGGGTGGATGGCCCACGGCTTGTTAATCCATTCACCAGTGGAAGGACATTGGGTCGTTTCCAGTTTGGGGCAATTTCGAATAAAGCTGCTATAAACATTTGTATAGTGGTTTCTGTGTGGACAAGTGTTTTCTTTTCTCTTGGGTAAAGACCTAGGAATGGGACTTCTGAGTTGTAAGGTAAGTATTTAACTTTTAAGAAACTGCCAAACTCTTTTCCAGAGTGACTCTATCAGTTTGCATTCCTACCTGCAATGAATAAGAGACCCAGTGGCCCCACGTCTGCACCATTGCTCAGTGTTGCCAGTGCCTTCCTCCTGCCTCGCACTAAAGGTGTGGCACAGGGCATTTTAATTCTCTATTTCTGTGTTTCTTTCCCTTAAGCTGCAGTTCTGGAAGGCGGGAGATGGGATTTGTTTATTTTTATATTGCCTGCACAGACTACATCAGAGTAGGAGCTCAATAAATCTTTATCCTATATATGAATGAATGAGTGAACAAACTCTTTCAGGATACTTGAGAGTTTCTAGAGGACAGAGCTATTGCTGGTTTCCCTCCTTTTCAGCTGGAAAAGCCCTGCGGTCCAAACACCTCCCCAAAGCCACAGGGCGGTTCCTGGTCTGCTTCCGTCTTCACCCCTTCTGGAAGTTACGCTGCCTTTAGACTCTCCTCCCCGGCCCCTCGTGGCTGCTGCCTGCTGCGTTTGCCTCCTTCCCTGGGGAGTAAACTGATGCAGAGAAGGCCTTCCCTTCCGGTGTCAAGTTCTGGCCAGTGGATCCCCAAGGCACAAGGTACCGGGGCGATGAAAGGACTGAGGGATGAAGAGAAGGAACAGCCACGAAGCCCAGGCGCCTAATGAGGATACACTGACCAGCTCAGGGCGGACTGAGCGAGAGGCAGCCCGACAGCCCTCCGCCCTGAGACAGCACATTCCTTGCAAGTTCCCGCCCTGCCACCACGGTAAGGCTGGCAGGTTTCTTTCACCCGGGAAGGTGTGAGCGCAAGCCCAGACGATGAGCAAAGGAACCCCAGGAGAGGAATGGCTGGGAGGGGGCGCAGGGTGAGGAAACGAGGCCGTGAGGCTGGACGCGATTGCTCGCCGGCGCGGGCCTCGATCCTCTGACCAAACGTCTCGTCAACAGCGAGGTCGGGCCCTGAGCACCTGTCCGTAGGAAGCCTGGCTTCCCAGGGCAACTTCGTCCCCTGTGCCTGGCTCTGCGGTGGCCTCGGTTCAGTCACACATTCTGGGGACAATCCTGGGGAAGCCTGCTGATGTGGACTTAGTAGATTTAGACCCTGGAGACCAAGGAGGTTCTTTTGAGGGATCTTTTCAGGAGGCCTTGCGGTGAGTGGAGGGATCCTGGAGACGACAAAGAAATAGGCAGGGGTGGGGGAGATGACCCAGAACAATGAGTGGCCTCTCTCCAGAGTAAAGAGCATTTAGCTCCCTTGTGCAGGCTGGCAAGCGCCATCCAGTCCCTGGAGATATGGAGCTGCAAGAAAAGAGAAGCTGAACAACCAGGTGGGACCGATGTGAACTCAGGATGCATTCCTGCTGAAGTGCCGCAGGTGGGACGGTGCATTCTTGGGAAGATGTGGTCAGGAAGGAAAGAACCTTTGAGATTATCTGCTCCAAATTCCTCCTTCTACAGGTGAGAAGTCTGAGGCCCAGGATGGGGGCGTGACTTACTTGCTCACGGTCACACAGCTACTGAGGAGCAGACACAAAACCAGAGTGCTGGTTTCCGGACTCTTTGGAGAGCAGTTTTGAATCCAGAATCCAGGCTGCTAATCAGGAAAATCTAGTCTGGGAAACTTCACTTTAAGAGCAAAAAGTTAAAAGGAAGCAAAATTAGATCTGTTTGGACTGGTTTACTGCTCTCCAAAATACTCGGACTTGTGTCGCCGCTTACTACAGGGATTTAAGGCCTGAGAACGTGGTGCAAATGGATGCCTTTCCCCTTCTTCTTCGGATCCATAAAACACAAAGTGGGATAGCTGCTCCTGGAAATATTAAGCCAGGTTTTGCCAGGAAACCGACGACGATGTGTCTCTTTCTAGTGTAGGGCTTGGCAGAAGGGAGTTGGGATTTGGGGTAAGGAGGAGACGGCGCAGGCCACATGCTTTGGGAATCTGCCCTCCTCCGGACAGTTGTCCAGTGACTGAGGGAGGCAGCTGGTGGTGGAGGAGGAGGCTCTGCTCACACACAAGAGGCCAGCAGTGCCCTGAAGCTCAGACCACACAGTCAGCCCATCGTTACCCTGCTTTCCTCTGAAGTACCAACACCATGACCAGAACAGATCCCCTCTTCCTGCCACAGTTTTCCCTAAAGTTGTGGGCCTTTGCTGACTTCACAACTGATCTAGCACGTTAGTTCTGTTCTGGGGTACCTGCCCTGCACCATCTCTCTCTGGGATCTGCCTGATCCACCGCAGGGTCACGCACAGACTGCCGTGTTTGTTCCCTGTGATGCCCCAGCTACAGCTGAATGGACTGGGTCATACCCTGTCTTGATGCTGAACAAACCATTGGTTGTCCAGCAAACAGTCGGGGAGGCACCCTCTAGAGAATTCATAATATTTGCTATTGAGCCAGATTCAATCAGAGTTCAAAGGCTATGGAGAACTGGGAACTTCACCCACAAGCCAAAGCTGTGCTCAGGCTGAAGTTTTCAGGAGGCAGAGAAGCTTCCTGAGTAAATTGAGGGTACTGGTCTGCAGAGAAAATGGCACACACATGCAAGTAGGTGAGACCATGGAGGGCCCAGAGAAAAGGAATCAATGAGAGTGGCTACCTGGGAGCTTAACAGTTCAGACTTGCCGGATTCAATTTCCAAGAGATTGGGCTGTACTTTATTTCCATAAGTTGCTTTCTAAGGTATACAATAACTATCTCCTTTATTTTGACTTGAATAAGTAACTTTCTGTTCTTTGCAGCCAATAAGTCCATCCTAAAACACCTTATCTTCATGCAATCTGATTTCATGTATTATAAGAACGATCACTCCCAAATCTCCAAGGCATGGCCCTGGAGTTGGACTTGGTGTCTGTCTAAGTTTCTGCAATTCCCATGACAATTGGCCTTGGCAGAACAAAAGACCATTAAGAAGCTGAGAGATGAAAGGAAGTAAGAAATCTTCACCTTGGTAACTGCGTATAAAGTTTCCTGGGGAAAATGAGCTCAGGAGCCAGAGAATAGCATCTGCTTAAGAGCTCGAAAGTGCCCTTCATTGACTTGGTTTGGTACCTAGAGAGGAAGCGCTGTGTATGTGACAGCTTAGTTTCCTTAAGTGGTTCCTCCATTCATTTCATAAACACTTACTGTGCCTCAGCCTGTGTTTGGTGCTTGGGAAACAGTTTAATAAGGGCAGCAAACACTGAAGTACTTTGTCAGTGTTGCACTAAGCCTTTATTATGGTCTGCCCTCCGTGAGTGTTATCTATGTCTGTTTGCCTTTTCTATGAGATGAGGATTCCAAAAGGAACAGGGATCATGAGTTATCATCTCTCTACCCCTTGGATGAGACCTGTGCCAGGCCCGAGGCTCAGTAAATGACCAGAGAATTGACTACAGGGTTTGGTCTGTGGCTTTGAGCTGTGTTGCTCCTCCACATTCGCTGATGCAAACCCTGACCCTGACCAGCAAATCTGGGAAATATGTGCTCGTGGGTCACAACGCGAGGCCAGGAAGGGAGTGAGGAGTATGGGTAAAACCACTCAAGTCCATGGTACAGTAAGAACTCAGAGCACATGCCCTCTGGGCGTAGGTGAGTGGTGTCTCCAGGGAGGTGGTCCTGGCACAGATAGATAAGGCCACTCATCAGTAAATAAAGCTGGTAGGTAAACCAAGTCCCAAAGCTCACTAGATGTTTTGAATTTTCTAAGGGAATCACCCAAACCTGAAAGTCTACATGGGTTGTGGAGAAGACCTGAGACACGCCCAGGACCGATCCAGGAACCTAGGGTGCTTCTACAGGAATGAAATGTCCTTCAGAACTGAATGCATGCTTTGTGACCTATGTAAATGAAGACTGGTTTAATAGAAGTAGGATAGTTTTCCTGGTGTCCAGGCAAAAGGGAGTCAATGAACATCAGTGTCTTTAGCTTTTTCAGAGGGAGAGGGCACCCGGATCAGGCTCCTGGGTGCCTGGACTCCATGGCAGGAATTCTACAGAATGAAGGTGGAGGTACCTGGCTCCCATGGCACAATGATATTGGCCGTTAAGAGCTTGCAACCAACAGCAAAACAACAACCTAACTGAAAAAAGGGCAAAGGACTTGCATAGACATTTCTCCAAAAAAGACCTACAAATGGCTGAAAGGTGTTCAATATCGTTAGCTATTAGGGAAATGCACATCTAAACCACAATGAACAACCTTTTCACACACACTAAGATGGCTATTATTTTAAAAAGAAGGAGGAGGAGGAAGAGGAGGAGTGGGAGGAGGAGGGGGAAGTGGGAGAGAAGGAGGACGAGGAGGAGAAGGAGGGGGTAAGAGGTGGGGAAAATAACAAGGTTGGCAAAGGTGTGGAGAAACAGGAGTTGTAGCACATTGCTGGTAGGAATGTGAAGTGGTGCAGCTACTGTGGAAAACAGTTTGGTGGTTCCTCAGAAAGGTAAAACGGAAATGCCATATGCCCCAGCAATCCCACTTCTAGGTATATACCCCAAATAACTGAGACTTGAACAGATACTTGGATGCCAATATTCATAGCAGTATTACTCACAATAGTTAAAAGGTGGAAGCAACCCAGGTGTCCAGCAACAATGAATGGACAACAAAAATGTGGTATAGTCATACAATGGAATATTACCAGCCATAAAAAGGAATGGAGTTTTTTTTTTTTTTTAAAGATTTATTTTATTTATTTCTCTCCCCTGCCTCCCCCCACCCCAGTTGTCTGTTCTTTGTGTCTATTTGCTGCGTGTTCTTTGTCTGCTTCTGTTGTTGTCAGCATCACAGGAATCTGTGTTTCTTTTTGTTGCATCATCTTGTTGTGTCAGCTCTCCGTGTGTGCGCGGTGCCATTCCTGGTCAGGCTAAACTTTCTTTCATGCTGGGTGGCTCTCCTTACGGGGCGCACTCCTTGCGCTTGGGGCTCCCCTATGCGGGGACACCCTTGCGTGGCAGGGCACTCCCTGCGCGCATCAGCACTGTGCATGGGCCAGCTCCACGCAGGTCAAGGAGGCCCGGGGTTTGAACAGGGGACCTCCCATGTGGTAGACGGACGCCCTAACCACTGGGCCAAGTCCACTTCCAGGAATGGAGTTCTGATACAACAAGGATGACCCTGAAAGACATCATGTTGAGTGAAATAAGCCAGACACAAAAGAATAAATGTATGATTTCGCCTATATGAAATACCTAGAATAAGCAAAATCATAGAAACAGGTTACGAGGGGCTGGGAGTTGGGAAGTGGAACGGGGGGTTATTGCTTAATGGATGCAGAGTTTCTGGTTGGGGTGATGGAAAAATTTTGGTAATGGGTGGTGGTATTGGTAGCACAATATTGTGAATGTAAGTAATATCACTGAATGGTGCACATGTAAGTGGTTAAAATGGGGAATTCCGTGTGGTATATATGTTAACGCAATAAAAAAAGTTTTAAAAAAAGTTTGCAGCCAACCTTCTGCACCCCAAATCCGCCTTATGCCCAGTGTAACCCCTTGTGATTCCAGGCTGTTCGAGAGTCACCTTTCTCACAACAGTTCTCACTCACCATTAATCTCTTAGTTGGGTCGTTCTCTGGAGTTAGCCCTACGGTGCATCTAAATGCAAGAGCATCATCTTCAGGCAAAAGAGCAGAACATTCTGTGTTCAACACATTGTCGAGACAAGTGTCTTAAGAGCCCCAGCGGCTTGATAACTCATGCAGGAACAGTGCACCATGTCAGCAGGCCAAAAACGAAGATTGACAACCACAGCTCTTCAGAGACAAAACTGCAAAACTGCGTTGATGACAGTTCTCCCCCGAATGGCTCAGTCATGCTGAGATCTGGGTCGCGTGTATTTACCACGCGGTTTTAATTAGGCAGAGGTTCTAGTTTTTCTGAATTGCAAAGGCCCTGTAAACTGCCCATTTCCTCCGAAGCCTCTGCTTCTGGCCTTACCTGCCACCCCACACCCTGGCAAGATCTAAATTTAGCCATTTCCTTTCACTGTTTCATAATCCCAAGGTCTCAGACTCACTTGATAGGGGAGAGAGTATAAGTGAGGTCAAGAAAGAGCATACAGCATTAAAAATGGTCAGAGTCCGCTCAAGGCCTTTGAATTTGCTTACTTTTTAGCTGGAAATGCAAACTAGCATTGCAGGTTTTGGTGCCTGCATTAGAAAGATAATGCCAACATAATGCTATTCCCCGGACCACGTTCACTGCTGTGGGCAACTCTTGAGTCCTAGCCAACTAAGTGGGATGTTCTTTTCTTTAAGAAAAAGAAAATAAGATTTATCGGTGCAATGGGTAGCCCACCACATTTCTTATTCAATCACCTCGTTGGCCCCTAAAATAATTCATCTTCTAGGAATCTTGGAGTTCTTTCCTTCCTGATGAAAACTAAGTGCCTCGTTCGCCTTCAGTGCCAAGACCTGGAAAGTTGGCAGCACCGCCGTGGGAGCCGAGGACGACAGCGTTTCCACCGCTAAAGCCTGGTACATTTTGTTCTAAACCTGGCTCCAGGAAGGTCTGACTGAGAAGCGACGTCGTGGAAGTCCCCTGACCCAGCACCTCCAGGAGAGGTGGCAGGAGCTGAGCCCTTCTGTTATCAAACGTAGGCTAATGTGCCAAGTTTTTATATAGCTGTACTACAAGTTGTGTGATCACCCTAGGTACACAGGGACAAGATCCTTTCTTTGTATATGGAGTATCATAGAAAAATTCTCCAGGGAGGGTCATCAAAGAACACACCAAAGCTTCCTTGCAGGTCACCTCTCCGAGCCTTCATTTCCTTATCCATAAACTGAGATGATGTGAGTCAGTGCTTTTCATCTGGGGGTGATTTTGTTTTCCAGGGGATGTTTGGCATAGTTCAGAAATAATTCTCGTTGTCACAAAGTGGGAGAGTGTGCATCTCTATGGCACCCAGTGGGTAGAGGTCAGAGATGCTGCTAAACAACCTGCAATGCACAGGACAGCGCCCCACAATGAAAACTTATTGGCCTTCACATGTCAATAGCGCCAAGGTCGAGGATCCTTGGCACAGCTGATCTCTAAGTTGCCTTTAAGCTATGTGGATATCTGCCCTTTTGCAAGAGTATGAAAAACCCACGCGAGGCTCTCTTTGCCTGGAGCAGCCTGCACCAAATCTTGGTGTGTATTTCCAGTCTTTCTCTCCCTTTCTCAGCGAGCTCTGTTCTTTCCCCCCCATTTCCCAATAAATTCTTTTTACTGCTATAATAAACAAAACAAAACAAAAACCCACATGAGCATGTATAATTGAGATACCCTGAGGTGGTTTTTTGTTTTTGTTTGTTTTTTTAAAGAGAGTGAACAGTTCTTTGTTGTTGTTTTTTTAGGAGGTACTGGGGATTGAACCCAGGACCTAGTCGTACATGGGAACCAGGCACTCAACCACTGAGCTACAACTGCTCTCCAATGAGAGTGGGTTTTTTTGTTTGTTTTTTAGGAGGTACCGGGGACCGAACCCAGGGCCTCCTATGTGAGAAGTAGGCACTCAACCACTTGTGCTACATCCGCTCCCCTAGACACCCTGAGTCTTGATGGCAAGGCCCAAGGCACTCGTGCCAGGCATGAGGAAGATACCCTGCTCCTGTCCCTATCTGCTGGGGTAGCTCACCTTCCAAGCCAAGCACACCAAGGCCATCTGCCACCATCTTATCTGTCACCCCAGGATCAGCAGAACATCCATCAGCAAGGAGGGCATTCCTAGTTAGAGAAACTTGATATGGGTGGGCACAGGGAAGTTGATGGTGACAGCACTCCACCCATCTGCTAGGTTATCACTCGTCAGTGGGCTTTTCTCACTGCCAGATTCCTCTCATGTTCTGACCGAGCTCTGCTCTGTCTCCCATGCCTGTCAGAGTCCAGCTGCAATCTCACTTCGCTGACTCATTTCCATAGCTTTCCTGCTTTGGGACTTAGGTCTGCCAGGTCTGAGAGCTTACCTTTCCCTCAGCTGGGGATCCAAGTCCTACCTGCCCCACTGGTGACTTGGATTCAAAGTCCTAAAGAGGACGTCAGGATTCAAACTGTGAGCTTTTAATTCAGGACTGGGAATGCAAAAAATGCTCACTGTGCATATCAGTGGCATGCATGGGACCACTTCTCCTACCTGCACCCACGGCAGACATCACTAATCAATCACAGAACTATTTCCCACTGAGCTTGAGCATGGTAAAACACAGCTCTCCACCTCGACACTTCCAGTTGACCAGAGCTGGCACTAATTTAAATCAATTTGCCAGTCCAGTCTCAGAACCATTCAAGTGAAGATGGCAGGATTGAGAAAGATAATGAGATAAGACTCTCAACTAGATTGTAGGTTCTATGAGGGCAAGGATGAGGTCTGTTTCATTCACTAGTCTATCCCCAATGTACACAACAGAGGCTCAATAAAAAAATGTTGAACAAATTAATAGCTTGTAGTTTCCCTGAGACACACCCTGCCCACTTGGCTCCAGGGAGTGAATGGACTCTAGTAATTCCTCACTGCCCAGACTAAATGTTGGCTAGAGCAGTGCTGAAGGAGAGGTCTGAAAGCGGAAAGGAGGCTTGGTGAGCTCTACTCTCAGGTGTGAAAGGGGAATGCAGAAATGGTTTCCACTATGTCTAAAACGAAGGTAATGGCCGTGAGGAGAGCTGTGCCGGGACTTGTATAACGGCCTTGCATTTATTATTTCTTACTGTCCTTTTCGTGGCTCCCTGCGGGGATTAGAGGGGGCTAGGGATTTTTTAAGCTACTGTTTACTCAGTGCTCTGTTCTAACAGCTTTATGAACATTAACCCACTAGATGATCACAGTAGGTTGGTCCTCTTTACCCCCATTTCTGAGGAGCCAAGACTCAGAGTAGTTAATTACGTGCTCATACACACAGCAAGGGGGTAACTGAGCTCAAGCCTCGAAAACGGCTGTTCCTAAGCCCTTGAAACAGCGGGCTGAATGCCTGTGCTTGATGGCTACAGAATGGAAGCGGAGGGCATCCCATCTCTTTGCCAAGTTAGAGGAGAGAAAAACCCCAAGTAAGGAGTTACAGCTGAGGGGCTGGTTAGGGGAGACAGGAAAAACTCCTATGAAGTTGACTTGAATAGGAAATATATTCTCAGCCCTCAACTCTGGGAATCCCCAGGGAGTCCCCAGCTTGGAAGTCCAGGGTGGGGTGTAGTTCTGGTCTGCCCCAGGATCCCCGGGTTACTGCCCCCCCATTCCCTTTTTGTCTACCCCACCTTCAGGGCTTCTAGATTTAGCAAATAAAACTACTGGATGGGCAATTAACTTTGAATTTCAAATAATATCAAGTAAGTTTTAGTCTAAGTAGCCCCATGGAACATTTGGGACATACTTCTACTGAGAAAGTATTGACTGTTGACCTAAATTCAGTTAACTGCCCATCCTCTAATTCATGAAGCGTTTCCACCCACCGCCCCCTGCCTCACCATCCCCAGGACCACCATCTCCTGGCTTACTGATCCATCACCCTCTGGTTTACTGCTCCACCATCCCTGGTCCACTTCCCTAACACCCCCCCGGTCTACTGCCCTACTAACCCAAATGGAGATTTCTGGCCCAAAACAGGCTCCTGGGTTGCTGGGTCAGATCCTCTGCCCAGAGCTGCCTGGTGATCTTTACCCAGCTTAGCCTCTCCTGGAGCCCTCCTTGAAGCAAACAGCTGCAACCCTGATGCCCTAAAGCCTCCTTCCCCAAGTCACACAGATCCTCCCTGGGGCATTCAACTCCAAGGTGGCAGGCTCAGGTTCTCTGCCGCAGTTGTGAGGGGGCTTCTGGACTGGCAATGAAACTAATGAGCCAAGAACAACTGCCGTGCTGTTCAGAAACCCTGACTCTGGGCCAAAACAATCATTTTTAAGGTGTTGGGTTGGGGGAGGCGCTGAATTGAGAGGAGGGTGGTTTGTTGTTGAGTTCCCTCAGCCTTGCCAACTGCAGAAGGGACAGTTTAATGAGCTGTGGAAGTAGATTTCACCCAGCAAATGACGCAGGACCGCCCGCCGGGGCGTGTTCCCTCCAGAAAGCTGTGAAGCTCGAGATTGGAGCGGGTGGAAGCTGGAAGCTTCCTTCCCCACCATTCAAAGACAACATAGGAAAGGACTCGAGCCTCAGGGCGGGGAACCCCATACACTGAAGACGACAGGAAGGGGGCCTAGGAGGAAGGAAGGGGAATTAGAGCATTAGACTTCCTGCATCCCTTCCCCCTACTATGCGCACACACCCGCGCCTGCGCGCACAGCCACGCGCGCACAACCGCTGATCTTTGCTGCTCTGGTTGAGCCCGTCTCTCTTCCCACCTAGGCATTGGTTTGCTCGCGTGCAAAATTTAGAAGAAGGACTGGGATCCCTCAGGCCCTGCGGGATACCTGGAGTTTGGTATCCCTACCAGACTACGAACACCCCGAGGGCAGGAACGGGGCTTCAATCCCCTGGATGACGGAGCCAGCCTGGGGGAGGGTGCGGCAAGGCCACTTCCGCTGCTGCCTCTGCTGTTCCTAAACCCGGAGGCTGGCCGCAAAACCCGAGCCGTTTCCCGACGCGCGAGCCCGGGCCTGCCCAGGCTGCCCTGGCGAAAGCTGCGGGAGCTGCCTGCTTCCCAAGTCAGGATCCCGACTTCCCACGCAGGCAGGTGACCCGCCGGGCACCCCACATCCCAGAGCCCGGCACCAGCTTTGGAGACGGCGTGGAGGCCGAGGACACCTCTGGCAGGTGGCTCCACCGTCCCACCCCCAAGACGTTAGCACTTTCAGAGCCACTGGTGAATGCCGTTCATTCAGCTTAATTAAGCCATCTGCCCGCATTAAGTGGTAAATTATCTCAAGCACTCCCTGAATCCCGCAGAGGGGAAAAAGAAAAAGAAGATATTCCTCGAATGGCGCTGAAGGACCCTGCCATGCCAGGGAGAGCGTCCTCGGAGAGACACACCCTCCAGTGTTCACCAATCCTTCTGCGCCCCCAAAACTCTACCTCGACCTGTTGCCTCATTGTTTGCTCCCCTTTTGATGGGGAAGAGCAGGGCTTCCTTAGAGTTGTCTTTATCTTCCTTCTACCTCCGGGAACTTGAAGACCCGGGAATGACCATCACGCTGCCCACTTCGAGATATTTGATTTATAAGCATGAGCATAGTTACTCAGGCTCAGGAGGCATCATTCATATCACTCAGTTCGCAAGAGACTGATGTACCTGAAGCCAATATAAAACTGGGGGGTGCGGCTCAAGAGGGTGGGCTCACAATTACTAGACTCGTAAAAGAATGACGACAAGGCAAGTGTAAAATGTACAATTCCTACTAGATATCCCCTTTCTGGTGTCAGGTTTACCCAGAAAACTAATAATCAGAAGGCTTAGTGAGTACAGAGCAAAGGGACATTTTGCCAAGGGTATAGAAAATTACTGTGAACTATTCCTACCCCACAGATTCTCTCTCCAGAGCCAGAGGGTCTCTTTCTCAGATGGAACTGGAGACACACTATTTGTTTCATTTGACTGCCCCTTTTCTGAACTCCAGGCAGAACTTAGACCTTCAGTTACTGCACCCTACCTTCACTCAGTTATGGCAAAACTGTGCTTCAGCTCCCTTGAGCTACATTTTTGTCCTGGTCTCCTTTTTTTGAACTGCGGGTATTTCCCAATGTCTTCATTACACATTTCAAAGCATCCTTTAGAGTGGGGCTTTTCTATAAATGGCTAAATGGATCCACCATTTGTTAAATATTACTTGTTTTACTTTCTTGAAAATGACAACCTCCAGGTTCTGGGGACATCTTTCTGTAGCTTCCTAGGTATATGGACCTTCCTTAATGAACTATAGGTCAGGCTACCTGGTCTCAGACAGGGTTTTTATGCTGCTTCGGGGTACACTTGGGCCCCTGTTGGAGGCTTCGCTCAGCCACTTGCCAGCTGTGTTACTCTGGGCAAGGCACTGAATGTTCACAAACCCTGGTTTCCTTAGGATAAAAGGGAGATATAAATTTTTCCTTACGGGGTTGTAGGAATCAAGGGAGACTGTCAAGTGGCATATCTCAATAATGTGCTGGAATGGACTGTGTCCTCTGTTGGCAATACCTGTGACTTTGTCTCCAGTAGAAACCATGAATATTTTTAGCATTTTACAGTCTTTTGAGATGTCTTGAAGTATCATATATGTTCACCACAACTTCAAAATTACAATAGTTGTTAGATCTGAAGCTAGATCATGGTCTTTAATATAATAGTAAGGAAACATATATATTATACCACAACATTTAAAATATTTTTGATAATTGTACTTTAAAAGTATTTCTTTTAAAACCCTATATTAGATGTTTTTATTTTATGCATTTAAAACTTTATTCTAAGAAAGGCCTATAAGCTGCACCAAATTACTTTGGTGAAGCTTCTAGAGGGGTCCATTACACTAAAAAAGCAAAGAATCCCTGCTCTAGGGAATCTTGAGGGGGCTCAGGTAAATTTCAAAGACACACATGGGGTGAGTTTTACCCAGTCTGGAAGGCCCCACTCGGAGCAGTCCCAGCTGACTGCTGATGGTCTGCCTTGATGGCATTTTCATGCTCCATTCATTGAAAAGCAAGTTTGTGGGGCTCGGGCTAAGGAATTAAAACCAGGAATCCAAGTATGAGGTTGCAGTTGTCAGCCAAGCAAGAAAATCAGAGACCTGACTGAAAGATGTCTTGAAACTTTTTAAAGCTTTGAAACATCCACAGGGTTGTTATTTTTACCTTTCCCTCTCTATTTCCCTGCAATGATCCACAGTAAAACCTGTAAAAAGGAAATGGCTTGTTTTTAGGAGCAGAGAGGAGGGGGCCACTGGGGCCACTGGCTCCCTTTCCAGTCAGTGGGCTGGGTAGGAGAGCCCCAGGGGATGAGAGTGGGTGATGGCAGCTTTAAAAAGGAGATCCCATGGGAGTAAGGGGTCACTGGGCCTGAGGAAATGCAGGGAGGGACTGCCTGGGTAAGGTGTTACCCTGGGGCCTAAAAGGTCTGAGCTGGTCCCCCAAAAGCTCTTCTTGAGAAGAGAGAAATGGCCATCCTTAGGAGAAGCTCCTCTGGCAAGGGTGTAAGAGAGGGGAGGGCAAGAGTCACCTAGGGGTCCGTACCTCTCCCTGGGTCCTCACTTGGGGTAATGTGGCACACGAGAGGGTCCCAGAGCTCAGACTGCCCAGAAGTCCCACTTTCCTGGGGGCCCTGAAGGTAGGGTCCTACAGATACCCCAGGAGGCTGTTTTGCAGGAAATACAGGCTCTCCTGCTGTTGTTCAGGGACCACAGAATAAGTCTAATATTTTATACTTTTCAAAGCTGTCTGAGGCACCCTGTCATGGTAGTGGAAAGAGATCAGAATTGAAGTCTGCTTCTGCCAATGGAAAAAAATGGGAAAGCCATAAGCCAAATTACTTTGCCTCTTTCCTGAGTTTCAGTTGTTTTTCTCTGGACAATCGGGATCATTCAGAGCCCACCTCCATGGTTTGCATGGGAATCACATAGCACATGGATAAGAAAGATGACGAGCTTTGTTATGGAGATGATAGATATTGTTCTCTCTGAGCACTTTTGCCTCCCTTCACCCATTTGCCCCTCCTTGGTGGTGGGTCAGTCAGGGGAACACACAGCATCTGGTACAGGATCGAAGTCAGGTGGGGGGGGGTGGTCCAGCACTTCTAGGCAGATTCTGCTCCCAGTTGACTTGAGGTCTTCTCTTCAACCACCTCTTTTATTGAACAGTTAGACATTTATTAAATGTCTACGTTATGCCAGATACCAAAGATATAAAAATGAATAACATATCGCCCTTGGCTCCAAGGGAAAAGGGAGACAGATGTGTACACAAATCATTGCAAGGCAGTGTGATTCACACAATAAGAGATTCATGTGGCAAAAAAAAGAAGAATGAGTCCAGGAGAGGATTGTCAAAAGGCTTCTGGGAGGTGGTAGCATTTGAACTGAATCTTTAAAGATGACTAAGAGTTTGCCAGGCAGACAAGAAGCAGAAACGTGTCAACCAGAGGAAAGGCAAGTGTGAGAGTGGGGGTTGGATAATAGTTTGGCCAGGCTAAAGATGTGGGCTGTGGGAGACAGACATCAAAGGTGGGTCAGGGCCAGTGATTAAACAGGGTGTCCATCAACCCAAAACATGTAAGCTTTATCCTATAACATAGCCTGGAAAGCTCTTTCTACACTGTAAGCTCTGAAAAGGGAGCGCTCGCATTGGTTTTGGGAGACGAGGCCAGAGCAGTGAGCAGGAGCTAGCATGATGCCTGAAACATAGTAGGTGCTCAGTACGTACTTGAGGAGGCCCTCAGTAAATGGTGTTGAATGGGTGGAAGAAGAAACGCTGTGGCTCAGACTTCTATCTACTGACCCCAAAACTAGTGTTCTCTATTATAGCACATGGGCTTCCAGAATTCTTCAACATTTAAGGGATGGGAAGAGGAACGAGGAAAAGAGCTGGGAAGAAGTGATAGGACATTATAGACCCAGTAAGTGGGGTACATAAGAGCCCTGGGGGAGAGTGTATCAAGATGGGAATGTCAATAGAGTCCACTGAGGCAGCAAGGTCATGTGGAGAAGAACTGAGATGAACCCATTGACTGCACAGCACTAGGGACTTTGCTGTGGAGTAGGGTCGATGTCAGGTTATGGTGGGGGAACAGTGAGGGAGAGGTGAAAAGGAAGAAACAATGAAGTCAGTCTAATCCTTCAAGGAATTCGCCCGACAAGGAAGGAAAGAGTGGTGGATAGTGGCAGCAAAGGGGTGGCCTGTGGGATGAGGGATTTTTTTGGAGTAGTTTGTTCATTTGTTTTAAGAAGGAAGGGACCTGAGCACATTTAGGGGATATAGGTAGAAGTCATTGGAGAGCAAGAGGTTCAAGATACATATGGGAATGCAACAGTAATCAAAACAACATGATACTGGCACAAAGACAGATCTATAGACCCATGGCAGAGAATTGAGAGTTCAGAAATAAACTCTCATATTTTGGGCCAATTGATTTTCAACAAGGGTGCCAAGTCCTCTCAATAGGGAAAGAATAGTCTCTTCAACAAAGGATACTGGAAAAACTGCATATCCATATGCAAAAGAATGGACGTGTACCCCTACCTCACACCATATACAAAAAGTAACTCAGAATGGGTCAATAATGTAATTATAAGAGCCAAAACAATAAAACTCTTAGAAGAAAACATAGGGAAATACCTTCAGGACCTGATATTAGGCAATGGATTCTCAGACTTTACCCGAAAAACATGAGCAATAAAAGAAAAAATAAACTGGACTTCATCAAAATTTAAAAGTTGTGCATCAAAGGAAAGTATCAAGAAAGTGAACAGAATGGGAGAAAATATTTGGAAATCATATACCTGGCCAGGATTTATATCCAGAAAGAACTCCTATGACACCACAATAGAAAGACAACCCAATGAAAAAACAGGCAAAAGACTTGCATAGACATTTCTCTGAAGAAGATCCACACATGGAATAGGCGCATGAAAAGATGCTCGACATTATTAGGCATTAGGGAAGTGCAAATCGAAACCACAATGAGATATCACTTCACACCCACTAAAACAGCCACTGTTTCTAAAAGGAAAATAATCAGAGCTGTGAGAATGCAGAAACATAGGAACCCTGGCATATTGTTGATGTGCGTGTAAAATCGGATAGCCATTATGGAAAATAGTTTGATGGTTCCTCAAAAAGTTAAACATAGAACTACCATATGACCTGGCAATTCCACTTCTAGGTACATACCCCAAAAGAACTAAAAGCAGAGACTTGAGCAGTAATTTGTATGCCAGTGGTCATGGCAGCATTAATTGCAATGGCCAAAAGGTGGAAGATACACACAGGAGATAGAGGGAATCATTGATGGGGGACGGTCTTGTGGAGCATCATGGAGCAAAGAGACCCTCTATTAGCCAGGGGGGTGCTGGTGCAAAATACCAGAACTTGGTTGGCTTTTTTATGAAGGGTGTTTATTTGAGGTAGGAGCTTACAGATACCAGGGCATAAAGCATAAGTTGCTTCTCTCACCAGTCTGTTTTCATGTGTTAGAGCGAGATGGCTCCTGATGTCTGCGAGGGCTCAGGCTTCCTGGGTTTCTCCCTTCCAGGGACTTGCTTCTCTCTCCTCTGTGTGCTGACTTCTTGGGGCTCCAGCTTAAGGCTTCAGCCTCAGACTCCAACATCAAAAACCCTCAACTCTGTCCTTTGCCATGCCTTTTATCTGCGAGTCCCTACCCACCAAGGGGCAGGTACTCAAAGCCCTACTGGCACAAGAGGTTTATATAATTACTTTATCAAGTAAACTTATGAATCCAATATAATCTAATATGCCCAGAGGAAAAGATTAGTTTATAAACATAATCCAGTATTTCTTTTTGGAATTCATCAATAATATCAAACTGCTGCAGACCCCAAGATGAGGAGGGACACTTATGACTTTAAATGGGGTAGAAGGAGGTGGGAGGGGTGAAAATATGAAACATTAGGACCTCAGGGCTGGAGGCTGAGGGGTTCCTGCCTACTGATCCCTTGATCTCTGTGAAGCTTCCTGAGGGGAAGGGGAGAAGAGGCTGAGCAAGGGCTCCTTTTGGCTGAGCCCAGAGAGAGCAGCAAAGAGTGGGGAGGGTCTCTCCAAGTCCTGGTGAGATCAGTCTATTCCGGAGGGTGCAATTTTCTCCAGCTGAGTTTAGCAACCCCAAGGTCAAAAGGGAGATGCTGGATTGTGGTCATGAGTCAAGTTCAGGGATTTGGAAACCAGGTGCTATAGAAGAAAAGGGGGACCAAAGACAAGAGGCTGGTAAGGTGAGGTCAAATGGTGACCCACAGAATGGAAACATAGTCAGAAAGGGGAGGCAGGTCAGGAAGTCTGGAGGGAGAACGGCAGGTGTAGAGAGATGCTGAAAGGAGAGTGGCATATTTGAAATTGAGATTTCAGAGGTGGCACAATTCCCAGTGATTACAGGTACATTCAGATGGGTCTCTTAGAAGAGGAAAGCTACCTTGTAACAACCTCAGCCTAAACAGGAAAGATGCTTTACCCTTCCTAGAGTCTTCACATTTTAAATCCAAGGCCAATGGGGAACCTATGTAATCCCAAGGAATTACTTTGAGCCGTCTCCATTTCCGTGGCTCTTCAGGCACTCCTAAGAGGGAGGGCATGGGCCTGGGGGCAGGCTGCTCAAATCACAGCCCATGGGCGGGTCTTCCAGGCCTGGTCCAGGCCTTTTGGAGCAGGGGCCCATCCTGGGGCTTCCAGAAAGAGGTGCTCTTTGGAGACTCCTGCTTGAGACATTTGATGGTAGAGAAAACAAAACTCATTAAAATGGCCATCAAGCTAAGGCCTGGCCATTTGAGGAAATTCAGAAGGAAAAAGCCTAAGCAGAATTTTAAGGCAATTAAGTGACATCTCTAGTGCAAGCCCGAGAAACTCTCGGAGTTGTCTGGGGCCAGAAATTACTCAATTAAATAAGAAAAGTCCAAAGGGAAGTGGAAAAACAGTGCCAGCTCCTTTTTCCTCCCTGGAAGCTCAGCTCCCTCAGTTCCTCCCCCTGCCCTTTGCCCTCTGCAAGCCGCTTCTCTCTCCCCAGGCCCTACCCCAGACCCCCTGTCTGCCACGCATTCTTCCACCCCCCCACCCCCCCCACCCCAATCCCCCCCTTCCTGCAAGCACAGAACGTGGTTGATGTCTCCTCCTGCTCCTCCCCGGCCCCGGTCCAGGTTTTTCCTACCACTTTTTCCTGGGAGCTCCAAGCTGAGCTGCTGGGGGGTGAGGGGGTCTCCTCTCACCTCCTCAGGACCTGGTCTGACCTGCGTGAGGCAGAGGTGGAGAGGAGATGGGGAAGCTTCATTCCCTTACATGCACGAGTGCCCGGGCCAAGAGGGCTCGGACTGAGCATCCTCGTGCCCACCTCTTAGCCCCTGGACAGTGCCCCCCCCACGCCCTTCCACTGGCCCACCCAAGAGCAGGAGGGACGTAAGCCCCTGGCCAGGCCCACCTCGGCCCATTCTCCTTTTGGGCTCCACCTCCTTCTCTCCCTCTCCCCGGCTCCTCCAAATGGACCGACTAGAAAGGATGGGTGGGGACCAGAAGGCAATTTCGCTCTCGCAGCCCAGTGCCGGGATCAGCTAAGAGCCTTTCCGAGGACCGTGTCTTCCAGAATGGATTAGGTATTTAACCACTGACGGTGTTTCTCCTCAGGAAGACGGCTGACCGCCAAGTGCCTCACATCCATCTTCTCGTGGGATTTAGACAGATGGGGCGAGGCAGCTCCTCTTGCTCAGCTCTGCCTAGAGATCCCCTGAGCGTCTCCCTATTAACATCTGGAAACCGTAGCTTTCAACTAGCTCACTCACGTGAGAAAAGCCTGCGGCGGTGAGAGGATGGGACCCGGGCAGGCCAGGGGGCGGAATCCGTCAAAGAGCTGTGGTAGATTCTAGGCTGCAAGCTGTCTGGCGTGGTGTGGAGGAAGGGATTATTTTGAGTCATCACTGGTGAAGTATTTACTGAGCTGTGAAGGAAAACACTCCAGAGTAAAGCCGAGGATCAGCAACTGCTTTAAGACCCGGAAGTTCGAGCCATCACACCATTGCCTTGCTGTGCAGGGTCCACATGGCCCTGACCCTCTCTGGGCATCAGCTTATAGGCCTGGGGTGTCACGGCTGGGAGGGGCCAGAGAGAACTTGTAGCTGGATCTCCGGGTTTCAGTTTTTTCTGGCTGCCAAAACAAACGCCATGCAATGGGTTGGCTTAAACCACGGGAATTTATGGGCGCACAGGTTTGAGGCTAGAAGTCCAAAAGCAAGGAGTTGTCGAGGCGGTGCTTTCTTCCAGAAGGTGGGTGTGTCTGGGCCTGGCCGCTGGAGTCCCTCGGTCCTCCGCTTTGCTGTCGCATGGCAATGACACGGTGGCCCCCCTCTCTGCCGTCTGCGTGCTCCATTGCCTTTCCGCTTCTGGCTGCTCTCTCTGGCTTTCTCTTTTCTTCTTTCCCTATAAGGCCTTCAGTACCAAGATGAAGACCCATCCCCAGCCTGCCGGGCCACATCCTCCGCGAAGGAACCTCATCAAAAGGTCCTATTTACAATGGGATGGATTAAGTTTAAGAACTTGTTTTTCTGGGGTACATAACTCCAAGCCACCATACCCCCCCATATTAAAATAAGGCATTGGGGGGAGCAGATGTGGCTCGAGTGGTTGGGCACTTGCTTCCCACATGGGTGGTCCTGGTGCCCCCTAAAAAAACAGAAACAAAAAACAAGCAAAGCAAACAAACAGAAACTAACTCCGGGGAGCCGGTGTGGCTCAGTGGCTGAGCACTGGCTTCCCATATAGGAGGGCTTGGGTTCAATACCCAGCCCCTGGTACCTAAAAAAAAAAAGGCATTGGGCCTGGAGTGGCTGAGCTGCCCCAAGTTGCAATTCCAGATGGATGGAGACAGTGTGTCGGGCCATTCTCCAGTCCCTGGTCACTGCCCAGTCTATCCACTAATTCGTTTGAAAAAGACCTGTTCCAGCCTGGCCAGCAGAAAGAAGCCATTGGTTTGTCTTCCAAGTAGCTCCAAGAGGAGTAGCCACAGATGAGTGTTGGGAGTCTTGGTCAGGTCCCAGTAGGAAACAGAAGGGCACTTAGCTGGGATTATGAAGGTAATTTAGCAAAGGGACCATTTATAGAGGTATGGCAAGGTTAAGGGCATTGACGGGGAAAGTTGAGGCAGCTGGGACCAGCAGCAGCAGGAAGCTGTTCCCACCCCTAGGCCTGGAGAGAGAAGGGGAGAAGCAGTGTTCACAGGACTCAGAAAGAGTCGAAGCCATGGGAAGGGGCCACCCAGAAGGAGCTGTGGTCATGGAATCAAAGCAGGGCAGAGAATGAGTGAGCAGAACACACACCCTGACTTCTCTCCTTTTGGCCTCTGGTATCCTGCCTAGACTTCCAGCTGGTGGAGCCCAAGCCAGAAAGCAGAGGAAGGGGGAGCCTGGGGTGTAACCCACAGCCGTCAGTCCCTTGGAGCACAGAGCAGGCCAGAAGTGGATCTTGGTTTGCAGACAGAGCAAACTTGCCAAGCCAGGGGAGGAGGTGTTGTAGTGGTACACCCCAGTAGAAAGAACAGGTCGTTGGGAGCCAGCAGTCAGTATGAATGCTTGCTAGCTGTGTGATCCTAGGCAAGTCACTTTACCTCTCTGAGCCTGGGTTTCTTGAAGCTCCTTATACTGTCTTCCTGGAGTGGTAGTGAGGATTAAATGAGGTGCTATATGTGAACGTGCTGACCATATAATAGTTGCTCATTAAGGTCAGCTTCCCTTCTCTTCCAAGAACTCCTTCTGAAGCAGGCTAATAAGATAGGGAATTAATAGATGGATCTGGAACCTTACAGAGTCCACGTGGACATCAGAAACCCCCAAGATGGCTGCTGGAGGACCCCACCTCTGAGATTCTGCTACCTAGAACAAACTTCTTCCGGGGATGTTCTCTAGAAACTTTATCATTGGGTTCTCACTAAGGAATTGACGGGTGGGGTAATGAATCAAAACAGCAAACTGCTGAAACCCCTCCCCTATCATTAGCAAAGGGGTGGAATAATCAGCAATTTAAAAGCAAACCGCCAGGATCGCGTGCGCTCTCTCGTCTTGCTCTTTTGCCTGCCCCCTGTGCTGCGTTGTCGCCATCTTCCCTCTGCCCTGTGGCCACACGAGTAAACCTGGGGACTTATAATCTATAATGGGAAATTGTAGCTCGTAAATCAGCCCTCTTCATCCCTTTCTCCCCCTTCCTCTCTGCCTGGGACCCCCACTCTGTTATTTTCTCCCATTTCTCTTCCCTCCGCATCTGAATAAATCACTGGCCTAACTCACCCGGCGTGCTCTGCAGCATCGCCAAGAACCCAGATAGAATCCAGTAACACTTGAAGGCCCTGCTGAATCTGAGGCCCTGCGGTGGAATAGAGTGTAGGAAACTGGCTCTACTGCGTGCCAGCTACAAGGTACTTATCCTCCCTGACTTTTTCCTTTGTGGTCAAAAGGAAGTACCCAGCTCATGAGATGGTTGAGGATTCAAAATGAGTTAAGTACCTAGTATGGCACTGGGTGCAGGGCGGGTGCCCTGGAGGCAGCGCTCTGCGTGTTAACTCCGTGACCTTGGCAAGTTTTTACCCTGCTCTGAACTTTAGTTTCTTACTCTCTAAAATGGGGATAGTAGAAGGACCTTTCTCTCAGGGTTGGGGTATGAAGTCTTGGGCACACCACATGCCAGGCATAGACATTTCTATTTTCTTCAAAAGCTCGCTGTGATTCACCGTTCCTGTAATCAGCCTTGCAATATTTCTTGTGCTTCTTTCCCCAGCCACACAGCCAACCCCCGGCCTCAGACCCAAAGGGGTTTTTACTGGAGAAAAGCAAGCAGGGAGTGGTGGGGAAGTTGGGGGTGGGGTGGGGGAGGCCATGGGTATTGAGGGGCGGCAGGAGGAGGGGATGGGTTCAGGGCGGAGCAGGGCCCAGGCGGGTGGGCAAATGCTCTTGGCCGGCACAGCACACAGACGCGAGGCTCGGTGAAGCACCGAGGCTGTTTTCTCACTGGCCCGCCTCCACCAGCTCTCCCAGACGATAGGAAGGCCTGTCCTCCCGCTCGCTACACCCTGGGCCGCCCCTGGCTGGCCTTCAGTGGGATAAAAAAAAAAGGGGAGCAGTTATGTCGGAAAGACTTGTAGAAGGTCTTGCTGTCCACTGGCTTGGACCCCTGCTTCCTGCTAAACCAACAAGGTTTCTGAGAGAGCTGAATGACAAATACTACAGTCAGCCTGGAATAAAAAGGATACAGAAAGGAAAGATTGAAGGAGAAAGAGCTGTAAGAGTTTTCCTCTTTCCATGGAAGCTGAGACCTGGAATTCGGACATCACCTTGGGCCAAGAGAGGAACGGCACCCATGTGGACAGAGAGGGTGAGTTTGCCTCAGCAGTTGAAGAGGGTGGATGTTGCTGCCTGATGTTCTGGGAGAGTTTTGAAGCCCCAGGATACAGAGAGGGTGTACTAGGGTTAAGGTCAGCACCCCACGGGTCTGAGAGGGGTGGACCTGTCCCCCATGGATGAGGGAAGGCCAGGCGGTCAACTCGTTGCTCTGATGTTGTCTTCATGTCCCTGTACTAGGGGGTTAAGACTAACCCAAAGATTGGGTGAGAGGTGGCAATCACCCCAACACTCTTGGAAGGAGAGGTCTGGAGCTTAGTTGGCACCCAAATGCTTGATGAGGGTGGAACCAAGAAAATGGTCTTTGGGCAAGACTGTGGAAAGGGCGGGTCCCCATATAGCCCCAAGGAGAAGAAACCCTCATTTTAAGAAGGACACTCAGACTGAAATCAGTGGAGGGTGCCCTGCAGGTTTACTGAGCTGTAGGGGACCTGGGACTTCTGTTTCCCTCCCAGTTTCTCCTTATTGTAATGAAAATGTTTATCCTCTATCTGTCCATTTGTGTACTGGAAACAGATAGATTGTTTTGTAAGTTTCAGAGGTCTATAGCAGACAGGACTTTGCCCCAAGACCAACTGTATTTCTTTAAATTGATTGTGATATCATTTGATACTTTCGTTGTTACTGATTTACAGTTTTTCCCGAATATTGTAATGTCTTTATGGAATTCAGAGGGTGAAGTGTAGCTGTTTGATATGGCTATGAATTCCAGGAATAGGTATTGGAGTATGTTTGTGGTCTGATCTGTACCTGGGCATGATTGAGTTGTGATTAGGGCATTGGGTCCCCACCCTTTTGTGGGTGGGGCCTCACAGATAAAAGGCATGGTAAAGAAAGGAGTTAAGGGTTTCTGTTGTTGGAGTTTGATGCTGAAGACCCAGGAAGTAAGCTCTCAGAGGAGCAAGACGTCAACACCAGGAAGAAAGGAAAGCCCCAGGAACGTAGGAACCCAGGAAGCCTGAACCCTCGCAGATGTCTCGGCCATCTTGCTCCAACACGTGAAAACAGTTTGGTAAGGGAAGTAACTTATGCTTTACGGCCTGGTATTTATGAGCCCCTACCCCAAATAAATACCCTTTATATGAACCAAAAAATAAAAATTAAAACTTAAAAAAAAAACAGGAGGGAGTGGATGTGGCTCGAGCGGTTGAGCACCTGCTTCCCACATGGGAGTGCTCCTTAAAAAAAAAACAAACCACAAACAACAAGCAAAACAAATGAAAAAAACCTACTCAGGGGAGCTGATGTTCAATCAGCTGCACGCTCAATCGTTGCACGCTGGCTTCCCACACGCAAGGTCCTGTGTTCAATCTTCAGCCCCGGTACCTAAACAAAAACAACAAACACAGGAGGAAAGGGAGGCTGTACCGTAAGACTCAACCTGGAATTGTATCCCTCCAATAATAATTTGCTGAACACTTAGTATGCACTGGGCACCACTGGAGACTTAATGTAATCAGCTCTCATCTTCACAACAATATTGTGGAATTAGTAATACTGGATGAGTAATGTTGGTAACAGAGGCAGCTGGAGCCCAGAGAGGTCAGGGAACTTGGCCGGAGTTGCACAGATGTAATTGGCGGGGCCCACATTTGAAGTCAGATCCAGTCATTCCCAAAGTCCAAGCTTAGGCGTTCGTGCCAGGGGCCTCCCCAAAGACTGGCCAAGCGTTGAACATCAGTGGAGTGGGGTGAGGAATGAGCCTGGACAGATGTGAGGACAGCGTTGCCTCTGGAGATATTGGGAGGGCTCGGCAGCCAAGGAACTCTGGGGCTCCTTTCCCCTCTGATGCCTGTGAGCCAGACTCTAATCGCCAGGGTCCTGGAGAGAAGACAGAGCTACCCACTTTCGGGGCTCCAGAAGTTTCCTGCTTTCCTCCTGCCGGTCCCACCCCGAGCTGAGGAACCTTCTAGCTAATGGCCTGCTGCGCCAGTCTCCCAGAGGATGCCTGGAGAGCAATGCTCAGAACGAGGGGTGGGCTCTTCCTTGAATCACAGTGCCCGGGAGCTTTTGAGTCTTGACTCTGCCCACCCGGCAGCCCGGCCTGTCGGCTCACGAGCAGGTGGACCAGCCAAAGGGCTGTGGGTGCAGCCACCAAGCCCCCACAGCCTCAGCCAGCCCTCTCGGAGCAGCTGGGACCCCAGGGCCGCCAGCATGGCGACCCACCACGAGGTTGCACAGGTGGGGGACACACAGCCCTGGGTACCCCTCAGAATTGGCCCCAAGGGCTTGTTTTAATTCCCTGGTTTCTTCTCCGATTCCACAAACAGTTGCTGAGCGCTTACTTCAGGATGAGCCCATGTGGGCTCTAGAAGGGGAGACAAAACATCTACACACGAAAATAACAGCACGTGAGACGTTATCCAAACCTCTCTTTGGCACTTACAAATGCTAAAAGGTTTCAGAGGACCCAGCGGCTCCTGGCTGGGCGATGAGGGATGCTAAATGGCACACACTTTAAGCCGGGCTTAGTATACTGTAACTCTTTGCGCCCTCACTACCACCCTGCTAGTTTACAGCTGAGGAAACAGGCGCAGAGAGGCTAAGGAGCTTTCCCCAGGACCCAAAGCTGGGACGTGACTCGGACCCAGGCTGCAGGGCTGGAGTCTGCTCTCTTAACTCCTGGGTTATTCCACCCTCTCCTGCTCCTGTCCTTATTTCTTACCACCTGATGGTTAAAATGCAGTGATAAAAAATAAGTGCTGACGTCTTTACCAAAATTGTGTTCAGGTGTTAAAAATCCAGCATGTTCAGTGTGTCATTCTTAGATTATAAACCACAAAGAATCTCATTCAGCTACATTTATTGAGTGTCTGCCAAGAGCCAGGCATCGCTGTAGCGGCTTTCGCGTATTCTAGGTCAATTTACTTCTTGCTACAGCCTTGGGAAATAGGTGGCAATTTCCCCCGTTTTCCAGAAGAAAATGAGAGACAGAAAGAAAAAAAAAAATAAGACACTTGTTACACCAGTAAACTTGTGGAACTAAGCTTTGGACACAGCTCTAACATCAAATGACTGCTCTTCCACTACATATACCGCTGTTAATCTTTATTCTACAGAACTTCATAGAGCATTGCCTAGAACTAATATCTTATTTCTATATTTTGCAGGTGAGGTAGGCTTTATTTCTTTTTTTTACTAGAAAAGTTGTAGGTTTATGGAAAAATCATAGACAAAATAGTTCCCAGATACCATCCCATCACCAATATCTTGCCTTAGTGTGGTACATTTGCTGTACCTGGTGAAAGAACATTTTTTATAATTAACTATAGTCCACTCTTCACCCTAGGGCTCACTGTGTTGTACGGCCGGCTTTCTTTTTAGTAGAACTAGCATCTTAACTCCTAACATTAGAACTGGAAAGAGCTTTGGATTTGGATCTAAGTTCAAGTTTTCTGACCCTAAAGGTGTGTGAACTTGGGCAGATCGCTTCAGATCTCTGAACTTCTTGTTTCCTCATCTATAAAATGGGGATAATAACATGTATCCCACAAGGTCATTGTGAGAATTATGTTAAATAGCATATAGAAAGTGCACAGAACTGTGTGTGGCCTACAATGGGTACCAAATGAATGATAGCTAGTTTTTATAGAGAACCACATAGAATGTGTCTGATAAATATAAACTGGGTTAATGGGTTTCACAGTGCTTTAACACACTTATCCATGCTATCCTTCAGGATAAAATGAAACGTGAGATAGATGATCCCATTTCAAAGATAGATATCCTACAAGTAGCAGCTGGCAGAGCAGAATCTCAAATGCCTGTCTGATGATTCTCCATGCCAGCGACCTCTCCACAATCGGGACGAGGGCAGTGCCAGTCTTACCATCAATCCTGGGAAGGATGGGAGAGAAGCCCCGAAGGTGCTTTATAAACAAAAGGATCACAAAACGCCGTGGTGATTCTATGGTGCGGCCTCCCCGATGGTGAAGACAGGTTCGTGCTTCTAAGGCACGTTTACCAAGGTGTGTTCCTAGACATCTGAATGCCGAGACGTGTTCCAAGAAGGAAAAATGTTTAGCCAAATTTGTTTGACTGTGGTAAGTCCTGCCGCATCAAAAGCCCCTTTCTTTGCTTCTAAGTCCTGGCTTAGAAAATTCTGAGGTCTGTGGCTTAGAAATGCTCGATTGGGAATCTGGCTGCTGGGTCCAGGCGTGTGGTGGTCTCAGGGCAGGCGCCAGGGGCGGGCCTTCAGAGGAGAAGGGGAAAGACAACCCAGCTTGCAACCCCGGAACGCGCTCCCGAGGGAGGCTGAGCCCCGCCCAGGTGCGCCATCAGGTGTGGAGGCGGCGGCTTGGCAGGGCCCCCCCGAGCTAGTGACGGTGCGGCGGAAGAGCAGCTACCACCGGGGTGCCGCGCAGAAGGCGCATCCCTGCATAACACGTCTTGGCTGCTCCTGGGGACAGGGGAGGCCGTGGGAAGCTGGCCCCAAGCGAGCAGCCCAGGGATGGGGGGGGGGGGGGGGGTGGCTTGCTGGCCTCAGCCTTGGAGGCTCCGACTCCAGATTCCTCAAGGAGGCAAGCGTAGGGAGAAGTGGCTTGCACCTGCTGTCCCTTCGCCTCTCCCTCGCCCTGTAGACCGGAATGACGACGACAACTCAAACCTGAGCGCAGCTGCCCCCTGGGAGCTGAGGACTGGGATTTAATCTTCCAATATTTATGGAGCATCAGCTCTGTGAATGCCAGCCTTCGCGATCGGGCGGTGTGTGAAGAGCACTTGATAAAGGAACCACCGGGGTCCCGGGTTCGCGCTCTCATCTGTGGGTTCTGAGCCAGGACCCTCCATCTGGCTTCAGGCAGGGATAAAGCCACCCAGGCAGGTGGCCGGATGGGTGGGCTCACCCACCTCCAGCAGTTGATAGGAATGAGCCCCTACCTGTACTGGGTGCTGGGGCTGGGCATCGGTGAGGGAATTAAAGCTATAAAACCTCACGTGAGTGCTTTGGCAGAGCAGGGAAGGGCCGCTGCCCGCGGCTGGGTGTTAGGGAGACAGGCGTGTTTTCAGAGGTCATACTCCTGAGCAGTTCTGAAAGGTAATGTAGAGTGAGAGTGTCGGGTTTTTGTTGTTTTTTTTTTTCAGCAGGTGACTGAAAATGGGTGGCCTTGCAGCTAGCTCACAGGGAACTGTGAGTCATCTTGGCTCGGCCTTGAGGAGTGGGCCTTACCCAGGACCACCATGCCACCTGTGGGAGCAGGAGGAAGGGCGAGCACCCCACCTGGCTAGAGTGAGGGGCTGGGAAGCAGGGCAGGCTGGGATGCACCTTCTCCGTCCTGCCGCAGAGGCCAGCCTTGACTGAAGAGCCAATCGGGGGCCCAAAGGGTGGCATGCGGGGCGGGGCGCATCAGCTGTGCCCCTCCGGAAGAGCTTTCTGGAACCTGTTCTGAGACCTCGGAGGCCTGGGGAGACTCAGGCGGGCTGGAGGTAGTTTTGAGAATGGTTTCGGTGCAGTGCACAGAGGGAGCGGGACAGCCTCCGAGGCTGGGGGGAAAGCGGGGCCGGAGGGGAGGCTAGTCGGGTCCAAGGGGCAGGGAGCAGACCCCCCGTCCGCCCCATCTGTGGGCACGCTGTGCTCCGTCTCTCTGAGGACTCCCCCAGCACCTCTGATTATTGTTTTGGGGCCCGGCCAACCTAATCGCGTAGAGAGGATGAAAATCAGCTCTTCCAGAGAGGAGGAGAGGAGAGGAGAGGAGAGGAGAGAAAGAACTGTGAGGCGAGAGAGGAGCGGAGGACTTGCTGCAGGTCCTGCCTCTCCAGCTTAGCACCTGGGCCAAGAGGGGAGCAGGGGGCACGGCCGTGGGCTCTGAAGCGCTGGGACCCAGCTGTGCAGTCGTGCCTGTGGACCCTGTTCCCATACAGTATTTCCAAGCGACGAGAGGGTGACAGTCAACAGCAGCAGGCTTCGAAGCAGAGCTGCTTCAGTTGTTCTGGGAACCCGGAGCGGGGATGTGCTGAGAAGGGAACAACGCAATCCCAGGTGAAGCCAGGGGAGGAGGCTGAGCAGGCATCCGAGCATTTCCCGTCCAAACAGGCCAGGCGCGGAAGCGGGCGAGGGGCCCCTGCGATTGCATTTCCCATCCCCGCGCGGCGACACCTCCTGCTGCGCGTCTTGCTGAATGCTGCCGGCATCGCCAGGCCTCAGTGGCTCAGACCTTCCCACCAACGGAGGAGCAGCAGCCAAAGCCTGACGCCTGGAAAAGCCCTTCTGGCTCACAAAGGATGAGTGGTGCTTCTCCTGCTGCTCGCCATTCGGCGCAATCTCTCACCCCCACCAAGATGTTCAGTCTCAGAGACTCACAGAGATGAAAGCAATGAAACTCTCAGAGGCCAAAATCTGCCCAGACCTGAAGGAGTCGACTTCCTGCCGATCCAGGGCTCTTCCAGAGGCCGAAGCCGGGAAGGCACCGAGAGTCCACAAGTAAAAGAGGCAGAGAATGAAGAGACTCAATTAAGTTACTGACAACAGGAAAGTGGGTGTGACTCAAGCAGTTGGGCTCCTGCCTACCACATGGGAGGTCCCAGGTTTGGTTCCTGGTGCCTCCTAAGGAAGACAAGCAAGATGGTGAGCTGATGCAACAAGGTGATCAACAAAGAGACACAGTGAGGAAACACAATGAGAGACACAACAAGCAGGGAATGGAGGTGCCTCAAGCTATTGGGTGCCTCCCTTTCACATAGAAGTTCCCGGGTTTGGTTCCCACTGCCTCCTAAAAAGAAGATGAGCACACAATGAACTGACACAGAGAACAGAAAGCAAGAGCAAACAATGCAGTGGGTGTGTGTGTAATAAATAAATTTTAAAAAATTACTGATAACCCACACCCTGCTTTCCCTGGGTTGAAACCATGCCCACACTGTCCCATGGGGTAGCCATGAGCCACGTGGGGTTATTTAAATTTCAACTACTTAAAATGAAATATAAGTTAAAACTCAGTGCCTCAGTCTCACAGGCCACACTTCGAGTGCTCAAGAGCCCCAGGTGGCTCGTGGCGACCAGACAGGACAGTGCAGAGGGAGGACGCCGCCATCCCTGCAGGACGTTCTCTTGGACAGCCCTGCGATGCCCAGAAGGGACGCCATCAGCAGTAAAGCCAAGGCACACCTCTTCCACCGTGTGAAAAGAGGGTTCTCTGGCTCCATTTCCTGTCCTGTCGTGCCTGCTCCCCTCCCCGGCCCTCCCCCTCTGATGCCTGGGGCACCCTGCTCCACCGTTTGGGCCCGACCTTCCTGGGCAGGGGCACTCTTGCCTCCTGAGCACCAGGTTGTCCCCTCCTCCTGCCTGCCTTCTGTAAGGATGGGACAGTGCACAGCGGGCATTGCAGTGTCCACTGTGGGTCCTGGGCCCCTGCCTGCCCCTCCACGTGGTGGCCTGGGCTGGACCTGCCTCATCTGAGCATGGAGCTTGCCCTCACTGGCCAGCCCCTTGCCCTCTCTTCAGAGCATTCTTTTGGCCTCCAGAGCACCCCTTCCTCCAGGCCAAGAGCACCCCAGTTCTTCTAGCCCTTCAAGGAAAATCTTTCTTTTTTAAAAAATTTATTTTATTTCTTCCTACCCCCTCATTGTTTGCACTTGCTGTGCTGTTCTTCTACCTTGTTTCTTTAGGAGGCACCAGGAACTGAACCTGGGACCTCCAATATGGGAGAGAGGTACCTAATCACTTGAGCTACCTCTGTTCCCTGCTTTGTTGCATCTCTCATTATGCTTTTTTTTCTTGTGTCTTTTGTCTCATCTTGTTGTGTCAGCTTGCCACACCTGTCCGTTGCGCCAGCTTGCTGTCTTGCTCATTCTCTTTAGGAGGCACTGGGAACTTCCACTCCCTGCTTTGTTGGGTCTCTCATTATGTTTTTCTTCTTGTGTCTCTTGTTGTATCAGTTTGCCAAAGGTGAATCTTAACTGACTTCTGCCAAATGTCTTCCCCTCAGGTCCCTCTGCTCCTAAGAGATGCTGACGGATGGCCTAACCCATTTCATCTTCCCAGGCGCACGGCCAGGCCACGCAGCCCAGCCTCCCCGGCAGCTTAGCTGTGTCATCGCGAGTGAGGTCTGGAACATGAGGTGGTCTGCGCCACTTCCAGGCCTGGCCGTGGGGACACCCCAGCCGCAGTTGCCATCATCTTTCCCCTTCCGCCAATGGGACGTTGAAATCTAGGGCAGCCTCGTGTTGGAGACGGCAAAACCATGGGTGGCCTGGGTCCCCGGATAACTGAGTAGAGCAGAACCCCACTCCCGCTAACCTGGACCTGCAGTGGAGTGGGGGGACCCAGAATGGAGGGCGCGCTCGCAGTGCCCACCTGTCCCCGGGGCCTCACTCCATTGCGCATGCGAGGAACTCTCGCTTCCCCAGCCGCTTTCGGCCCACGCCACCTCTCAAGTTAGTCTGCAAATTGCTCAGGACGGTGTCTTTCCGTGTCCCAAGGCCAGAAAGTCCATTAGTGACTCGGCCCCTGCCGCCGGGCTGGTTAGTGACTGGTTAGTGACTCGGCTCCTGCCGCTGGGCAAGCCTCTAACTCCCTGCAAAAGGGAGCTGGGCGGTGGAGGCAGGGGGCGTGGGCTCCACCTGCCTCCAGCGCCCGCCTCCACCCGGGAGGAGGGGCCCCTCGCCCCCGGGAGGAGAGGCCCCTCGCCCCTGCCCTCCCATCTCCCCTCTAACGGGCAGAAGCCCCGCAGTCAGCCGATCAATTTCAGTGGCAGAGCTTAGACTGGGAGCGCAGAATGACCCTGCTTGATTTGACCAAGCGGCCCAGGACGCCCCCCGCAGATCCCCTTCCTCATCTGGCCTCTGGAGACTCCGCAGCCCCAGCCCAGGGCCTGGGGGGCGGCAGTCTCCAGAGACCGTGCCCGGGGTCTGAGATCCTTGTGCTTCTGCCTCTCAGGCTCCTCCCCGTAGAGGTGATCAGAGTGGCAGGCTGCGGCCACGGCACCCTGGTCCCACCTGCGACGGTCGTCCCTTAGCCCAAGAGGCTCAGCCGAGAGATCGTCAAGCCATAAATGAGCAGCTGTCTCCCTCCTCGAGCCCAGTGCCTGATTATTCATCCTTTCTGGCTTTTCAGAACTTCCTTTTGGAGCCAGACAGAAACTGCTCCTTCCACAGCCACCCAAATTCTCATCTTCAGCAGCGTCCTCCACCCACCCACGCCCGACCTTTTGGTGGGGTGGGCGTCTCTTCTCCAGCCTCTGCCTTCATCCCGGGTGGTCTCCGGGGCCCTGCTCCAGGCTCCCCCTCCTTCTAACAAAGTCATTCTCCCTCCTCCCTCACCTTCACCCAGAGAGTGCTCCTCACCATTTTACTAAACATTTCTCCTTCCTTGTAATCTACACGCCACCATCCCCTATGGATTAAATGAGTTTGGTTTTTAGTAACAACCTTGTTTCTCCATGTCCCCTAGGAGTACCTCTGTTTTTCCTCGTTCCCACCACCCATCCTAGCCAGCTCCACACCTCAGGGGTTACACTACTTTTACTGAGTGTGTAATATATGCCAGGCACTGTGTGAGTGCTTTGCCTGCATTTTTTTCTTTTTTTTCATTTCATCCTTCCAACAGCTCCATGAGGGTAGACACTATTCTAGAGGTAAGGAAACTGAGGGAGGTCCAGAGGGGTTGAGTAACTTGCCCTGGGTCACACAGTAAGTGGGTGCAGGGATTCTGACCCAGGTCTGTCGTGCCCCCCACCCATCTGCCTCACACACACCTCGAGCCAACACACATCCTTCAGATGCCTACTTGTGCAGAGCACTGTGGGTGGTAGAAGCAAAGAGGAATAGAACAGGATTCTGCCCGTTGCCCTCAAAGGTCCCCCTAGGGCGAGCAATGGGCATGCTCCTGTGTGCAGCCCGTGGGAAGCGAAGGGGCGTGTATGCCACAGTGTCCTGAGGGCTAAGCAGAGGGAGAAACTTGGCTCGAGGGGAGCAGATTCCTCCAGGAGGCTCTTCCTCACTCTAAACAAAACCCCTAAAGAGGGAGGGCAAGCCCGCCTCAGGAGGAACTGGCAGCGCGTCTTAGGTGTTCAGCTTGAGCCTGGGTACGTAGCCGGCCACGCCAAGCCTCAAGTTTCTCTATCTGAAAATGGGGGGTAGGGGGAGGCCCATACTCCCTGCCTCATAGAGTTAATGAGAGGATGACTTGAGATGTTCCAGCACAAGTAAAGCACTAAGCACTCCATTGTTACCATTCTCATAAGCATGCTCTTGACAAAGCCTCCCACCCCTGCCCCTGAAAAACAACATTTCCTGAATATCTTCTTAGAGGTAGGTGGCTTCTTATGGGATTAACTCATTCTCAGGACAATGTGCTAGTTTTTTGGGGAGTGATTGGTAGTTTTAACCAGTCAAGGCTCAGAGGGTTGGGAAATTTGCTCAATGTCATCTAGTTACTGAGAGGCCTCCACCAGGACCCACTGGGCTCAGCTCTGCCTTTTCCTCTGTATGAGTCACCAAGAAGTCCTGGAGTGGAGTCACCGAGCAGAAGTGGAGGCATCAGGATGCAGGGGACCTCAGAGGACATGGGTTCCCACGCTGGACCTGCGGAGGTAGCGAGCCTCGTGGACCGCGCTAAGGGCCTGTAGGCCTCGGCTGGTGACCCTGGGAATACTGAGCTGTTTTACGAATTATGAGACAGGCAACCAGTGCAGCCGGTTTTCCCTAAAATGTGCACATTTCCAGCAAAATCTATTCAGTCTCCATTGGCAGGGAGGGTTAGCCAGAGGCAGACATGGGGAGTTGGGCTCCTGTTGGAATGGACATGAGATCTGAAGACAGACAGACAAGGCGCCAAGCCTCAGAAGCTGGGGGACCCCGGGTGAGGCGCTTCTGGAGGATCCTCGGTTTTCTCCAGACAGGAATGATCACTGTCAGCCCAGCGTCCACGGACTCCAGAGTGTGGCTATTAAGGCCCAATGAGTCAACACACAGGAGGTCCCGTTACAGAGTCAGTTATAATTGGGCATGAAATAATTGCCAAATGAATGAGTTGGGTATGCAGGAGAGTTCACCGCCTAAGGGAAGAGAGCAGGCCTCGCGCCCACCCATCAGCAGCGCCAGCTCCCGGCCTCTGCAGCCCTGTGGGGTAGAACTCTTCCTTCTCCCACCCCACCCCACCGGCAGGTTTATGGTCCACGCAACGCGCATTCTTAGTGGCTCATAAAGTCCTGGTCTGCCCCATCTGCCCCATCTGATGACACCCCCACAGCAATTACCCAGCACCACACAGAGGAGATGCTGAATCACTGCTTATTGATTGATTGAATCAGTGACCGGGTACCTGCATCTGTCCCTGCCGGTTTTCCTTGGCAGAGTCTCCTCCTGTCCATACTTCTCCCCCTCGTGGTGAGCCCGTCCCTTACCCAGACCTTTTCAAACCTTTCTCTGGATCCCTGGCCAGGGTTTCTTTTCAGATCTTCATCATTTTCCAGGTGGCCTGGGTTGTAGATGACAAAGTAAGGCCACAGGACTTGCATGCCAGGCTGTTTTGTTTTTAGAGAGTCTGGCATTTAGGCAGCTCCACTTTTCCTTTAACCCCCACCCCTGGTCCTGCTCCTTGTGCGTCTTTAGCAGGCACTGGGGACTGAACCCAGGACCTCCCATGTGGGAAGCGGGCGCTCAGTTGCTTAAGCCACATCTACTCCCCCTGGGCTCTATTTTTATTTTATTTTATTTTATTTTTACCCCCTCTTCTAGCCCTGCTGCTTGTCCTCATCTTCCCTGAAAAGCTTTGGCTGGAGCCCGATGCCAGTAGGCAAAGTCCCTGTTGCCTGGCCCCTGACAGCATCCAAACCAGCAAACCAGGGGCTTCCCTGGGGCCGGGTGACTGCCTCTGGGCAGCAGGCCAGTGCCCGGCGAAGTGCTCCCTCTTTAGCTGCTGTGGCTGTGTGAGGTCTGGGCTGAAACCCAAGGAACGAGGGCCTGGCTCTACCACGGAGAATCTCAGGAGGTGCGGGCCCACAGGGACCTTAGAGTCACCAAGTTCAGTCTCCTCATTGTTCAGAGTGGGGTGCTAAGGCCATCGCGGTTCAGCAACTGGGATAAGCTCACACAACAATCTCGGGGCAGAGATGTGCTGGGCCATCGCCCTGGTTCCCAGCCCTGGGATATTTCTACCACCAAAAGCTTCCAGTGTCTAGACTGGAAGATTTCAAACTCTGGCTTCCAGGTCTTCGGGTCTTACTGTTTGGCTTTCCCAGAGACAAAGAAGCGTATGCTTGCTTTCAATCTCCATTTAAGAGGGAGTGGAAACATTACCTATAAAGGGAATACCATCATTGTCCCCATTTTACAGATGAGGAAATTGGGACTCAGAGCAATTAAGTATCTTGCCCAAGCTCTCACAACTATAGGACTCCAACTCGGGTGACGGGCTTTATTACGCTATGCTGCCTCAGACCACGCACCTAAGGAATTACCCCTCAACCTCAGGGGCACTGGCTGCTCCCTGAAGCCCTGGAGGCCAAGTTAGAGCTGGGAGGGCTCCCGTCTGTCTTACCTCCGTGGTTGGGTAACATAAGCAGTTGGCCAAAGTTAGAGGAGGATACAAGCAAAGAGAAGTCCCCATGGAGAGGTCGAGGCCCCTAGGTTTGTGTAGCTCAGTGTAGGGAGTCACTTATCCCAAAGGTCACAGATAAAGATTCTAGAAGCAGTTGAAAAGGGTAGGAGCTTGACTTTCCCTGGTCCCACTGTTTTCTGAGCCTCGGTTAAATTTATTTGTCAAAGTGGGGGCTCAAGTTAGTTCTCTAAGATTCCTTCTTCATTAACAACCAACACATCGTCAACAGTGAGCTGAGCCTTTATACAGAAGCAGAGAAAGAGGCAGTACAGTTTTTGCTTCAAGGTCTTAGATTAATAGAGAAAACACAGTCTAGAAGAGCACATACACCGGTCCTTGACTTCGAGTTCAAGTGGCCTTAGCAACCATCACAAAGTCAGCGAGGAACACTGGAATTTCAGGAACGGCTCCTTCCCCGTTCCATCCTCCAGTTTCCCTCCCATTCCACTTTCCCAGTTTTCCAACCTTCAGACCTCAGGGCCACTACCCGAGGGTGGCAGAGCCACATTTCCCCCAGGCCCTCCTGTCTCTGCGGTAGGGCTCTGTGGGGTGGAAAGAAGTGTGTGTGTGGTGGTGGGGGGGGGTGGCGGAGAGAATGGGGGCTCCGGTGCTGAACCCAGGACAGTGTTTGTTTCTGGCATCCTGTCCCCATACAGTGCTCACTAGGTATCTGCTTCAAAGGTTATCCAGGCAGATGGTGCTGGCCACGGGGATGAGAGGTGGCAGGGAGGAGAAGGGGCCATACCCCGGCTGGCTTCCCTCGTTCTTGGTGCTTATAGTAGCAGCACCATTTTACAGAACAGGAAACCGAGGCCTGCAAAGAACTTGCCCAGGGCACTACAACCTGTAGGTGGCAGAAGCAGGTCACGGAAACAAACCTGACTGCACACCATCTGCTGACCTAGACTTGGCTCCTTGGCCCTCCCCCATCTCCAGGCGGAGGCTTGCACCAGCCCTGTAGAGAGCGGCCGGCTGCTTCTCGGTGAGGCCAGGGCTCTCTCTGAAGGCGTCCTCCCCGTCCACCGCTGCCCTGGCACGCCTGGCTCCCCACGTCTTCTCTCCTCTAATAGGTGCCCCGGGTGTGCCCAGCTCCAAGAAACCCTTTGCTCAGAAGAGATCCCTCCAGCCTTCCCTCCCCTACCACGAGCCATCCCGTGTTTTCACCCCCTCCCTCCTTCCTCCCCTCCTGGGGCAGGGTTACTTCGGGCAGTCTAGAGGCCTGAGGGCCCTCCCTGGGAAGGCCCACGGTGCCCACCCGCCTCACGCCTGCCGCGGGATGTTTGCCGCTTGGCAGGGCCGAGTGACCCAGTTTCCCCAGCTGGGAAGCTTGGCGAGCGGGCGGCGCCGGGTTTGGCATCTGTGTGTCTCTCCTGCCCTCTGCTGGGGCAGGAGGCTCGCCAGCGCAGGCAATTCCCACGCGGGGGCTGCAGCAGGGAAGTGACACGCAGCCCTGTAAATGTTTGGTGAATTAGCTGAATGAATTAGAGCCTTGTATACAGTTCCAGGCTCTGGGGTCCAATGAGACAGAGAGACTGGGACTGAATTCAGCCCAGCTGACTTGTGCGCCCACCCCCCACCCCTCTGCCGTCCTTTGTTCCCTTCCTTCCTGCCCCTCAACTCCTCTCCCCTCCTTCACGGGTGCTCCATTCATCAGAATGAATCAGAATCTCCCAGGTCCAAGTCAGCCAATTCCCTCGTTATAGTCTCCTTTACCACCTCACCACTGAGCAGTCAAGTCTCTGCTTGAATACCTCCAGTGACAGGGCACTCACTATCTATTGAGTGGCCTTTTCCACTTTCTGAGAGCTCTAATCAAAGGGAAATTTTCCTTTCTTCTTGACACCAAATCCTCCCACTGTCCCCAGTTCTTGCCGGGTGGGTGAGTCATTGAGAAGTCTGACCTGGTCTCTCTTTGACAGCCTTGAAGGCATCAGCCACATGCCCACCACTTCTCCCCATCTCAACTTGCTGGGCTCTCTACTTCCTGAGAGATTCATCTTAATAGCGGGGTCGTCAAGACCGAAAAGCCTTGGAGACTCAGACAGTGACTCTCTAGTGGTGAAATTCTAAGGTGGAGGTATTTTTAGCCTGAAGACCTCCAGAAAGGTAATTCTCCACTTATTCCTAGGAGAAGCCCTAAATAACAAAATTCTTATTTTCTTTAATCACTATTTGTACACGGTTTTAGAATTAGAATCTACAAAGTTCTTTCACAGATACTATCTCAGTTGAAATATTTTCATATCCATTTTATGGATGAGAAAACTGAGGCCTCAGAAAGGAAAAATATTTTACCCATGACCATACAGTAAAGAAGAAATAGTTGGCACTCAGAAATGATCTTCTGATTCTAAACCTACATGCATTCTACAACAGCATTGCTGCAGCTGCCCCCTAAGAATTTAAAAGGCAGGGAAAGGGGAAGCAGATGTGGCTTGGGGGACTGAGCTCCCGCCTACCACATGGGAAGTCCGTGGTTCGGTTCCTAGTGCCTCCTAAAGAAGAGAGTGAGCTGGCATGATGGGTAGGCACAGCAAGTTGACGCAACAAGATGATGCAAACATAGACACAAGAAGAAAAACATAATGAGAGCTGCAACAAAGCAGGGAATGGAGGTGGCTTAAGTGATTAGGTGCCTCCCTCCCAGATCAGAGGTCCTGGGTTCAGTTTCCAGAACCTCCTAAAGACAGGACACAGCAAGTACAAACAATGAGGCAGTGGGCAGAAATAAATAAATAAAATCTGTGGGGGAAAAAAAAGGCAGGGAGAAAGTACCGAGCACATACTATGCCAGGCACTGTTCTAAGTCCTTAATGTGTACAGTGACATCTTCCACATCATGACTTTCCACCACAGTTTTGATAAATTACAGGCAGGCATAAGAAATTAAATGGCAATTTTGGGGGAAGTTTTGAGGAAGCTGCAGATGACAGGTGAAGTCCAGCAGATGACACAGAAAAAGTTTAGAAACTCAGAAATGCATAAAAAATACATATAGCATTGTATATTAACGTTTTATCTTTTAATACCATAACTATACACAAATTTTGCAATAAAGTACTGTAAACACCCCATAAAAGAAAAAGAAAAAAATCGGACTTCTTCTCTGGTATAGAGGGAGGGCTGAAAGATTTTACGTGGACCGCAGGGGGACCATATTAGCTTAACGTTCAAAACTCCCATATAGGGTATATACTATCCTTATTTCCATTTTTCTTACCAGGGTCAGTAAGTCAAAATTCCAGCACACTAACCCATGCAGCTCCCGGGCCAGGGCCCCCAACCACACCGCCTGCCTCCCCATGCTTGTCTGAGTTTTATACACATCGTTGTTTCTCTCCTTGGCTCTCATTTACCCTATCAATGACATGACTGAAAAAGTTAAAGCAGAGCACCCCAGGGGTAGAACACTAGAAAACAGAAAATAGCTAAAGAGTCAGGTCTTTTCAAGGCAGTGTGGTGTGGTCAAGGGCTCACAGACTGGTTCCAATCCCAACTCCGTGACTTTTCAGCTGAGTGACCTTGGGCAAGTTACTTAACCTCTCTGTGCCTGGGTTTCATTATCTGTAAAATAGGGGAACACTAGCATCTACCTCATTGGACTTTTGTGTGCTAAATGAGTAAAGGTTTCTGTAAAGTGCTTGGAGCAGGCAATTTTTAAATTAAATTAAATTAAATTTTAATTTATTTCTCTCCCCCCCACACCCCCAGTTGTCTGTTCTCTGTGTCTACCTCCTGCGTCTTCTTTGATTCCCAGTCTGAACACCACCTTGTGTTAAGTCATTTCGTTTTTACACCATTGCTTTGATGTTGGTCTTAGCCCACTTGACCCAGGAGGAAATGGACATGGTCTTGGCCGACACTTGACCATCATCGTGCACCCAGTAGAGATCCAAGCAGAGATGAGCCCAAGGCCCTCTGACTCTAGAACCACTGTTCTTAACCATGATGGAAAGCCATTCATTGTCCTCACTTCAAAAATGGTAGAAATTGCGTTGAAAATGTTTATTTTGTCTGAAATTTTAACGGGACTTTTTAGTGGTTTCAAGGAAGCAAGTTTCTCTTCTAGCTATTGGCGGTGTTTCCCCAGAACCAAATGGTGCCATCCATAACATCATAGTCTCTTTCATTCCTTCAGCAGGTATCAGACACTGTGCCAGGCTGTGGGGATGCTTTGCAGCATGGCACAGCCCCTGTTGCAGCCCCAGCGGAGCTTACCATCTGATGAGGGACGGCAACACCAGTCAGATAGTCACCAAATGTATCATCACACTCCACCCTGAGAGCAGTGAAGGAAAAGCCCAGCGTGCTGGGAGAGTGCTTGATGGGGCCAGGGGTTGATCTGACCTGGAGTGGAGTAGGGGAAAAGGCATGCATCAGGAAAATTTTTGCCTCGAGGCGTGTAAATGAAAATTTCTTGTATGATAGAGCATCTTTTTCTACGCTTACTTCTGAGTGATTGTAAATAATGGACAAGGACTTAAATTTTACTCAGGAAAAGATGTTCAATCTTTTTGTAAGATTTGTAAGAGGTAGGCACTTCCTACCTCTTACAAGAGAATCAGAAGTCTGGAGAGAGGAAAGCTTCACCAAGAAAACTTCTGCGACTGCATAGTCCCCACGAGGGCGAAGAGTGTAAAGAATGCATCTCGAGGAAGCGGACTTGGCCCAGTGGATAGGGTGTCCGTCTACCACATGGGAGGTCCACGGTTCAAAGCCCGGGCCTCCTTGACCCGTGTGGAGCTGGCCCATGCGCAGTGCTGATGAGTGCAAGGAGGGCCCTGCCACGCAGGGTGTCCCCCGCGTAGGGGAGCCCCACGCGCAAGGAGTGTACCCCGTAAGGAGAGCAGCCCAGCGCAAAAGAAAGTGCAGCCTGCCCAGGAATGGCACCGCACACACGGAGAGCTGACACAGCAAGATGACGCAACAAAAAGAAACACAGATTCCCGTGCCGCTGACAACAACAGAAGCAGACAAAGAAGACACAGCAAATAGACACAGAGAACAGACAACCGGGGTCGGGGGGGGAAGGGGGAGGGAGGGGAGAAAAATAAATAAAAATGAATCTTTAAAAAAAAAAAAGAATGCATCTTGAGTCCAGAGTGAATAAGACATGAGGGGATCTTCGTTGATCACAGAGTCTTATAGTGCCAGGTTCTCCTTTATAAAAATGACAATTCAAATGCATTTATAGCATACTTGAGCTTTTCTTAGCAGAGTGATGTGGCTAGGAGCCCTGACTCTGGAGTCAGACCAACTCTTGGGGAAAATTGCTTGATTTCTACAGCCTCAGTTTCTACTCTATAAAACAGGCTAATAATATTCCTTACCCCAGGGCTAATGTGAAAAGTAAATGAGATGTTGCATAGGAAGTACCTTAGAATCATGCTGGACACGTGGCAAGTGTTCAATCAATTAAGAGCATAAGACTTTATCTAGGGAAGGTAAACTAAATCTGTATTTACCTCGAGATATAACATGGAAGTTAATTTCTTTCTAAATAAACATATTGCTTAAGTTGTCTCCACTCCTTTGCTTCTTTCCTACTGACCTTTCTGTTTATATCATTTAATTCTACAAACCTTCAAGAAAAAGGTCACACGATATACAGCTGCTTGGTGTTTATGTGAAAAGAGAAAGGGAATCAATATGGAAATTGAACTCTGTTCAATGTTCCCAGTGGTTATTTATAAAATATACCCAGAAGGAGAAACAGAGCTCTAAGTATAAAAACCATGTAGAAACTCCCATTTAAGGAGCCCAAGAGTGCTTTATTTTTTAATGATTATGATTGTGGAGGCTCTTGTTAAATTTTAGACTGTGGGGTGGTAGGAGACCCCAAGTGAATTTCTCCCGCAATCCCGGGGGCCCAAGTGGAGGAGGGCTCTCCTGTGTGCCTTGAGAGCCTGGCCACAACCAAAGCTGCCTCTGGAGTGGCTTCTGGCAGTGCACTTCCAGAACACCTCTCTCTCCCTCCAGAGGAGCGGTGAATCTAAAAAGAGAAGACGATTCTATGGGGGATTCTACCTACATGTGTCTCGGATGTAGGAAAGCTAGAGCCAGACTTCCGATCCTCCGAGGGCCGGAAGACAGCTCCTGCTTCCACAGGCTCCAGGGGAACAAACGTAATCATCTCCTTCCCTTGACAATGGCTGGGATGCTGCCTCTCCAAGGCAAAAATAATTACTCTCCATAATTATAATTGGCATTTGGGCAACACTTTAAAGCTACTAATTAGTTAAATGTACATGGCACCCTCGTGAGGCGGGGAAGGATCCCCAGCTCTACTTTATCCGTGGGAAATGAGTATGCAGTAGACCTCAAGCTACAGATCAAGTAAGGGTGGTGCTGGCTCCCCAGCCTACACCTGCCCCAGACCCAATACAGTGAGCTCTGGGCAACTGGCAAGGGTTGATTTTATTTTTAATTTCCCCCCTCCCCTACACCCTGTTGTTTTTGCTGTCTGTGTCCATTTGCTGTGTGATATCTATTTCTCTTTTTGTCTTCTCATTTTCTCTCCTCTAGGATTCACCAGGATTCCATCCTGGGGACCCCTGATGTGGAGAGAGGTTCCCTGTCAATTGCGCCACCCCACTTCCTACTCGACATGCTGGATAGGGCCCCCAATGGAATTCCGCTTACCTAACTTCCTAATATTAACTGTCACAGACTGGGTTCCCTGAGAAATAAAAAGTTAGACAGTTTAGCAAGTAGGGTGTTTAATAAGGGGTGACCTTGAGATAGACACTTGTGGTAGAGAAGCGAAGGAAGAAGGACTGCGAAGAAGAAAAAGCCAAGCTGCAATGCAGATTTAACATCCATGGCTGACCCCATGGGCAGCTCTGGAGGTAGAATGTGTTGAATCTGGAAGGCAAGAAGATCAGCTGAGGGGCCAAGAGATGAGGAGGGGCTGGACCAGGCAGATGGCAAGGGATGAAGAGAGTCCAAGAGTCAATTTGAAGAAAGGAGAAAAGTCAGGACTTGGTAGCAGATTAGTTTCAGAGAGGAAAAGTCAAAGATAAAACATTTTAGTGTTTGGTACTTTTTTTAAGTTATCGCATACTGAAATAATAAAACTCTTGGGATGGAGGGTTGTCCTGCCCTGGACTGGAATTTGAGTTGGCAAGTGGAGATAGCTTGTAGGCAGCTGTGTTTATAAAACCGAAGAATAGAGATCAGGATGGAAGAGGTTGGTGTGGGGGCTGTGTCAGCTCTATTTTCCATTGTCGACTGTGACAATAACTCTCATTCCATAGGCTTTTCTACTTGTGACCTTGCCTGCCCCCCTCAAGAGATGGAGCCTAATACCCCTCCACTGGGTGGGCTTGTGACTGCTTCAACCAATAAGTACAGTCAAAGCGATGCTGTATAACTTCTGAGGCTAGCAAGCAGCTTCTGCTCAGTTCTCCTGGGATGACGCCAGATGCCATGTAAAGAGTCAGACTACCCTGAGACTAGTCTGTTAGAGAGGCCCATGTACAGCAGAGGACAGCCAGCCCCCATGGCCAGCCACGTGAGTAAACTATCTTGAATATACTAAGGCCCGAGCCAATATCTGACCGCAACAGCCTGGGAGGCCTCAAGGGTAACCCGTCCAGCTGAGCCCTTCCCAAATTCCTGGCCCATGATTGTTTTAAGCCGCTAAGCACTGGGGCTGTGTAGCAATAAAAACTGGAATACAGGAGAAAAGGACTTTATCACTGTGTGGGCACAATGAGCTCTTGTCCTCCAATCTTGTTCTGCTCCACCCTACCTTGCATTTCCTACCCTGCCCCACCAACCATTTGCCTTCCGTACAGCTGCCAGGGTTCCCAGCTAATCTGATCAAATGCCTTCCCTTCTTGAAAACCTCCCATGGCTCCAAATGGCCTGCACAGATCCTTAAATTTCAGTATGCGTTGAAAGGGCAGATCCAAGAATTTACTTTTGAAAACAAGCTACAGCAGTAGATTTTAATTATGACCCAAGCTGACAAGCCTACAGGATACAGTCCTTCACAACCGAATATTCTACTCTGCCTTTTGTTATATCTAAAACTCTCAGCACCACTCTCAAAAGGACAATGACCTTTGCAGAACTTCTGTAGCTTCTATTCTTATCTACCAGCCTTCCTTGGTTGAGCTTTAATTCTATAATTTGTATTATGACGACAATCTCATTCTCATTCTTGATATATAAACATATAAAATTGAACCTGTAAATTAGTATTTTACGTAACATGGTTTTAAATATGCATGTGCATAGAATTTATACATTTAATAGTAGTAGTAAGAAAAAAATACCTTCACATAAAATTACCTCCCTCACCATCCCCTTCTGTGTTCTGAGACGATCTGATACCCTGTCTCCTCGTTGAAAACCACTAGTTTAGCCAGCCAGGGCTCCCTGAAGGTGCCTTGTTCAAGTTATTCTGACTGGAAGGCTTTTTATACTTTCGGCAAATATTTACAGAAGATTTAGCATGTGCCAGGCACTGTGCTATGCAATGTATCCCCTCCCATAGGGAAGTAACTTATTCTTTCTTTGAGGACTACAGGCCCTGAGTTCAGGCTTCTACCACAGCCTCATCCCTCCATAAGGTAGTTAGTTGTCTCCTGCAATGGCTGTGCAGCGTCTTAGATCAGGAACTGTATCTTGTTCATCTTTGCATCCCAGTCCTTGGCACAGTGCCTGATACCTAGGAACTCAATTAATGTTGATGAATGAGTTAATAAATGGATGATGATAGCCCAGTGTCTGGCACATCACAGATGATCAATAAGTATTTGTTGAAACGAAATTAAATGGAAAGCATGGATCACAGAAACAAAGACAGAATTCTAAGAGGGAGGGATTGTTGAACACTGTCAAAAAATACCAAAGGATCAAGGATGGTGAACACTGAAAAAAGAAAAGAAAATATTAGATTTGACAAAAAGGAAGGTTAAGTCCCAGAATAAATAGCAATCGACCAAACATTCATCACAAACCCAACAAGTGAAGATCAGTGTCTACTTGCCCTCAGAGTATTCACTGTACATCTTTAGATCCAGTTACTGGGAAAGTGCCTTTGAACCCTGCAAGTTAATTATACCATACTCTACACTAACCAGCTAGTTTAAATTAGCTGCTAAAAAATAGCTATCAAAACTTTAAAAATCTCCCACTCACATATTTTATCATACAACTGTCTTTTCCTTGAAAAGATGGGAGCACTAGCTTACATATTATCATTGCAGATAATTCCTCCATCCATTCATTCATTGAGCAAGTATTTATTGTGCTACATACAATGTTCAGCAGACTACATTCTTCAGCTAATGGTGTGGCATCTATTTGTAGAGCTTGTACTCATCGCTCCATTATTTAAACCTTAACTCCTAGACCTGCCTGGATTCCCAGGGCAGCTTAAGTACTGGGAAATTCTTCCTAGGATCCATTTAGAATTCTTCCTATTTGCTGCTTCCAGGAATAGCACAAGCATGGACAGTCAGGGTGTTTCCCTAGAATATAAACACTGCCCAGAGTGTGTCCTGGGGAACTCTGATTTACACTTTGCAGTCCAATTAGTGGAGGGTTTCCTCCTGGCAGGAATTCCCAGTCTTTTTTTTTTTTTTTTTTTTCAATTTTTTATCTATTTCTCTCTCCTTCCACCACCCCCCCACCGCCCAGTTGTCTGCTCTCTGTGTCCATTCGCTGTGTATTCTTCTGTGACTGTGTCTATCCTTATCAGCAGCACAGGAATCTGTGTTTCTTTTTGTTGTGTCCTCTTGTTGTGTCAGCTCCCCGTGTGTGCGGCACCCTTCCTGGGCAGGCTGCACTTTCTTTCGTGCTGGGCGGCTCTCCTTACGGGGTGCACTCCTTGCGCGTGGGGCTCCCCTACGCGGGGCAGGCACTCCTTGCACGCATCAGCACTGTGCATGGGCCAGCTCCACAAGGGTCAAGGAGGCCCGGGGTTTGAACCGCGGACCTCCCACGTGGTAGGTGGATGCCCTAACCACTGGGCCAAGTCCACTTCCCCCCAGAGTCTTTTATATGCAAAGGTTCATGTGGGTTGGGAGGAACACTTGGAGAATATGGTATGCTTTTTAACTCATGTGGCTTTTTTTCTGGGCATCCTTTTGGAGGATATTGGAAAACACAGCCATGAATTATGTCCATTCATTCATTCACTTAACAAAAAATTTTGTGTGCCAATTATGTGCCAGGCAGTGTTTTGGGAACTGTGGATTAAAGAGTGAGAAACCAGACACAAGCCCTGTCCTTAGGAAGACTTTTGGGGATGGAGAGGTATGATTAAAATTCATTATATTGTAAATCAAATAATCACAACAAAGGTAAAAATGTAATTGTGACAGATGCAGTGAAGAGGAAGCACATGACACGGTCAGTGAGAGCCTAAAACGGAGGGCTGCAGCGTGGTCGGGGAAGGCTGCCCTGAGGAAGCTGACCTGAAGCTGATCTCTGAAGGAGTAAGAGGTTGTGTGGTGATGGGGGTGGAGAAGAGCACACGTCCTCAGATGTGAGGGAGCTCAGTGAGCTTTCAGGACAGAAAGGCCAATGAGGGGAATGGGGAGCAAGATGGGGCTAGAGGGGTGGGGATGGCCACATCATGTAGGGCCTTAGAGGCCATGTTAGGAAATACTGTCCTTATCTGAGGAGCAATGAGAAGACATCGGATTTATGTACTGAAAAGATCACTCAGGGGAGTGGGGGGCATATGGGGACCTCATATTTTTTTAATGTAACGTTAAAAATTAATTAAAAAAAAAAAAAGATCATTTAAGTCACCGCTTGGAGAAGTGATTGGGAGTGGGCCAGAGTGGATCCAGGTAGACTGTTGAAAAGGGTTTTGAAGTGATCCAGTCAAGGGATAATGGTAACTTGGCCCACAATGATGGTGATGGAAGGCATGCTGAGAAGCATTCATTCTCATAGGTCTAGATCGAGTTCTTTCTCTACAAAAGAGCTGCACCCACAAAGTTAGCTTTATAACAACACATTGACCCCCATTAACTTTACCAGAAATCTCCCTTGGGCATGTGAGGGATTGGGGTGGAAGAGGGAGTAGCTTCTCTCACCTCCTTTCATTCAAGCAAAGCATTATGAGGAAACATTTGCCCTTGGTTTAGAGATGCTCTCTGGAGCCACCCCATTCTTGGCCTGCTTTCCCAGATCACTACAAGGATCTACTACAGGGACCTAAAGAGAGTCTGGGACTGGAGGTCTGGCCAGAGTCAGAATTTGAAGCAGAAGAAGCTGGATAATGAAGTTCTCTGCTTCTCGCTGGATTACTCCTCCTACCTCCAACCCCCATCAAATGCCCATTCCACAGTGTGGTGGATTTTACTCAGTAGAAGGAAAATGATTTTATTAAAGTTAATTCATAGGGGAAGAGAGGGAGGAAACAATAAATACCTATTAAACATTCATTCACTACACTAAATCCACCCAGCTACCTAGCTGAGGTGGGTACTTATTTTTCAGGATGAAGAAAGTGAGGATGAGGAAACGTAAATATCAAAGTTAGGCTTCTATGAAGTGGAGGGTCATTCACACCTGGGGAGATGTTGTTGGGCAAAAAAGCTTCCCTGGTGCTATCCTGAGTAACTTTGGAAATTATGGAGGGAAACAATTCTGGTCAGAAACAATTCTGGGGAAACGGACTTGGCCCAGTGGTTAGGGCGTCCGTCTACCACATGGGAGGTCCGCGGTTCAAACCCCGGGCCTCCTTGACCCATGTGGAGCTGGCCCATGCGCAGTGCTGATGCGCGCAAGGAGTGCCCTGCCACGCAGGGGTGTCCCCCGCGTAGGGGAGCCCCACACGCCAGGAGTGCGCCCCGTAAGGAGAGCCGCCCAGCGCGAAAGAAAGTGCAGCCTGCCCAGGAATGGTGCCGCCCACACTTCCCGTGCCACTGACGACAACAGAAGCGGACAAAGAAACAAGACGCAGCAAATAGACACAGAGAACAGACAACCAGGATGGGGGGGTGGCAGGAATTAAATAAATAAATAAATCTTTAAAAAAAAAAAAAAGAAAGAAACAATTCTGAAACCACTATAAATGTGATTGAACAATTAAGTAAGTGAATGGCAGATGTTGGGAGGCAGGTTTCTCACTATTTTCGTGGGTTGGTATAGATAAGTAAGGGGAAGAAGTTAGAAGCATCCATGTGATAATGGATTAGAGTTGGAAGTATCAGTATGAACTCATATTTACCTTAATACAGACACACGTTCAAATATAGATATATTTATAGATATGTGTATATACATGGGTAAGTATATACACATATATCTCCTTGCTCTATCAGCTAAGAGGGCCTAGAAGCAATGACACCTTAGTAGCAATAAGTATACCTAACACCCAGATTTTGGTTTCTTTTTTTTTTTAAGATTTATTTTTTATTTCTCTCCCCTTCCCCGCACCTTTTCCCTCCCCAGTTGTCTGCTCTCTGTGTCCATTTACTGTGTGTTCTTCTGTGTCCACTTTGTATTCTTGTCAGAGGCACCTGGAATCCGTGTCTCTTTCTGTTGTGCTATCTTGCTGTGTCAGCTCTCTGTGTGGGCGGCGCCATTCCTGGGCAGGCTGCCCTTTTTTCGCGCTGGGCGGTTCTCCTCACAGGGCGCACTCCTTGTGCGTGGGGCTCCCCTATGTGGCGACAACCCTGCGTGGCAGGGCACTCCTTGCGTGCATAGCACTGCACGTGGGCCAGCTCATCACATGGGTCAGGAGGCCCAGGGTTTGAACCTTGGACCTCCCAAGTGGTAGGTGGACGCCTTAACTGTTGGGCCAAATCCGCTTCCCCCAGATCTTGGTTTCTAATACCATTCTCCAATAAAAGGAAGCAGGGCTCCTTGGAGAAATGGATGGTTCTAAGATTGGGCAGGAAGCATAAAATGATAAGGGAGCATCTAATAATTTCAGAAAATAATAATGTGCTCAAAACAAAAACATGTCAAAGGTATATAGGAGCCAACTGAAGAGTTCCCAATGGCTAAAGCTGGAATGATTTGAGCATTAAAATAGTGTCAGATTATAACCCAAAGTATAAAATAAGTACCCATGAGTCCATACTGATATAAATTATTGCATAAATAATAGTGAGAATAGACAAATCTCTCATGCAGAAGAGTTCCAATAATTTATATAGATAGCCTTTAAGGAGTTGGAGCATAGCTCTCCATCCTTTAAACATGGGCTGTGCATAGTGACTTTCTTCCAAAGAGTATACTATGGGAGAGGAAAGAAAAAGATTAACTTCACAGTGGAGAACTCTAACAAACACTACCTCTACCCAAGTGACCAAGGTCAATATCAACAGTGGTAAGTCATGTTGACTGTATATAGCCTTGTGATAATGTTTGTGAAGCCCAAAAAGAAAGAGTATGTTTGTAAACTAAGTTATTCTTCTAGGTGTGATACCCTTTCATTATATTTGATTCAGTTGAGGAGCCCTTGATTAAATTACCTGTTAAGACTAGGACTTTGATTCAACCACGTCAGTAAGGCATGACTCAGTTTGCATCTTCACCCCTTTGGTGGACCAATATAAATGGACACTCATTCAAGAAGACACAGGAGAAGAGAGAGTTCTGTCAATTTTGATCCTGGGGCCCCAGGGAGAGATGAGGCATTCACTTGATAGTTTGCAGCTGGCATTGTGAACAGACTAAAAGAGCTGAGACTGAAATAGAAAGTCCAGAAAGAAATGAACCTATACCAGGAGAGAGAGGAAGCCCAGAGGGGAAGGCTCTTGCTTCAACATGTGGCAACTGATTTTGGTGAGAAAGCAACCGTGAGTTGTACTCTTTAGGGCCTTGTAACGGTAAGCTTTAACACCAAATGAATACCCTTTATAAAAGCCAACAGGTTTCTAGTACTTTGCTTCAGCACCTCTTTGACTGACACCTTGAGATGAGGTGATGACAATGGTGCCTTACCTCTGTGATCTTCCTCCCCAAACAATGTAACCCCAGTGTAATTACATGTAAACAACTGAAAATCCCAACTAAGAGATATTCTACACAATGTCTGACAAGAAATCCTCACAATTGTCAGTGTCATCAAAACCAGGGGCAGTCTGAGAAACTGTCACAACCAAGTAGAATCTAAGAAGACCTGACAACTAAATGTCATGAGTGGGATTCTGGAACATAAAAAAGGGAAAAACTGAAGAGGTCAGAATAAAGTATGGACTTCAATTAGCAATAATGAATCAATATTGGTTCATTGATTCTGACAAATGTACTGCCCTAATATAAGATTAATAATATAAGATTAATAAGAGGAGAAACAGGGTGTGGGGGTATACAAGAACTCTGCATTATCTTCACAATAATTCCATAAAGGTAAAACTGTCCTAACATTTTTAAAGAGTTAAAGCAGCAGCAGCTTCCCTGGTCCTCCAGAGAGTCCTGGCTGCCTAGATTGCACTGAGGAGCTGTGGTCTTAGGGGTCCTCTTGAGCAGGTTAGTTGAGGGAAAGGGGAGTTACAGCTGAGACCTGGCAGAAAACATGGCCACAAAACACAAGGCCATGAAACCATGCCTGGAAAACCTGAGGGGAAGGCTGCTGCCAAGAACAAAGCCGGAAAGACCTTGTAAGACCCCCGGCCACAGATCCCATTTGGAATGAGGTCCCATTGGCAGTCAAGGGGAGGCCCCAGATACCTTCAAACAAAAGGCCTCACTACTGGACTCCTGAGAGCTAACAGCAGGCAACCAATCAGAACAGCAAATAGCTGGGGCCCCTCCCCAACATTACATAGGGAGAGGAGGAAAGACTTTAAAAAGGCCTGACCTGGGACCCACGTGCACAACTCACAGTGCAGCATGCCTGTGGTCGGTGACTAAGACTGTGTACTCTTTTCTTGTTTCTTAAACTCTTTAATCCCTTGCCTACCCTGTGGTGCGTCCTTCAATTCTTTTATGCAACGTAAGCCAAGAATCTAGAAGCCCAGAACCCAGAGCCTCCGGCCAGGACTCTCAAGGCTGTTCTGGCCCAGCCTGATGAGGTAGCTAATTGTACATGGTTGGAGACTTCCCAGCTCAGCATCTAAAGCCCAGTGTTGTCTCCAGCCTAGCACCCACCTGTCCTTTATCTTAAGTGACTACAGCTTTGTTTTCTGGCAAAGCTGGAGAGATCATAGGGGTCATCTTGCTGTCTGCAAGAATTCTTCCTACATATCTGAAAACATCTCAAACAAGAGTCACTTAATTCTATCCTCAATCACACTAATTATTAGGATCACAGATACAACTCTCCCATCCCTAAGCCTCTGGGATCCTTAGAGTTTAGACACCATATAACAACTCACTCGTAAAAATTCCTCACATTCTTATAGTTTACATACTGTCTCATTTCCTCATAACAGCTTCAGTTTGCAAAGACGTAAGTGATTTGCTCTAGCTTACAGAGTAAGGAAATTCAGGGTCAGCATTCTTTGTGTAACATTGCTTGGAACTTAATCAGAATTCTACACTCTGTATTTCTGTAATGTCTGAAATTTTACAGTGACCACATAGGTCTCTGATGACAAATTCCCAAGTCCACACTGAGCTCCCCTTTCACTAAACTATGACACTTGACTTTTCTTAGTACACATTTTAATACTTCATTAATTTTAAGTGTACTTGGTATTTATCCAACCCAAGAAAATTGTGGGTTGGAATAGTGTCATACAATTTCTTTTTGTATTTCACTGTGCTGGGCACATAGACCCTACTTATAAAGTGATTGATTGAGTAGCTAAAGGAGTGTAAGATTTAAAAAATTTCATGGAAATAATGCTTTTACTCATGCTACACACACACATACACACACACACACACACAAACACAAACATTTGCAGAAAAACCATTTTCCCACTAGATGATTTTGCAGCTGTGTTGAGGGACTGTGTTGCCCCAGTTTTCTCTTCTGGCTGAGAGCGGGCCCACAAAGATGGTTGGCAAGATCTCAGAAATTGAAGCATATGTGCCACAGACTTTATGTGCTGAACATACCAGGAAAATAGGTGAATCTAGTATTTTTTGTCCACTATTGGTGACAGAAGCACTCATATTTCTTCAAATTTATAAAACATGTTTTGGGTTTTTTATAATTTTATTGTGGTAAAAATATATAACATAAAATTTGCCATTTCAACCATTTTCAACTGTAAAAATCAGGGAAGCAGACTTGGCCCAGTGGTTAGGGCGTCCGTCTACCACATGGGGGGTCTGCGGTTCAAACCCCGGGCCTCCCCGGGGTTTGTGCTGATGAGCGCAAGGAGTGCCCTGCCACACAGGGGTGTCCCCCGAGTAGGGGAGCCCCACGCGCAAGGAGTGCCTCCCATCAGGAGAGCCGCCCAGCAAGAAAGAAAGTGCAGCCTGCCCAGGAATGGCGCTGCCCACATGGAAAGCTGACGCAGCAAGATGATGCAACAAAAAGAAACACAGATTCCCCTGCCGCTGACAACAACAGAAGCGGACAAAGAAAGAAGACACAGTAAATAGACACAGAGAACAGACAACCAGGGTGGGGGGTGGGGAGAAGGAGAAATAAATAAATAAATCTTAAAAAAAAAAATCAGTGGCATCAAACACATTCATAGTTTAGTACAACCATCACCACCACTCATTACCAAGAGCCTTCTATTACCCCAAACATAAGTCCTACAGACATTAGACATTACCTCCCCACTCCCCCTTCCCCCAGCCCCTGGTAACCTCTATACTACTGTCCCCATGAATTTGCCTAGTCTACAGATTTTATATAAATGGAATAATACAATATTTGTCCTTTGTCTCTGGCTTATTTCACTTAGCATGATGATCTCAAGGTTCATCCATGTTGTAGCATGTATCAGACCTTCATTCCCTTGTATGGCTGAATAACATTTCATTGCAATGGCTACACCACATTTTGTTTATCCATATGGAATATACTCTCAAGAGCTCTTTAAATTGGGATTTCCACCAGAAACAGAGAACAGCAAGAGGATTTTACCTAATACACAACAAGGAGCTGCAGATCAAATTTTTATTGCCTCTGACTTTAGAAGCTTTGTTCAATAATTGAGAGTCCCTAAATCCCCATCTCCTTTGCAAGACACCTAATTTTTGCATCTAAACTGCCTGTAATCAAATGAAATATCCTCTTGTGAGTGCTATAAACTATGGAGGTTAAAGCACCACTCTTAAAACAGGCAAGCACGAACATAGTTATTATGTATTTCCCCATTACATTAATGGTCTATAGACTTGTTTAGACCATTTGTTATAAAAATTCTCCCAGCCAAAGTATTTTATCTGTTCACAGAAAGAAGGGAAGAGGGAAGCGGACTTGGTCCAGTGATTAGGGCATCCACCTACCACATGGGAGGTCCACGGTTCAAACCCTGGGCCTCCTTGACCCGTGTGGAGCTGGCCCATGCTCAGTGCTGATGCACGCAAGGAGTGCTGTGCCACGCAGGGGTGTCCCCCGCATAGGGAAGCCCCATGCTCAAGGAGTGAGCCCCATAAGGAGAGCCACCCAGTGCAAAAGAAAGTGCAGCCTGCCCAGGAATGGCGCAGCACACACGGAGAGTTGACGCAGCAAGATGACGCAACAAAAAGAAACACAGATTCCCGGGCCGCTGACAGCAACAGAAGTGGACAAAAACAAGAACATGCAGCAAATGGACACAGAGAACAGACAACTAGGGGTGGGGGGGAAAGGGGCGAGAAATAAATAAAAAATAAATCTTAAAAAAAAAAAAGGGAAGAATGGACACTGGTTAGGCAACCAGCAGAATCACCCATAATATGTAAGGGTGACTTAAAAATTAAATGCTTTCCACAGATTGGGAAATCAAAACCCTCCAATTACACATATTATTCTTAAATATTTGTAAAATATATTCAATCTATAAACCTTAGTTTCATTACCTGAAAAAAGGGTACTATAAGTGTACGTATCTCCTGGGGTTGTGGTAAGGGTGAAGTAAGCTAATGTGAGGGAAGCTTTGCCAGAGGATCTGATATGTAGTAGGTGCTCAATAAATGCTGGCTTTTATTATTATTATCTACTGATAAATGGATTAAGTAATACAATTTATTTGTTAAGATTTCTTCTTGTGGTAAGAAGGAGCTGCTGCTGGAGGGCCAGGATATTTCCAACAACCCGGTCAGATGGGATACGGTGGAAAGCGCCCCAACATGGCAGTCAGTGCATCTGTGTTCTGTCCCATGCCTTGCAGATCCATGTATCAGATTAGGAAAGTCTCAGAATAGAGAATTACAGGATTTTACAGGGGTAGGTTCTGTCTAGAGAATCTAGGACTCCAGAATGGCTCTACTGCTCCTTTCCCTTAGATTCTACTCCCTCTTCCTTTAAAACCAAACAGAACAAAGACTAGAATTAGCCTGAGTGCTAGTTTCTTAATCTGCAATTAAAATAATCAATTTGCCCTGGCTCATATGATTACCATGAGGATCAAATTAGATCATATAAGTGAAACCAGGAAATGACACATTTTAATTGAATCTTACTAAGTGCCAAGAGCTTTACATGCATTATGTCACATAACTCCCCCAACAAGTAGGTGCAAAGGAGACAGGTGATTTACCCCGATTCTGCTCTCCTCCTTTTCCTCAGATAAAAAGATCTCTGATTTTTAGCTGGATCAAAATAAATAAAGTCTATGTTTCCCAGACTCTCTTGCAGCTAAGCGTGACCAGATGTCTACATTCTGAGCAATAAGATATGTAGAATTGTTGTGTGCTATTTCCAGGTGATGTCTTAAAAGGGCATGCTGTTCCTACTTGCCTAACTTCCTGATGGCTGACTGAAATGCACACTTGATGGCTGGAACTTGAAAAGCTTTATCAGAGACTGATGCAGTATAAAAAGGATTGCAGAGCCACAAAATAGGAGGAAATTATCCATTCCTTTGAAGTTTTGAACCATTTAGAGTTAAGTTGGTGATAACATGACCCTTTTCCTTTAAATGTTTCAGAATGTGTTTCTGAAATCAAAGACATTCACCTACATAACCTCAGAACAATTACCGAAATCAGGACATCCATATATTACTATTAACTAATTCACAATAGATACTCAAATTTCATTGGCTGTCCGAATATTGTCCTTCATAGCTTCCTTCCCCCAGCCTAGGATAAAATAGAGGAGCAAGGGTTGCATTTAGTTGAAATGCTTCTGAAGCAGGCTAATAAGATAGGGAATTAATAGATGGATCTGGAACCTGGCAGAGAGTCCATATGGACATCAGAAACCTCCAAGATGGCTGCTGGAAGACCCCCACCCCCAAAATTCTGCTATCTAGAACAAAGACTCCTTCCTGGGAACAAGGAAAAGCCCCGGATGTTCCCTTTATCATTGGGTCCTCACTAAGGGATTGACAGGTGGGGTAATTAATCCAAACAGCAAACAGCTGGAGCTCCCTCCCCTGCCATTAGCAGAGGGGCAGAATAATTAACACTTTAAAAGCCAGGCACAAACCTGAGTGTGGGCTTTCGCCCTGTTCTTGTGCCTGCGGACCTGTCCTGCCCTCCGTGCGCCACTGTCACCATTTTTCCTCTGCCACGTGGCCACACAAGTAAACCTGGGAATTTATATTCTATAATGGGGAATTATAGCTTGTAAATCAGCCCTCTTCATCCCTTTTCACTACCTGGAACCCTTGCTCTGTTATTTCTGTTATTTTCTCCCATTTCTCTTCCCTCCCTACCTGAATAAATTACTGGCTTAACTCACCTGGCGTGCTTTTGAAATTCATTTCTGCAGCATAGCCAAGAACCTAGATAAAATCCAGTAACACTTCTTTAGTCTACAAAACACATATTTATGATTTAAAACTTTCAGTAAACTAGGAATAAAGAGAATTTTCTTAACTTAAGGATACAAACACACAAACAAGAAAAAACACCTTTAATAAACTCATCCTAAATGGAGACACATTAGAAGCATTCCTTTTAAAATGAGGACTAATACAAGACCTCTCACTATCACCCTTTCTATCAACATTGTGTCAAAGATTCTAATTAGCAAAAGAACAGAAAAAATTAAAATCAAAGGGATTGGAAAGGAAGAAATGCTCTTATTATTTGTAGGTAATATGATTGTTTACACAGAAAACCCAAAGGGATCTATACAGTAGATTAATATAAAGAACAGGAAAGTTTAAGCAGATGCATTTTTAAATCACTGATAACAAACAAATAGAAAGCTTAACTCAAAAAAAACAAACCACTATTAGCAACAAAAATGATAATAAAGGGCATGCAAGCGTACCCATAAAATAAAAATTTTCCTGAAGGAAATTAAATGAGATCTAATTAAACAGAAAGACACCCCTATTCACTTAAAATAAGACAATTTCATAAAGATATCACTTTTCTTAAATTAATTCATAGATTTTATAGGATCACAATCATAAGACACCTGTTCATGGAACTTGACATGTTGATTCTAAGATTTATAAGAACAAAACTTTAATATAGTTGAATACTGACAGCAAGGGTGAGGGAAGTGAGGATTTAAGACACAAAAAGTGAGAACTATAAAAGAAAAGATTGATAAATTCAATCTTATTTAAATTCAGAACTTGTGTTAGTTAAAAAACAAAACAAAACGAAACGAAACAAAACTTAAGACTTGCGGGAAGATGGTGAACTAGAAAGACACGGGACTTCCTTCTCTCCCAGAAAAAAATAGCTAGAGGACAGGCAGAAACGGCTTGGAAAAAAAATCTTGTAGGGTTTAGGACACAGGCAAAGGCTGGATAACCCCGCACCATTGTTTGCCTGGGAGCCAGCTCAGTACTAAGGAGATTCGACCTCTCAATCTCCCTCTCTACTAACCGGGAGTGATTGTTGAGGATGCAGAGAGCAGTAGAATTACTTCCTACCGGGAGAAAGGGAAGGGCCACCAGCGAAAGCTGGAGAACCGTCTCTGAGAAAGTGTGAACTACAAGGCTCTTAGCCTCCACGTAGTAAGTACTGTCATAGTGATCCAGTCTGTGTTGCAGCAAACGCACTCCGACCAGGCACTGAACTAAGAGGGCTGCCAAAGAGTGCCATCTGCTGGTAGACCAAGGAAGTGCATATGTGGAAATTAAGAATAAATGAGAGGCTCTCTCCGGCCTTTATAGCCTCCCTCCCCAAGGCCCTAGGAAGTGGGTCTGCAACCCATCACTAGGTCCAGAACCCAGTTTTGAGCAGCTAACAGGGACAATCCTAATGATCCAGGTTGAACCAAGAATCAAAGAGCAGCAGTAACACACAGTCTCCTTCCATTAAATCCCAATGAAAGAGAAATTGAGCATCTGAGTAAACTACCATCACCATCCTAATCAGATGCCTAGACAAAATATATCAAAGCCCCAGAAGAGGTGCAGGATTTGAGACTAATTGAGAGGCACACAAATTTCCAAAATTAAATTAATGAGTTGAAAGACAATATGGCTAAAGAGCTAATAAACATCAAGAAAACACTGAACGAGCACAAAGAAGAATCTGAAATCCTTAATAGAAAAGTAACAGCTCATGGGAATGAAAGACACAATGGGTGAGATTAAAAACACATTAGAGAGGTATAACAGCAGACTCAAAATGACAGAAGAAAGAATAAGGGATACCAAATACAGAAGAGCTGAAATTGAAGAGAACAGAGAGAGAAAAGAATGGAAAAAACTGAACAGGGGGCTCAGGGAGTTGAATGACAACATGAAGGGCAACAACATAGGTGTCATGGGAGTTTCAGAAGGAGAAGGAAAAAGGGGCAGAAAGAGTATTTGAGGAAATAGCTGAACATTTCCCATCTCCCACAAAAGAAATGAACTTACATGTCCGAGAAGTGCACTGTACCCCAATCAGAATAAATGCGAGTAGACCTGCTTCAAGATACATATTACTGAGAATGTCAAATGTTAAAGATAAAGAGAAAATTTTGAGAGCAGCAAGGGAGAAGCAACCATCACATACAAGGGATGCCCAGTAAGACTTAGTGCAAATTTCTCATCAGAAACCATGGAGGTGAGAAGACAGTGGTATGATACAATTAGGATACTGAAAGAGAAAAACTGCCAGCCAAGAATTCTGTATCCAGAAAAACTGTCCATCAAATATGAAGGTGACTATAAAATAGTCACAAACAGAAACTAAGAGAGTTCATAAAATAGAAACCACCTTTGCAGGAAATACTACAGGAAGCCTTAGAGACTGAAAAAGACAGGAGAGGCCTGGAGGCTCTATAGAAGAAAGAATAGCATAAAGGATAACCGAAAGTGTAAAAAGACAGACGAAAATATGATATGACATATGAAAACTAAAGAATAAAAAGGTGGAAGTAAATAAGGCATTTACAGTAATATCATTGAGTGTGAATGGATTAAACTCACCAATCAAAAGATATAGGCTGAAAGAATGGATTAAAAACATGAGCCATCCATATGCTGCTATTAAGACTCACCTTTAACCCAGGGATTCAAACTGGCTGAAAGTGAGATTGTCCATTCAAATAGTAACCAAAAAGGGGTAGGTATACTAATATGGGATAAAACAGACTTTAAATGCAAAAAAGATATAGAAGGTCATTACATATTAATAAGAGGAACAATCCACCTAGAAGATATAAGAGTCATAAATATACCTATGCATCTAATCCCAAAATATATGAGGCAAACTGGTAAAATTGAAGGGAGAAATAGACATCTCTACAATAATTGCTAGACTTCAACACATATTACATATTAATAAAAGGAACAATCCACCTAGAAGATATAATAGTCATTAAATATACTGTGGTGTATTCAGCTGTAAGAAGAAAAGAAGTCGTAAAGCATATGACAATATGGATGACGCTGGAGGACACTGTTGAGTGGAATCAAGCTAGACAGAAACGAAAAAATACTGTATAACTGCATTACTATGAACTAAATATATTGTGTAACATATTGTATGATTCCATTGATATAAAATGTAACTATATACTAATTTATAAAGATGACATTTAATTAGTGGTTATGTAGTGCTAGGGAAGGCATGCTAAGTAAGGGGTGTGGAGTTTTTCTTTTTGGAATAATTAAAAAGTTATAAAATTTTTTGTGATGATGAATGCACAATATTGCAATTATACCAAAAGTCATTGATTACATATTTTAGATAAATCATATGGTATGTGAACATATCTTAATCAAACTGTTTAATAAATAAATAAATAACTGTGCAAGACTAGTCAGAAATACCAGCTATGTTCAACAGGGACAACAGAGAGAGAGGCTGAGAGGTGAAGAATTTTCTTGTTTGTTTTTGTTATTATTAAAATGACAATGCTCTAATAACGATTGAAATGATGAATGCACAACTATATGTTTATACCAAATACCATTAATTGTACACTTTGGACGAACTGTATGTTTTAATAATACACATCAATAAAATTGATGTTATTTTAAAAAAGCAGAGAAAAATATAATAACATGTTGCCAACTGATGAGAATTAAACAAGAGAAAGGAGCCAGAACTGTCGGAGTAAGGCCCTCCATGGAGGGAGAGTTGATGGGATTTTCTGAGCAAATGGACGTGCTGGCATAGAATGAAGGTAGAATATATGTGTGTAGATGAAGGAGTAGATATGGTGGCAGAAGCAGAAGAGAGTTCTTTCCTATTGCTTTTTCTTTTCAGAGAAATAGGAAGGAAGGTCATTAGGTGGAAGTGAGGGTAGGGATGGAGGTGGTAGACAGTTTGAGGATAGAGCAGAGGTGAAGTAGTCATTTTGGAGAGTGAGATGTTGTATAAGGTAGGTAAATATAGTAGGATTGTAGGAAAACCCTAATGGCTCCCTTTTTTTTTTTTTAAGATTTATTTTATTTCTCTCCCCTTCTCCCCCCGCCCTGGTTGTCTGTTCTCTGTGTCTACTTGCTGTGTCTTCTTCTTTGTCAATTTCTGTTGTTGTCAGCGGCACGGTAATCTGTCTCTTTTTGTTGCATCATCTTGTTGTGTCAGCTCTCCGTGTGTGCGGCACCATTCCTGGGAAGACTGTACTTTCTTTTGTGCTGGGCAGCTCTCCCCATGGGGCGCACTCCTTGCGCGTGGGGCTCCCCTATGTGGGGACATCCCTGCATGGCAGGGCACTCCTTGCGTGCATCAGCACTGCACGTGGGCCAGCTCCACACGGGTCAAGGAGGCCCGGGGTTTGAACCGTGGACCTCCCATGTGGCAGACGGACACCCTAACCACTGGGCCAAGTCTGCTTCCCCCTAATGGCTCCCTTGACATTAGTGATTATGAATTTCAAGTAAGACTAGTGGGCATGCCTATTACTTTCTTCATGTGTGTTCAAATCTGTGAGTATAGGTGGAGGGTTGGTTTTAACCAGGGTAAGGTTTTCACTGGGTGAAATCAATGACAGAGAGGTGCATGGTTGTTGAATATGCATGCAAAGGAGTGTTTATAATGCTGGACTGTAGAATCTAATCTGGGTAAGGAGATACTGTGAAAAAGTGGAAGAATAAATGGATTGTTTGACCTGATGGAGTTGGATTATTGTTGGAGTTGGGGGGTTAGAAGGAGTGAACTAGAAAGATAGGAGGTGATATTCAGGAAATGGGATATTTCAGTTGACATTATGAAGAGGTTATGTCACTGGTAATGACTAGACCGAAGAGTATTACCATAGCAATTTTTCATGTATTATGCATATGAATCCTGTCAGTCTGTGGTGTGTCATCTTTTGCTTTTGATGGCTTTTACATCACAGAATTGTTTAATTTTAATATAATCAAATGGAAGGTCTACGCTTAAGAATCTTAAACAAGATATCCTTCCCTACCCTGGGGAGAAAAAAAACTTAAATGAAAAGATAAGCCACAAACTAGAAGATATTTGCAACACATAGACCCAATAAGGATTACAATGGGGAATATATGAAAAAAGCCCATGTATCAGTAAGGAATATATAACTCAAAAGACAACTTATGGAATGGGAGGACATATTTGGAAACCAAGCATTTGGTAAGGGTTTAATATCCAGAAGATACAAAGAACTCTTACAACTCAACAACAAAAAGACAAACAATCCAATTAAAAAATGGGCAAAGACTTGAATAGAAATTTTTCCAAAGAAGATATATAAATGGCCAATAAGCACATGAAAAGATGTTCAACATCTGTTGGTGGTTTGAGATTATTTCTGAATTCCAAAAGAGAAAGAGAGAAAGAGTATGTTCATAAACTAATCTGTTCCTCTGGGGGTAGTACCCTTTGGTTGTATTAAATTCAGTTGAGGGGCCTTTGATGAGATTACCCATTAAGATTGCTTTTAGGGCTTTTTTTGATTCAACCGTCAACAGGGCATGACTCAGGTTGAGTTCCTGGCCACAGGCTGGGTCTGATATAAAACGGACAGTCACTGACACACAGGAAAAGAGAACTCTTTTCTTTTAGTTGGTACTGGGGATTGAACTTGAGACCTTGTACATGTGAAGCAGGCACTCAACCACTGAACTACATCCCCTCCACAACTTTCCTTTTTGATCCTGACATGTGACCGAAGGAAGGCTCAAACAGCTAAAGCTCCAGGAAGAGATAAACCCTTGTGTCAGCTTCCAGCTGACCTTGGGAAGAGAGCAGAGACTGATATAGGAAGTCCTGAGAGACAAGTCCTATGCCAGCCTGCCGTGGAAATCGGGAAGAAAGAGAGCAGTGGAGCCTCAAGAGGAAGATGAAGCCCAGAGGGGAAGGCAGAGAAAGCCAGACATTGGAGACCATCTTACTTCAACACGTGGCAACTGATTTTGTTGAGAAAGCAACCTCAAATTGGACTTTTTATGGCCTTGTAACAATAAGCTTTTACCCCAAATAAACACCCTTTATAAAGCCAACAGATTTCTGGTCCTCTGCATCGCCAGCCTCTTTGGCAGACTAATACAACATCATTAGCCATTAGGGAAAGGAAAATCAAAACCACAGTGACATACCACTTCACACCCTCTAGAATGGCTATTACTAAAATAATGGAAGATATTAAGTGTTGGCAAGATGTAGAAAAACAGAAACATTGTTGGTGGGAATGTAAAATGGTGTTGCTTCTGTGGACAACAGTAGTGGTTCCTCAAAAGGTTCAACACAGAAATACCATATTACCTGACAATCCTACTTCTAGGTAAAAATCTCAAAATATTGAAAGCTGGAACCTGAACAGATATCTGTACACCGATGTGCATAGTAGCATTACTCATAATAGCCAAAATATGGAAGCAACCCAAGTGTCCATCAGCAGATGAATGGATAAAGAAAATATGGTATAGCCATACGATGGAATATTATTCAGTCATAAAAGGAATGAAGTTCTGATACATGCAACTACATGGATGAACCTTGAAGACATCATGCAGAGTGAAATAAGCCAGGCACAAAAGGACAGATATTGTATGATTTCACTTATATGAAATAACTAGAATGTGCAAATTCATAAAGACAGAAAGCAGATGACAAATTACTAGGGGAGGAGAGGTAGGATGAGAGTTAATGTGTACAGAGTTTCTGTTTACGGTGCTGAAAAGGTTTTGGTAATGGGTAGTGGTGATGGTCGCATAACATTGTGAATGTAATTAATACCACTGAAATGTATTCTTGAAAGTGGTTAATTTGGGAAATTTTATGTTGTATATATGTTACAATAAAAATCTTTAAAAATAATAATATATAATTCAACAGATGGGTAAAAGACATGACTAGTTATGTCATAGATGAAGAAACACATATAGTCAGTAAACATATGAAGAGCTATGCAAGCTCACTAGTCATCAGTGAAATAAACGAAAACCACAGAGAGATACTATTTGACAACTTCTTGTTTGGCACATACACATAGTCATAAAATGCCAATGATATGGATCAATAATATCTTTTATACATTGTTGGTGAGATTGTAAATTGGTAAAAAACACTTTGGAAAATCATTTGGCGTTATCTTATAAAACAACATTCAATATACCCTTTAATCCAATAATTCCACTCCTAGATATTACCCTCTCTTCTACCTTCCCATTCTATCCCAGAGAAATTCTTGCATGTGTGCCCCAGGACACATGAATAAGAATCTTGAGAGCAGCATCATGCATAATAGCACAAGAATTGGAAGTGATCTGTGTGTTCATCAACAGGAGAATGGAGGGAAACGGACTTTGGCCCAGTGGTTAGGGCGTCCGTCTACCATATGGGAGGTCCGCGGTTCAAACCCCGGGCCTCCTTGACCCGTGTGGAGCTGGCCAGGCGCAGCGCTGATGCGCGCAAGGAGTGCCGTGCCACGCAAGGGTGTCCCCCGCGTGGCCCCCACGCGCAAGGAGTGCGCCCGTGAGGAGAGCCGCCCAGCGTGAAAAAGAAAGAGCAGCCTGCCCAGAAATGGCGCCACCCACACTTCCCATGCCGCTGACGACAACAGAAGCGGACAAAGAAACAAGACGCAGCAAATAGACACCAAGAACAGACAACCAGGGGAGGGGGGGAAATTAAATAAATAAATAAATCTTTAAAAAAAAACAAAAAACAGGAGAATGGATATATAAATGGTGTTATATTCAGTACAATGGATATCTTATGGCAGCAGAAATAAACCAACTATAGCTATACATAACAACATGGAATAATCACAGTACAATGAATGAAGAAAGCAAGGCTCTGGAGATTACATAGAGAATATTCTTTTTTGTACAAAGTTCAAAAGCAAGCAAAACTAAAAAAAATACTGTAAAAATGCATGCATGTATACACACACACACACATATACACAAGTTTTTTGCTTGTTTTTAAAGCAAGGGATTGATAAACATCAGATTCAGGGTAGAAGCTACCTCTAGGGGTAGGTAGTAGATAGGATACAGAAGGAGTACTTAGATATAAATCATTGCTAGTTTTCTATTTCTTGGACCTGGTGGTGTAACCACAGGTATTCACTATGTTACTGTGTCACGAACCAAGGATTATAATGAATCCAATTCTGCTACCCAAGTTCAAAGAGAAAAAATATTAGTCATAGCAAACGTTTATATAGTGCTTACCATGTGTTAGGCATGGTTCTAAACTCTGAGGAGATTCTATGATTATTCCCATTCTATAGATGAGAAAATTAAGGTACAAAGAGGTTAAAAGTAACTCTTCCAAGCCCAGTGCAGAGCTGTGATTTTCTTTTCTTTTCAGGTACCAGGGCCAGGGATTGAACCTGGGACTTTGTACGTGGGAAGCAAGCGCTCAACCACTGAGCTACACTGGCCCCTGGACTTGTTTTTTTTTCATTTGTTTGTTTTGTTTTTAGGAGGTGCTGAGGATCAAACCCAGGACCTCGTACATGGGAAAAGCAGGCACTCAACCACTTGAGCTACATCGCTCCCCAGAGCTATGATTTTAATCTAGGCTGGCTGGTTCCAGAGTCCATGCTCTTAACCACTACCCTTAATGTATGTAAGTAAACAAGAGATAGATGATTGTATTAGGCTTACTCATGAAGAGGAAATTATAGCAGAGTGCTTTCTGGTAACAATGGTAAAGGGCAAACCACAAGAACAGCTCTGTTAAATAAGCTAAAAACCCATGAATTGTACAATTTAAATGGGTAAACTTTATGGAACTTTTTAATAAAGCTGTTTAAAAGAACACAAAACACTAGTAAATGACATTACAATGAAAATGATCTTAAATGTCTGCTACTGTAGGGATTTAATATATGCCTGTGGGTAAAAAATATATACTTTTCCCTCAGGCCAAACAAAACAAACCTGTCAGGAGAACACTCACCTTATAAAGGGAGATAAAATTTTAAAATTTCATCTGTGGGTGGAAAAAATTTTCCAGACCTTAGCATCAGTCCATTTTAACTGGCTCTCAGCTGCCAAGATAAATTTCATATTGCAGTCTTAATTTTCTGTGTGTACACTGAGGATACAAAAAGAATAAAATCCAGGAAAAAAGTGCAAAGAAGGGCATTTGTTTGAAAACAAATTTTTTTAATTGTACGGTTTTCTTCCATGTGTTTACTTTTATTTTGCTTTTTTCCTTTTAAAGGAGATGGAAAAAGCATTTCATATAGAAAGCTAGTTGTGGTTGTTCTCCTTTTGGGCTGTGTCTTCTAGGACCTACAAGGTGTACACCTCCAAGGGGTCACCATCATGCCAGAATAGGCTATGGAACTTTACCTCAGTATTTGCTGACTTAGGGCAAGGCACTGAAAAGGAGAGCTCAAAATGCTGCTATAGATGCCCCGGGGATTAGTTAGTAGTTTAACTGTTTTCATGACCACAGAGATCCTACTCACCCAGGTCAGCTGTCCTCACAAATCTGGCCATTGATCACAAGACCAGGTGAAAGCCTGGGCTGGACTTCAACTCCATCACCAACACCAGAAAAAAAGGTTCAAAGTCCTGGCCCTCTCGCCATCTCAGCCCCTTGTAGAAATGAATAGACTTGATGGTATACATCACAGTGCATATAACTAACACTGCTCATTTATAAATATGATTGTTGCTGAAAGAGGTAGTCTGTGGATGTAATATTTCAATTGAAAGGAAGCTAAAGAATAATCTAGGAACATAGTGATTTCAGTGGTATATAAAGATTGTAGTTAATAGTATAAGCATAAGAATGTTCTTCTTTCGGGAAGCGGACTTGGCCCAGCGGTTAGGGCATCCGTACTTGGCCCAGCGGTTAGGGCGTCCGTCTACCACATGGAAGGTCCTCGGTTCAAACCCCGGGCCTCCTCGACCCGTGTGGAGCTGGCCCATGTGCAGTGCTGATGCGCACAAGGAGTGCCCTGCCACGCAGGGGTGTCCCCCGTGTAGGGGAGCCCCACACGCAAGGAGTGCGCCCCGTAAGGAGATCCACCCAGAGTGAAAGAAATTGCAGCCTGCCCAGGAATAGCACCGCAGACACGGAGAAGCTGACACAACAAGAAGACCCAACAAAAAGAAACAGATTCTCGTGCCGCTGATAACAGAAGCGGACAAAGAAGATGCAGCAAATAGACACAGAGAACAGACAACCGGGGTCGGGGGTAAGGGGAGAGAAATAAATAAATAAATCTTTAAAAAATTTCATTAAAAAAAAGACTGTTCTTCTTTTACAAAGTGTTAATATGATGATACATAGGAAAATTACAAGTTATGGATGATAGTTTTAGTATTTTTGCAGCAATGGCTAAGAAGATAAAGCAATTCTAAGGGACAATAGGGCGGTACAAGGGGCTTTGGGATTTTTCCTTTTAGAGTAATGAAAACATTTTAAAATTGATTAAGGTGATGACAGCACAACTCTAATGGAAATGAGAGCCGCTGCATGTACACGTTGAATTGCCTGTACCAAGCATGGGACTGTATAATACAGTGAACCCTGTGGTGGAAGATGGACTGTGGTTAACAGAATATGAGACGTTCTCTCACAAACTATAATATATAATACTAATACAGGGTGCTAACAACTAGGTAGGTTGTGGGAAAAATACACCAAATATAAGATACTGACTATAATTATTAGTGATATTTTGACGGTGCTCTTTCATAATTTTTAACAAGTGTTTCACAACAATGAAAGGTGTTGGTGATGAGGTGATGCATGAGAGCCCCTGTATCATCGATGATGTTTTGTGAGTTCATTGTTTATGTTCACCTATGAATAGCAAACTTCAATTTTAAAAAAGTTTAAAAAAGATGCTAAATTTTTAAAAAAGTGTAAAATCAGCTGATAAATACTCACTAAGCAGCTTTATGCTATAAGAAACACAAAGGAAATGAAAACGAATTACTTTTTTAACTACATTATGGATCCAATATATTTTGTCATTATTCAGTTCTGTTGTAAACATACACACACACATCACAGGTTATATTTTGGCACTTTCACTGGTCATGGGATCTAGGCCTTTATAGTCAAACCATAGAACTTACCAGTCCTGTTGGCTCCAGGCAGGCTACCATCCCCTCAGGCAAGCTTTACTAGTGTAGCCAACTGTGGAGAAGCCAACTAGTGCAGCTTCCATCAAGTTCCCTGGTATTTCAAGTGGCAAGCCACTAAGTCTGGCAGCCTCAGGCAATGCCACACATCCTGGTGCTTATTCAGCAGCCAGTACCCCCTGAATTCTTTCTCTCAATTACTGTGTTTCTTCAACCTCTACAATGAGGTTTGGAAAACTGTACTGATTTGATCATTATCTTTTTCTTTGGTCAGTGAATCAACAAAGCAGGTCAACTTAGTTCAAAAGTAGTCATTCTGGAGCCTGATTCATCTGGATTGGCTATTGATTTGAGTTATCAGATAATGGCTTAAATTGAATTTCCCTTGGTGTTGTGTTAATATAACCTTGAAATAGATTAAAACCTTCAATGTAAAGCTTTTTGAGTATTTCGAGCTTTGACAAATATTGTTTTTTAATCCCCTAGCATCTAGATTTTTATCTCTCAATACCATCTCCCATCAAAAGAAACCAGAACTCCTTGGAGAAATAGTTGATTCCATTTCAGGGGCAGAAAATGTACCTGATAAGCCTGGAACAAAATAATAGAGAGTGGGAGAGAGGGAAGAGGATATAAATGAAACAAGATTGATATAATTTGTTAATTGTTGAAATCAGGTGTTGGGTACATGCGACTTCTTTATTCTACTTTTGTATATGTTTTTACCTTTTCCATTTTTAAGGGAAGCTAAATAAAATTGCTATTTTTAAAATTCAAAGAGTAATAGCATGCACATACTAAAACAAAATACATAATGCTATACAACGAAAAGTTTCTCTCTTACTCCAACCTCTCAGCCCTTAGGATAGCGCCTCAGGATAACCTGGTAACAATTTTCTTGAGTATTCTTTAAGTTTCTATGAATATACAAAAGGATACATACAATGTGTGTATAATTTTTAAAAACCACAAATAGTAGCATACTATACACATTGTTCTAAACATTATAAAGCTTTTAGCTAGTTTTTACTTTTTGTTTTTAATAACCATTTACCGAAAGATAGTTGGTTGTATAGATCAAACTGCAGGGTTCTTTTCTGGCATCTGCTATGGCTGGACTTCAGTCACCGGGAGGCTTGGCTGGTCTGGAATAGCTAAAATGCTTCACTCCCGCGGGCATCTGGTGCTGGCTGTCACCTGGGACTACCAACTAGAGTGTGTCAGTTTGGGATTCTCACGGCATGGTAGCTGGCTCACGCAGTACTATTTTTGATTCAATGAGTTTATGCTTTACATATCTACTGAATTGTGGGCCTCTTTCAAATATCTTCCATCTAATCAAGAAAGGCTCAAATCGCTTTCCTCAAGCTTATTGAGAAAGAGAAGCAGGGCTAATGCAGAGCTAAACAAGCTGTGATCCCGAATCGTAGGCAGTTTTCAAAGTTACCTTTCAGTTTCGGGGTTCATTATTCTTACTCATCACTACCTCCTCTCACCAGACCGTGAGCTCAGGGACAGAGGCTGTCGGTACCCGTTCGATCTTAGTCCTGGGTATCACCAGCACCTCCCACAGCGTGACACAATAAAGGTCGATGGAAAGAATGTTTGAGGGAGGCAAATGGGCTGGATTTAGAGGCAGCATGGTGGCCGTGGTCCTGGGCTCTAAGAACAACCGGGGGCTGCCCGCGGTACAGGAAGCAAGCCATGGGGGGGGGGGGGGGGGGAGCGCGGTCGAAGTGCACCGCGCGTAAATGTCACGCTATTATTTTACGAGGAGGGGCATTACGTAGGCACACACACAGCTGTATTACGGTACTACAGGATATACAAACCACGTGGATTCGTAACGCAGAACAAGCAGCCCAGGGACGCGGCCGCCGTGACCCGACGGCCGGGCAGGGGGCGCGTGTCCCTCCCCTTGGTTACCCGGCGTCCCGGGGCGGGAACGAGGAGCGCCCGAAGAGCCGGGTCCCCGAGCGAGGCGCGCGAGGGCGGCGGTCTCAGCGCGCATCGCCCCCGGGCGTTAGTGTGACCTGGGGCTTTGGGAACAGTGACCTCCCTGACCCCGCGGACCCCAGTGACCGCGGGCGGCGCTTTCTCGCGCCCTGCGGGAAGGGCTATTTCAGGCTGTTCACCAAGTGGCGAGAGGGACTAAGATGGTGTCTGTCGGGCGCCCGGGGCCAGCTTCTTGAAGGATTCTTGGGCCCTAACCGCCAGAGGGCCTATCCAGTCCCTCGTTCGGCGTAAGTGGGACGGTGGGGTGCCTGGAAGATTCCCGCGCCAAGGGCCGCAACACCACGAAGTACGCCGCGGAACGGAACAAATGTTTGCGGGGAGAAAGCCGAAAGCGCGGGGAGGCGGGCCGGGCTCACAGTCACTCTCTCGCGACACCTAAGTGACGTAGGCCAAGCAAGCGCGAGTGCTAAGTCTTTCACCTTCAGTCAGCCTCCTCAGTGTATGCGCCTACCCCTTTAAGCGACTGATGGACAGTTATTCCAGCCTATCAACTTCCTCGTTAACATCCAATCAGATTTAAATTTCCTGAGGCCGCCAGAGGAGTTGGAAGAAGGGAATCGAAAGAGAGCGCTCTCTCTCGCGAGATCGCTGTGAGCCTGCCTCTCAGAGGGAAAAACGCCAGAACGATGGCCCAACTTCCCAAATAATGGGTTAAAGGACGGGGTCCCAAACCAATAAAAGGAATGAGGAGGTGGGAACGCTTCTTTCACCGCACAAGAAGTACCGTTACAGGGCAGACTTTTTGACCAATCAACGCCTCCGGACTTTGAGTCAGGTGACCATAGAGTGTTGGGGCGGGGCTACAGCCTGGCGCGAGGAACCGTTAAGATAGACAACGAGTACAACCAATGAGGTTCTCTGCCTAGGGCGTTGGGAGCCCAATAACAGTAGTTGGGCGGGCGCCTTTCCGGAGCGCGGGGAGATGTAAAGACAGACAAGTAGTTTTTCCAATGAGATTGTAGAAGAGAGGAGAAAATTGACCAATGAGGACTGCGGGGCGGGATCCCTTGCCGCGGCGGAGTCCAAGATGGCGGCGTGCGGTTCCGCTGTGTGAAACGAGCGCGGGGCGGCGGATAGATCAGCTCCGCGGAGACCTCCTCCTCCGACCCGCAACAATGAAGGGAAAAGAGCGCTCGCCAGTCAAGGCCAAACGCTCCCGCGGTGGTGAGGACTCGACTTCCCGTGGGGAGCGGAGCAAGAAGTTAGGGGGCTCTGGTGGCAGCAATGGGAGCAGCAGTGGAAAGACCGACGGCGGCGGCGGGTCGCGGCGGAGCCTTCATCTGGATAAGTCCAGCAGTCGAGGTGGCAGCCGCGAGTATGACACCGGTGGGGGCAGCTCCAGTAGCCGCTTACATAGTTACAGCTCCCCAAGCACCAAAAATTCCTCGGGCGGGGGCGAGTCGCGCAGCAGCTCCCGGGGTGGAGGCGGGGAGTCACGTTCCTCTGGGGCCGCCTCCTCAGCTCCTGGTGGCGGGGACAGCGGGGAATACAAGACGCTGAAGATAAGCGAGTTGGGGTCCCAGTTGAGTGACGAAGCGGTGGAGGATGGTCTGTTTCACGAGTTCAAACGCTTCGGCGATGTAAGTGTCAAAATCAGTCATCTCTCGGGTTCTGGCAGCGGGGATGAACGGGTAGCCTTTGTGAACTTCCGGCGGCCAGAGGACGCGCGGGCGGCCAAGCATGCCAGAGGCCGCCTGGTGCTCTATGACCGGCCCCTGAAGATAGAGGCTGTGTATGTGAGCAGGCGCCGCAGCCGCTCTCCTTCAGACAAAGATACTTATACTCCGTCCGGCGGCGTGGTCGGGACCTCTGTAGGTGGGCACCGGCACCCTCCTGGGGGAGGTGGTGGAGGCCAGAGATCACTTTCCCCGGGTGGTGCTGCCTTGGGATACAGAGACTACCGGTTGCAGCAGTTGGCTCTTGGCCGCTTGCCCCCTCCACCTCCGCCACCGTTGCCCCGAGAGTTGGAGAGAGAGCGAGACTACCCGTTTTATGAGAGAGTGCGCCCGGCCTACAGTCTTGAGCCAAGGGTGGGAGGTGGAGCTGGTGCTGCTCCTTTCAGAGAAGTGGATGAGATTTCACCTGAGGATGATCAGCGAGCAAACCGGACGCTTTTCTTGGGCAACCTAGATATCACTGTGACAGAGAGTGACCTAAGAAGGGCTTTTGATCGCTTTGGAGTCATCACAGAAGTAGACATCAAACGGCCTTCTCGGGGCCAGACCAGTACTTATGGTTTTCTCAAATTTGAGAACCTGGACATGTCTCACCGGGCCAAACTAGCAATGTCTGGCAAAATTATCATTCGGAATCCTATCAAAATTGGTTATGGTAAAGCTACACCTACCACCCGACTTTGGGTAGGTGGCTTGGGACCTTGGGTGCCTCTTGCTGCCCTGGCACGAGAATTTGACCGATTTGGCACCATACGCACCATAGACTACCGCAAAGGTGATAGTTGGGCTTATATCCAGTACGAAAGCCTGGATGCAGCTCATGCTGCTTGGACCCATATGCGGGGCTTCCCACTTGGTGGCCCAGACCGTCGCCTTAGAGTAGACTTTGCAGACACAGAACATCGTTACCAGCAGCAATATCTGCAGCCCTTGCCCCTGACTCATTATGAGCTGGTGACAGATGCTTTTGGACATCGGGCACCTGACCCTCTGAGGGGTGCTCGGGATAGGACACCACCCTTACTATACAGAGATCGTGACAGGGACCTTTATCCTGACTCTGACTGGGTGCCACCCCCACCTCCAGTCCGTGAGCGCAGCACTCGGACTACAGCTACTGCCGTGCCTGCTTATGAGCCTTTGGATAGCCTTGATCGCAGGCGGGATGGCTGGTCCTTGGACCGGGACAGAAGTGAGAGAGACCTGCCCAGCAGCAGAGACCAGCCTAGGAAGCGAAGGCTGCCTGAGGAGAGTGGGGGACGGCATCTGGATAGGTCCCCTGAGAGTGACCGTCCACGAAAACGTCACTGCGCTCCTTCTCCTGACCGCAGTCCAGAATTGAGCAGTAGCCGCGATCGCTACAACAGTGACAATGATCGATCTTCCCGTCTTCTTCTCTTGGAAAGGCCATCTCCAATCAGAGACAGACGAGGTAGTTTGGAAAAGAGCCAAGGTGACAAGCGAGACCGTAAAAACTCTGCATCAGCTGAACGGGATAGGAAGCACCGGACAGCTGCTCCCATTGAGGGAAAAAGCCCTCTGAAAAAAGAAGACCGGCCTGATGGGAGTACACCCAGCACCAGCACTGCTTCATCAAAACTGAAGTCCCCTTCCCAGAAACAGGATGGTGGGACAGCACCTGCAGCAGCATCCTCTCCCAAACTCTGTTTGGCCTGGCAGGGCATGCTTCTTCTGAAGAACAGCAACTTCCCATCTAACATGCATCTGTTGCAGGGTGACCTTCAAGTGGCTAGTAGTCTTCTTGTGGAGGGTTCAACTGGAGGCAAAGTAGCCCAGCTCAAGATCACGCAGCGTCTCCGTTTGGACCAGCCCAAGTTGGATGAAGTAACTCGTCGCATTAAAGTGGCAGGGCCCAATGGTTATGCCATTCTTCTGGCTGTGCCTGGAAGTTCTGACAACCGGTCCTCCTCGGCCCCATCAGACACTGCCACTTCTACTCAGAGGCCCCTTAGGAACCTCGTGTCCTATTTAAAGCAAAAGCAGGCCGCTGGGGTGATCAGCCTCCCTGTGGGGGGCAACAAAGACAAGGAGAACACCGGGGTCCTTCATGCCTTCCCACCCTGTGAGTTCTCCCAGCAGTTCCTGGATTCCCCTGCCAAGGCACTGGCCAAATCTGAAGAAGATTACCTGGTCATGATCATTGTCCGTGGTGCGTCTTAAAGTCCATGTATAATTTGTATTTACTACTTTGACATGGTTCTTGTTTTGTGATGTGTAATGGGATACAGCATCAGAGGCAGTTTTCTTTTGAAGCAGTTGTTTAGTTGTAGCTTTTTCTTTTTTATATTTTTATAAACCTCTTTAAAATAGAAGTCAAGACAGTTTAGGTATTATTTTAAGTGCAAGGGATGTCCTAAAGGTAGCAGGCAGATGGACTTGCTTTAACTAGGAGTTCCCACCTTGTGAGTAACTTTTTCCCCCTTTTTTAAAAACTTTTTTTTAACCTTAAGTTCAAAAATCCTCCAAGTTTCAAAACATTTTGTTTGGTAAGTCAATTTGGAGAAAAGAGTCCAGTGATTGTATAAAGATGGTATTATACACCTAAAAGTGACTTGATTGGTGAATAATTCCTGTATCAGAAATAATAATTTGGGTGACTAAAATTTGTTCAGGCATCTCAAAAATATAAGTACACAATTATATTGTATAGAAATATAATTATTTTAATCAGGTATATGAATATTTTTCTTAAAATACAGTTTGGTTCCCAGAGTTTGTTTTAATATGTGCGTTTTTATCACTAGTTCCTGAGTTTTGTATCCCATATATGCACTTTTGGTTTGTAGCTGTAACTGTTCAGTAAAAATTGAGGACTATGTTACAAACCATATGTGACTTATGATTACACTAGTATGCAAGAAAGTAGGTGCTTCTAAAATCAGAATTCTTTAGTCAGTGATTGGTGTGTGGTGGTGTTTATACTGACCTTTTTCAGAGAGGTGTAGCAGATACAGTTCTAACTTAATTGTGCATTTTTCAGAAATAAGTGTTCTTTGTTTTTGTATCCATCCAAATTTCTGGTTTCAATAATAGAGTTTTTTGCAGGCTCATAAGGCTCCTTTTGTTTTAGTGGGCATTGATTAGCCATATCTGGGTTGAAAAGTTATCATAAAATGCCTTTGACGTGCTCTTTTTTGACTTGAGCTCTTATTTTCATATTTAAAGAGATGGTCACATTACATTTGGAAATGTTTTAAGTATCTTTGAAATTTCATGTTTAATATTCTCACTCGTGTTCAGAGAAAATGGAAATGTCAGTGTAGGAAAATCCTTTTTTATTATTTTCGGAGACACCTGGGAAGTATTATAATCATATGAAATAATTTAATCCACCCTCATGTGTTTTTTTTGTTTTTGTTTTTTTTTTTAAGCTGAGGATTATATTAACTTCTGGTTCTTAACAAAGACTTTTGCTGCTTAATAGTAATGGATGACTTTCTCATTTGTTTTCTCACCTACAGTCCTTTTTCCCCTAGTTTCTCAGGTTATGAGTAAGTGTAATTTCTCCTCTCTTGAATCAAAGGCTGAAGACTTAAGCTAAGGCCTGCTATAGTTAATTATGATTAGAAACTTTAGGACCTTCTGGATCATGGTCATGTTTCTATTCTGTGAAAGTGACTTATTGAAAGCCTGGCAGAACCCAACGGTTTTCTTTTTGATATCAAAGCTGGCAGTTTTGAAATAGCACCAATAATAACCCAGGGAAATGCCATTTAATTTTTTGTTTTCCATTATGACAGGTGTCTAATGCATGTCAGCATGGAAGCCTTATCACTGCAAGATCATCTTTTTGGTTTTTATTATGCATTTGTGATTTTTTAAAAAAAGTTTTGTGGGTTTTTTGTTTTGTTTTTGTTTTTAAACTGTGGAAAACTAGCCATTTTGTGAGAAAGGACGTATTAGGTTATGAGCACAAAGGTCTTGGGGTGTGCCTCTAGGAAACATACCTGAAATTCTACAGTTCAGACTATTTTGGTGCTTTTTGCTTTCAGAAAGCAGTGCTTTACACTCTAATATGGAGTAGACACCTGTTCAGAAACTAATACAAGTGTGGAGTCTGTGCATACATGGGATCAAAGTACAGTTTGTTGCTGAATACATTTTTCTAGTTTAAATCATCTCTAACCATTAACTTTTGAATATCTTGATAATATGGTTGGACAAATGATTTTACTATTTTGGAAAGTAAAGTTCATGACACCTAATGTTACTATAATCCAAAGTGTGTTTTTTTCCCCTTTCTTTTTTTTTTAAAAGTCCTTGTGAAAAGCTTAGGGAAGAGTACTATGGTTTTTACCCCATGTTTGTTTGAATCTTTGTTCGACATTGCCACTTGTGTTAGTTCTGGGCAATTAGTGCTTCGATGTTTTTGAAACAGGTTTGATACCATTTCTAAATGTATGTATTTTGAATAATTGATTATGTTTAGTTTGGTGTTCACCTACAGAGTGCCATCGTTCAATGAATCTTTTGTGTTGCCCATTTTGTCACACAGGTTCATAATATTCATAAACCATATATTTAAACCTTTGGAGTTAGACTAAAAGCAAAAGTCTAAAACTGCTTCTAATTCTCATTAGCCAGAATTTTATAATCCCAGCACTGGCTGTTCTTTGTAAGCACCAATTTTTCAATTTTTTTTTTAAATTTAATGGCTTATTAAGTGTAACTAGTAAAAACATTAAGATAATTAAGGCTTTTAGATTACACATTCAAAGTTTAAAGAAAATTAAGCAATTATTCATCTCCTAGCCAGTAGTTCTACTTAATTTTTTAATATTATTTTGTTGATTGTAACTGGGATTCCTATAAAGAATTTTCCACCCAAAGTTTTCACTTCCTGTTTTAAGATGCCTATTTTGACTCAACTGACAGTGGATTTAAGATTACATCTTAAAATGTCCATCCTCTGGCTAGGATAGGCTATTGTCATACTTGGAAGATAATGTATACTTTGGTCCTTCTTGACTCGTTCACATCATTTGAGGTATAGTAGTAAAGGTAAGATTGGTTGTTGATTTCCAAGTCAGACCTTTTTATTTGGAGACTTCTTTATGAGCAGGTTTTCACTGACAATGTTTTTTCTTTTTTCTTTTTGTGAGCTAAAAATTTTAAATCCACTTTAGACAGTGGTATTACTCATTGAACTGTAGTTTGGGTCCATACAGGAACCATTCACCAAAAACCCTCTGGTAACAGAATTAGGAAATCCTTTTGAGAGAGGGCCTTAATGACCTTTATGTGAAAAATTATTTTTTGTAGAGAATTTCTGGACATAAATATATTGTTTTCTGTTTCTGCCACAGTAGTTTGGTTTTGAGGTAGGATGTAGGTATAAGAAAAAGAAGAGAAATGAAGCTGACCTTGTTAACATTTTGGTTATAGAGATGTCCTTAAAGGGAGACAATAATTGCTGGTAACCACAGAAAATTGTTAAGTTTAATGAAGAGTTTTATATGTATGATTTAAAGAGCATTGAAAAGAGTCCTGAAGTGTTCTTTGCCTATTTAGCAATTGTTTGTGTTCTCTCTTAAAAGAAAATAACAGCTGCTTTCTTTGGTGACACATACAAAGGTGGATTTTTAAATGACTTTGTATCTTGACCCCTTTGTACAGTAGTGGAGTATTCTGTTTTGCTCCATATAAATTATAAAATGAAAATAGAGGGGTACAAGTTTGACTAGAATCCACCTTTTTATAGTTTTACTTTTTTTAAGTTATATGTGGAATATATTGATAGAATCAATTGATTATAAACTTCCTTTTTTTCTGGATTTTTTTTTTTTTGTGGTCATTTTACTCAGTTATATGAGTTTTATAAAGGGTCTTTTCTGTCCTAAAAAACCTTACTTAATTGAAGTCTTTAAAAAAAAAAACACCCTTTGTTCTAGTTGTTATGTGTCTCTTCATACAGTAAATTCATTTCAAGGTTTGTGCCAGTGGGTATTATTGGTGCTTTTTGAAGTCAAGGTGGACTATCCAGGAAGGTCTTGTTAACATTATGTTCATCTATAATGGAATAGGGGAAATATATATATTTTTTTAATATTGTAAACATTTGTACTGAATAACCTTTTTTTCCCCCCCCCGCAAGCAAAACTGGTGAACAACGGATGAAGATATGGAATTCAAAGTTCTAATGGACCTTTTTGAAGAGAAGTTGTGGCCTATGTGGAGTTTACATGGGCCTCTTGATGGAAGAAAGCTAATCTGTTTAGTATTTGTGCATTTTACTAAAATGGCAGCTTAAAGTTGTGTATCTGCTATTGTGATGCCAATGCCGGTGTTTTAAGTGGAAAAAATGACCTCTTTGCTTTGTGCTGTGTACACAAGATTTCTGGAAAAGTAAAGAAAAACCCTTTTTATGGCTCACACAGCTTAAAAGTAGCTGTCACTCAAACGTGCGCTCTCAGTTGAGCTGCTTTTGTTTTATTCTAAATAAATTGTTTCTTTTGAGGAAAATGTTTTTCTGCCTGGAAGTGAATTGACGGCAAACCTTTGACCCCTTTGTTTGCAGCTGAGGGGGTACTTGCTGCTGCTCAGATCTTGTGTGTCTTGAGCAAGAAGCAGGGAGACCATCAATTTCATTTTGACTATCACAGTGTGTCAATTCTGAAGGATCACTAGTGTTACTGTGACCCCCCTTTGTTTGCAGTGAAGGGGATCATTTGCTTCTCAGTCCTCAACGTGATGAGGAAATGGTGCTGTTTGCTGGCATGCAAGAAGCCGGTGCGGGCACCCTAAGCCTCACCACAGTGCACAAGTCGGGGGCTTTGCTGGTTTGAAGAGCCGGAGTTGCTGATAAGTTTTTGATTTATTTTGTTCACCCATCACGTTTGGCCTTAGTTTCATTTTTAATTTGAAGAAAAGTTTGAAATTGCTTTATCTTGCACTTAACATTTGCACCAAATTGCCAAAAGAAAGAGAAATGCTCCAAGTTTGCTTTTTAAATGTTAATGATGATGTTAATAAAGCCTTTCCTGACACATTTGAGGAGCTCCTCCATCTCCAGGGGCTTCTTACCAGAGTTATGCAGTGATGGGTTTAGCTCTGAATGGATGAAGAGTTCCTGAGAGCTAGTGTTTGTAATTAGAACCGTTACTTGGTATCTGTGCCTTATTTGACCTCTGGTTCCACATGCCTTGGATGTGCATGCACCGTGACGGTTTCATAGGTACGAACGCACACTCAGGCCCAGTCACTTCGGTTGGTAGTACAGATTGTGAGGAAAAAAATGGAGGCATCCTTAAGGAGAAAAAGTATTTGCCTTTAGTTCCTGCATTGTCCTGTACAGGGGCTCCTGAGCTTTGGAAGCCTGTTCCCAGTACAGGAGAACAACTCCCCTGTTTGCAGCAGGAGACTTCGGTGCACAGTGACAACGCTGGAGTTCAAGAGGAAGCCAGCAATGCTGCACCATTGGCTTCAGACACCATTTGTTGTTGTTTGCCAGTTTTAAACCTAACTAGTTGCAGACGAAGACCACCTTGAAATGCAGGCTTGTTGGGCTTGTTTTGAATTTTAACCTCGGATGGAAGAGCCCTAGTGCTGTCTGTCTCCATGCGGGATGATGATTGCTAGGCAACAGGTGATTATCAACAAAGGATGCCATGGTTATGCTCTGCAAGGTGGTGTTCCAGTGGCAAACAGCTGTGTAAACCCTTGTAAACAGGTAAGAAGGATTTTAGAGGTCAAAAATGCATTATAATTAATAGGGTGAGGGCTTTTAATGTTTTGGGTATGTCTCTGGATGGACAACTTTAGGGCACTCTGCTGCCATTACTATCTTCCCTCACTAAAGTACAAAATTCTGGCCAGAACTTTTGTTCTGATTTATTTATCATTTTAAAAATTCTTTTAATGCGTGAGCCAAAGCATTAACATCTTGATTATGGATTTGGGGCCTAAAGCCTTGATGTCCTTTAAAATTTTCACTATTTTTTCAGTGTCCTTGGCCTTCACCCTTAGTTGTGATTTAATGATGCAGGAGGGCTTATTCCTTGAAAAAACAAAAAAAAGCCATTGCTGATTACACTGATTTCTAAAACTCCGTTAAGGGTATTGTACATAGCAAAAAGATTCAGTACATCATCAGATTGGGAATGATAGGTGTTTTATTCAAAATGGTTAATTTTTCTTGTTTTTCTTGTCACGCAATCATAAAACTAGGCAACTGCAACTTTAGGGAAGTGTACAGTGAGTGCTGAGAAAAGGCTGGCTTTTGTCAACTTACCATTTTTTATTGTCCTTTTAGTCCTACCAGCCTTGTCTTTTGAGCTATCCTCCCCACCCCCTACATAATCAAGTGTGAAGCTTTGGCATCTTATCACAAATATATCTTTTTGTGTAATTAATAACAACTTAGGTTTCTTTGCTTTATTTTAAGTGGAATCAAGACTTTTCAGGAGATAGGATTTTTCTTTTTCATCTTTTCCAGAAGACTTAAAAGTATCTGGTAACTACAATATCTGATCTGTAATAGATACTTTTCCCACAGGTTTGATTGAGCCCTTTGGCTTGCTTAGTGGGACAACTTTTGTACACATACTTTAATGTAGTAAAAGGGGAAAAACAAAGTACAAGTTTTTTTTTTTAATTAGGTTCTCAGAATCTCATAGGAGTTTTAAAAACAGACTTGGTTATGAGAGGTGGCTGCCACCCAAGGCCTTGCTAAATGATCTCTCACCTACACTTCTTTAAACATGTTATAAGTGTTGGAAATGTTAATCCAGTGTGTTAATTTTATTTCCCTTGCTACTCATTCAAAGCCCATTAAATACTTTTTCCAATTAGTAAACAAATATTTTAAATCACTCTGCAGATTTGAGGAACCTCATGTTAGTCTTCCTCTTCTGCATATTTGCTATCTAAGGTCTCATGCTTCATCTCTCAAGAACAAGGAAAATAATGTTGCAAACGGCATTTGTTTATTTGTATATGAAACCATATTATACAAAATGGTGAGATACACAGCATGGCAAGTTTTTTAAACTATTCATGAAATAATTTTATTCTCATCTGTACTGTGGTGGAAAAATTATTAACCAGGTTAAGTGTTAGACCCAAAGTTCTGATTTTATAAATTGGTCACGGGCCTTTTAGGGTATATGTATGGCTTCCCAATGTCTTTCATATGACCTAAATTTAGGGTTCTGCTATAAAGAATATAGTTCTGAGAACTTAAAAACTTCTGAGTTAACTTACGCTCACTTTGAGAATCCTGGCTATAAGTATTAACATTGAAAATAGGGAATACCCTTACTTCAGTGGAACAACCCAGATTTTAAAATGGCCACTTCCATAGCTTGTCACACAATTGTTCATATGCTCTTTACCTGAGGCAATAAATTTAGTGCTTGTAGTTCGTACAGTATTTTTTTTTTTTGCAACAGTATATCTTATGGCTTCTCTTGACTACCACCTCCATGTCCCTTTCCAATTCTTTTACTCTCCTTGAGTTTCCCTGGTTAAAAGATCTTTTTATTTAATAACTTATAATTAAGTGAATTTTCAGTTCTTAGCAGAGATACTTTATTGAAAAACAAAATTTCTTCAAGCCTCAAACACGTTAGTCTTATCGACCAAGAAGAGATTACCGCGAAGTAAAATTAAAGTTCCTCAACCCAAATGATTTTATTATTGAGTTTTCAGTTAGTTTCTCTACAATTATTCGAGTACTGGCTGTGTATTAGAAACTGATGCTGAATGTGGAAAGTATTAAATAGTCAATATCCCCTATCCCTTTCAGCAACATAATTATACTCTGATTATGGGTATAAAGAGGTAAATAGTTAAATACAGGAAAGAGTTAATAGGGTAAGACAACTATAGGAGAGAACCCAGGCCAATATTTGATTATTTGCTCATGAATTTTTACAGGTGATAAGGGTATATGAATGAGTATATGAACAGGTGTGAAGGGCTTTACAAAAGCATTCGTTTTTTGGAGAAGGACTTGGAATGGTGGAGGGAAGTTGGGATCAACATGTCAGGCAGACAGGCATGAATAACTCACCACTGACCATAATTTGACAGCTAATAGGTGACTGAGCCACCGTTCTAACCAAGGCTGTCTCAGGCAGGGCCTTTGGCTACTGTACTGTCCTACCTCACTCCTGTTTTTTGTAGGCTGAGGATGTGATTAAAGCTGCAAACTTGAAAGAGTGCCTGAGCAGTGGATTTCATACTATAGAGTGTATTATCATTCGTGGTACTTGGAAAACCTATAGACCTTTCACTCCCATCCCCAGACATTGTGGGAAATTTTAGGACCAGCAAGGCCCAGGATTCTTTCTACAAGCTCTTCAGGTGATTCTGAATTCTTTGGTCAGTGAACCACATGTTGAGCAACACTGACCTATAGAGAGCAGAGTACTGTGATATAAACCTGGGATAATATCGTTTTTAAGGCATGGGAAGAGAAAGAGTTGCTGGAAAAGAAGCCCAGGTAAGAGAGCCGGTATAGTGTTCTGTCTCAGTCTGAGAAGGGGAAGTTTCTAGAAGATAGAGTCAAAGCTGTTTCAGCAGACAAGGAGAATAAAGACAATTGCCATGGAATTTTTCACTTGAAATTGTCCCTTAAGTGACAGTTTTATAGTTAAGTAATTATTTCTCCAAGGAACTTAATCAGTATTTAGTTTTGCCTCCTAACAATCTATGAAGAAGGGCCACTGTTTATGAAGTGCTAAGGGGATATACCAGAAAGATTTTGTGACTTGCCTAAGGGATATATAGCCAGTAACCAATTGAGGTATCCTTGAGTTTTCAGCTATTAACCTAAAAATGACGTGAGTACGATGTACCTTAAATTAAAATTGAGTGTATATATGTGTTCGTACATAACGTAGACTGTCTTCCATTAATGAACCATCACCTATCTACTACCTCATAACTAGGTTACTAACAGGATTGAGGCAGAAAGGAATTAGAGGTGAAGTGGAGTCTACCTTTGATTTGTAAGTGGTTGAAAGATTTCCTATTTCACATTATCTGTACTGTGATTGTCTAGAATTAGTGTAGCTAATTAATGAATTCTTCAGATATTCAGGTACCTATTATATACCAGGCATTATCCTAGATCTTGGGAGTATGTTGGTGAAGAACACAGACAAGTTTCTCTTGTCTCATGGTGCTTACATTCTGGTGGAGTAACACAGTGAACAGTAATTTAGGACTTTATTGCCATGGGCAGAGGGTTTGGATTGTAATCTAAATTCAGTGGGAAGCCATTGAAAGTTTTAAGCAGGCGGAATGATATAATTCAGTCAATATTTGGCTACCTGTCTCTGGGAAAGTAATGTAAATTTCACTACCTCTAATGATAATGGAATACGATAGTTTCCTTCAAATGCTAAGGAAAATAAATTAGCATTTCATAGTCTTTGTAAGATGTGACTAGGTTCTTGTTAAGGGATTTAGCAGTATTCTTTGATTTAAATACAGTTATAAAGATTTAGTTGTAGGGCTTATAATTGTTGGCTCTCCTGAGGTTTCAGAGCAGTCTTCCTCCTAGTACATCTTCATTTCTCTCAACATGCTGCTTCATATTCTTTCTGCTTTTAAAAGACTGTTGTAACAATTTCCACTTTGGTCATATGTAGTTTGGCCATGCTTTCTATATTTCATAACTTGAATTTTTTCTAGTGGTATCAGACCAAACTTCCATTGCTAAAAAATGATTTCAAGGGTCTTTTTTTGAAATATCTGTCATCCTGTGCAAACCAGACAATTCAGTGCTGAATTGTTTCCGACCTTTTCTCAGGTGACCAATAGATTTCCTTTTTACCCTGGAACAAGACTTAATGAAAATTTTTATGCACAAGCATGTTATTACATCTATATCTGGAATAGAAATATTAGAGGCAAAGTTAACCCTTTGAAGTGCTATATATATATGTTTTTATTACATTTTAAGGCATATTGTAGAAAATTCAGTGTGCCGTAATATTGATTAGTATTTTAGCATATAGAAATAATAACTGCATGGTTTTAAGAAGCTTTCAAGATAAACTTCTAATATACTCTAGTTTGTATATATTCTTCATATACTATAAAACTTCAGTAAATTTCAGTATTTTTCTGTGTTCTATAGCAGAGGTCACAATCCTGGTTTCACATTAGAATCACGTGAAGAATTTTTAAATAACAATATATGGGACCCTCTCTGAGAGTCATTTAAATTGATCTAGCTCCAGTGGGACTCTGCTCAGGCCCAGGTATTGTTTGTTGTTTTATGTGCCCCCATGTAATTGTAATGTGCAGCCTGGGTTGAGAACTACTTTAGAGAAAAATCTCATACATATGCATAAATACACACACACAGGCACACAACCTCCTCAGGATTGTTTGAAAATCAAAATATAAAACTTTCAGAGTATAATTTGGGTTCAGTATAGTATATATTATTTAGTCTTTTAGAATCCCTAATGTTCTAAGTGTGGTGTTCAGGCCAGCATCATTAGCATCATCTGGAAGTTTGTTCGAAAAGTAGAATTTCAGGACCTTTCTTCAGACCTATTGAATATTATCTGTGGGTAGCCCTGCTTTAGATGTAGATACATAAATATTCTGTGTGATAGATCTATCATGCATAAGATTCTCTTGATTTGTGTGTTAGTAAATGACATTTATATTAAATGATTTGGAAAATATTTTCAACAAGAAAAATAGGAATGAATAAGTTCTTATATAGTGACCTTAGCTTTAGGGGAGCAGAAAATTGACCAGAGGTTTCAGGAGTTACTGTTCTCCCTCTCCTAGTTGATCCTTTTTTTATTTTGTTATGCTTAGGCTTTTTTTTTCCTTCTCTTTATCCACTCTGTTCTGGACCACTCTCTTCATTGTAATAGAACACATTGTTTTTTAGAGGTGCATGTATTTGAGATACTGTGTTTGCTGAAAGTTCTTGGTTTAGAACTTTCCATGGAGGAATGGATGTGGACAGGGTTGCGGAGGGGTTAGTGATAGATAGCCTTTGTTTTTTCAAATGTAATATGATAGTAATTTTATAAATTGACTTTTCTCACAGAACAACACGAATCTAATTCATATTTCATTTTTTAAAGTATGCAATGCCAAATATAAAAATAAGAACTAAAATTCATATGTGTTTAAGGGAATGGTCCAATATGAACGTTCAGAAGATGCTCTAATTTGCAATGTATCAATTTGGATACAGGAATGATATTTTTAATTTGTAAATCTTTTAAGATAAAAGATTCTAAAATCAAATCCCACAATTTTTAAAATTTTGAAATTGGCACATGCAATTTGAAGGGACTTTTCATCAAGCTCATCAATGTCAACTTCTCTAGAAAACTTTTCTGAGGATTTATTTGTGATTTATAGAATTCTCCTGAGAAATGAGATGTTTGTTTTCAGTGGAGAGTTACCTATATCATTGTTTATTTCTCCTGACAAATTTCATTTGTGAAGTTTATCTTGTGCAGTGTTGTAATCTTAACTGGAAATTCTACAAAAGGAATGAATTCATTTGGACTTTAAGGTTTGGTGGTTGGAGCTACTTTATTTCTGTGATATGAGTTTTTTTGTTTTTCTTCAATGTATTGGTGTAAAGGTATTCTGAGCCTTCAAAAACACTTTTTCTTTTATTTGCTCTTTCTTAAGTGTAAAGGAGTTTGAAGCCCCAGTAAATTTTTAAAAACATAAGGTACTGGATCCCCATCTACAACTTTAAAGAAAAAAATAGACAAGTTTAAAGGCAGCATTTCTCAGTACAGAAAAATTGGTTAAACATCTTTTTTCCTCCTGGATTTCTTTTTAGGAACTACTGACAATCAAAAACCTATAGCCGACTTTGGGATCTGGCTTTATTATTCAGCAACTAAAAGATGAGTTCTAATTGGCTGACACTTGTCCTCCTGTTTCTATAGAAACTGGGTTGGAAGTCAGAGCTGCCCAGAGGGAAAGGGTAAGTTTCTTTTAAATTCCATATTTATAAACCCATATCTTACTAACTGTGGCATGATGTCAGTTTTCACATGAGATTATACCTCAGGGAACTATAACTCCTCTATGAACTAATTTTCACTTGAGTGGAAACTGACATCAAGTCATTAAATGTAACAGGAGGGTTTAAATATGGATTTATTTTTCTTGTGACTCTGACTTCACATTTCCTGAAGCAGTTGGGTTGGAAGAACTCTATGATAATTCTCATTTTTAGTTATTCCTAATTTGGGGGTCATAAAATTGGTTTTTATCCTCTCAGCTCTTATTCTGTACTTTTCTGGTAACTGGAGATTGGAATATAAAATGTGCACAGAGGACATTTTTAAAAGTCTGCATGAATTATGTCTTCTTTAAAGCAAGTGCTGTACTACTGACCAGTTTTTTTAGCCTCTTTCCTCTCTTAGCCAAGCAGGATGAGGTCGTCTGTGGGGGCTTATACCTTTGATCTCATCCAGGCAGACACCCATTATTCGTAGAACCTAAGACACCTGACAATTGGTGAGTCATCTTACTGCTCTGACTTCAGAGGGCTGTGCTGCACAGCTGGGGCATTTAGGCTTGAGACTGTTTAATCAAGTGTGAAAAACAAACTCATCTACAGGTTGGAGTATGTGAATAAATTATACTTAACTCCTATCAGCTTTGAGATATGAGAAGGAAGACTTTTTAAAAGTTGTCTCTTATTTCCTTGGTCCTGACATAGATTTAAGGAATGAACTTCTCTTTCCCCTGCTAAAAGAACATTGATATTGGTTGATACAAACCAAAGTGTAGGAAATCTTGGTTTTATTTCAGCTCAAATCATCAGCTGTAAAAAAAAATAGTGTTAGAAGTAAAAGTTGGAAGTTTTCTGATGGGGAAAGTAAACTAAGTTTTAAAAAATTTCACTTCACAGGTCCCTGATCAGTTAATGCCTGAAAGTGAATTCTTGTTAAAAATGTTGAATGCCTCTTTTGCTTAACTATCCATGTATAAAGTTCTCTTTTGCTCACTGGGGTTTAAATGACTTAAAAATAAAGTTGAAAATGTAATTTTTTGGAAGATGCCTAGAAAAAACTTTTAACTTTTAGCTGTATGCAATCAATACCCAGAGATGTTTTCTACTCCTTAGTAAGGGTGATCAACTCATCCTAGTTTTAAAACTGAAAGTCGCATGTCCAAGGAATACCCTCATTTCCAGCCAAACCTCTGCAGTTAGTCACCCTATCTTAGTTAATTCTCTGTGTCCCTAAAAAGGCCTCACTAGGTTGTTATTGATCATCATTTTGAGTGGGAAATTCTATTATCATACCAGCTTCTGTCAAAATATATCAGGGATTAAGCTATTAATTTTTTAAAAATTACTATTTGTTCCAGTGATTCTAGGTAATTCCAGTTTCCTTTTCATATAAATGAAACATCAAATTTTAGAACTGATTTTAAAAATTGATTCCAGGTACTTTAATTATTTTTTATTTATGTTTATTTATTTATTTTTTAAGGTTTTATTTATTTCTCTCCCCCAACCACCCCCCTGCCCTGGTTGTTTGTTCTCTGTGTCTATTTGCTGCGTCTTCTTTGTCCACTTCTGTTGTCAGCGGCACGGGAATCTGTGTTTTTGTTGCGTCATCTTGTTGTGTCAGCTCTCCGTGTGGGTGGCGCCATTCCTGGGCAGGCTGCACTTTCCTTCACACTGGGCGGCTCTCCTTACGGGGCGCACTCCTTGTGTGTGGGGCTCCCCTACGTGGGGGGCACCCCCGCGTGGCACGGCACTCCTTGCACGCATTAGCACTGCACATGGTCCAGCTGCACACGAGTCAGGGAGGCCCGGGGTTTGAACCGCGGACCTCTCATGTGGTGGACGGACGCCCTAACCACTGGTCCAAGTCCGCTTCCCTATTTTTTATTTATGTATATATGTTAAGATCATAGATACTAATTGGGGAACAACTGGATAGACATTTTAGAAAATGAGTGAACATATGAAGCAAATAAGAAGACAAAAAGCCTCATGCAAAATGGTTCTATCTTGATTAAATAGTCAAGGTTTTAAAAATTATCAGGCTTTGTTTTTATATTGAGGTCTTCAGAAAACCACTGTTCAAGTTTTGCATTATGTCTGTTAAAAAATCAAAATTTAATATTAATATGTTTTGTTTTTCATATGGAAAAAAACTGATTTTACACTTAGGAAAGTTTATTTACTAAGGAATTAATCTTTTTGCAAACAAGCATAGTCTCATATATGTTAATATGCCTGGATCATTTGAAAAAATATCATAAAGTTCAGGCCATTTAAATATAATTGTTGTTATTATTAAATTTTAAACGCCAAGAAAATATTAAAGTAGTAAAGCCAGGACCCATAATCTAACAGTGCTGGTAATTAGATTTTAGAATTAGCTCTAAGGCAGGAGTTCTTAACCTTTTTTTGTTCCAGGTATCCCTTTGCCAGTCAGGTAAAAACCACACTGTACTGTATGTTATTTAATAAATATATCACACCTGTACCAACATGTCCCCACAAGAATGTTTTTTTTTTTTTAATTTCAATTCAAGCTCATGGACCCCAGGTTAACCCCTGAAGTAGAGCTTTGGTATCAGAAATAGTATATAACGATCAGCATATTAAAAAAAGCTCTTCTTTTACAACAATAGTATGGCATTTTCTTAGCGTGAGGGCAATAAGAAATGGTAACATTTTAACTATAACGAGTAGCTAAGAAGAAAGTATACTGAACTTTTGTGTTCAATTTTTCACAGCTTTATTTTATGTGTGTATATGTATCTTATCATTTATAAACATTCCAGATTTATATTTCAGTATTATGGAATTATATGTGTCCTGTACTTGGGCATTACCATCTTTGATCAGGTTGAGTGATGACATACTTGGTATTGGAAAACCTAAAAAATATTCTTAACTACATTGTTACTTCTTTGTAACCAATGTGCTTTATGGCTTTAATTTTTTTTTTAAGTTCTTATGTACTTTTCATTTCAATTGAGAAATTAAAATTTTGTGTCAGTTTGAGTTAGAAAAATTCATTACAGCTGCTCTCAATTGTTAGTTTTATTATCTCATGGTACTTTCAAGAAGCCATGATGATAAAAAGGGGAAAGCATAGGGTTTTGTGACAGTCTGTGTTCAAATTATGACTATACTACTTAACCACATATTTCATATCTTTGACCTTGAGTTTATTCATTTGTAAAATGGGCATCATAATACCTATCTGTGAAGGTTATTACAGAGAGAGAATTATATGATACATAAAATGTGCTTACCTCAGTGACTTCTATATATTAGATGCTCAAGGTTATTAATCATTCCACCACCCTAAAACGCGTATACTCCTAAGACCTTAGTCGAATACTTGTTTTCTCTTTATTTATAGAGATCTCTTGAGAATAAAGGGAGAAAATCATTCTTGAAACCCTATATCTCTGGGATGGTATTTCTGGATTATGCATTCCTAGAAATGTATTACATGACATCTTATAAAATTGTCTATAAAAAGTAGTAAATGAATGGGAACATTCACAAGTTGTTAATACAATGAATACATTAGTTATAAAAGTCTTTAACATTTTATAATCTAGGGATTCGGGCCTCTTTAATCACACTACTCAGGTTTAGGGAGGCTATTACCATTGAGTAGGATGACTTTTCTGTTGCATAAGACTCATAAAAAAGACTTTCTAAATCAGAATTCAATTTGGGGTTCTTTAGTTGGTCCTACTTAAAATGTACAGTTCATATAAATCATTGATTTTATTAATCTTCTGTTTTCATATATAAAGCAGAAGAAAGGAAATTATATGAGGAGTATTTTTCTCAGTATATGTACATTTTCATTTATTCCTTACAACACTTCTTTGGGGACAGATTGGTGATTTATCCCCATTTTACAGAGGAGGAGACTGGGTCTCAGAGCATTTGAGTAATTTTCACGAGGCCACAGAATTATTTTGTACTTATTTTTCTGTTTGTGGGTGAGAGAGGGATGTTATATTTCATTTTTTAAAGACAGAACTGAGATTTGGACCCAGATGAATTTGATTCCAAAGGTCATGCTACGCCTTGAGGAATACAAAGGTGAATAAAACATCATCTATCCTCTTGTTTTTACAGGCTGATGGGAAAGATAGATGTGAGCTCATACATTTCTCTGGAAAGTTAGATAGGGTTTCAGAGGAGAATATGACTTTAATGTTGGGAAAGGTTTTCCAGAAAATGTAGCCTTTGAGTCAAATTGAGATGGATTAGTGGGGTGCCTGGTGGAAAAGGCAAGCCGTTGTAATTGTAGAAGATGGTAAAACTTGCACAAAAGCATGCATAAGGTGTGAGATGATTTTTTTTCTACAGGGACAGAGAGGAATGGAAGGGTGAAATAACAGTTATGAGGGAGGTTGGAGCTACAGAGAATTCCAGCTGTTTTTCCTCATATATACCACCCAAATAATAAAAGGTTCTCTTTCCACATGTAATTGTTTAGTATAAGTAACATTATTAATTATTCCATATATTAAAAAACCCTTACAATGTAATATATTTCCCATTAATAAATCACCTATTCAACTTTCATATAAAATTGTCTGGTTCTAAAGAGATAGCTAGGGAAGCGATGTGGCTCAAGTGATGGGGCCTCCACCTACCATTTAGGAGGACCCGGGTTTGATCCCTGGGACCTCCTGGTGGAAAAGAAGAAGAGAAAGCATGCCTGTGTGGTAAGCCAGTGCCTGCATGGTGATCCAGTGCCCATGCAGGTGAGTCACACAGCAAGATGATGATGCAACAAAAGAGAGAAGGGGGGGGAGAGTGAAAGCTCAGCAGAGACCAGGAACTGAGGTGGTGCAATTGACAGGGAACCTCTTTCCACACCAGAGGATTGAATCCCTCTGAATCCTAGAGGAGAAAGATGAGAAGACCAAAAAGGGAAATAGATACAGAGGACCACATAGAAATGGACACAGCAAAAGAAAAACAAAAACAAACAAAAAAGAAAAACAGCAGGGCAGGGGCAAAAAAATAAAAAATGCCACTCTTAAAAAAATATAAAGAGATAGCTAGCTGTTTAGCTTGGATATTTTGGATAACTAATTGTAGTTGATGAGTAATACTGTTTGGATGCCATTCAAATGATTTTGAATAGTTTTGTTTTTCTCAAAGCTTTTATTTTTCATTCCATAAGCAAAACATTTACCATAGAAAATTTAAGAAAGTAATAAAAAAACAAGGCTTACCTCTAATCAGTTAACAAAGATAAAGTATTTTTTGGTGGATTCCATTCACTGAACAAGGTTTTAATATTCATGTTTCAGAATTTGTTCTGAAACATTCGACCAATGGCTATGTTTAATACTTTAATATTTCTTTAAATTCAGAGAAATGTCTCACCATCTTTACATGTTTTAGTGACTGTGAATTACCATGGCACATTCAGAGCGTTTGAAGGGATTTACTATAGTACGCTCTGATTTTCATTCAATAGAAAGCTGCTTCACTTGATTAAAAATGTAGCCAATTTGATTAAATACTAACAAATAGCTTAATTTGTTGCTAATACTCTTTTTTACTACCAGTTAGACATTCTTCAGAATGTTAAAGCTATAAGGCAATAAAAAATATTATCTGCTTTACCTTCTCATTTTACAAATGAGAAAACTTGAGTGCTTTCTTCCAAGCTTTTGTTTCCAGTGACTTAGTAGTTTAGACTTTCTTTTGTTAAGCTTTCACTTGATTGGAGTCTTCTTTCTTTCTGGTCAGATTCTGTTTGTTTTTCCATCTCTCAGCCAGCGGTACAAAGAAAAAGGAAACTGAAGAAAGGAGATAGCATGTGCCAGAGAAGTAGAAGGAGTTGGTGTATGTCTGGGTATAATCATGTAACCAGCCTAGGAGGAAAGGATTTTCTATTGATGAAGGAGATCTTTCTATTAGTAATCCTCAGCCATGAACTGCTTCTTGAAGGCAGGAGTCTCCTGTACCTACCAATCTATATTGTGACCCAGTAGAAAGTTCAGCTTCTTACCTGCCTTATTTTTCATTGATTGAGATCAGTCAGGTACACCTGAGTTATGGTTTGACCCTGTGGAAAAGTCACTGGGACCCAGAACTCATCTCCAGTCTTATAATGGAAGTTGGAGAAAATTAGGGACACATACCATTTCACTCTTCGATGGATTTTACTAGAAGGCCACTATCACAAAGGAAAAAATCATGAACCACTGCTATTTTCTAAAGAAAAAAATGAGAGAATGGGTTATATTTTTTTCTTTCACTGAACAAATATTTGAGCAAGGTGCTAGGTGTTGAGATAATGATGAGCCAGAACAGCTATGGTTCCTGTCCTCAGAGTTTACAGTTTAGTGGGGAGATTACTATTAACTATATAACTTAGACATGTGGTAAGTGCTTTGGAGGTTTAAGGTCTCAAAGTATATAAGAAGGAACTGACTACTGGGTCAAGTGGGTTAAATGATGATTCTAATTCCCCTTGAAATGTAAATGCTTTTTTAAAGCTGGAGTTGGGAACCCTCAAAATCTTGGCTAGTGGCACATACTAGAACTTCTTAAGTGAATTTTTTTTTTTTTTAATTTACTCTGCAGCAGTAAAGAATATGACTCAGTACAGTTTGCTGCAACAGCCTTGATGATCTGTCTTAAGACACCAGGACTTTCACCCACTATTGCGCAAAAGTCAATACTGATAAAGACAGATAACATCTTAGTCTTATTATGAAACTTCCTTTTAACCTCGTGGACTTTCTAAAAAAAGGCTTCAGGAATCTCCAGGGTCATTTGATAGCACGTTGAGGAACCACTGCTCAAGAGTGTTATATGCATAGCATGTTTGCAGTTGCAAACTTCCATGATGACTTTTACAAGTTTTTATACTTAAAATCCTAAAAAACCTTCAAAAGTTAGGGCTGTTATTCTAATTATTTATTCAAAAATATTGGTGCTCTATCTTAACACATTGCTGGGTATTGGGGATATACACCTGTGAACAAAATAGGTGAAAATATCTGCCTTCATGGAGTTTTAGTTATTTTGTTTTATCTGGTTTCAGTAGCTTCAGTTCCTGTTCACAATGTAATAAGTAAATGAATGGAATGTTTTATAGTTGCTTTTTACTTACCAACTCTATGTTTGATCAGTGACCCAATTAAATGTTAGTTGAAACTAAGCAAGAGACTGGATTGAAACTGACTTGGACAAGTTTTCGTATTATATTGATTGCGATTAACCTGTAGATTTCTAAGAACTAGGTGAGCAAACTCAACTACTCTGGAATTTTCTAGAAGGGAGGGGACTGTGGAAAGCCAGGAGTACCTCCTCCTCTTCCTTGTCATTTCTGCCTTAGTTCTACCAGTACAGCAAATTTACCATTAGCTAGCATATATATAACTTGTGAATTACAAGGCTTTAGGGATATCAGAAGTAACATTCTGGGAAAGATGGGGAATTCTTAGACAAGGAGGTAGATAAATGCTCTAAAATGTCAAGAGGGCACAGCAAAAGCTAGTGAAAATAATGCGCCCCCCCCCCCCATTTTTTAAATCCCAGGGGAAATAAAATAGTTTAAAACTGTTTAAAACTGCCTTAAGTTTCTAACACTTAAACACATACACATTTAAAGGGAGAATGTAGTTTCTGAAACAGACTAAAGATTAAAATGTATTCAATATACTTTCTTACCTGGGCAGGGAATCATTTAGCATGTTTTATAACTTTCTATATATTTCAATGAACAACCAGTTGGCATAATTTGTTTTAAGTATCATTTACTCCCTTCATACTTGATCATTGAGATTTTAGTCTTTTTAAATGCTATCCCTAATAAAGATCCAGTTGCTATTCAGTGGGATAATAGTGTGCGGTTCAGCATTAGTTTTAGGATGCTATTTATAATAACAAATATGAGGTGAGATGTAAGATGCAGAACTGTATCGGATTGCTGATTAATGATCTTATTGAAGTATTAACTGTCCTGTTAAGCTAAGATTTAAGTGGCTAGGTAAGCTTGGGAATTCATTGTTTCATTGACATCAAAACATCTGTTCCTTTTGGTTAGAATAGCCTTCCGCATCACTGAAAGTGAAAGACTATATATTTGGTCTGATTTTATCAGCTCTCTAGGTATATTTTTGATAACTATGAAAAATCTATATACAGTTCCACTTCTGGACTTAAAAAGCTTATTGCTTCTAAATGCATTTGTGCATGTGTGAGTGTAATATATTTTCATTTATATTTTTTACATTTTGTTTCATGTATAGGTTTTTTAAAGAAGATTGTATTTTTTTTTTTTTAAGGTTTATTTTGTATTCCTTCCCCCCCCCTGTTGTCTGCTCTCTGTCCATTCAATGTGTGTGCTGCTGTGTCCGCTTGCATTCTTGTCAGCGGCACTGGGAATCTGTGTCTCTTTTCATTGCTTCATTTTGCTGCGTCAGCTCTCTGTATGTGTGACACTACACCTTGCCAGACTGTGCTTTTTTTCACGTGGGGTGGTCCTCCATGTGGGGCACACTCCTTGTGCGTGGAGCTCCCCTATGCGGGGGGACACCCCTGTGTGGCACGGCACTCCTTGCGCGCATCAGCACTGTGCGTGGGCCAGCTCATCACATGGGTCAGGAGGCCCTGGTTTGAATCCTGGACCTCCCATATGGTAGGCAGATGTTCTATCTATTGAGCCATATCCCATTCCCATCATGTATGTATGTTTTTTAAAAAGTATTATTGATAAGTCAGTAGTCACTGAATTCTAACCATTTTAAATGGAAACTCACATGAACTGACATTCAAAAGACTGGATTCCTTGTGGTCATAGCAAAGCATTGTGAATGTCAGAGAAAGACAGAAAGAGCTTTATACACCAGCCACTATCAGGTGCATCCACTCTATGCTGAGAATTACTGTATGTAGCCAACACTGAGAAGTACGCTGGCAACTGAAACAGGCTATTTACGAAGCTGAATACTTCCGTAGGCATTTCCTCAGTATCCCCAGACTATCTGCATCCAAGACACCGTGGATACATGATAATGCAGATTCATGGGCTTCTTTTCAATCCTGCTTTTATCTGGGTGGCACTCAGTTGATTCTTACTTACACCAAAATTGTTGTCTGAGTTATATATTTCCTTATATCTTTGGCTATAATCCTTATTTTGAGCAGGAATGTCTAATAATGTTTACTGTGGTATTTTAAAACAAGAAGATTTGGCTCAGCTCCCTTAATTGCAAACCAGTTTTCTTAGAGCCAACAAGAAATTAGAATAATAATTTTGCAAGTTTGATATTTAATATGGTGTAGCAGTTTGAAATAGTTATGAATTCCAAAAATAGATAAGGATTATATTTGTAAACTGGTCTGTACCTGGGCATGATTAAATTATGATTAGGTCTTTGATTGGGTCATGTGAGTAGGCGCTAAGTCCCCGCCCCTTGGTAGGTGGGGATTCACAGATTAAAGCTATGGCAAAGACACAGTTGAAGTTTGATGCTGAAGTCTTGAGCTGGAGCATTGGGAAGTAAGCACACAGAGGAGCTTGGTTGTGAGGAAAGAGAAGCAGGCCCTGGAGGAGAGGAATCCTGAGCCCTGAGAGAAGCAAGCCCTGGGAAGAGAGGAACCCTGAATTTAGAGAGAAGCAAGCCCTGGGAAGGGAAGAACCCCAGAAACCTGAACTCTTGGCAGATGTTGGCAGCCATCTTGCCCCAACTTGTGGCAGTAGATTTTGGTGAGGGAAGTAACTTATGCTTTATGGCCTGTTAACTGTAAGCTCCTACCCCAAATAAAAACCGTTTATAAGAGCCAGCAGATTTCTTGTATTTTGCATCAGCACCCCTTTGGCTGACTAATACAGAATTTGGTACCAGAAGTAGAGTAATGCTTTTGCAATTACCAAAACGCTAGAACAGTTTTATAAATGGGTAAAGGCTGTTTTTTGGAGAAATTGTGAAGTGCTCGATGGAAAAGGCCTAGATCACTTTGAAGAGACTGTTGATAGCAATGTGGATGCTAAAGAGAGTTTTTATGATGCCTTAGAAGTAAATGATGAAACTGTTATTGGAAACTGGAGGAAAGGTGATCCATGTTTTAAAGTTGCAGAGAACTTAGCAAGATTCTCTCCTGGCGTTTAAGGGAAGGCAGAATTTGAAAATGGCAAGCTTGGGCTTTTAGCTGAAGACCTTCACAAAGTAAACTTGGAGAATGTGGCTTGGCTTCTGCTTGCAGCTTATAGAAAAATTCTAGATGAGAGAAATATGCTGAAGATTGAACTGTTGGGCACAAATAAAACAGAAACTGATTCTGGAAATTTCAAGCCCCTGGAAATCAAGCTTTCAGAAGATAGTGCCCCATGTAAGGACTTAACTAGGAACTTGTAAATCAGGATTGAAAATGCAGTTATCAAGGAAAGACTTGTGGAAAAGTCTTACTGTCTGATAGCTTAGACCCCTGCTTCTTGCATGTTAAACCAAAAGCTTTTTGAGAGAGCTATATGAACAAAATTGCTGTCAGCCTGGAAAAAAGGGACATTGAAAGGAGAGATTGAAGGGGAAATGACTTCAAGGGGAAAACAACGGAAGCTAAGATCTGGAATTAAGACATTGCCTTGGTCCAAGAGAGGAACCCTACCATCTGTATAGAGAGGATGAGTTTGCCCTGGCAGTTGAAGAGGGTGGGTGATCACACCTGATATTCCTGAGAGTTTTGCCACCCCAGGGTACAGAGGGGGTGGAGCATATTACTCAAGGATTAGGGAGGTTGAGGGGTGAGCCTGTCCCCCATGAGAGGGACAGAGAGGGGTGGGCCTGTCCCCCATGGAATAGGGAAGGCCAGGTGGTCAAATCCTTGTTCTGAGAGGGTTGAGCCTATATACCAAAGGTTAGGGTGCATGTTGCCTTCACCTAATTATACTAGGGGGCTAAGACTAACCCAAAGATTGAGTAAGGGTAAGGTGTGGCAGTCACCCCTATGTTCTTTGTGGGTGAGGTCTAGAGCTTGGTTGATACCCAGATGCTTGAATAGGGTGGAACCAAGGAAATGGCCACTGGACAATTTTGTGGAAAAGGTGGGTCCTCATGTGGCCCCAAGGAGAAGAAACCATCTTCAGAAGAATGACTCTTAGACTCTGAAATCAAATAGTGGACGCCCTGCAGGTTTACTGAACTATAGAGTTCCTTCCCAGTTTCTCCTTATTGTAATGAAAATATTTATTCTTTGTCCAATTTGTGTATTGGACGCAGATGAATTGTTTCATAGGTTTCAGAGGTCTATAGCAAACTATTTCTTTAAATTGACTATGATGTGATTTTAGTACTTGCATTATTACTGACTTAAGGTTGGTGGGTTTTTTTTTTTAATATTGTAATGTCTTTTTGGAATTCAGGGGGTAGAGTGTAGCAGTTTGATATAGTTATGAATTCCAAAAATAGATACTGGGTTATGTTTGTAAACTAGTCTGTACCCAGGTGTGATTACATTATGATTAGGGCTTTGATTGGGCCATGTCAGTAGGGCCACCAAGGGGAGGGAACTCACAGATAAAAGGCATGGCAAAAGACAGAATTGAAGTTTTGAAATTGGAATCTTGAGCTGGAGCCCCAGGAAGTAAGCACACAGAGGAGCCTGGTTGTGAGGAAAGAGAACCAGGCCCCAGGAAGAGAGGAACCCTGAGCCCAGAGAGAAGCAAGCCCTGGGAAGAGAGGAACCCAAGAAGCCTGAATTCTTGGCACATGTCAGCAGCCATCTTACTCCAAAACATGGAAATAGACTTTGATGAGGTGAGGGAAGTAACTTAGGCTTTATGGCCTGTTAACTATAAGCTTCTACCCCAAATAAATACCCTTTATAAAAACCAGCAGATTTTTGATATTTTGCATGAGCACCCCTTTGACTAATACATACGGGATTCTAAATTAATTATTTTTAAATGTCTATTTTTAAAGTATTCAATATCATTTATGGGTTAAACCTTTAAAAATGGTACCCATATCTCTGATATTGCTAACTTATTTGTTGAGCTGAATTATGAATCCTTTTCACTAGAATTATTTCTATAAATTTACTGTTGACCATCTTGTTAAAACTTGAAATACATCTCAGAAGGCCCTTAATTCCAGAGTTCCTTGGTGTTAGTTCGATAAGTGATTAAGAGACTAACTGGTGTAGAAGAACTTCAGCTGTTGGGCTGCAGCCCAGAGCCACATTTTCCTGGTATACAAAGACATTATCTTCTCATTCCTGGAGCCACTAGAGTACCTGGCAAGCCTGTAGCAGCCTTGGCCCTTTATTTTGGGTGTGCTATGCAAGTATTTTCTATATATGTCGTGATGGGAAAAGTCTTAGGAAGCAATGGTATAGCAGATTTAAATCCCAGGGCCTTTTATCACAGTAACTCTCCAAAGGTCCCATGGTAGAAATTTGTAGTAAGATTTACTGGGAATGCTTTCAGTATTTGCTCTGTTTTGTAAGTTTTATTAAAAGGATTGCACCTTGATTAGGATTTTTGAAGCTCAGTTCCTTGGCCTTGCAAAGTGTATTATACTTGTGAGAGTAGGACCATCCCACCCCCCTTTTTAAAAACCATAATAGAATACTATTTGGAATTTTAATTTTGTAGGTATTTTATCAATTTTAGGAGTATGGAGTCAAAGTAAAAATCTGTGAGGCTTTGTCATTTGTGGGGGAAATAATCACTGGATAAATTAATGATTTACATTAAAAAAAAATTTTTTTTTTAGCCTCTTCAGTGTGTAATATATTCGTCTGTATTTCCAGAGGTCAGAGAGAGAACTTTGCTCAGCCTCTTCATTTGTCCCCCACCCATCTCCTCCAGAATGAGTTTATAGCAGTCCAAAACGTTGAGGTGTTTGTTTTCCAAATAAAAGTTCCGGCCATAGGAAAATTCTCAACAGAGTTAGGTCAAGATGACTGATAAAACTGTAGAGGGAGGGCATGGATGGTCAAGGTGGGCTACAGTGGCTTTGCCAAATTTGTAATTAATGTGGAAGAAGAAGAATGTAGATTCTAATACTCGGTTTTAGAGGTCCTAGAATGTTGTCTTTAGTATAAAGTCCTAGCAAGGTTTGTGTCATAGTGAGTGCTCTGCTGTGACCCATTGAGCCCTGGGAAAACATTAAGAGAATAACTTGTCTTCTGTGTGTCCTATATAGCATCTGGCAGAATGCTGAGCTAACAAATTATTTGATACTTGTTGAATTAACACCAAGTTAAAATCAAGTAATTATTCATAGTGTTTATGGGAGTTTTCAGAAGACTTTGTGATTGATTTTTATGTATTTATATATTTCTCTGTATTAGCATAATGTATACATTCATCGGTTGGTAAGGGGGGTATGTGGAGAAGAGAAAAGTCAGTTTTATTTTACCGGCAGCTAAATGAACCTAGTTTGGTTGTTTTTTTTTTTTGTTTTGTTTTTTTTGTTTTTTTCTTTAATGAAACCGAGCTTTTAGTAGTTAGAGCTCATATATCAAATGCTTTGGATGCAAGATTAAGGATTTCGCATAGTAATTTAAGTTTTATGATTGTGTATTTGCTATTTTGCCCAGGCATTATATGCATATTTTTAAATTTATATTGCTTTCTGTGGGTTTACTTTTGTTAAGATGGGGGTCTACTAGAAATAAAATAAAGTTTTAAAAATATCAATACTTTCATCTTTCCACAACCTTCCAAGTCTAGATAATTTCCTTTTTGGTGCTAGTATGTACTAGATTCTAGGTGCTATCTACCAGTAAAAATAGCAGATTTATGTGGGTAAGTCAGGACCTTTGGCCTGAAAACCCTACGTCAAGAAACCTAGGACAACCCTAAAATTGACCTAGTCTAATGCAGGCCATATTATTAACTAAAATTGAATTTGTCACTGAGTATTAGAAAAATAGGGACTGTAGAATATGGTAGGCAGGACAATGCCCTGTAGAAGTGTATGCGTAGGGGGATAATTTTTAACTTTGAATCTTTCAATCCCTGTCAATTCATCAAAGATGTGATAAACAATTTGGTTGCTGTCATTTTTGTTATTATATTCATAGTTGAGAAAGACAAATAGTTTTATTGCACATATGCGCAAGTTATATTTTATAGAAATAAGAAAGTAGTTATTTTAAAGCATGTATAATTCCTGTGGGTTTCCTTTGTTCTTGTTCTTTCTGTGAATTATTAAAATAGACTATATGGCTTTTTTTTTTTTTCCATTTCATTTCCATGCTATAGAGAGGAAAATATTGTTCATATAATCCATTTTACCATTTTTAACTAGCGGTTTGACTGAGGATTATTGTGATACGTTTTACTGTTTGCCACATTCCTAATTAAGAATGCCTGTAGTTTTTTATAGTAACTTTAACTTTTGTAATTTGGTAATGAGAGATCTAGGTAAGTAAAAAAATTTGTATTTCATACAATTCTGAAGAACTTAGTTTAGTTGGGAATTTAATATTTTATTACCAGTGAGCCTTTTGACTTAGTTAAAGCTAAAGACAGTAATGTAACTGCTTGTATCATACCTGTTGAAAGAACTGAGTTAATCTGTAAATCAAAAATCAACATTTCTGATGCTCTTCGGTAGTTGCCACTGGGGTCAGAAGTTAGGAACACAAATTTGATGAAGTCCCCAATGTCATTTCACAGAGAATGATATAGGAGAAGGGGCTTCCAGAAATTCCTACCTTCAAAAGGATACTTCTAAGCAACTCGTGTTGTAGTCAGCAAGAGGTCATGGTATAGAGAAAAATATATAGCTGAATAATGTATTACCACGGTCTTGTTAAAAGATGCTGTGAACAACTCCAAGACTAAAAATCTGTACCTAATCTTTCAGCAACAGCCTTATCATTTCCTTTGACTTTTAATAGAACTTATAAAATTTATGATTGCCCATGTATTCTCAGAATAGTGAGTAGAAATATTTACAGTGAGTTAGCTCTCTTAATCCTCACTTTTTAAAAACTGACTCACAGTAAGAAATATATTTTACATTACATTAATGTGTGTATGAATTAAGAATTCCACAGTAGAGTAATACACTTTGTTTTCTAAACTGCTTTGTTGTAATCCTTTTTTATTGAAAAAAAGTAGAATGTAGGTCACAACCCATCAAATTGATTTCAATACCCAAAAACATACCTATTCTTTCTTCTTTCAGTTAATGGTCTTCACAAAACTTGCCTTGTCTACTCATATTTTGAACTCTTTAAACATTTTATTTTAAGATGTGTAAAAAAATGTAATATGTAAAATCTCTATAAATATGTTGTCATTTGTTACTTGCCTTTTTCATTTGATTAAGATATTCTCTTCCCTGATATTTGTTACTTCCTTTTACTTTTGGCCTAATAAACTGAAAAACTTCCAAAACAATTGGAACAACCAGTGAAGGAGGATCAAGATTGTAGAAATGCATCAGCGAACAGTATTTGAGCTATGTTTCTGCTTTCTACTAGCCTGGGCACTAACCATAGAATATCTGTTAGGCATCTGTGGTATTTGGCATCCTTTTGCCACTTCCCTGTATAACAATTATGGAGATGACTTTAAACTTCTAGCCTGCTTTCCAGGTATGAAGATGAAGACTACGAGTTAGTCTAATAAGGGATGTGTTCAAGAATGCAAATAAGGGAGCTGATTGTATATTTTTATAAATTTTCCCTTTTGAGTAAGTGTATCTGAACTGAACCTGGGAGTCTTGTGCTTTTTTTCCTCTCAGAAATGATTTTTGTTATTCTAAATTTATATACTTTTTCTTTTGATATTTGCCTTTTCTAAGTCTTGAGTTTATGGAGATGCATCATTATAAAACTTAGTTTCTAAAAAATGATCATAGGGCAAGTTAAGATTCCCCTCTCTGTCTCACTTTGGGACTGAAAGAAACACAACTTGAGTTTTATACTGAAATCCTTTCTGTGGATGATTGAAAGTAATATAATAATTCATACATTCAAATGCATTGAGAACCTATGGTGTGTAAGAGACTAATGTTTAAGTCTCTTCCTTAGAAATATTTCTGTGTGAATAGTCAGTCTCTTAATAGTCTTGGATTAAATGTTCAGCAAGCACAAAATGTCCAGTTTGAAAAGTGAATGTAAAAGTATACTTCAATCTTAAAATGAACTTAATCAGAGCTGTCCAGATTTTTACTTGTCTTTCTATACTTGCATTTACTATTTACTAGTGGCTCCAGATACCATCTCCACAAAATTTCTGACCTTTAGGCCAAGTATCCTCTCCCTTGGTATACAATATGAAGGACCACCATGTCTCAGAAGGAGCATTGGGAAGCCCTAGACGACTGTAAGGGTCATCAACAACAAAGGGATAAGACTCTCAAGCTCCATAGAAGTGACTCCAGCTTAGATGAAAGATGCTAGTGGTTCTTAACTTCTTTTTTTTTTACATCATGGCTCTTCTTTGAGAATCTGATAACATTATGACTTATCTCCCCAGACAAGTAGACATTTAACAGTCTGCTCCAAGACTCCCCAAAGAATATAAGAATCTGCTTAGAGCCTATCTGTTGAGTTAGCCCTCAAGCAGAGTCTCCTGTATTAGCGATGGAGAGTAGAAACAGGAAAGGCAGAAATAGTTTTAGTTTATTCAATCTGATATTGTCATTACATGTTACGGTTAATTATGGATCAGTGTTTTTCTTTTGTTGCTATAGAAATTTGCTCAAAATGTGGCTCTTACCTGCTATAGGTGGTCCAGGAAGGAGAGCCATCCCAGCAAAGAAACTAGCAAGTCCCAAAAACCTGTGTACTGTAGAATTCCCAGACATATCAACCTGTAGAGATTAAATTCAGTGTTAGTTATATTAAGATTTGAAGTTCTGTAGAGACCTGTGCCCATAAAGAGACAAGTGCTACTTACGTTCTCTCACATTGACTCGTTGACTTCTGAGGTGATTTGGATGACCTCTTTCCCCAGTGATAGAGAATTGAGGCCAAATAGGGAAGAGTAACTTTGTTCGCCAGGTAGTGTTTCCATTTTGTTACTAAGTAAACATTGGTTTTGGTTGTTTCTTTAATCTTTTAAGTTGACTGGGGTACTTCTCTCTGCCCTACCCCCAAACTGTGTTACCTCTCCTAGGTAATGTTATTCACATTCTGGCTGACGGTGGTATTCTTGGATCCACCTTATAGCTGAGTCCTGACAATGAGTTTATAAAATATCAGATACCACCAGAGTTGATTACAGCTATATAAAGCTTGATTTGTGTGTAAGTCTCCTATAGTATTGTAGCACTTATATTAACCTTGCTATCAGGCTAGAGGTTTCCCAGGGATTCTGTTCCAGAAAGCCTTGGGGACCTGAATCGAAGAAGATCTTGTCATAAGTATTTGTATTGATATTTCAGTCCCATTTGGTTCCAGGAATTTTAAGTCAATTTGGGGTAAAAATGGAGGAGATTTAAAAAAAAAAAGAAATTTCCTACTGAAATAGACAGGACCAAGGAAATAACCTCTACAAGAGAGAAGCCATAGTGGTTCAAGAAACAACTTTTTCTCTCAGGAACTCTTCAAAATTGTGTCTTAGAAGGAGCCAAAGAATCTCTGGAGCTGAAGGGGAGGAATGAACACAGCCTAACTTTCTGGGAGACTGATAAACAAAATAGGGAATCCTGCTGATCTTTTTTCATGTGTGTGCGCTTTCATTTCTTTCCTTATCCATGGGGACAGTTCTCTCACTATCCGTTCCTTCCTCCCCAAGGTAAGATGAATGACTACAGAATATAGCTGAGGCCATGGGTATGATTTAAAAAAAAAACAACACATTTTGCTAGAAAATGTGTATTCTATTCTGGAGAGATTATTACTGATACTTGCTTTTGCTAAATGTTTTAACAATGTTAATGAGTGTGTCTACTCACCAGTACAGGAAGTATCAATGCAAGGTATCCACCAGAGAAAATGGCAAAGAAGATGGAGTAGGTCATAAGTAGTGGAAATGTGGTGGCTAAAGGAGCAAGCAGGTTAGTGATGCCGCAGAGGATGAGGTAAGACTTGTGGTAATGATATTTCTTGATCCAGTCTTGATCAGCAACCCATCCAGAGATTATCTGACTTTGTTTCAGTGATACCTGGAACAGTATTGAACAAGGTCTTATGAAATCCTAATTCCATTTTCCTTAGCCCTTTGGAAAAATGTGAATATACAAGGCATCTTTTCTTAAGTAAAAGAACTTCATCCTCAGTATAGGACGTATGAAAAAACAACTTGGGTTTCATTCATCTGTTAGTAGCAGCTCCACATATATCTAATAGAATACTGAAAAGTCTCCTCCACAGTTAGGGAGAACACCCATCAAGTTTTTTTTAATTTTGTTTAGAAAACTCATCCCACCAAATGGAATCCCTGGTTACAAAGGACCCTGGGCTAAGAAGGCCTTTATTAAACTCTCAGGTCAGTGTCCTGGGGAGGTCATAAGGTTGAAGATTGAAGTATATATAATAAAGTCTTATGTTGGAAGAAAAAAAAAAGATGTTGGGACTCTTTCTTATAATTGCATTTGAGGTTTTTGTAATTAACTCCTCCAAAGGTCATTATGTCTAATTTGAAAATTACTTGGGAAGTCTGGAAATGGTAGGTCATATTGTGACCATCAGAGCTGTAGTGTAACTTGAATAGGACTTAAGAACTGTGTTTTTCACTCAGTTTCATGATAACAGAACCTTCATGTTCATTATCCCATTATTAGCAAATGTAGTTTTTAAATACTGAAAGAGACTTTCACCAGAAGTACCATGAGCTGTACTTGGTTTATTTTCTTCCTATAGTTGAAATATATAAATTGCTCTACAAAAGGGAATAAAAAATGAATACCACCATGAATGTAGTTAATACCACTGAATCGTACTCTTGAAAGTGCTTAAAGTGGGAAATTTTGAATTGTATGTATTACTACAATAAAAAGGAGAAATGCATACTACCATTTTGATATTTTCAGTTCTTTCCTAGGATACATATTGAAGCTTTGGTTCTTTAGTCCGGATAGCCTAATCTGATCTCTAAATGTAGTCTACCAAACAATTTTGTGAAAAAATCAGTTTAGCCATGTATCTTTTGCTTTTATGTACATAAGCACTGACAAATAGAATATCTTTGCAATTAGAATAGCTGAAAGGAAGTGCAGTCACTTAGGGGACAAACTTGGGCTTGGTAAATTTGATATTTACCAAAGAAAGTAGCAGGAGAAATGTTGATGTTGAACAACTGACAGTTATAATTAGAGCTAACCAATTCCACCTTGCGTCCCTTTTCATTTTCTCAGACTCCCTATTTTATCAGTTGAGAGAACCCATATTTCTTATGGATCAAGTATTCTCTTTTCAAATACATTTATAAATAATTAAAATGATTGTTTTTATTTTTAATTTAAATTATGAGCCAATACATAAGTGACTAAAGAATCATGTATCTTACTCTAAATCTTACTCTAAGTCCAGAGGAAAGTACCTACTAGTATTTTTTTTTCTCTCCCCCCCCCCCCCCCCCCAGTTGTCTGCTCTCTGTGTCCATTCGCTGTGTGTTCTTCTGTGACTGTTTCTATCCTTATCCGTGGCACCGGGAATCTGTGTTTCTTCTTGTGTCATCTTGTGTCAGCTCTCCGTGTGTATGGTGCCATTCTTGGGCAGGCTGCACTTTCTTTCACGCTGGGCAGCTCTCCTTACAGGGCGCACTCCTTGCGCGTGGGGCTCCCCTACGTGGGGGACACCCCTGTGTGGCAGGCACTCAGCAACTGTGCATAGACCAGCCCCACACAGGTCAGGGAGGCCCGGGGTTTGAACCGCAGACCTCCCATGTGGTAGGCGGACGCCCTATCCATTGGGCCAAATCCGTTTCCCCTTACTAATATTAACAGAACATTTATTGGATAGTTTAATATGGGCCAGACACTATTCTGAAGTCTGCATGCATTGCTTGTTTAATCTGAGCACCTGATGAGTGTAGGTACTATCATAGACAAGGAAATTGAGGTCACACAGCTAGGAAGCCTACAGCTGGAACTTGAACCTTAGAAGTCTAGTTTCAGACCCTGTCCTCTTCACTGGTACACTGTACTATCTACTTGCTTCCTAGAGCCACTGAGCACCATTGTTTTGTTTTTGTTTTTGTTTTTTTTTAAGGAGATACCAGGCATTGAACCCAGGACCTTGTACATGGAAGCAGGTGCTAAAACCACTGAGCTACACCTGTTCCCATGAGTATCAGTTTTTTGAAATTCATTATTTATCTAACAAATAATGTCTACTGTGTCCGATACTGATAAAGAAAATGAATAAGACGGTTTAGAGACTGTTGTCCAGTAGGGGGAGCCTGTGTGCAAGGTGCAGTGACATACCTCTGGCAGGGAAACTTGTGCTCGTGCTCCTCCAGCTTCAAAAACACTTGTTCTTCCTCGCCTGCCTACATACAGCTGCCTTTTTTTTTTTTTTTCTATTTTTTAAAAAACTTTTCAGCTTTTAAGAATTTAGTTTTTAAAATTAAGTCCATTTTTCCTTTTGGGTATGAGGGTGAAATTGGCTTTCTTACCAGCTGCAGAAATGAGGTAGGAGGCATCCATGCTGTCAATCCCCAGTGTCTTGGCTCTGGCTACCAGGTGAAAGGTAGGGATGAAATACGCTAACTGGCTGAGGAGAAAAGACCAGGTAAATATGTAGAAGAAAGGATTCTTAGAGAAATATCAAAGAATGTACAGCTCCACAAAATAGTCCTTTTCTCATAACTTTCTTTGTTGTTTATTAGGAGCAGTCTTGTCTTCTTAGGCCCATTGTTGAGCTCTTTGTTTTGATTTTCCGAGATTGTTGAAATTGTACTGGGTTGCCCAGCCCTCTGCATAGTGCTGTCCCTGATGGAAGACTTCTGGGTCTCATTGCAGTATGATGTTTCTGTCCTGTTCACTGCCTCAGGACCACTTGCAGATAAACTGCTATCTTCATCTTTAATGTCAAAATTACTCTTACTTTTGATATAGATGAGTCTCAAGAGCATACTGGAAGGCACCAAATTCATTATGATAGCTCCAAATAAATATAAGGGCACCTAAATAGACATTGAGAAGTTAAAAATAATCTCAGTTCACAATCCTGTATAGACTCAGAAAAGGCTCCATCACTAAATATTCAGTTAAAATTACTAAAAACACTACCTTGTTCCTCGGTTTAACTAGAAACAAATTTAAGTCTGTTGACGTAATTATTAGCCATATACACTGCTGTATTCTTTGGTGATAGAAAATCAGGAGCTGCATGAATAAATGGGATGAAAGGAGAGTGGTATTTTGCTAAAGTAAAAAAGAAAACACTTTGGAGAGGAGACATTTCAGATTTTACAGTGAATGTTTTATATGTGGATTTTAAGTTTGAAGTGAGTATAAAATGGGCACAGAAATACAGGATTAGGTAATGGGGATAATTTGGAAACTGCCTTAGAAGAAGGGACAACCCTATATCCCGTGACATATTTTAAATGCCTTGAAAGAAGACAGGTGCCAACCTTGCCTTTGAAGCTGAGTAATTGCTTGATTTCAGATGTCCTGACGAGAGCTGTGACTTGTGTATGCTGCATCTAGAGTGATAAAACAATCTATGGGTTCTGTTCTTCTATCTTACGTATTTTTCAACTAGTCCCATTCATCATTAATCCAGTGATACTTTTGACTTAAGAAATATCAGGACTCAATAAAACTGCTGTATAGATAGAAGCAGGCATATGAGTATTTTCCCCCAGTATTTTAGTCCAAATATATTTGTTATTCTAAGTACAAAGAAAATTGTGGGTGAATGATTTTGTATATTTATGAAAATTTATAGTTGGCAGTATATAAAAAATCTAAATATTAAGAACATACAGGAGGTTGGGGGTATATGGGAATCTTATATTTTTGAATGTAACATTTTTTGGTGATCTATGTGTCTTCAAAAAAATACAATAAAAAATTGATGGTATGGGAGGGTGGGGAGTGGGGTATATGGGAACCTCATGGGTTTTTTTTTGTTTGTTTGTTTTAAAGATTTATTCTTTATTTTTCTCCGCTTCCCCTGCCCTGCCCCAGTTGTCTGTTCTCTGTGTCTTTTTGCTGCGTCTTCTTTATCCGCTTCTGTTGTCAGCGGCACGGGAATCTGTGTTTCTTTTGCATCATCTTGTCGTGTCAGCTCTCCGTGTGTGCTGCACCATTCCTGGGCAGGCTGCACTTACGGGGTGCACTCCTTGCGCGTGGGGCTCCCCTACGCGGGGGACACCCCTGCGTGGCACAGCACTCCTTGCATGCATCAGCACTGCACGTGGGCCAGCTACACACGGGTCAAAGAGGCCCGGGGTTTGAACCACGGACCTCCCATGTGGTAGACGGACGCCCTAACCACTGGGCCAAATCCGCTTCCCATCATGTTTTTTAATGTAACATTTTGTGTAATCTATTAACTTTAAAAAGTAGTTAAATAAAAAAAAGGAACATCTATTTCAGTAAGTCTGATGGAGGAAGCTTTTTTTTTTTTTTAAGGTACATTTATGTGGGAAGCTGGCACTCAACTGCTGAGCCACACTGGCTTCCCTGAGTTGGCCTTTTCCTTTGTTTGCTGGTTGTTGTGTTTTTGTTTTTAGGAGGCACCGGGGAACAAATCTAGGACTTCCCATATGGGAAGCAGGCACTCAATGGCTTGAGCCACATCTGCTCCCCAGGAGAAAGAAAGAAGGGAGAATCCTTGTTTTTCCAGGGGTATCACTCACTAGCATGTTACTCCAGCTTCACAGGGTGCCCCCCGTGTCTTTAGGCATTGAACCCTGTGGTGATCTCTTAGTTGCTAATGTGAGCTGGTGAAGCCTGCAAATAGTTTCAGTCCTATCCTATGTATTCTCCAAGGAAGTAAAAAAAAAAAAACATGCTTACTTTGAAAGTCATGCCTATTTCCTTTGTGCTTTGTGAAATTGGTTGCTTTAGAAGTCTTCATGTCACTTCTAGTGACTAAATGGGAGAGACCTGAACATTAAATCTTACAGGATTGATAGTTAAGAAACTCAGAATGACTCACCTGGCCAGTCATAAAGATCTATCAGGAATTGCGTAAAAGGTGCCAACACAAATGTCACTCCCATCCCAGAGCAGGCAATAGCTGTAGAAAGCCGTAATCGTTTTTTGAAATATTTAGTGGTTACCACAGCAGCTACATGGTACAGGCACGCAGAACCCAAACCTAAAAGAAGCAGAAAGATAGTAGTTTGGAATCACTTTCACTTTAAGCATTATGGCACCAGACAAGATACTCTACTGAACACAAGATAAGTAGGCCTTTTGGATCCATGGGCAGTAAAAGTGAAGGTTTCTAGCTCTTTTTATAGTTTGATTTTTACAATGGACTCACCAGGTAAAAGTCCCGTAGTTACACAAAGAAAGGGAATGCTAGTAGCCCAGCTGCTGATCACGTATCCACCAGTAACAAGGAAAGCCCCAACAATGGAAGTAGTTTTCTCTCCAAGTATTTCATAAGTCATGGCGGTCAGGGGACTTGAGAGAAGACAGACAGGTAAATGTGCTCTGCCATCGCTTATCCTCTGACCTGGGATTTCAGTGAGGGACTGAAGGAAAACAAGAGGACCCTACTTTGGAATTTGTGTATCTTTAAAAAAGATGTTTAGTTTCTGTATATCCTTACTTCCACACTATTTTGCTTTTTGGAGTAAGACTTAAAGAGAATTTTAAATAAGCATGTTTGGAGAGGAAGGTACTGAAAATGTATTGTAAAATCACAAAAATGAGATGGCGTCTAGTGGCCTCTGACTAGAACAAGGATGAATCTGTTGATCTGCTCCACGGTGGAGAGGAATTGGATCTATGTTTTGAGGGTGATTAGAACTTCATGGTCTCACTTCCATTTGAGGGCCCTACAGCAAGGCATTACTGGACTGTGGAAAGAAACAAGACCTGAAGTATTGAATCATGGAATCAAAGAATGGTTCAATTCTTCGACTTACTGTGAAGCCTATTTTTCCAACTTAGTTAACAAGTCAAGTAGAGGCTAAACATTGCAAGTCTTCTCTTCGCTTTACACATTTATAAATTAATCTGAATTTAACAATGCTTTGTTTGGTCTTGCTTGACTGACAGGAATCACCTGGGAATTGCCCTTTTTCTTAGACAGCAAGCTTATTGTTGTCTTTATACCTGCAGAAAAAAGAAGTGATGACATGATGGATCCAATCCAGCCAGTTTGCTCTGAGGTGCTTTCAAACTCTTCTTGAAAAACCACAAATAAAATGGCAAAAGACTTGGTCATCCCGATCAGAAATACATTTACCTAAATCAGAGCAGACCAGAGTCTAAGTCAGGTGGTGAGTGAGTTATTACAGAGGAAGTTACAGCTGCTAGAGATGATGATTTCCCTGGCTCACTAGTGTTTACCAGTTTGCTTTACTGGCCTTTTACATTTTATGGTGGTGGTGGGGTCACTCCTTTTAGAGTAGTTAAGCATTTTACATGAGAGCATCCCCTGTAATCCTCATTACAAGGCTACAAAGAACGTGTCGGTACTATATTGTAGATCAGGAAATTGAGGTTTAGGAAGATTTGAACCCAGACTATCTGACTCCCAACCAACTATTCTGTTACAATAGCATATGTTAAAGGGACAACTGGTTCAAGTTGTTCGTGGGAGAAGAGCGTTTGTCTACACCAGAAGCTTCCTAACTTCCCCTTTTCCATTCCTTTTTCCAGTGGCATGGTTTTTAATTACCACTTTCTCTGTTCTCAATATGGCTATGCTCAGTGCTTAAGAACCATGGAATTCCTTGATTCCCTTTCGCTCACTCCCTTTTCTCTGCCTAGTCAATGTTTTTCCCCCATGTTTCTGCACTCCTTTCACTTTATACCTCCTCCCTGGACAATCTTTCACTCTCACGGTTTTAGTTACTTTCATTTATGTACTCAGCATAGGAGTTTGGGGTATGGGTTCTACAATCTTGGACCGAATCCTGGCTCTGCCTCCTATTAGCTGTGTGATCTTGGGTAAACTTCTTAACTTCGCAAAGGGCAATAAAAATGTTACCTAGCTCATAAGGTTGTAAAGATTAAGAAAATGCCAGTAAAATATTGAATGCTTAGCACTTAATATTCAAACCATTAATTATGATTTTGCTATCTTGTTAGCATTCTGCTTTCCTAAGAGCATCAGACACACTGTTGACCATGTCTTTCGAACTCAGGCTCAACTCTTCCAAAACTAAACTCATCCTTTCCTTATTCCCAGCCTCCTCTTTCTTTTCAGTTCTCTTGATTGGACACCTTAGATGCCTCCTTCCCTCATCTGTCCTTTATTAAATAATCATCAAGATCTGTTTCTTTTCATTCCCATTGCTGGACTGTATTTTAGATTTACTGTATCTTGTCTAGAGGAAGGGACTAAAAGAATTGATGATGCTTAGAGGTTCCAAAGTTGGTGGTGAGGAGAAAGTCCCTTAATGCTTTTTTTTTTTAATAAAGGAAGTACTGAGGATTGAACCTGGAACTTCACATATGCAAAACGGGTGCTCAGTCACTAAGCTATACCACTCCATATCTTTAATACTTTTTTCCCATTCTCATTTGATAGAAGGTACAAAACTTATTTGGAGTGAATAACCCTATGTACACCAGACTTACATGTTCAAAAGTGAAAAACATTTTATCAGGCCCCCTTTCAGGCAGTTGGTAAACATCATTTCCTCAAAGGTGCTTCTATCAGGAAATTAGCCTAGAAAATAGAAATCTCAAGCTATCTAGGCTTGTTTCAGTTATACTCTCAAAAAAGTGGTAGCTGTGTTGTCTGTGAGCAAGGAACACTAAAATGAGCTGTCAACCTGTAAAATAACCTTTCTCTTTCTCTTTGGACCTGGATTTTGTGCTATCATCTTCAGGATTCTGACCTCTGTTCTTAGACACCTGAATTTGGCTAGCTACTGTTCCCCAGTTCAGAACCTTTCTTCTTCTGATCCTCTTGTCTCAGCATAGCAACAGTGAATGGATATGACATGTCTCTGATAACTGGGTTTGTGTCTTCCACTGTGTTTATCAAGGCCAAGGGCACAAGTGGACCATAAGTTAAACCATAGACTTTAGCTAATAGTACAATTATAAAAATGTCATAACAAATGTGCCACACCAGTGCAAAGTAGTGGTGGGGTTGTATATGGGAATCCTATATTTTATGCGTGATTGTTCTGTAAGCCCAAAACTTCTCTAATAAATAAAAAAATAAAATATAAAGAAGGCCATGGGCAAAACATTTGCATTTATCATCACTCCCCACTTTAACTCAACCTTCCAACTTTGTTTCTGTTTTCACTTAAAGATATTAGAAGTCTTTCTCCCAAAGTCTAGATTTTCCTAGTAAGGCTGTATTATAGTACTTCATCTTTTGGCTTGGGCCAAGCTTGTTGGGTTTCAGTCCTGTAACCGGAGGCCACATCTGACATAATAAATGGGCTCATCCAAAAATAAAAGCCACTAGAAATCTCCAGCTCCCTCATTATTATCTTTAAAAAAGAAGTTGTTGATGTGGGAGGAGTGGGGGGTGTGGTGAGTGGGGTATATGAGAACCTCTTATGTTTTTTATTGTAACATTTTATGTGATTTATGTATCTTTTTAAAAAATAATTAAAAAAAAAAAAGTAATTGAGTTGAACCTTCGAACTCCCTCACCAGATCATTCTAATTAGAATATTTGTCTTAGGAAAGGGAGCTGGATCAGCCACAGTGACCTCTTTTGAATACAGACTTTGCTCAGAAATTACTCTCATTTAATAATAAACAGCCTCCTACTCTAGGTCCCTTTTATTTTTTTAAAGTTTTATTTATTTATTTCTCTCCCCTCCCCCCCTCCCTCCCCCCCCCGTTGTCTGTTCTCTGTGTCTATTTGCTGCGTCGTCTTTGTCCACCTCTGTTGTTGTCTGCAGCATGGGAATCTGTTTATTTTTGTTGCGTCATCTTGCTCTGTCACCTCTCTGTGTGGGCGGCGCCATTCCTGGGCAGGCTGCACTCTCTTTTGCGCTGGGCGGCTCTCCTTACGGGACTCACTCCTTGTAAGTGGGCTCCCCTACACGGGGGATACCCCTGCGTGGTACGGCACTCCCTGCACACATCAGCACTGTGCTTGGGCCGGCTCCTCACGGGTCAAGGAGGCCTGGGTTTTGAACCGTGGACCTCATATGTGGTAGATGGACACCCTAACCACTGGGCCAAGTCCGCCACCTCTAGGTCCCTCTTAATGTCACCCTAGTTCTTTCTGACTTTCACAGACAAGATTCTTTAAAGAACAGTCTTAGGTATTTCTGCTTCCTCTCATCCCACCACCATTCTGACTTCAGCCCCTACCACTCCACTGAAACAACTATTTAGGTTATCAGAGAGTTCCTTGTTGCTAAACCAATAGTACTTTTTTTTTTTTAAGATTTATTTTTTATTTATTTCTCTCCCCTCTCCCCCAACTCCTGTTGTCTGCTCTCTGTGTCCATTCGCTGTGTGTTCTTCTGTGTCTGCTTACATTCTTGTCAGTGGTGCCAGGAACCTGTGCCTCTTTTTGTTGTGTCATCTTGCTGCGTCAGCTGTGTGTGTGTGGCACCACTCCTGGGTGGCTGTGCTTTTTTTGCACGGGTTGGCTCTCCTTCAGGGTGCACTCCTTGCATGGGGCTCCCCTGCATGGGACTCCCCTACGTGGGGCCACCCCTGTGTGGCACGGCACTCTTTGCATGCATCAGCACTGCGCATGGGCCAGCTCACCACATGGACCAGGAGGCCCTGGGTTTGAACCCTGGATCTCCCATGTGGTAGGTAGGTGGACGCTCTCTCCATTGAGCCAAGTCCGCTTCCCTTAATAGTCCTTTGTCATTTCTGTGTGACCTCTCAGCATCCGCTCATCACTTCTGGAAATTCCTGCCTTAGCTTTGGTGACAGTATGCTTCTGGATTGCTTCTTTACAGTGTCTGCTATGGGCTCCTCTCCCTTGACTCATGCCCTAAACATTGATTTTCTCCAGGGTTTTGTTTTCATCCCTCTTCTCCCTGTCCTCCATGATTTTACTCACCTTGCCCTATAGTTCAAAGTACCATGTATGCTTGTGACTCATAAATTTCAGTATGCAGAGTTTGAGCTCCAGATGGACATAAACTGTGTTGCACACATTGTTAGTTACGTTACAAGTTCCTCAAACTTGGTAATGGAGATTAAGCCATCCAACCAATCTCCAGATTTTCTCTCCCTCTTCCTATGTTCTCCAAGTCAATGAATGGTATTCTTCATTCTCCAACTTGCCCAAGCCAGCAACCCAGGGCTCCATGACTTTCTCTTTCCCTGACATCTAATTGCTCTCCAAGTCTTGTAGGTATGCCCCTTAATATTGCTCAGATCTGCATTTTGTCTCCATCCCCATTGCTGCTGCCTTAGTTTAGGACCTTGCCGTTTTCTCACTTGGACCATTGCAACATCCCTCCAATGGATCTCTCATTTCAGGCATATCCCCAACCAATCATTATCCTACTTGCAGCCAGAGCTATTTTTCTGAAATGCAGACCTGATCTCATCACTCTTTAATTTTTTTTCATTAGCTCCTCATAGTCTCAAGATAAAAGTCTTTGTCCTCATACATGCCTATCCAATTTCATTGCCTGCTTTCTTCATAAATATGTCCATCGGTCAATTCATTTATCTATCCATCCACAAACAAGTGTAATAAAAATAGGGCATACTGTGTTCTAGGCTGTATACTAGGGGCTGGGCTTACAGTAGTAATTATACAGTGGTGAGCAAAGCAGATGTGGTTCTTGTTCTTAGGGAACATGCATTTTAGTAAGATAGGCAGAATACAGAAAGTCATTTGTCATACAAATAGAAAGTGGTAAGTGCTAGAAAGAAAACAATATTACAACAGGATTTAATTTTGACTTGGAGGTGGGAGGATGGAAGATTTTTTGGAAGAAGAAACATTTAAGCAAAATCTAATATCTGAGTAGAATTTAGCCTTTCAAAGGGGGGTGGGGGGGGCGGTGAGAGAGAGTTAGGGAAGGATTTGAGCTCTCTGAATTGAGGGAGTAACATGTGCCTAGACCCTAAGAAGAAATTAGTTTTTTTTTTTAAGGAACTAAAAGGTAATCTTACTCTGAACAAGGGAGGCGGTGTGGCCCAATAGTTTGGTGCCGGCTTCCCACATGCAGGGATCGGGTTCAATCCCCACCCTGTACCTCAAAAAAAGAAAAAAAAATTGGCTGAACACGTTTTGCCTTTACCCAATACCATTTGGGCCATTCACACATGTATTTTGCTTGGCTTCTCTTTAGTTAACACCTCAAGGTGTGAGACATCACCTGTTCCCAGAGACCTTCTCTGACTTCCTCTGCCTTTCCTTGCTTGAGGAGCACCTAGCAACTATTACTGTCCACAAACTGTCTTCCCCAATAACCTGTGAGCTCCTCGATGGGGGAGTTTGAGCTGTATCTGTCTTTATACTCATAATCCAGTGCAGAGCCTCTTAAGATATTGGCACTCAAATACTGAAGGAAGAAATGAATGGTGGAGATCTTTCTTCCCTACACATGAGGACATTTTTAGGTTTTTCCCAAAAGAAAAGTTGAAGGATAAAAACGAAAAACAATATGGACTAGCTTATTTTCCTTAAACTACATCCATTTACCATTTTCTTCTTGATATATAGAGTCTGGGTTTTCTTCCTATGACACCCCTCACCCCGTATACCAGTGTCTCAATTCTCTCACTGGGGAAGGGTGGATGGATAATCGTGGCTGCAGCTATATTTTACCTTTCCTGGGAAAGTGTATCTTCTATACACTTTTGTAATATGCATATACATACTCCCATTATCAGTTCAAATCGGTGATCTCAGCAATTATAAAAGGCTTCACCATTTTCCTACTTCTGGAGATTCCAACTGAGCAATTAATGGGAAATAGCTAATTCTCCCATCTTTGAGGAAAATTATAATTTGCTTTCCCAAAAAGTAGTCTGTAGAGCCTCCTAACCTCTATAATGTCAGCAAGACCTAACCAGATCCTCTCTTTAATGTGCTTCTAGGTCTCAAGATAAATAGAAATGAGGAATGGCCTAAGCCAGTGTCCCTAACAAAGCCCCATTCAGGAGGCTGTCTCAGTATTAAGATCCTTCTCCCAGCTCCATGAAGGACACAGTTACCAAGCTTGGTAGCTTCAAGGTTATCACATCTTTAATTTAAGCCTTATTGGTAAAAAACAAAAAACAAAAAAAAACCCCAGAATTTCTTAGGTTAGCTGAAGATAATATAATAATTGTATAGCTTAGAACACCTACATGTGGTTACTTGATGCATGCATTATCTAGGATCTACCTGGACAGAAGTTCCTTTTACTCTTCCCCTATCAATAGGTGTTGCTGGGAAAACAGGTAGAAACAGCATGTTTTGTCCATGTAGAGTTCTTTTCTACATGGAAAGATATGTTAAGGGATTTTAAATTCTAGTCAGTGGTCCTCAAGGTTTTGGAGGATGTGTAAAATACTAAGAACCAGTTGCCTTGCTCATTTCATTCAGTATTACACATACAAAGGAAAATTATGGCCCAATATACCTTGCTGTAAACGAGACTTAAGTGAAAGTCTGAATTTACTAAACAAATGTGTGATTTTTCTGTAAAAACATTTATAGCTTCTCTACTAGAAATAATAGCAAAAGACGCAGCTTACAGACTAATATGTTACTTCCCTGAAATGGATGCTTTTTTAAATAGGGAGCTCCAGAAGAACATTTAGTTTTTGGATTTTTCACTTATCTTTTCAGGAGCTCATATGTTGTAGAAAAGTACACTTGTACTGTCAAGCAGAAACAAAAGCATAGTTGTCTAAGTATCCTCATGACCACTGTGAGCAGAGAGCCCTTGAGTTCATTATTAATATTTTGAGAATCTGGTGTATTTTTTATGCTTTATATTGTGTCATACCCAAAATATGGGACACTTTATTAATCTGGTTATTACGTGGTGTTATATTATTGGGGAGAAAGGTGAGAGAACTAGATGCGCCTCCTCACCAACAATGCCAGTTCTTCAAAGCCCATGATTTGGGGAGTTCAGCCCAGCACAGGAAAAGCTTTCAAACTTAGGGCCATCCTTAATTTCTTTATAAGTAACATTTCTGGAGGATGAAAAAAATTCCACATTCTTTGATAATAAGGCTAATGTTTAACAAATTGTCTTCTAGTTAGGAATTTTTATTTACTTAAATCCTGGCTGGTGACCTCTGTCTTGTTTCCCCCTTCTCCATCATTAGGGAAGAAACATGATTTTCTACCCTTTTTATAGAGTTCTTAGTTATGAACATTGTGCATCGCAGAATGGTTAGTACAGGGCCTGCACTCCCCTTACTCTTCCTGTAGGGCTGAGGAAATTCAGGAAGGAAAGGATGTTTGTGTGAGTACATTTCTGAGATAATGAAAATTATTTGGGAGACACTAAGAGGATTGTAGAGCTGGTGCCATTCTGCAAGGTTGTTTAGTAGGATACATCTGCTGTGGTATTCACCAACATTGTAGAAGGGTGTGTTGATGACTTAGATCACCACTTGTCAACTAATATCCCCAAGAGCTTCTGGAAGGACACTGGAAAGAAGTTAATAATTGCTAATGGATAAAGGAGAAAAACTAACTCCAGTTTCAGAATTTACATCCTTCTCTCGCTTTGCAGACATATCAAAATATGGACTAATTCTAGCATAAGATATGGTTGGTGGGGGTGGATTGGGAAGTAGACAGTAGGTAGGTCATAGAGAAAATGTCCCTATGCCATTAGTGAAGGGGTCTCTGGCCAGCAGTGTTATATATATGCTGGGAGGAACCAGGGAACCCACACCCAAAGCCCTTTTGAGACACATGCTGACTTCCTAATGCCACCTCCAGAATGGTTAAAAGTGTGATTGTCCTTAAATTCTTGTTGCCATGCAGCCAGGACAGAGCTGGTGATTGTGATTAGAGCATTCTCCACTTTTAGGGGTGATAGGGAGAAAGGGTAGTAGCATGAGAACACTTCTGCTTTCACTGAAGGGGGACATTTTCAACATTCTCCTGGGTTCAGTAAGTAAGCCGCTGACTTCAGTTATTGGCAGTTTCTGATCTTGTTCTGGTCCCTTTCCACTCAAATACCAAGAATTCCAAAGGTGATCTTCTTGTTAGGCTGTTGCAGAGAGAAGATTCTTTCAGGAGTTGAAAGGGGGAAAGGAGATTCTCACCAGGAAGAAGTGAAACACAATCATCCATCCCCATCCTCCATCCAGGGTTTTAGTGTAAGGTCGGGCCTACCCCTGTCTCTCCGGCACGATGCTTCGTCTGAGCACTGTGACAAATCCAAGACACAGTTGATTCAGTGACCAAAAACCTGATTCAAACTTTTAAACTTGATTACTCTCTGTGATATAAAACCACTTACATTGTAGTTTTTAAAAAATAGATTATTCCCTAATAGACTTTGTAATGTCAGTCTCAGAATTCAAATTCAGTCACTGGTTCTGTATCCAGTGCCTCCTAAAGAAGACAAGCAAAACAAACCAATTCAGGGGAGCCAGTGTGGCTCAGTGGTTGAACGCTGGCTTCAGTTGAAGAAATTTGAATGTGGACTGCCTTATAGCAGTGTACCAATGTTTAAATCTGGTTATGGTGATGGTCTTTTGGTTCTGTAGGAGAATGTTCTTGTTTGTAGGAGATACATGCTCAAGTATTACAGTGTGAAACCATGTCTGCTGCCTTCTCACAGATGGTTCCAGAAATAAAAGAGAAAGAGCAAAACAGAATGTATATTTCCTAAGAAGGAGGCCGTCACTTATTATTTTCCACTGTTAGGTTGGAAAGGCAGTTTGCTCTGTACTAAAGAGGAGAGTCAACTGGCGAGAACAAGGAATGGTGGTCTGGTGAGCAGACCTGGCTGGGAGATGCCAGTTACCCAAAACTTTACAGAAAACCTACCTCAGCACAGAGTTCCATTTTCATCTTACCTTTGATGTGGTATTCAGCAAAAGAATCTTCCACAGATGAGGCAATTTAGGAAGAAAAGGCAATTATAGTATTTTCTAGATTGCTAATCTTTTTCTAAGGCATTTAATTTCACTGCCCTGTGGAAACAAGTGAGCACTGTTAAGAATCAAGGAGGGCAGAGCCAATTTAGACCCTTCTGCTAGTGGACTTTAACTTCCTGAGGGAAGAAGGAAAGGCTGTGTTTGATCTCATCCCAGGTTCTCTCTCCACCCACTGTGACTCAGAAGGTAGAATTTTTTTACACATGCTCAAAAGCAAGTATTGAAGTAAACCAAGGGAAAAATCCTCTTGGTGAGTATGTCCAAAGCAGGGGGCTGGAGCCCCACAGCTCTAATAGGGAGATTATTAAGACATGCATATTTTACAAAAGAAAATATACAGCTCTCCTAGAGACTCTTCTTGGCCACAAATGGCAGTTTCTAGACAGTTAAGCCTATGATCATTTCTATATTAACTAAAGCTTCTGGTTAAGAAAGCATTTAAAACTAACATCTATAGGACTGGTTTTTTTTTTTTTTTTCATTTTGTTTTGCCTTTGTGGCATCTTGTTGCTGTTTTATAGCAGGGCTATGATTCTGATCACAGGATGAGAGGAGTCTAGAAATTATGTTGGTAGAGAGCTCTGAAGCTGAAGGGCTGGGATCAGATTTGAAATGTGGCACAACAATGAGACATCATAGAGCTAAGAGGGCTGCCTAGTCCTTTATAGAAGAACCCCTTGAAACATTTTGTCATTCTGGTACATACCGGAAGCTTTGAGGTGTAGTAGGAAATGCACACTTGATTAGAATCCCAACTTTGCATCGTTTTTCTTTTTTTTTTTTTTAAGCCTGGAGACTCAAAACTGTAAAATGTAGGTAATAATATTTGGCATGGTTGTTGTGAGGATTAACAATATTCAGTATATATAAGTTGATAGCATGTTAACAGGTCTACTCTTGGTACTTGGTTTATTAATTCTTGTTCCTAAGATAGGACCTAATGTCAAGAGGACAGAATTCTCAAGCCACCTTTTATGCTATTAGTTAATATCTTGGCATTTGCACCCAATGGAGTTAATAAATTTTATAGAGTCTTTAGCTAAATAATTCCCTCAATCTGTAACCTTCTAACTCTTGGCCGTAAAGCTATTCAACAGGAATGCATTGTGAGTTCCTAAGTCCCAGTATTATTACCCTTATTCCACAATCAAATATCATAGAGCCCATGAATAATTTTTAGCACTTAGGACTTAGAGTTTAGTGTAACACTAAATCTAAGAAGAAGAGATTTTATTTTTAGCATGCTTTCCCTGTCCTCATTAAGTCCTTGTGCAGAAAAGAGTGAACACAACAGATGCAGGACATTATATATCCCGCCATAACCCACTGAATGGACTGGGGGTGAGTGTAAACTACAACGTAAACTATATCTTTGCCGTGTAGCAGTGCTCCAAAATGTATTCCTCAAATGCAGTGAATGTGCCACACTGATAAAGAGGTGGTTGATGTGAGAGGAGTAGGTGAGGCTGGGGAGTGGGATATATGGGAGCCTCATTTTTTAATGTAACATTTTGTGTGATCTGTGTATCTTAAAAAAAATACACACACACACACACACAAAATGAACACAGCTGGCTTGAGACTCCTGTACTTTGAAAGGCCCAGTTACAAGCCTGGCTGACATCTGGGAACTCAGATTTTGGGTGGGTTCTCACTGTTCCTAAAATGTTAGTGTAAATGATATGGTTCATGCTGAATATCTGCTTTCCTTCTGAAAGTCTAGAATTTGATTACATGTTTGGCAGAGGGTGCCTCCATGACTGACTTCCAGTAAAAACCTTGGGCACTGAATCTCTAGTGAGCTCACCTGGTTGGCAACATTTTATACATTGTCACAACTCCTTGCTAGAGGAATAGAGCACAAAGTGTAACTCTGTTGGAAGAGAATTCTTGGGAGTTTGTGCCTGGTTTGCTCTGGACTTTGCCTCATGCACCATTTCTCTTTGCTTTGTATCTTTTTGCAGTAATAGGTCATAGTCGTATGTGCAGCTAACTGCTGAGTCCTGTGAGTCCTCCCATACAAATTATCCAGCTTGGGGGTGGTCTTGGGAAATCTCCACACAATCCTACTTCAGCCTCAGCTCTATGCAGACTAGAACATCAGCATCTCCAGTTCTGAGCTCTTTATAGCACAAATCCTATATCTCGTCAATAAAATTGGGAATATTATACCCTTCCTCAAATGTTTGTTATGAAGAATAAGTAAAAAATGTTTATTCAATAAATAGTTGCCTCCTATATGCCAGGCATTGGTCTATACAGAGAGGATATGTGGTAGGCAGAGTAATATATCCCCCCAAAGATGTTCATATCCTAATCCTCAGAACCTGTGAATCTGTTATTTTACATGGCAAAAGGGACTTTGCAGATGTCATACAGAAGCTTGAGATGGGGACATTAGCCTTGATTATTCAGGAGAGTCTAATGTAATCACTAAGAGGTTGAAGTCTGGGAAGGAAATATGGCAGAAGTGGTCAGAGAGATTTGAAGATGTTACCCCAGTGGCTTAGAAGATGGAGGAAGGGGCCACAAGCCAAGGGACACAAATGTATTCTTAGTTTGGGATAATTTTTCCAACACTGATTGGAAACTAATATTAGGATATGTGGTAAGACGAGGTCCTTGCCCTTGTTTAGCTTATAGGCCAATGGGGGGAGACTTTAAGTAAATTTTAAAATTAATTACATATTTGAAGGAAATGCATTGGGTGTTGGGATAGAGTAACATATCCTTAGAGTGGTCAGAAAAGGCCTTCCTAGGGAAAATAACTGAGAACTCCATGGTTAAGGAGATAGTCGGGTGGAAAGCTGGAGGAATGACACTAGGCAGTGGGGACTGTATGCCAAGGCTCTGAGGCAAGAACTTAACAGTTCTGGAAACTGAAAGGATGATGTGGCTGGAGCTTAGGCAGAATGGCCAAGATGCGTACGAGGGGTGGGCAAAGTCTTTGTCATAAAGGGCTTGGGAAGTCATGGGAAGAACGTTGGATTTTGTTCTAAATGTAATGGAAGATGGTTTAGCACTGTGCCTGGTACTCAGTGCACTCAATTCATTTTATTATAATTGAGCATTACCATCAGGAGTCCTGTCAGAAATTAAATTTCACCCTATCTAAAATCAAACCTAGCCATCTTTGCTCCATAATCCATTTGGATTGACTACTTCTAACGAACTCAGTTCTTCCTATATCAGTCATCTTTAATTCATTCTCCTTTGTTCCCTTCCTGCCAATTTATTTTCTTCAGTTGTCTCTCGCACCTGATCATGAGCTAATTACTTTATCTTGCTGAGCCTGTTCAGGAAGCCACAGATATCTGTTAAGTCACCAGCCTTCACATCAGGGCCTTCAGCTACCCCCACATCCTTTTCTGTTGTGTACCATTCCACAACCTGGGGCACATGCTAAGTCTAATGAAAAGGCCCTGCCAGACCTTAAACCTGGAAATCAGAAACCAGCAGCCCCGGCTGCTTAGCAGAACATGAGTTCTCAGTGGCAGGACCCCCACCCTGAGGTGGATACAAACCACATTTAAACCACGTCTCTTCCCCCCTGGTGGGAAGTGGGGCAAATGATGTCATCCATCGACCCTGACCTGCAGCAGTTTTCGGCCACCCTGGGAGACTAGCAATGATGGAACTTCCCTTGATCTTTTGGATTCTGTGCTGTGTGACAAGATTTGCTTTCTGAACTCTCCTCTACAATAAAGGGATCATTTGCTGAGTTTCTGTTGTGCTGTGAACCTGTGTTCCCATGATGCACCATCATAGTAACTCACTCCAGAGCCTATTTCTTCCTCTCTAGAATGGAGATGAGTATTTCATAAGACTGAGAAGATTAAATGAGCTAAATGCATGTAAATTGTTAACAGTATATATCTAGCATGTAAAAACTCACTAAAGGTTGCCCCTTATTACTTTGGGGTAGGAATTGGAGATGCTTAATGAGAAAATTTTTGAGAAAGCATGAGCAGTCCCACCTCAGATTAATTTTAAAACTCCTTTCACTCTCCCGTGCTCCAAAACCCATTCTGCTAACAGGATCAAGACTAGGATTCTTAAGAGTAGACATTCATGTTCATTGATTGAGTTGTCCTGTCTTCTGGTTTTTCACTTCCAAGACCAAACTAAATCACTTGCTATTATACAAACATTTATTTTGATTTTTCACCTGTCTTTTTCCATTGCCATTCCTCCTGCGTGGAAACCTCTTATCCCTATCTTTTGCAAATACCTCATCTACCTCTGGAGGCCTAGTTCACAGTACAAAATTCCCTTGTATTATATATTCATCTACTCAGCAAGTAGATGCCTACCATGGTGCTGGGAATACATTTGTGAATAAGACAAAAGCTCCTGCCCTCAAAGCTTCTATGCTAGTGGGGGCAGACAGTAAAACAAACATATACTGTATGTCAGGTATTAAGTGTGGTGAAACAACATGCATGCTTACCCTCTATTAGAGTCAAGGGCTGGAGCCATGTCTTATTCAAAATCTTTATAACCTCACATAGCATATTATATTTTGTAGATGCTTAATATTTTTGAATAAATGAGAATATACTGAAAATTTACTGCCTGGTAAATTGCTGAACAGGAGCTACATTCAAAGTCATCAGACAGTCCTTTGTGCCTATGTGTGCACAATTTTATTGACAACTATAAAGGGTGATGATAACATCAACCTGTACTCTCAGATGTTTTGTAAAAGACTCTTATACTGGCCAAACATGCCTATTTCTGTGGTGGTCTGGGTGTTAACACTACCGGCTCTAGTTGTAGTCCTGAGACCAAATGGTGTTATTTAATAGTACCTACCTTGTAGGGTTGATAATGAGAATTAAATGAGTCCCTGGTAGACAGTACTGAATTATAACTTTACCTGTTATTATTTTAGGGTAGGAGTATGCTTGATTTGCTGTATTTATTGATTTTTTAAAAAGATTTATTTATTTATCTCTCCCCTTCCCCCCCACCCCCCACCCCGGTTGTCTGTTTTCTGTGTCTATTTGCTGAGTCTTCCTCTTTGTCCGTTTCTGTTGTTGTCAGCAGCAGGGGAATCTGTGTTTTGTTGCGTCATCTCTCCGTGTGGGCAGCACCATTCTTAGGCAGGCTGTACTTTCTTTTGCGCTGGGCAGCTCTTCTTATGGGGCGCACTCCTTGCACGTGGGGCTCCCCTACGCAGGGGACAGCCCTGCGTGGCATGACACTCCTTGCGCGCATCAGCACTGCACATGGGCCAGCTCCATATGGGTCAAGGAGGCCTGGGGTTTAAACCTCCCATGTGGTTGACGGACACCCTAACCACTGAGTCAAGTCTGCTTCCCGCTTGATTTGCTTTAAATATTCACAGATAGTTCTGTAAGAGGTATTTCTGAAAGAAATGCTAATAACTTGGAGCAAGAACCATTTTTTAAAGATACTAGTTTGATAACTGAAATAAATGAACATTTAAAAGAGTTTAAAGAATCCAGAAAAGATCCAAGCTTTCCTCCAACCGATTTATTGAACAAAAATTCTGTATACAAAGTGACCTGGACCTGCTGCTTCAAAATATGATCCTTTCTTACCAATATTTCAATAGGTCAAGCCATAGAGTGTCAAAAAGCAGCTTACCGTAAAATAAATCGAAAAATGAATTGCCTAACACTGAAGCTTTAATAGTACTGCAAGATAATTAACAGGTAGGATTGAGTCCCTGTAACAGGCTGGAGAACTGGTACAAGGCATTAAGAGGCCATTTTGTGCACTGCCACTGTGATGCCATCATGTTTCTGGATCATAATATTCCTGAAAGGGAAAGGACAATATAGTAAAATGTTACAAGTGGGGGTCAGCAGAAGATTTAATGTAGTGTTTGGTTTAGGACACAATTAAAAATAATTAATTTTTCTACTTAAGAAAGCAATATAGTAACACAGTAAAACATTTGGGTACTACAGGAAAAGTATAAAATAGAAAAATGAAATGGATTCTTCTTAATGGCTGCTTCTTGGGAGGTATCACATGGAATTTCCTAGCCTCAGGATCCAGAGCTACAAGAAGGGAGTATATACACACACACTATTTCTTTGGAATCTTCAACCCTCAAGACCCAGCCACCTCAAGATCAGACCTCAAGATCCTAGCATGTTTATGACCTTTGTTTTAACCCAGTTGTTCAGAGTCCTCAGTTCACTTTTTTTGGTGCTGCCTGTTACTGCAGCGCAAGTGAGAGATGCATTTGCTGTCGTTAGGTGTGGTTCTCAGCATTATAGGCATTTGTGCCTGTTTGGGTGTATAAGTGTGAAAGAGACAGGTATGACCTCAAGGAGTCTGCTAAATTAAACTTCATCTTGAAAACCTTTGTGCTATTGAGATTAAAACTGAGCTGTGGTGTCCAAAGTTCCTAAGACGTCCATAGTAAATGAAGTAATTTCATATTCCTAGATGTTTCCCTATAAAGAGGAACTGATTTTCTTAAAGTGTTAAATGGAGAAAAATATTTTCTTCATATCAAAGAAAGCTCTGACAAAAATGTCTATAATTTGTATTTGCTGGTTTTAAAGGGGGTGAAAGAAATAAGATGACTGAAATTTGCATAAAAATATTCCATAGTTTCAAAAGTCCCAAAGCTAATGAAAAGAGGAAACTTACTCAGAATCCCAGGAAATCACCACTGTTTTTTTATAATCATGGCTCCTGAACTGTTGTGTCTTTTCTCCATATTTTTATATTTTTATTTCCCCATCTCCCAAGTTAATAGTATACTAAGTTATTAAACTGAGTCAGTCAAAAATCAATACCTTTAATTTTTGGGGGGAAAATTTAGAAAAATATATTTCATATTGAAATAAAGATAAGATTTACTATAGAAAAACCACTTTATATTCAAAATTGAAATGGAGAAAAGAGTTAACATAAAAAAAAACTTTTGATTGTCTAATATCCCCTTGGTGAGAAGTACTATATTAAATATAAATCTATTATGTGTTTTAAAAAATTTAAAAAAAGAAATGAATTCCATAGTCCTACCACTCAGAATCAATCACTATTAATATTTTCCTGGCTCTTTTTTATATGTATGCCTACTATATATAGTTTCTCTTTTTATAAAACTGTGATTCATAATGTGCACAGTATTTATATTCTACTTTTTTCACTTATTATCCTGAGGACCCTTACTTGGAATATCTTTAGTATACTCCATCACTACAGAAGTTTTGTTCTTTGATTAGTTTCCTCTGTGCTATTACTTCCTTTTTCTTAGTAGACTCATAGGTCATGATAATTTTTATTCTTCATTTAAATGTCAGTATGGCTTGAAAGCACATTAGTTTCAGAGATCAGTCTGTCTGCTACTGTGGTCCACAAGGAGAAGAACCTCCCTCAAAGTACTTAAAGTACATCTCTACACTATGCAGGCCATTACCAGGAGGCTGAATGAGGAATCACTAAGGAGCACAGGGCAGATCCCATTTCCTTTCACAGCGCTAAAACAAAGACCATACAATGGGGTAATGGGGTGAGGTGGCTTAACAACAGAAACTTAATGGCTTTTTGTTTCAGAGACTAGAAGGCTTCTCCCAGAGTTGGTATCTTTTGGCTGGCCAGTAATCTTTGTGGTTCTGTGGTTCCTCGGCTTTTTTTGTCACATGGAAATGCATATGGCGCTATCTTCTCCTTTCTCTTCTGGGTTCTGTTGACTTCCAGCTTCTGGCTATACCCTGTGGCCTCTATTTCTGTGTCCAATTTCCTTTACTTACAGGGAACTTCAGCTATACTGGATTAAGGTCCATCCTCAATTTGGGCATACCTTAACTAACATCAGCTTCAAAGGCCCTAATTACAAATGGGTTTATACCCACAGGACTGGGGTTTGGGACCTGAATGTGCCTTTTGTGGGAGGATATGATTCAATCCTCAAGACTTCATTCAAGTTCCCAGGGAGTTTTCTGAACAAAAAGGCAAAGAAGTGATCTATTGACGTTTACTCACCCATTATCTGATTCTAAACATACCACAGGAATATCAGTGGGATCAGAGGTTAACTTAGCTGCTTGCTGGGCTAGAACAGATATCACCCCAGCATGCTCATCTGACAAGGTCCCACGGCCTGGAAGATAGAGATATCATGTCATCCAATTGTGCAAAAATGGGTATGGAGTTATTGTAGTAGCTCTCATTGAATTAATCATAAAAACAAGATTTAGTTCACTTTCTCCTAGGTTACTGATATGAAACACATCTGCCCTGATACTCAGCTGGTTACATCTGTGAGAAAGCAAGACAACAGTTCTTCTGTCAATAAAGTGATTACACCATTTAATTTTCAAAGCCATTACCATCACCATCGTTAAACACTTCAACATAATTCCAGTCAATCTGAAAGTCGCAAATTCATTTTATAGAAAACTTACTGAAACCAACAAAAAATTCAGAGTGGAGACTGACAAGCAGTCAATAGGGGCAAGAGACTTGTTGAAACTAATTTCTCCTGGGAAATGTGATCTTCTTTCACTGAGCTCAACCTCAAAGGATATAAAAGTCGTTTCTTGGGAGTTCAGCCATAGATCACCTTTACAGCACATGTGAATACTCTGAACAATTAATTTGGCTAGAATAAACTTGGTGTCTTGAAATGGCAAAAGAATTGGCTTTTATTAATGTTTGTTTCAGTTTTTAGAAAACTAAATCTGGGATCCCAGGGACAAAAAGCGATTAAGTTTACTTTAAAATGTTTCCATAGGCAACACATGCCTATCTGTGCTTGACACTAAGTCAGGTAATAGATATGCCACTATGGCACAGCTTACAGGTTTACTACTGCTGTTTACTATTAACTGGCCACAGCGCAGCCTTTAGGACCTTGAAGGTTTCTTGAAGGAACTCATTTAGTTTTAAATTTCCACACTTGAATTTCAGCATTTCCATTAGCAAGCCTGGCAAGCACTTAAAAAAAAAAAAAAAAATCTGCCTTTTTTCTCCCAACTCTTCTGTGAAAGACTTGGCTGAGTTACTGAGTTACACATCTTACTCCTTCAGTTACCGTCACAGCAAAAATTTAAAGCTTTAAAAATTCTTGCGTGGGAGCAGATGTTGCTCAGTGGTTTGAGCACCTGCTTCCCATGTAGGAGGTCCTGGGTTCAATCCCTGGTACCTACTAAAAAATAAAAATTATTATGTTAGAAGTAAGGAGTCCTAGATTTGCTAGTTCTGACGATAATTAAGTAAATGCTTTGGTTATATACCTTAATCATAATTACTAACGTTTACTGAGCATGAGATTCAGGCTCTGTGCTAAACGCTTTACACATAAAATTTATAGTGATGTGATTAAGAAGCTTTGGAGCCAGATTCAAATCCTAGCTCAGCCACTTACTAGCTATATGAACTTGGGCAAGTTACTTGACTTCTTAGCCTCAGTTTCTTCATCTGTGAAATGGGGAAAAACAATCTCTACCTCACAAGGTTTTATGAAGACTAAATCAATTAATATATGTAAAGCACTAAGAATGCTGCCTGGCACACAGCAAGAGCTCAAATACAATTCTATTATTAATATCATTACCAAACAACACAGTGAAGAAACCAAGGCCCAGAAAGGTTCTTTTTGGTCCAAATTGGCAAATGGAAGAGCACGATGTTAAACCCAGATGTGTCCAACTCTGAACGCCCTGTTTTTTAAGCACTTTTTTTTTACATTTTACTGTCTTCTCGATTATTGTTAAGTGTAGTTGGACTAAAAAAAATACCATATTTCAGGGTTATGGTGACAACTAGAGAAAATACATACAAGGGCTAGCACAGTCCCAGCATATGGCATACATCCAATAAAGGGCTACAACTGTCACTACCTGAAGTCTCTTCTAGACCCAATTTAAAATTATTCAAAACTAAACATTTAAAAATGATTCAAATACTATTTTAGTAGAGACTGTTCAATGCTAGAACTGCAGTTAAGAGTTCTTCCTTAAATACCAATTCAAAGTGGCAGGCTAACAAAATAAAGGCTAGAGAACAGTACTAATACACTAGACTCCAAGTCAATAGCAAATATTTGCAATCCACCAAAGGGTTGGTGTAAAATACTTACAACCCAGGTTAAGTCCTTGTGAATCTGTGCAAAGGACTCCAACAATGGATGGATTCTTCATTCTAGTTCCAGGAACACAGAAGGGACAATATGCACCGTGTGAGAAAATAAGCTTAAATAATCACAACACATACAGACTTTCTACATGCCAGCCTTAAATCAGTGTTTTTCAGACTTTTCCCCTCCCATTACTGCCTCGCCCTGCCTCCAGAAAAAGTAAATTAAAAGAACAAGAAAAATTGTCAGGCATGACTGAGCTTTGGAGGGCCATAAACGTTATTATACTCAGGATTATTCCCCCTCGTTGAAAATGCATGCTTTAATATATCAACTCTTTTAAAACAACTGTTGAAAAACTCTTAAGTAACAGGTGTTTCCGGGAGGGGAAGTGGGAGGCTCTGGCACAGGGCTGGGAGAACTTTTTCCCCGAACTCTGTACTTTTCCAGTTTGGCTCTTACAAAGATACTATCCATTCGAAAAAAATGGAACGGAGAGCTCAACTCCCTAAGCACCAAGTGACTGGTTACGCACGGAAGCAGATGCGCGTAGGGCTGCTTCCGTTGCAGGACTCCATTTTGCACACCCGGAATATCCTTCCCAAAACGCAACCATTTCCTAAAACTCCTGAGAAACGATCCCGTCGGGTTTCACCCCTGGACTCCGGGAGGAAACGTAAAGGTGCCCCGGAGAAATTTTAATTCCAGGTCACCGGCCGCCTCCTCCGCGTCCAGGGAGTCGCGAGACGTCCCCAGAAGCCGCGGCAGGCACTTGTAATTCACGCCCTCTGTTCTGCTTCAGCCCCGATGTCGCGACCTCAGGACAGGACAAAGAGGCCTACACTACTCACGTGTCCTCCAAATGCTGCTCCAAAGTCTCTTCCATTCCGCCCGCCACCCACAGATCCCTCAGCAGTTCGCACACTTCTCCGCCACTGACCTTTGACGCAACTCCGTCTGCAGACGCGAAAGGTTTCTGCCCTGGGACGGCAGAGCCGAAGGGTCAAAACTCATCGCGGCGCAACGCTCACGCTCTTAACGCGGTGCCGCCACGCCTTTCCTTCTGTCCTGGGCGGGGCCAAGAGTCCTCCTCCCAGCGCGCTGGTATTTCAGCGTTCGCTGTTTTCTACCCGGGAAAGAGGTCTTCTGCTGGGCTTCAGTGCCTTGCTTTTCTGGTGTGTCCAGTGATTTTTAACCTCCAGATTCCCATCAGAAGCAGGGTCTGATCCAGGCAGTGGGGTAGATAAGAAGAAGAGAGAACCTCTGTGAAGGCTTAAGGGGGAAAGACATACGTACACACAGGGGACTAAAGTGCAAAATGAAATAAGGTTAGAACCACAAGCTGGGTATTGAGTTGGTAAAGTGTCAGAAAGGAAGGCATTGGTACTTCTGATGGGGAGAGAGGACTCAGGAAAGTTTTGGAGAAGAAAGTGGCATTTGAGTCCTAAAAGAAGATGGTTGGGCATTTTAAAATAACTTTAAAAAATGATAAATGTAGGGAAGCAGATTTGGCTCAACTGACAGAGCATCCGCCCACCATATAGGAGGTCCATGGTTCAAATCCAGGGCCTTCTGACCCCTGTGGTGAAGCTGGCCCACATGCAGTGCTGATGTGCACAAGGAGTGCTGTGCCACTCAGGGGTGTCGTAGGTGTGGCGGAGTCCCACTGGCAAGGAGTGCGCCCCTCAAGGAGAGCCACCCGTGTGAAAAAAGTGCAGCCTGCCTAGGAGTGGCCTCCCACACATGGAGGCTAACGCAGCGAGATGACACAACAAAGAGAGACACAGGTTCCTGGTGCTGCTGACAGGAATGCAAACAGACAAAAGAAGAACACACAGTGAATGGACGCAGAGAGCAGACGGGGAGAGGAATAAATAAAAATTATAAATGCAATTATAAAATTAAGGAAAGGAAACCACCCATAGCCCCATTTCCAGAGATGACTATTAATCTCTTGGAGAATATCCTTTAAGATGATTGCCTCTGCAAATGTGTACTTTTAATTTTTTTTAAAGCAAAATTGACATGCATACTGAACATAACACCAATGGCCTTTTTCATAGGTTTTAGCATAGATGTCCTTCTATATTAATTAGTATTCATTTACATCCTTTCTAGTATTTGCAAAATAGTTTATAACATAGCAGTGTCTTATTTTTTTTTGTCTTTTTTTTTTAATGTTACATTAAAAAAATACAAGGTCCCCATATACCCCCCACTCCCTCACCCCACTCCTCCCCCCATAACAACAACCTTCTCCATCATCATGGGACATTCATTGAACTTGGTGAATACATCTCTGAGCACCGCTGCACCTCATGGTCCACACCATAGCCCACACACCCACGTTCCACCCAGTGGGCCATGGGAGGACATACAATGTCCGGTAACTGTCCCTGCAGCACCACCCAGGATAACTCCAAGTCCCCAAAATGCCTCCACATCTCATCTCTCCCTCCCACTCCCTACCCCCAGCAGCCACCATGGCCACTTTCTCCACACCAATGCCACATTTTCTTCAATTACTAATCACAATAGTTCTTGAATAGAATATCAGTAAGTCCACTCTAATCCATACTCTATTCCTCCATCCTGTGGACCTTGGAATAGTTGGGTCCACTCCACATGTATATCAAGAGGGGGTTTAGATTCCACATAGATGCTGGAAGCAATTCTCCTGCTTTCAGTTGTAGGCACTCTTGGCTCCCTGGTGTGGTGGTTGATCTTCTTCACCTCCATGATAGCTGAGTGGGTAAGTCCAATAAACCAGAGTGTAGGAGTTGCAAGTCTGTTGAGGCTCAGGGCCTGGCTATCACATGGTCAGTCCAGAGATTCAGGTCCCCTGGTTATATATTAAACCCCAGAGCCAACTACAGATCCGGTAAAAGTAACAGGAGAGGCTTGTGAACAAAAATCACATCTGAGTCCAGCTCCATCACACAGAAACACAAATTCCAAAGTAGGACAAACTGATGTGGCACTGAATTCCATCTGCCATGACAATAGAACCTGTGGGTCTCTGTAGCCCTGAGAAGAACCAATACCTGAGGATGTATCTAATTTATCTGTCTCTGGGACTCTGCTGAGGTGTGCATAAGGGCAACCCCTCTGATAACCTCCCGGCTCTTTTTGGAGACTCATAGCCATATAAACTCAGTTGTCCTTCCCATTTCCCCCTTTTATTCAGGTCAAAAAGCATTTTTAACTCCTGGTATTATATGTAGACTGAGATATTCTGCTGGTCTGAGTTGACCCTTTTATTCAAGGTCATTTTCTACTTAAATCATCAGCTGGTACTTGGTAGTAATCCCTCGGCGCCAGGGAGGCTCATCCCAAGGAGTCCTGTCCCATGCTGGGGGGAAGGCTATGCATTTACATGCTGAGTTTGGCTTTGAGACTGGCCACATTTGAGCAACATGGAGGATCTCAGAAGGTAACTCTTAGGCACCCTCAGCTCTAGTCCTTGTTCTTATTTCAGGTGTACAGGCTCACAAGCATAGTCATTAGTATCAAGGACTCATTGTTGGACCTGCTGTGTCTTAATTTAACCACCCCTTTATTAATGTAATTAAAAATTTTCCCGAGACAGAGAGAGAGAGAGAGAGAAGAGAAGAGAGAGGGGGAGGGGGGAAGGAGGGAAAGGAAAAAATACAATTACTGGGGAAGAAGATATGGGTGCCTTTAAGGCTTTTGATAAATATTTACAAATTTACAAATTGTCCTCCAGAAGATGGTGCCAGTTTACACTCAGATGAGTGGCATTTTGATGACAGTGAGTGTGTTTCCGTAGGCTTCCCCACCCTGCATAAGTCTTTCCTCAGTCCTAGTACTTAAAGTCTTCCTCACATCACTCCTTGCTTTCCCTTTCCTCCAGCACTCTCACCTCCAGCTCTTACTCCCAGTCTACCTTCCTATATGGGGGCCAGCTTGAGGACTCCTCTGTGTTGAATTCAGGGCCCCTTTTTATTCCCTAGCTGTTCTCACCACTTCCTTGAAATTCCAATCTTGAATGTTGTAATTCAGGTTTTTTGAACTCCTGCCCTAGAGAAATGATTTATTTTGAGCGAGGGAGTAACATAAAATTTACCTTTTAAATTTTAGGAAGAAAAGTGGTTTAAAACTGTTCTTACAATATAGCTTTGGAAAATGTAAGTACTGACTGCTTGAATTGGCTTGTGCTAATTGGTTTGTGCAATTTCAGTTTTGGGAGCCAGTCTGCTTCCTGCGGAAATCATGCCCTTGGAGGTTTGTCACTGCAGCACCTCCCCCTTGTGGTCCTATTTGGGGGAAAAGCTTTCTGGGCTGAGCTCCCAGCTCTGATTTTTAAAACCTCAAGGTTAGTACAGTGCATAAAACCATAAAGACACAACAGGTGTAATTTTAACTGTTCTAGTTGCTACATTAAAAAAATAATAGTAGGGAAGCAGACTTGGCCCAGTGGTTGGGGCGTCCATCTACCACACGGGAGGTCCGCGGTTCAAACCCCAGGCCTCCTTGACCCGTGTGAAGCTGGCCCATGTGCAGTACTGATGCGCGCATGGAGCGCCCTGCCACGCAGGGGTGTCTGCTGCGTAAGGGAGCCCCACGCACAAGGAGTGCACCCCGTAAGGAGAGCCGCCCAGCGTGAAGGAAAGTGCAGCCTGCCCAGGAATGGCGCCACCCACAAGGAGAGCTGACACAACAAGATGACGCAGCAAAAAAAGAAACACAGATACCCATGCCGCTGACGACAACAGAAGCAGACAAAGAAGAAGACGCAGCAAATAGACACAGAGAACAGACAACTGGGGTGGGGGGGAAGGGGAGATAAATAAATAAATAAATCTTTAAAAAAATTAAAAAATAAAAAATAAAAAATAATAGTAAAGCAAGTGAAGTTAATTTTAGTAAAATACTTAATTTAACACAATATATTCAAAATAGTATCACCATGTAATTGATGTAAAAATATTGAGATATTTTACTTTTTTCCCCCTTCAAACTAAGTTTTCAAAACCTAGTATATATATTTTTTAAAGATTTATTTATTTAATCCCCACTCCCCAGTTGTCTGTTCTCTGTGTCTATTTGCTGCGTCTTGTTTCTTTGTCCGCTTCTGTTGTCGTCAGCGGCACGGGGAGTGTGGGTGGCGCCATTCCTGGGCAGGCTGCACTTTCTTTCGCGCTGGGCGGCTCTCCTTATGGGGCGCACTCCTTGGGCATGGGGCTCCCCTATGCGGGGACACCCCTGCATGGCAGGGCACTCCTTGCGCGCATCAGCACTGCGCATGGGCCAGCTCCACACGGGTCAAGGAGGCCCGGGGTTTGAACCACGGACCTCCCATGTGGTAGACGGACGCCCTAACCACTGGGCCAAGTCCGTTTCCCCCCTAGTATATTTTTGACACAGCACATTTCAACTTGGACTAGCCGCTTTTCAAGTCCTCAGTAGCCACAGGTGGCTCGTGACTTTTACATTGGCCTGCACAGCTCCAGAGTATCCCTGATTATCTCAAAGTCAGATATATGATTAAAGGATTCTCAGAAAGGCTGGTGATGACTTTTCACGCTATAGAGAAGGCCTCTGAAGGGAAAATGAGAAAGTAGGAAGAGGATGACAGCTGGCCCATATAACCTTGTCACACTGGAGGTGGGGCAGGGCAGGCCACCCCAACCCCTCTTTCTGCCCTGCCCCCTTGCTGGTAGGCAGAGGAAGCAGACTGCTTCATCAAAGCTGGGGAAGTGCTGAGGGCTGGGGGTATGGCTGGAGGGGTGTCTGATCCCCTAATTGTTTTCTTTCTTTAGCTTGTGGGGTATTTAATGACTGTATTCTCACATTTAAGTGCCAGTGACCCATTTCTGGTGTGACAGAAGAAGTCCACACCAGTGTAAGAGCACTTCCTTTGTTTATTGTAAGGGTTTATATGTCTCCTTTTCAAAGACAAGAACGTTGTCTTTTCCATCCTGAGTGTCTCGAAGCACAGTAGGAATTCAGTAACTATTTTTCACAGGGTCTTGATGGCGTCTTTTTAGGAAAAGGAGTCCATGTAATATAAGAACCTTTGAGTCCTAAAATTTAACCACTTTTTCCTCCTTTTTTCCCTAAACAAGTCTTGGAACATGAAACTACCAGGAGGGTCCAGCAGGGAATGCCCATGGCCACATGCTCAGATGCAGAAGCAGGGACTAGCGGCAGCGTGGTGGGACCCAGACCTTGCAGGCCGTCCTGCCGCTGTAGGCTGTTCCCTGCCTATCCAGGAGCAGAGCCCTCCTTTAAGAGCTGCACCCCTGGCAGAGGCGCTAGCTCGCCCCTCAGTGCCACGGACTGTCCTTTTTGCTCTTTCACATGGAATGAACTCGAAGGCTGGCCAGCTATGGGGTCCTCCAGTGCCACCAGGGGGCACCAAGGCCACAGAAAACCCTGCTCAGACTGGAGGATTCTGGGGCAAGGGTAAGGATCAGTACCAGTCTATTGAGCTGGGAGAGCATGGCGAGGGTTCGGGCTGGCGCTGTGCTAGGTCGTGGTGTAGAGGAGCCAACGCTGGGCTGGGAATCAGACATGCAGATTTGAATTCTGGCTCAGGCACACTGAGCCGCAGAAGGCTCATCTTGAAATGGGTGTGTGAGGGGTACCTTCACCTGCCTGATGGTTATAAGGAGGATTATACAACCTAATTTATGTAATAGGGCCTGGTTCCTAGTGGGAGTCAATAAGTAAGCCTTGTTAAGTCTGAGTAAGAAGATTCTTCTTTCCTTGCTTTCCTTTTAATCTAGGTGAGCATCCACACGAGAAGATAACTGAGCGTGCAGTGAAGGTAAGAGCCAGATGCTGGCTGCAGCCATCAAGCAGTCTCGTGTTCGTGGGAACAGATCGCAAGGCTGGACTTAGGTAGTTGCTGGGCAAAGCGGTGTTAAATGAGATTAACTACGGTTTTGTTATTTTGATTACACTTTTCTGCAATATCAAAATGATCAAATAAAGTGCACAGAAAGGAAAAGTCACTTGAAGTCCCATCCTAGGACTCATTTAGTCACGTGAATGTGAATGAACTAAATAGAACGGGACAGGAATTGGATATGGTGGAGATGGGGAAAAGCACTCAGAAGTCTCACAAGAACCTTGCCAGCTAAAGCATCTCACTCCACGCGCCACCAGGGGGGCTCCCCTCAGTCTTCTAATAGTGGGTACCACCTGCGAGCTGAGTCTTAGATCCAAAACCTGACTTCTAGTAGTAATACCCTTAGTAGCTCTTTTATGTGGAGTAACAACTACTTGCCGGGCAACTCACAGGCCTTATTAATCCTCACAGTGTTTTCGGAGGAACTGCTATCATTGCTCCCCCTTCACAATTTAAAGAACAAACAAACAAACAAACAAAAATGAGGCTCAGATCACCCTGCCCGTAAGTGGCAAACCTCGCTATTCATCTTCCTTCTACACTGCAAAAACATTCATTGCTTTAGCAGCAGCATGGTCCTAGGAGCACGAGAGGTCTGACTCTCTTAATTCTATAAAAAAGAAAGCTGAAGCTCAAGTGGCTAATTTAAAACTTGAACCTAGGCTTCTTAACTTTCCATCCAGTGCTCCATCGTGCTGCTGGAGGCTGTCTGAGAGCTTTAGTTAGACCAACATGAAGTCTACAAGTCAAAGGTTGTGTTGACAGCTGGCAGCCTTTCATCAGTAGAAGGGTCACCCTCCCACAGGCAAAAGGATCAAGCAGATGGTCTTTCTAGCTTGCTCCTGACCTTGATATTCAACTAAGGTAGTTTTCACTGGACATTGGCCAACCAGTGGTGCTATGACCCACTTGATAGTGACCTTCTTGGTTTTTGTTTTTTGTTTTTTTAATAGTTCTAAGCCTAGCATAGAGAAAGTGCTCAATGAGTGTGTGTAGAGAAAATGAATGGAAAAATAGGCTCCTGGCCACGCTAATCCAAACCTGTCCTAGCAATGTGCTGGGCAGTGGAGTAGGGGAGGGACTGTCTCCTAAGTTTTAAAGCTGAGCCCCAAATCTTGAAGACACAGGCAAAGTATATTTTAAATAACTCTGGGCAAGCTAAAGAAGTTCAAGCATAGGGAGCTATTTTCCTGCTGCTTTATTAATTTTGCTACTGAGGATAAATGAGATACAGACTTCTATATCCAAGTCTTCGTTAGATACCCAGTTAATGCAGCCATGACAAATGGGAATGAAGCCCTTATGAATAAAAAAAAGATCAACTCGGTATAAAAAAAATCGTAGGCCAGAGAAAAGAAAATTGAGAGGAGCTGATAAAATACCTTCTCCTTAATTAGACTGTCTGCATCACACATCAAATCAGCCTTAATGCCAAGATTTATCAGCCTTGGAATTGTGTAAATAAAATAAAATGCTTGAGAATGCATGGAAAATAAATTACCTGTATTAAAATATATTGGTGATGCGGGCCTGCACACTGATGCTTTTAGTCGAATGCAGGCTTTCAGCTGCTTTTGCAATGCATTTCTGTCTACCTGCATCCATCTTTAGTGCAGGGAGGTAACAGAGACCATGCTTGTAAAAAGTATGAACCATCGTTAATGATCTCTGCCATTGCCCTGGGAAAAAACCCTTCTTGGCCCATGAAATATCTTTTGTGTCTTTATTTCCCAGTCTATGATCTTAGTAAGGTGTTAAAAGGATATTGGGTAGCTTATGGAGGAATGATGAGCCAGGCTGAGGCTAAACGTCCAGTGACGAAGCCCCAAACCACAAGTGGGGAAAATGCCCCTGCTGCCCCTGCCTCTGCCCCTGAACTGACCGTACCCACAGCTGCTTGCATCACCGATGCCACTCCTGTGGCAGGACAACTGCTGCTCTCCCAGGAGCCAAACGCCTCGGCTGCTGCCCTTGCCAGCAAAGTGGGGTTTCCCCAGAGCCCTTCTCTTCAGTGTGCTCACTTCTGAGTCGAAGTGTTGAGCAGGTAAATTTAAGTGATGGAGCCTGCATCACATGCCTGACTTTGTTTACAACGGAGGCAAGTGCTCTGCTTCCTGTCTGTCTGGAGAGTGACCCGAGCAAAGCAGGACATTGCCATGGGGCTGGACAGTGAGAAAGCCCTTCACACTTCTCCCACGGAGGGATTCTTACTCTGCGGTGAGGGAGAACACAGCCCCCTCCCCAGCTGGGAGAGCAACTCTTTTGGCAACGCCCCATCCCCTGGCAAAGGGGAAGGGAGTGCTTTCTAGCTCTCTGTTCTGCATGGTCTTGTCTTAGAGGGAATTCTAGAGCTTTGGCCATTTTGCTTTGTGCTGCTGCAGATAAGGGCCATAAAAATGCATCCCAGAGTCTGCACATCCGTCACCTTCATGCTGTGGCCTCACCACAGATCTACAGATACATTTCTTTATCGATTTCTCTTGCCCAGTTGGCCAAGTTCTATGCTCGGAGCAATATGAAACCAGGCAGGGTGTCCTCACTCATGGAGCTTGTGTTCCATACAGGAGCGTACAAGAGAAATAAGCTAGAAATAATGAAAAATATCCCCAAGTTGATTTTTAGGTAAGAAAAACTTCTCAGACCAATATTATTTCATTACCATTGACAACCTGCCTGGAGCCTGGTGCCAGCACTGCAGTTTCCAGACACTGATTCTAAGGAGAGGTCTCATATCTGGCAGCCATCAGTCCTTCCCCACGCCTTTCAGGGACAGAGCTGCTTCTGGGAGGAAGCAGGGGAGGTGGGGGTGGGGAAGGGAGGAGGATGAAAGAGAAACACCAACTCGCCAAGTCAAGGCTTTTTCAAAACCTGAGTGTGTTCTCTTTACCCTCCTTGGTGCCTAGAGAAGCACCTGGTACTTAGGAGATTCTATGCATTGATGGTTTTTAAAAAAAGATTTATTTTATTTCTCTCCTCTCCCCCCATTGTCTGCTCTCTGTGTCCTTTCACTGTGTGTTCTTCTGTGTCCGCTTGGATTCTTGTCAGTGGCACCCAGAATCTATGTTTCTTTTTGTTGTGTCATCTCGCTGTGTCAGCTCTCCGTGTGTGCGGCGCTGCTCCTGGGCAGCCTGTGCTTCTTTCGCGCAGGACGGCTTTCCTTATGGGCATGCGCGTGGGGCTCCCCTATGCAGGGGACACCCCTGCGTGGCAGGGCACTCCTTCCGCACATCAGCACTGTGCGTGGGCCAGCTCACCACACGGGCCAGGCCTTGAACCCTCCCGTGTGGGAGGCGGATGCTCTATCAGTTGAGCCAAACCTGCTTCCTACATTGTAGGTTTCTTTTATTCAGTAGGTACCAGGGATCGAACCTGGGACCTTGTGCATGGGAAGCAGGCACTCAACCAAATGACCTACATCCATTTACTCTAAGCATTCTATTAATGAAGGAATCCTTTTTGGAAAACTCATAAGAAATTGACCCTCTCCCACCCCATGTTTGTAAATTATTCTAGCTCCCAAGGAACCTGCAGGAACAGGAGGCAATCCCAACTGTCAACAGCAGTGAAACCCAGGAGGTCTTTTCCTAATCTTGCTAGGTCTTGGGGTTTTGTTTTTTTTTTTAAAGATTTATTTATTTATGTCCTCCCCTTCTCCTTCCCCCACCCTGCTCTTTTTGCTGTCTGTGTCCATTCACTGTGTGATCTTCTGTATCTATTTCTCTTTTTGTCTTTTCTCTTTTTTTTCTCCTCCTAGGATTCACCAGGATTCGATCCTGGGGACCTCTGATGTGGCAAGAGGTTCCCTGTCAATTGCGCCACTCTAGTTCCTGGTCTCTGCTGTGCTTCACCTTGACTCTCCCCTTGTCACTGGATTTCAGTTAGGTTCTTTGACTATGCCAGAGAAATGAATTTTAAGAGCACATCAGGTGAGTTAGGGCAGTAATTTATTCAGGTAGGGAGGGAAGAGAAATGGGAGAAAATAACAGAATGAGGAAGGGGATGAAAAGTGATAAAGAGGGCTGACTTACAGGCTATAATTTCCCATTATAGGTTATAAATAACCAGGTTTTACTTGCGTGGTGAGTCAAGTGGGGGAGAAGCAGCTGTAGCCCAGGTCCAGAGGCAAGAGGGCACAACAGAAAACTCAGCCCTGGTGCTGCCTTTTAAACTGCTAACTATCCCACCCCTTTGCTCATGGCAGGGGAGGAGTTCCAGCCTTTCACCACTTTGATTGCTTATTTCCCCCATCAGTCTCCCAGGAGGGCCCAATGATAAAGTCCTTGGAGGAATATCCGGGGCTACTCGTGGTTCTGGAGGAAGTCTTCTGAGTGGCATCATCTTGGGGGGGCTTCCGGCAGCCATCTTGGGGTTGCTGATGTCCACGTGGACTTCTTGCAGGTTCCAGATCCATCTATTGATTCCCTGTCTTACTAGCCTGCTTCACCTTCATCTCTCTTTTGTTGCATCATCAACTTGCGGCATGACTCACTTGCGTGGGCCCTGCCTCCCGGCACACTTCCTCTTCTTCTTTTTCATCAGGAGGCCCCAGGGATCGAACTCGGGTCCTCCTATACGGTAGGCGGAAGCCCTATCACTTGAGCCACAGCCGCTTTCCTGGTCCTCGGTTTTAACATCAGTGAGTTTGGACAATTTCTCACTCAAAAACATTGCATTCACTCTCCTACCTAAAGATTAAAAAATGAACATTTTCAAAGCACATCCACTTGCAGATATGACCTTGTTTTAATCCTACAGCCATCCTGTGAGGTGTCTCTTAGAATCATCCTTGTTTTGTAGTTGAAGTAACTGGAGAGGACCACCAACTTGTCAAGGGCATAGAACTTGAAAGTGTCCATGGCCTTGGGACTCCAAGGCTGGGGCCAACCGCTCCTCAGGCCCCAGGACGAGTCAGCCCTTCTGCAGCTCTGGCTACTTAACCAGTGTGGACAACACAGACCTGTGAATCCGTTCCATTAAGTGGCCCAGGGCTGCCTTCCCCCATCCCCCTAGCAACAGGACAGGTTGTCCTCGCGCCTTCAGACTCCTCCCTCCCCGCCAAGTCTGATGGCCGCATTAATTCTGGACCATCGGTGTTTTCCCCCAGGAGACTGATGTCTCATTGGTATTTTCAATTGCCAGAGGGGAAGGAAGATAATCCCATCTGTCAAGGTGGAGAAGGGCCGATCTGAAAGCAGCAAGGATTATTCTAGGACAAGAGCAGAGGAAATTAGAACTAACCTCCCAGATGAGTTGATAAAAACCATTTGTTTTGTTTTGTCTTTTACCAACTATAAAGACACTGTCTAGGGAAATGGGCAGTGAGTTCTCTGACCTTTTTTCCCACTTGTCCTTTTGCAGAGATGGTTTTTTAAATATGCATACATCCACACAAATAGGACAGCACCTGCCTTCCCCGCCAAGAGATAGTGTGTTCCTTGAGGTTGATTATCGCCAGGCACTAAGTGTTTTGTATGTATCATCCTTCAGCTCTGTGAGGTGTTATCATCAGTACGGTTTTTCAGGTGAGGAAACCGGGAGGCTGAGAGGCTTGCCCAGGGTTGCCCAGCTCGTGCAGGGTGGAACCTGATGGAGGCCGGCAGGCTCCGGAGCCTGCCCCACTCCACAGTGCTTGCCGTTTACTCACCCAAAGAGCAGGCCAGGCAGCCGGGCTTAGGAAGCACCGCGCCTTCTGCCCGCTGCTGCCGCTCCTTCTTTGGTGACCCCTGGGGGAGCCCCAGTGATCTCGGGGGGAGTGTGTGCTGGCCTTGCAGGGGCTGTGCCGAGGCCGAGGGGCTGGGACGGCTGCAGGCACGGTCAGCGGTGCAGGGGGTCTGGGCAACCGAGGCTGCGGGAGGCAAGCGGCAGGCCTGTGTTCCAGGCCCGGGGCTCTGCGCCGTGCAGCTCCCCTCGGGTGCTGCTGGGCAGGAGTCAGATCAGTGGCAGTCCCTGGGCCAGTTGGAAACCGGCCCCAGGGCAGGCTGCTGTGACTGCTGAGAGCCCGAGAAAATGCTTGGATTGGGAAGGCCTGGGGACCACGACCACACAACTTCAAAAACCCCAGGGGTCTGTGCACACCTGAGAGCCTCAGGAAACACAAGTCTAGGGCTCAATCCTGACCCTTAGCCTCAACCAGCGGCGGAAGCTCCCTTCTGAATAAAAAGCACCAGGATTGGGGCTTCACCACCAGTCTCCACCAAGGACTCATAGTGCGTGAGCAAAGGTCAGCCGAGGGCTCCAGTTCTAATCCACTTTGGCCAGAAGCAAGTTTCCTAATTGATACTACTTTGGACCTGACAGAGCTGGCTGCTCTGTCTCAGGTTGTTTGCTGTTTGTCCTTGTGATTGATGCTGGTAGCATCTGAAGTTTGTCAGGGAGATATTTCACTGATGTCCCATGTGACAGGACCGGGACAGCCAGGAAACGCCGCGCCTAGTGAAGGCAGAGTCAGAGATGAATCACAAGTGTTGATGGAAGGGCCTGGCCCTTCCCAGCCTGTGTGGGGTGGGGGAAGGGGCTGAGCAGGGACTGAAGGTTAGACTGGGAGGTGCAACAGGATCTGTCATCAAGAATGGGCTGAAGTCACAGGTTCTATGGTCATGGCAGATGGAGTTCAGTGCCATGTCAGTTGGCCCTACTTTGGAGTTTGTGTTTCTGTGTGATGGAGCTGGACTCAGATGTGATCTTTGTCCACAAACCTTTCCTGTTACTTTACCAGAATTGTAGTTGGTACTGGGGTTTAAGATATACCCAGGGGATCTGAATCTCTGGACTGACCATATGATAGCCAGGCCCTGAGCCTCAACAGACTTCAGCTCCTACACTCTGGTTTATTGGACTTACCCCACTCAGCTAACATGGAGGTGAAGAAGTTCAACCACCACACCAGGGAGCCAAGAGTGCCTACAACTGAAAGCAGGAGAATTGCATCCAGCATCCCTGTGGAATCTAAGCCCCCTCTTGACATAGATGTGGAATGGACACAACCAAGCCAAGGTCACAGGATGGAGGAACAGAGTATGGATTAGAGTAGACTTACTGATACTCTATTCCTGAACTATTGTGATTAGTAATCGAAGAAAATGTGGCATTGGTGTGGAGAAAGTGGCCATGGTGGCTGCTGGGTGTGGGGAATGGGAGGAAGAGATGAGATGTGGAGGCGTTTTGGGGACTTGGAGTTGTCCTGGGTGGTGCTGCAGGGACAGTTACCGGACATTGTATGTCCTCCCATGGCCCACTGGGTGGACTGTGGGGGAGTGTGGGCTATGGTGTGGACCATTGACCATGTGGTGCAGCAGTGCTCAGAGATGTATTCACCAAGTGCAATGGATGTCTCATGATGATGGAGGAGGTGGTTGTTATGGGGGGAGGAGTGGGGTAGGGGTGGGGTGGAGTATATGGGGACCTCGTATTTTTTTAACGTAACATTAAAAAAAAAACAAGAAAAAATATAATAACAGGATGGCAGATTTTAATCCAACCATATAATGATTACATTACATATAAATAAAAATAATCTAAACACATCAAAAAAAAAAGAAGAATGGGCTGAAGAGAAATGATCCAGAGAGAAGGCCAGAGGCTTTCTTTTTTCTAGGCTTTCTTATGTAAAAACATCGCATCTGTGTTGGCTTTTAGACTTTTCTGGGTAAGACACCCAGGAGGCCAAGCAAACAGGAAGGAAAGCATTCTTGCTGCCATCCTCAGGGCCTGAAATGCCTGCCCCAGACCTCACTTTCTACCTACCAAAAGCCCACCCATTAGTCGTGAGGCTGATCTCCATGATGAAAAAAATTTGAACTCCTCAACTAGATGTGATCATCGCCCTGACCCCCATAGCACTTTCGGTGCATTGCCGACAATGCGCAATCTACAAACGCGACCTCATAAAAACAGAATGGAAATGTGTCAAAGATTTAGTAACTCATTAAAGAGGGAACCAATAAGATGGTAGAGCTGGTTCAAAGAGCATTTTGCGGAACTAGGTATTTATAGGCACTGAAAACAAATGTTAAGAGTAGGAAACAAAATTGCTTAATGTCCTAAAAAGCTGTTAAAAAACGATAATCTGGGGAGCAAGTGTTGCTCAGCGGTTGAGCGCCGGCTTTGCACGCGCAAAGTCCCAGGTTCAAGCCCTGGTACCTCTTTTAAAACCAACAACAAACAACAACAGAAGGCAAACCATAATTTCTGGGATTATCTTTTTCACTGGAATAGAAATTATTAACATCTCTTCAGTTAAGAGCTCTAAATCAGCAGGTAACTACACAGAGTCTGAACCCTTAATTAATAGTAAATAGCCAAGTCAAAGGAGATCCTTTCCCCGGGGTAATTAAGTAGCCCTTGGGTGGACTTGTGAAAGAGTTGCTGTGGAGCCAGATGCTACCATGGTGCGTCGTAGGAACAGAAGCTCATGGACACAAGCTTTCAGCAGATGAGTTCTTTATTACTTGCATAGCACAAAGAGTCCAAAGGAGCCGGGGAAGCAGTCTCATCACAGCCCAGATCCTGGGGTGGCTGAAACTGCTCTGGGTTGAGGCTGATGGATGGCAGCTCCACCCACCCCACTGCACGGGAGAAGAGAGACAAATCTGTGCCATTCGAGTGCGGTTTTTCGCCACCTCGGGGGAGGGGCCCTACCCGTGGGAATTCCTGCTTTGATTAGCACCTGGGGCTGCCTGCTCCCAGTTTTCAGATTTAAATTCTGGCTGGGCTTTTTCGTTAGACTTACATCTCCCCCAGCTGCAGAATGAGCTAGAAAAGGGGTCAGGGCATGCTGAGGGCCAGAGGATGCTGCTAAGCCTGTGCTCGTGACCTCCCCGTGAAGGAGGTGGGGGAAGGTGAGGGCTGGGCGACGGCTGCGTAACAGGTGCCTGTGACTTCTCTAACAGGGCCCAGCTTGACATTGTGGTACTCGCTTGGCCTTCCTTACAAGTCTTGATTATTTGTTTTTTTTTTTTGACATCCGGGTCTTTTCTGTCTTTGTTTGCCCCACTGGTTCCTTGAGGGCAGGGCTCTGTCTTAGCTGTCTTCGTCTCCTCACCGTCGTCCCACTGTGTGCTCTGGCTTGTTGAAGAGAACTGAAGGAAGAGCAGCGTGGTGGACTGGGCGCGGCAGGCCTGCGTCTTCGCTACATCCGTGCCCTTCACCTGTGCTCTCCTCCCTCAGTTAAGAAGTTTGCACCTAAGCTGTGGGCGCTGTGGAGGACACTGGGGCTGCTGTTTCAATCCTGGGTTTCCTGCCAGCTCTGAACTGTTTGGATTGTAGTTTGGTCTAATCATCCCCACAAGAAAGGAGCTACCTGATGCAAACATATAAATGAAACATAATGAAGAAATGAAAGAGACTTTTTCAGGTATAAGCAATACATGGGGGGCATTTTTTCCAGAAGAGCCATTCTTTTTTTTTTTAAGATTTCTTTTTTTCCTTCCCCCCCCCACCCCCCACATGCCCCTATTTTTTTGTACTTGCCATCTACTCTCTCTGTCCATTCACTGTGCGCTCTTCTGTGTCTGCTTGTCTTCTCTTTAGGTGACACCAGGAACTTATCCTGGGACCTTCTGAAGTGGGAGAGAGGTGCTCAATCTCTTGAGCCACCTCAGCTCCCTGGTCTGCTGAGTCTCTTATTGTCTCTTCTTTGTGTCTTTTTTGTTGCAATATCTTGCTGTGCCAGCATTCCACATGGGCCAGCACTCTGCGTGGGCCAGCTTGCTGCTCAGGCCAGCACACTGTGCAGGCCAGCTTGCCCTCACCAGGAGGCCCCGAGTTTGAAACTTGGGCCTCCCATATGGTAGAAGGGAGCCCAATTGCTTGAGCCATATTTGCTTCCCAAGAGCCATTCTTGCTGCATGTGTTCCTGCCTCCTGGACTGGGATGTGGATGAGGACGTACTGTTTTGTAGCTTTGCTAGAGAGAGGAACAACTGCTGTTCACTAGCAGCAAGAAAAAGTGCCTTCCCCCAGAAGCAAGGCAATGATCAGCAGGCCCTCCAAATGGACAAAGCCTGGATCCAAGTTTGCCTTTGAGAGAAGAGCAAATGACTATCTTTTACATATTCATGAGACTCTTATTGCTGTTTTCCATTAATTTCTTTTTTTAAAAAAAGATTTATTTATTTAATTCCCCCCCTCCCCTGGTTGTCTGTTCTTGGTGTCTATTTGCTGCGTCTTGTTTCTTTGTCCGCTTCTGTTGTCGTCAGCGGCACGGGAAGTGTGGGTGGCGCCATTCCTGGGCAGGCTGCACTTTCTTTACACGCTGGGCGGCTCTCCTCACGGGCGCACTCCTTGCGCGTGGGGCTCCCCCACGCAGGGGACACCCTTGCGTGGCACGGCACTCCTTGCGTGCATCAGCGCTGCGCATGGCCAGCTCCACACGGGTCAAGGAGGCCCGGGGTTTGAACCGCGGACCTCCCATATGGTAGACGGACGCCCTAACCACTGGGCCAAAGTCCGTTTCCCTCCATTAATTTCTTGACGAACTGTGGCTGTTCCTCTTCTTAAAGTCATGTACCAGTTGGGAGCTCTTGGCAGCTCTTGCTACAGTGAACTTGAGGTGCACTGGAACAAGATTTACTCGGCAGATTAGAGCCAGGGCTGCTCCTTTTGGCAGGTACTTCTGTGCCGCCGTGGATGTTGCCACTATTTTTCCCATGGTGTGCAATGTCCTCAGAAGCCTTTGGAGCCATTCTTGGCCCCAACCCAGTGTCCCCCTGTGTTCCTTGTGCCACTGGCATGGAGGCCCAGCCACGTTGCTTGGCCCTGGATCTCACTAGCATGCACACAAATCCATCCACCTGCACCCCCTTTCCTGTCACCCCAGCCTGGTGCCCCACTTGCAAACACACAGTGTTTCAGAAAGAACGTGTCTACTGCCTGCCATTTGGAGACTGTGTCCCAGACTGTTTTTAGGAGGTACTGGGGATTGAACCCACGACCTCATACATGGGAAACAGGAACTCCACCACTGAGCTCCACCTGCTCCCTTGTCCCAGCCACATCATGCACGGCCACAGACAGGGTGGCATTTCCTGCTGGAGTTCCAAAGGTCACTAGTGTTTTCCTCTCCCAATGCCTGGCTTGGAGGTACCGCTGGGTGTTTGGATGGTGAGCATTGGGTGCCTCTCTGCTGCCTTGGTTCCTCAGGCTGCCATACTTCCACTCCAGATTCTCAGTCTCAGCAAGAGAAACCAAATCTCTTTCCGAACACCACCATTTTTGCCTTTTTTTTTTTTTTTTTTGCTTGCTGCTAAGCACCCCTGCTCTGAAAACAATAATCAACACAGGAAACGCAATAGATCTGTCTGCCTTCTTATTCTAAGCACTGTATTATTTAGGCAATTTAGGGGGAGAAGGTAGAGAGGCCCAGGGAAGTTAAATAATTTGTCTAACGGTACCAACTAAAAGGGAACAGAGTGGGGATTTGAGCTCAGTTCTAATTCTAAAGGACTCCATGTTCTTTTCACTTTTCTCTTTTCCTCCCTTTTATAGTTATTTTAAAGCACATTTAATTGGTTTTCTATTATCAAAGGAACACATGCTTAAACAGAAAACTTAGAAAATATAGAACTGTATGAAGAAAATAAAAACCCAAGGCCATTAGCCTACCCCCTGCCAAGCTAGAACATTAACGCTTTAGTTCCCGTCTTTTCCATCCTTCTTCCCTGCGCATACTCGCACACACACACATGCACAACAGAACCGCGCAGTACATTCATTTTTGTTTCCAGCTCTTTTCCCTTAGCAATATAATGTGAACATTTCCCTAAAGGAATAAATGGTCCTTAGTCCCAGGCTTGTTAACTCTCTTGTCCCAGCCATGCTCAGCCCACCTTTGTTGCCTTCTGCGTCCAGTCATTGCTCTTTTCTAGGCTGTTCCCCAGGGACACTGTTGCTCTTTCCAGCAGGTTGACCTGGTTTGTACCTGAGAAGTCTCTTTGCAAGGGACAAATACTCATTTTTTCCCACAAATCTGCCAAACTCAATTCAAGATGGGCCTCCCATCCTGGAGATAGATCGATGATAGATAGATGGCTAGATGCTGGATGGCTAGATGATAGATAGATGGATAGATAGGTAGGTAGATAGATGATAGGTAGATAGATAGATAGGTAAGATAGGTAGGTAGGTAGATACCCACCCATCTGTGACTACAGCTCCTTCCCAGAAGGGCCCTCCCCAAAGCAGTGTGCCCCCTTCACCCCTGCAGTGGGTTTAGAACCAGAGAGAGAGGTGGAAGCGGTGAGGTACATCCCGTCAGGATGCTAACCACTTAGAGCCACCCCGGCCCTGTTTCCTGAAGGCAATCAGTTATTGGCTTCTGGGAACCAATTCTTAAAGTGAACCTCCTTAAAAAAAAAAAGTGGGGAGCGGGTGTCACTCAGTGGCTGAGCGCCTGCTTCCCATGTACAAGCTCCCGGGTTTGATGCCTGGTACCTCCTAAAAAAGAAATTAAAGCGAACTTCCATGCCTGTGGGAAGGCAGCAGTGACAATACTTAGGTGCTATGTCTTACTTGGCTCAGAACTGAGAAGAAGCCCTTTGAGAGGGAGGATATGAATTGAGGGAAATGAAAAGTATTTTGTTGTGTGCACCTGCAGGAATCATCTTGGTGGCCCAGCAGAGAATACCGTGAGTTCTGCCCCAGGATGGCCTGGGCAGGGCACCTCCTAAAGGGCCTGGGGGCAGAGGGACTGTGAAGGCGTTCCAGGGCTCAGCCCTGGCCATTTTTCAAGATAAAAAAGAAAAGAAAAGCAGTTTGTTCCATGCACCGCTAGGAATGGGGGGAGCACTGGTGCGTCAAAAGCCCATTTCTAACACCAATAATCCTCAGCTTGCAAAGGGAGAACTGTGATTCCAACCAAGTGACCTGAATTAGGAGGCTGAATGCCTAACCAGGGCTCATTTCTGTTATCAGAGGCAAGAACAAAGCTCGGGCCTCCTACTGAGAGCTAAAGCTCCCCTGTTTCTGGGCCCACGGTGGTCGTCCCAGTGATGTTTTCCAGTGTCATGGATTTTTTTTTCTAAGCAGTGCCCTCAGGTTAGAAAGTACATGGGCAAGAATTTCCCATCCTGCTCTCACGGTGGTCAGCACCGATCAACGTGGCACCACTCACTGGGCCTCCAGGTGGCCTGCGATTCAGTCTCCACCCGTTTCTCCAGGTGCCCGTTACTTGTCAGGCAGCACTGGCCCGTGGAAGGAAACCTTTTCCACTCCTGAATTAGTTTGGAATCACAGGCAGGAACTGTACCGCAAGCTCTTGCTGAATCGGATTCTTGGTATGCCCTCACTTTTTTTTTTCCTCCAGTGAGAATGTCGACAGGAGGTGGCTGAGTGTTGTAGTGCTAGAAGAAAACAGTATAGCTTAAATATTAAGGCTCTGTACTAACTTATAATGTTAGAAAAATTCTATATAGCTCTTGCTCACCTGTCAGGAGGCACACAGAACTACAGATTTAATACTAACCAGATTTAGCTCTGCTTAATATTGTGTAACTATGCACTTCTTCATCTTTACTCACATCAGTTGTTATTTGTTTTACATTAATACCATCCCCCCATCCTTATCACCCCAAAATTACCAGACCCCAGGGACCATGCCTATTTTAAGATTAAAGCAAAAACTAATTTTGTTGGGCCTGCCTTAGGAATGTCACCCTGATAATTAACTTCCTTTGTTTTAACTGGTATAAAATTGATGAGAAAAACCCTTAACAGGGAGGCTGATTTGAGACTGTACATCTCCGGTTTCCCACCAGCGAATAAACCCCCTTTTCCTTCCTAGCCTGGGTCAGTGGGTCTGCCTGTTCTGACTCCAGCCGAGGGCCGCCAGCCCCTCTTCAGTGGGGTGGAGTTTGGTTGAGAGAGTCCGGTTCAGGAGAACCAAGGGCTCTTTCTCTGGTTCTCATTTTCTGACTTAAGATTAACTGTGTCTGTTCACGTGATCACAGGCGGCCTCCTCTCTGGCCTGATCCTCATCCACCCTCAGAGCTCTTCCCACCCTAAAGGCAGATTGAGGCGGGAGTGGGGGCCGGGGGCTGGGATGGCTGGGTGCCCCTCCCCGTGTCCCTGGTGCCCGTGCAGTGAGCCTGGAGCCTTGTGGAGAGGCTCAGGCCACACTTCCCAGGACCCTCCTCCCTTAGAGAATCCAGCTGTGCTGTTCCCTGGCTGGTCCCTGCCGATCTCATCCCCAAGAAAAGGCACATTGGGTCCCTAAATTTGGGGTGGGAAAGAAAGAAGGGGAAATAGCAAACATTCTGTGCTGAACAAAGTCCCCAATCTGTCACCAGGAGGATTTTGGGGGGCGGGGGGAGTGCCAGGGCTGGGGATTGAACCCAGGACCTCTTATGTGGGAAGCTGGTGCTCAACCACCGAGCCTCAACGAGCTCAACCCCTGAGTTGTTTTTTTCCGATTGTTTGCTTTGTTGTTTTGTTTTTATTTTTAAGAGGCACTGAGGATCAAACCCTGGACTTCTCCTTTGGGAAGCAGGCACTTAACTGCTGGAGCCACATCTACTCCTTGTTTTTAATTTAATGGCTTTTAATCATTTTAATGAAAAATTTTAAACCTACAAAATACAGGTTAAAGGGTAATAGTAAAATCACCCCCACATGCCCTCCATCCAGCTTCAGAAGCGAAAGGATTGTTCTTTAATGAGAGGAAGAGTGAGGTCGCCCCTGAGCTGGGCCGGGGACCCCTGGAGGCTCTCTGGAAGAGGCAGCTGAACTTATTGGAGTGGGAAATTGGCCAGTGCAGATTCATCACCCAATATGCAGCTCTGGGCAGCGATTGCCTTGTTCCATCAACCCGGGGTGGAAATACCATCCTTTTCCTGTCCGCTCGGCGTCCAGACGGGCTGTGTGGGCAGGGCGGCCCCTGCGGCTGTCGGCGCGGATGCTTCATCAACGCGGACCGTCCTGCTTCGTCCTCCCCCAGCTGTTTATACGGCTCAGCCTGCCTGAGGGATTACGGAGTTCAGCGGCTCTGCGGCTTTTCCAGGGACAGGCAACCAGCAGTTTGCTCCTCCGTGGTGACTCACGGCCCATTATCCACCCCCCAGTAAAGCTCTTGGGTTTGTAAAAGCAAAGCCCAGAGGGAGCTGGAGGGCCCGGCCAGCTCTTCTCTTCCCTTCTCCAGGTGGACAGGTTCCCGGTGGAAGAACCGGCTGGGTGTTTGACAGTGATAAAAGGCGCTAGGCTACTTTCAGAGGCTTAATGCACTAAGTGTCACCCCTCACCAGGGAGCTGCGATGGTAAGCTCGCTCAGCATCTTGGTGGCCTGGAACCTTGCTCCCATTTGCAAGGACAATCACTGTGCTCGAAGAGGCTGTGAAATAGTAATTATTATTATAGCAACCACCTAGATATTGCGTACAAAATCTCTCTCATCGGTTGGCCACCTTAAAATGCGATCTGAGGGAAGCGGATTTGGCTCAACTGATAGAGCGTCCACCTGCCGTATGGAGGGTCCAGGGTTCACACCCAGAGCCTCCTGACCTGTGTGGTGAGCTGGCCCACGTGCAGTGCTGATGTGCGCAAGGAGTACCCTGCCACGCAGGGGTGTCCCCCGCGTAGGGGAGCCCCATGTGCAAGGAGTGCGCCCTGTAAGGAGAGCTGCCCTGTGTGAAAAATGCGCAGCCCGCCCAGGAGTGGCACCTCACACACGGAGAGCTGACGCAGCAAGAGGGTGCAACAAAAAAAAATGAGACGCAGATTCCTGGTGCCACTGACAAGAATACAAGCGGACACAGAAGAACACACAGCGAATGGACACAGAGAGCAGACAATGGGGCTGGGGGTGGCGGGGAAGGGAGAGAAATAAATAAATATTTTTTAAAAAGCAATCTGATTATGCTCTTTTGCTCAAAACCCTTCAGGGGAGGGGTCCCCGGTGCACATAGATTAAAAGTCCGAGTTTGGACGCTCGAGCCCTCCACGAGCTCCTGCCAGCTTACCCCTCTGCTCTGGTCTCTCACTCCGTCATGCATTACTTTTTTTGCCTTAAACCCTGAACTGGGTTCATCCTGCCCTCCCCACACCAGGTGATGCTCATTTCCAGGATGCCCTTTGACTCCCGCCCCAGCCTGCGCCATCTCCCACCCCCCAACGCTGTGCGCAGAGAGGCCCGGGACGGCTCTGCACGGGGAGCTGTGCTGTTCCGCTCAGGCGCTGCCTCGACAGCCCCGACTGGGCCGTACCCCCCCAGTCCCCAGCGCAGTGCCCGTCACGTGCCTGTCAAGGACGAAGGTCTTGCAGCCCTCGGGCCCAGGCCGGGGCTCCTCAGAACCTCCTGCTCCGGGCTCTCTGCTGCCCTGCTGAGGGGTAACCAGCGCCCCCTCCTCGGGGGCGGACTCCTCAGAGCTGTCGATGTGTCCACCCAGTTAGCAAGGGCCGGCTAGGTGTCAGCCTCCAGAGGGGCTAGGGGGACAAAGGTGCCCACCCTTTGATGGGGAAGGAGCCTGGAAACGGTGACAATAAAACCTGTCCGGTCCAGTGGAGGAAGCTCCTCAATGCAGGTGAGTGCCAGAGGGGCCCAAAGAAGAAGCGCTCGACTTCCCCTGGTGGCTCTTTCCCAGCCTCCTTCACTGGCTCTCCCGCCTCGGCCTTCCTCAGGGACCCCCTGAGCCCTCTGCTCCCGCTTGGCTTTCTCCAGGAAACTGCTGCCACACCAGGGTGTCCACCTGCCCACTGACGATCCCTACATCTTCAGCTCCCCCCTCTCTGCTGAAGCCCAGGTGAAGGGTGGGAGCTGTTAGTACCCTGGCCAAGGCCACTCAGGCGAGAGCAGCAGGACGGGGCTCCCTCCAGCACCGTGCCACACGCCTCCAAATCTACTCTCTGCTGAGGACTTCCATTTGCCCCTCCGTCCACTCTCTGCCTTACCCTGTGTCCCGGGAAGCTGACCTGGGGGACGGCATCAGTGGGCCCCTGTACTGCGGCTGACCCACTGTTGGGTTTCACTACGCGTGTGCCCTCAAGAGATAGGAAAGTGAGCCTGGGGCACTTACGACCCTGGCACACTCCCCGAGAGGTCACTGACTGTCTCTTGGCCGAGGGTCACTGATCCTCTCCAGCAGACCTTCTGTACAAGACTCTCTCCTTCTAGTCTGATAATCGTTCTCTCCCTTGTCTCCAGGCCTCTGCCCTGCTGCTGCTAGCTCCTGGTAACTGCCCTTGCCCTTGGGTTTACCCTACACCTGCCTGCACCTTTCTGAAAAAACCCTCCATGTAATTTCCTCATTTGAGTGGGTGTGGCGGCTTGCTCGGTCGGTAGAGGTGGGGTCTGGCTGTGGACGAGGGGTTGGTCCAGCTCTGGACGAGGGGTCGGTCTCACAGGGGTTGCGTGGTTTGGCTGACGGGGTCGCCCGGCAAAGCCGGCGACGAAGGGGTCGCCCGGAGAAGCAGGCGACGAACTGGGGACAAGGGAGGCCAGGCCCTTGTCAGGGGCTCTCAGGACTGGAGGGCGCACGGCAGAAGAACTACTGCCGAGACGAGGTAAACACGCAGGTCCACCTTTATTGAGGGAGAGGCAACAGTTTTATAGGGGCTGGGGAAGGCTGATTGGTCGAAGCCACGCCCTGTTCTGATTGGTTGCCGGCGAAAGGTCAGTGGGCGGTACTGGACGGGGGAGGGGTGGTGGTTAGGGATTGGCTGTTGCTGTTGCTGGGGGAAGCGGCAGGGTTTAGGGATTGGTGGCTGCTGTTGCTGGGGTAGAGGGCAGACTTGAGTTTCCTGCCTTGCGCCTGGCTGTTGCTGCTGTGGGGGGGAGGGAGGAAGGGCAGACTGGAATTTTCCGCCCTGCGCCTGCGCAGGGAGAAAGAAGAAGAAGGCATCGTGTGGCGCTATCCAGGAGGAGGGGCGGCCACGGAAGCATGGCTGCCGAGAAGGGGAGACCCGAGGGCACTCTGCGGCCATGCCAAGCTCCCTTCAGGGGTGGCGGTGGGCCCGACCAACCACCCTATTATGGGGGCAGCGGTTTGGAATAGGCCTACCGCGGCCGCCGCCCCCCCAGGCCAGCAAACCACACTTCAGCCCGAGGGGTGGCCGCAAGTGGGCCCTGTTTCTTTTTGGGACCCTGACCGTTGCAAATTCCTTCTCCTGCATGCCCTAAATTGAAAAAAAGCAGCATCCACAGCTACCTGGTTCTCCCAGCCCCAACTTTAATCATCCTCTGATCCTCCTCGCTTATCCAACTTCAGGACCTGAATGACTGAAGTCCATCCCTTTGGCCCTATCCCTCTTCTGCTGTCGAGGCTGGGCCCTCCTCACTCTCACCTGTCCCTGGAGACGGCTTCCCTGCTGGTGCAGCCTCTCCAGATGTGACCCACACTCATCCATCTCACCCTTGCTGAACCCCTTCATGCAATGCATGGATTCCTTCAGCGGTTCCTCTTCACCCACAGGATGAAATCCAGACTTAGCAACGTCACCGAGAAGGTCTCTCTGGTGTCACCTCCTGCCGCTCCCTTCCTCCATCCTCCCCCATCCCACCATGTTCTCCATTTCCCACATGGCTCTATTTACTGCTCCCCAATGCTCAGTGCTCTCTCTGCCTTCACAGACAAACACTATTTACTTTGTCTGGAACCTCTTCTCTCCGTGGCTGCCACGTGGCCTCCACTCGCTCTTCAGCTCCAGCGTCTCCTCCATGAAGCCTTTCCTTCTGACCTTTGTGCCTCTGCTGTCACCTCGGCTGCCCTGGCCTGGAGCCATCTGTTTGCCATCAACTTCCCCAGTGGATGCACGGATGATTGCAAAGCTTGTGTTCTTTCCAGTACCTTGTTTCCTACTCTCCGTGGGGTTACTGGGAAGATTACATGAGATGATGCATGGACAGGGCCTGGTGCACAGTAGGTGTTGGTAAGTATATTTATGAATGCGTGACCAGGCTGGGAGCCCCTGCGTCTCCTCTCCTATGTCTTGTGTATCCCCAATCCTTCTGGCCTCCTGCCTCTCCTACCTGCAGGATGATTCTGGAGGCTACAAATTGTTGAGGCTCCCGGTTACAGATGAAGTGCCCAGCAGTGAGGACTGGACAGTGGGCCAGCTGTCAGAAAGCCCGATTGTCAGGCCAGAAAATTAGAGTGTTATCGATGGGCAGCACTTTGGGTGAGTGAGTGAGGGTGTGCGAGTGTGTGCATGAGTGTGAGCGATTGCACAGCGTGCTAAGGAGGTGCCATCCATCAGCAGCAGAAGATGGATCTTGCTTCCCCAGCAGGCTTGCCAAGCTCCTGACCTCATTTAGCCATAACTCCAAATGCCACTTTTCTTTTGTGGTATTTGGGGGACCCTTCTGAGGATCAGGGGTCTATATCTATATCTATATCTATATATCTATATCTATATCTATATCTATATCTATATCTATATCTATGTCTATGTCTATGTCTATGTCTATGTCTATGTCTATGTCTATTTCTATATTTCTATCTCTATAGCTATCTATATCATCTATCTATTTAAATAGGACATTTAACTCTATGACTCCAGTTGGCTAGCATGGAGAGATCTTGGCCACTTGAAAAAATTCAGTTTTCCCACACATGGCAAAATCTCATTTTAACAAAGGCCCTCTGCCCTGCAAGATTTTGTTATAATGCAGTGGAATGTCATTACTAGGGGAAACGCCTACTATTTAGCCTATAGAAGCTGGGAAGGAAAGAGCAGATATAGAAGGCATATGGGCCCAGGCCTAATGGGAGATAGTTTATGAAAAGGACAACTGTTATGCACCTGTCTCCTCTCTCTCTTTTCAAATACCAAGAAGGAAGAAGAGCTGCTTCGTACATTCAGCGTGGCTGTTCCCACACCAGAGAGCCCATTCACTAAGAAACCTGTTGTCTAAGTCTTGGCGTTTGCCAGCTTGAGCTGGTCCAGGTGGAAGGATGGGAGATAGTGCGTTCCTTCCTTCTTATGTTCCTCTGAAGCATCAGCATCTGAATAAAATCTAGAGGGTCCCCATCCCAGATGTCTGGGTACCCAGGCTTCATGTCCCCTTGTCCTTCCTTCTCTTCCCAGCGAGGAGCCTACAAAGTGGAAGTGGAACCAACACATTCAAGGCCATTGGTGAGACTGTAATTTTTCTTAGTCCCATCTCTCCTCTCTGCCCTTTAAGTGAGAGTAATTGCTCAATAGAATGCCCCTGGCAGTGGGAGGGGGGTCGAGGAGTGGGCGAAGGAGGTCTACTGGGAAGTTCTAGCTCCGACTGCTGATACTGCTCAGCCCGAGGCCTTTCCGGCAGCCTGATGTCCCCAGAGCCAACTCCCCAGCCAGGCCATCCTGGAAGCGCACAGGCACACATCAGACATTCAGAACATATTTCGTGTCTGCCTTTCCGAGGAATTTCTGTAGAATTCCAACGTGCTGTCTCTAGGCCCCACTGACCTTGGAGAGCCTCCTGTGATTCTCCTTCCTACTTACTCCTGGCCCCTAAAATGGGAGTGGCCCTGACTGTACCAGGACACAGGAGAGGGTCAACTCGAATTGGCCATGACTTCCATTTGGATTAAACATTTCTATCCCAACACCCAGCCATTTGATACATTTAAACTTCCTACTGGGTCTGTTTTCCCTCAGCTGAAGTCTAATGAGGGCCTTTTTAAGTAAAAAATTAAAGTGAGTCGGTCCTGATGTCAGAATGTGCCAACCTGCTCTTTTCAGTGTCTATAAGTAAGAGAAGAGCTGTCCTCATCTGTAAAAGGAGGATTGCACGCTCATTCTCAGGATCATTTGGAGAATGAGATAAAGAAAGGGAAAGTGCTTCCCTAGGCCACTAAGTGCAGTAGAATGTAAAGTTCTTTCATCTTTTTCAGAAGGAGACCCAGAGCTGGCCTGGGAAAGGGTCGAGGGCTTTGGTGAGTAGATTCTGATTCTAGAAAGGTGAGCAGTGATGGGAGATGCCTCAGCGGGACACGGAGTGGCTAGACCTTGGCAGGGCTCCTAGAGATGGTCCTACTCGTCAGAGGCTTGTGCACGCTGATTCCAGGTCACGTCCAAGGCCCGGTGGATGTGTGGGTCCCGGAAGCCTGCATTTCAACAAGCTCCTTGGTTGGCACTTGCAGCTCTCCCCTGTGGACCTTCAGATTTGTCTATCCTGGGGAGCGTGTTTGCATGTGGCTTTATGTGTGCACATCCTAAAAATGTATGCGCGTCATGCATGCCTCTGTGCGTTGGGCCCACTGCATGCTGACGCTATGTAGCTTTGCATGCCTGTTTTTGTCTGGTAGTGGTCTCTCAGGGCTCAGTGCTGGAGCAGATGCAGCAGCACCTGAGAGAAGGAAGTGAGAAAAGTGGAAGCAATCACCCAGGCCTTGACCAAGTGTCTCGAAGGCAGCTGGCCTCTGGGGGACTGGCTTCCAGAGAGAGAGGTCACTAATCAGCAGTTGAATGAGGACTTTTTGGTCTTTACGCAGAAGCTGAGACTGGTAGTTGTTTGGGATAGAGCCAAGCAGGGCCCAAAGCTACCCTTTATGCAAAGCCCTTGCTTTTGGCTGTAAGAAATAGAAAGCCCTGACTCAAAGTCAAACAGAAGGGATGTCACCAAGGATCCAGGGTCTTTTCATCTTTCTGCTTTGTCATCCTCAGCTTTGACTTTTTCCTAAGGCTGGTTCTTCCCCATAGTACCAGGGGCAATTGGCATTAAGATGCTTCCTTGTTTCATCTAACGGGAGAATGACACTGCCCTCCCAAGCATGGGCTCCAGGTCCTTCCGGCCAGGCTGATTGGGCCGACTTAGGTTATGTGACTGGACCCACAGGAGTTTTCAGAGTACAGTCAGCTTCCCCCGAGCACCCCTGGAGAGGGGTCCATAACTGCACAAAACTGGGTTTCTGTTAGAAGTTAGATGGAGGACTGGTTTCCCAGAGCAGTGTTTTTCAAACTGTAGCTTGAGATCCATTAATGGGTCATGAAAGCAGTTTAGATTGTGGTCTACAAGCCAAATGCTTTCTGCCACCTATTTTTGTAAATAAAACGTTACTGGAACACAACCATGCCCGTTTGCTTCCTCTAGTCTACAGTGGCTTTCACATTACAACGGCCGAGTTGAATAGCCGTGACAGAGACCAGTGGACCTCAAAGCCTAAAATGTTTACTATCTGGCCCTTCCCAGAAAAAGCTTGCTGCTTCCTGGCTTAAAGAGTGACAAACAGCATTGAAAAACTGAAATAGACTGGACTAGAGTAGAAACCTCAAAGTGCATTGTATATGATAAGGATGAGTATTATTTCATGAACGTTTTCTTTAAGTTTTATGTAATATAGATTTCATGCTTGTGAGTGTCGGGTTATAATTTCTGTCTTTTGTTGTTGTTTTTTTTTTTCCATAACTTATTTCTTATGATAGGTCGTGGCCAAAAAAGTTTGAAAAACTACATTAGAGCAATAACCATTTTTTGACATAAAAATAGCTTTTATTGTTTTTGGAGGACAATACATTTAATTAAATAGCTTTTTTTTTCTAAGATTTTTTATTTTTTATTTACTTCTCTACCCTTCCCCTCCGCTCCCCCATTGTCTGCTCTCATGTCCATTTGTTGTGTGTTCTTCTGATCAGTGGCACCGGGAATCTGTTTCTCTTTTTTTTGTTGCATCATCTTGTTGTGTCAGCTCTCCATGTGTGTGGAGCCATTCTTGGGCAGGCTGTACTTTCTTTTCGCACTGGGCGGCTCTCCTTACGGGGCACACTCCTTGCGCATGGGGCTCCCCTACGTGGGGACACCCCTGCGTGGCACGGCACTCCCTGAGCGCATCAGCACTGCGCATGGGCCAGCTCCACACGGGTCAAGGAGGCCCGGGGCTTGAACCATGGAGACCTCCCATGTGGTAGGTGGACACCCTATCCATTGGGCCAAGTTCACTTCCCTAAATAGGTTTTTGACAAGGCCTATTTGCAATAGTGCTGCTCCTTGGGTTGGATGTGACCTACATGCCTGAAGGCCAGGCACTGAGGCCAGATGGCTTGAGTTAACAGGAGAGGCTATGAAAGAATTTGTAGGCAGTGACTTGGGAGTGCTGGGTAAACGGGCGGAGGAGGAGCAGGAGGCAGCCAGGAGAAAGCCAGCCTAGAAAGCCAGCCTAGCGGAGGCCTGACTGAGGCACCGAGAGAGGGGGACGCATGCTGGGTGGAGAGTCAGGAATCCTGGCTCCTGCTACAGGCTCCGCACTCACCCAGTGCCGTAGGGACCCAGCTGCCTCTTCCCAGGAAGAGCCAGAGGGGTGTTCACTCCATTCTCTGGATGGAAAGCCAGGGGCCAGAGGAGACCACCCACAGGGTAATTCAGGGTCAAGGTGACTGCTACAGGCCCCTTGGGGTCTTGATTTCCTTCTTTTTTTTTCAGGGACCTCAACCCCTGAGCCACATGGGCTCCCATCGGGGTCTTCCTGCCCTGCCCTCCCATCCGAGTGCACTTTGGCTCAAGCTTCAACTGAGCTAAGAATGCGGCTTCTGCAGACTGGCCCTCATGGGCACTAGCTGCCCCGCGTTTTCCTCTCTTGGGAACCCTGCTCTGGCCAGCACAGAGAGGAAGAAACCCTCTCTCCCCGCTGCTTCGGGGAAAGGTGTCTGTCTGACCCACCACAAGGCTCTTGTTTCTGGGTCCCTGGTTTTTCGCTGTTGGCCTCCCTGCCCTCCAACTCTGGGGCCTCTTCTTCCTGCTTGGCTGGGAGTAATTAGACTGCAAGGAGGCTCGGAGACCTCTCTGCTGTTAGCAAGGCCATGCCAGCACTGTTTATAACACCAGATTGTTTATGGCTGCTGCCACTTCAAAGGCATTGCTGGGACCCCACTGGGAGGGTGGCTTTGACATTTATAGTGCTAATGAACAAGAAAGGTTTCTGGTGCCTGAGGGACCCTCTTATGGAAAGAAGGAACCCACCAGAAAGGATATCCAGCAGTTTACTGGAAAGATTCACTGCAGCTGAAAGTACGTCTTTAACCCTTGTTCTGTTTTGTTTTTTTTTAAGGAGGCACCAGGGATGGAACCCAGGACCTCATACACGGAAAACAGGCGCTCAGGCAGCTAAGCGCCACCCTCTTCCCCCCTTGCTTCGTTTTAATGAGAGTTCCTGACTAGGCAGGCAGAGGGCTCTGTGCTTGCAGGGGAGGGCCCAGCCATGCCACGTCCGACAGGCTGCCGCCCCTCAGCAGCCGCGGCTGGGGGACTGGCTTAGGTCCAGCTGTGTCAGCTTAGGCCTCCTCACCTCCTTGCTGGGCTTGGAGCGAACACTGGCCATCAGCTCCACATGTGCTTTTTAGGAGGTGCTCGCATATGGAGCCCCAGGAAAAGCCCCGCTGAAGGTGGAGCTGCTCGTCGCTGGGCTTCTCAGCAGCCGGTGGGAGCGGGTCCCCACCTCCCAGGGCAGCCCCTGAGCCTCAGCGCCCGGCAGCGCCTGATTTTGCAGAGGAGGAAAATGAAGTCTGGAGACACCGAGGAATGTCTTACCAGAGCTTGAGGCACAGGCTTGGGTGCTGGTGGTTTATTTGGGAGGTGATTCCAGAAAATAGGAGGAGGGAGTGGGGAGAGGGAGACAGGAAAAGAGGGAATGGCTGTAAGAATGTGCTCTCGGGGTGGGGCTTGGTTCTGCTGGGCCCTTCCCGGGAGTGATCTGCAGCCTTCTCGCTCGCTGGCTGGGAGCTTTTATCCACTGGTCCCCGCTGTCCACCAGGTGTGGGGATTAACTGCTTGCACTTGCCGCTGTGCTGGTGGGTGGCTGAGCTCCTGCAGTGCAGGGAAGTCACTCCGTGGGGTGTCACGGAGGCTGAGGTGGCCTTCTTCAGATAAGGCGCGGTCTCCACAAGGTGAATCTGAGCTCGTAGGGAACCTCCCACCTCAGCTGCTGTAGAAATCAGACATGTGCCCGGGGCCGTGATGAGGGACGCCAGTGCGGCCTGCTACAGGGGTCCTTTCCAAGGTCCCAGAAAGTCCCTGAGCTGGGCTTCGGAGCCCAGGGCTCCACAGACAGGATGCCACTGGGGCGTATGCCCACGTACGGGGCTATGCACAGTCTTGCAGAGGTGCACGGTCACAGGCACGCAAACTTCCTGACACGTGCACGTGCACAAGACCTCTCTTTGAGCACATTAAGCCACGGGAAGTTCACTAGCCTCCACGGCCGCCCGTTCTCTCATCTGTTGCAACAGTCTTCCTCATACTGGGCTAAAACCTTTTCCCTCATAACTGCCACACTTTAATCTTACTTTTGCTCTCTGAAGCAACACAGAGCAAGCCTGCTGCCTCTTCCTGACACCAGCCCTTCTCATATTTGAGAGGCAGTGTAGCGTGGTGGAAAGGAACTGGCATTTAGTCAGATCTGGGGTCCCATTGTAGGACTGTCACTGAAACTCTATGACCTTGGCTGATTATGGGGCCTCCAGAATATCATACCATCGTGCAGGTAATGGAATCTGCTCAAGGCTGTCTTAAGAATTAAATCTGATAATGCACATAGACGGGCCAATAATGGATCATTACCTGATGCCATCAAGCCTTCTTTTCAGGTAAAGCATCTGCAACTCCCGCACTTGGTCCCTCCCCTGCTTGGCTGCCAGTTTTCAGACCTGCCCTAGAAACTCACCCACCTCGGGTTCTGAATGGGCTGCAGTGGAGCAGAAGAGAGAGCAGGTTCCAGGGGTTCAGGCAGAGAGGGTTTGGGGCTGACCGTTGATGGGGTGGCGAGAAAGAGGACAAGCCGTGGGTTTCTGGAGGAAGAAAGTGAACAGGACATTAACACGCTGGGTTTCTGGGTGGGACTCAGGGGCCTGGGGAAGCAGGTGGGGTAGGAAATTTTCCCATCAAATTTCCAGCAGAACCCCCAAACTCGACCTTGTTGCCTGAGTCTGAAAACAAGGGCTAAGAGGAAAGAACCCTCAGCCTTCCTCCCGGGCTGGCCCTCTTGGGGCGTGTAGACAGTGGAGCCACTCACTGGGCTTGAGGCCCTCGTGCTGCCCCTCCCTTCCCTCCTGTGGCCCAGATGCCCTGGACTCTGACCCTCCATGAGTCCTACTCCAAGGGCACAGAAGGGGGCCGGAACTGGAGAACTTTGGGGGTGGGTGGCAGACACCCCAGAGGGGAGAGGGGAAGGGGAAATGAGAAGAGAATGATAGGGAAGGGTGGGAAAAGATCGTGGATTCTATTAGCATTCTCTTAGCTGATGATCCAGCTCAGGCAGTTACTAAGCCAGGGCCCCCACCCCAGCCCCACCCCACCCCCTGCCGCGTGCAGACACTGCCTGCGGTGAGGTCCTATCTGGCTGCGGTTCCTGTCCAGTCCTCTTTCAAATAAGCCTGAGTTTTCTTTAAAAACCCTCCCACCTCCAAGACCTGAGAAGCTGGCTCTATGAGAATGGCTGCTTTCTCAGTGTCAGAGCTAAACGCTGGGGCTGAGGATCTGTTGCCTTCTTCTGTGAAAGCCATCACGGTTTACAAAGGGTGCTCAACACACTGTCCCTCCTCTGATCTTCTCAAAAATATGTGAAGTGAGACTGTTGCAGAAGATGAGGACTCTGAGGAGGGAGGGAATCCCAGCTGATCTAAGTGGCAGAGTGGGGATTCAAAATCAGTCGTCCTCACTCAACGCCTTGTTTTCCTTCTCCTCTACCCCAGCTGTGTGACCTTAGGCAATTCCATAACCTCTCTGGGCTCAGGCACCTTCTCTGTGGAATGAGAGAGTAGGAGCACACTAGGTGGCCTTGCAACTAAAGCTTGGGAGTAAAAATGCAAAGTGGTCTCCTGGCAAAGGATGCTGGAAAGGAGCAGAGAGAAAGCCCTTTCCTGGAATCACTGGGCTTCCTCCAGGGCTCCCTTGGTCACCCGAGGCCTCTCTCCCCTCGGGGCACTGGAACTGGTCTCTTTACAATGCCTGTGACTCCAAGTTCCTCTGTAGACCCTTAGGAATTGTGATGGAGGAGCTTGATGAGTGTAACCCAACCAGGTGCCCCTGGGCCAGGGCAGAGAGTGCTGCAGCATTTCTTAGAAGAAGCTAAAAAGCAAACCTAGGTAGCCAATGTGGCTCCAGCAGTTGAGCTCCTGCCTCCTACACGGGAGGTCCTGGGTTTGATTCTCGGTGCCTCCTGAAAAAACAAAAACAAAGACCAAGCAGAACAAATGAAAAAACCAACTCAGGGAAGCCGATGTGGCTCGGGGGTTGAGTGCCGGCTTCCCACATACAGGGTCATCATGAGTTCGATCCCCAACCCCTGGTACCTCAAAACAAACAAACATAAAAAGCCACAGGGGAGCAGGTGTTGCTCAGCGGTTTAGCACCTGCTCTGTATGTATGAGGTCCTCATAAAAAAAAAAAAAGAAATCCCCAGTCTGTTTTCATGAAGAAGTCAACATAAATGAAAACGAAATATCCTACCCGTCTCAGAGCAATGAAGCTGGTAGACCAGCTGGTCCTTTCTGTTCCCCGGGGCTTACTCCCTCAGAGAACATCTGGCAGCATAGCAGGTTGCCTTCCTGAGGCACGGGTGTCTCTATTCAAACCTTGTTCTTCAGAGAGGTCTTCTCTATTATGGCTATTTGCGAAGAAACAGTTTAAATGCAATGTTGAATGGCCACGGCCTGGCCTTGCTGGAAGGGCCAGGGAAGGGAGCAAGAAGAGGACAGATATCCTTGAAGAGTCTGTATTAGTTTTCTAGGGCTGCTGTAAGAAATAACCAAACCCTAGTTACTTAGCCAGAATTCTGGAATCAAGGGCCACACTCCTTCCAAAGGCTCTAGGGTCAAATCCTTCCTTGCCTCTTCCACCGCCGAGTGGTTGTAGGAGTTGCTCGGCTTGTGGCTGATTAACTCCAGTCTCTGCTTCCAGCTTCATGGCCTTCTCCTCTTCACTCCCTTACAAGAACAGGTCAGGAGCAGATGTAGCTCAAGTGGTTGAGCTCCTGCTTCTCAGGCATGAGGTCCTGGGTTCAATCCCTGGTACCTCCTAGAAAAAAAAAAAGGAAAAAAGAAAAAAAGAACATGTCATTGGATTTAGGGTCCACTTGGTATAGTCCAGGATGATATCACATTGAGATCCTTCACTTAATTACATCTGCAAACATCCTTTTTCCAAACACGTTCACACTCAGGTTCTAGATGTAGACATATTTTGGGGCATCAGCATTCAACCCACTACCCTGTCTAAGCACTCTGCAGAGTTAGCTCCTGTACTCCTCATGGAACACCTATGATGAAGGTATTATTCTTATTTTTCAAAAGAGAAAAAAGAGGTTCAAAGAGGTGAGTGCGTGGATAGACTGGGGTAGGAAATTAGTGCTTCACCACCCAGACAGGGGAACCAGCTCATGTAAAGGTATAGAGGAATGAAGGATTGGCTCGGGGAGGTGTCTGTGAATAGTTTGGTGTTGCTGGGAAGGTGAGCATGTAAGGATGGGGACGATGGGAGAAGAAGCTGAGAGGAGAGCAAGGCCAGGTTATTCAAGACTTTGGATGCCGGGTTAAGGCATCTGGGCTTGATCCTGAAGACAATGGGGAACCCTTGGAGACTTTTGAGTGGGAAGTGACATAGCAGATCTCCAGGGATGCGTGGAGAATGAGGGGAAAAAGGGCAAGCCTGGAGGGAGGAAGCCAGTCGAATATGTTCATAGTACGCGGTGGTTCTCACCAGGGAGCCGGGAGCGCCTACGCTGAAAGCAGGAGGACTGCACCCAGCATCCCTGTGGAATCTAGGCCCCTCTTGACGTAGATGTGGAGTGGACACGGCCATTCCAGGGTCCACAGGATGGAGGAATAGAGTATGGATTAGAGTGCACTTACCAATATACTATTCATGAACTATTGTGAGTAGTAATCGAAGAAAATGTGGCATTGGTGCAGAGAAAGTGGCCATGGTGGCTGCTGGGGGTAAGGAGTGGGAGGAAGAGATGTGATGTGGGGCGTTTTCGGGGGTTGAAGTTGTCCTGGGTGGTGCTGCAGGGACAGTTACCGGACATTGTATGTCCTCCCATGGCCCACTGGGTGGACTGTGGGAGAGTGTGGGCTATGGTGTGGACCATTGATCATGAGGTGCCGCGGTGCTCAGAGACGTATTCACCAAGTGCAATGAATGTCTCATGATGATGGAGGAGGTTGTTGTTATGGGGGGAGGAGTGGGGTGAGGGGGGTGGGGGGGTATATGGGGACATTATATTTCTTGAATGTAACATTAAAAAAAAATAAAGACAAAAACAATAGCAATAAAAAAAAAGAAAAAAAGTACGTGGTGGTAAAGGTAGAAACAGAGGGAAGAATTTGGGGTCAAGAGAGGTATGATTGACAGTTTTAAATGACCAATGAATGCAAGGAAACTCAGGAATTTAGGATAATTCCTAGGCTGAGCTACTGATTTTGTGTGGTGCCGCTGAGTCAGGGAGTATGGGAGGAAGAATGTAGCAGCGGTCAGCTATGATGTGCAGCTGCCCTACAACTACAACACGTTCCTTGTATTCAGGTATGAGTCAGTTACTTCCCAGCTTTCCTTGCACATTGCAGGTGTGAGACCTGGGCTCTGCAGACAGACAAGTCAAGTGAGGCTACCGTGGGAATCAAGCAACGCCAAGAAAGAAGGAGGCTCCCTGTGGGGTCTTGATGTCAGAAGAGCCTTCGGAGGCAGTTTCCTCATTAGGCGATTCTGTGATGTGGTTCTGGGTATTGTTTTTGGGTACTTAGCTCCATCATGTTTCTCAAGACACTCAACAATTCAGCCACATAACCATCTCCATTAAATTTCCTTCCTGCTTAAATCAGAGTGGATTTTGTTCATTACAACTAAGAAGCCTGAGCCATATAAATGAGTTGAGGGTTGAGGGTGAAAAGGCAGTACCAGGAGACAAGGGTCTGTTGAAGGTGAGTTGCCACTTGGGATCCACCACCAACGGGCTATTGGCTGTACAGACTGAGAGCTCAGGGTGGCCTGGGCTGGGGACACAGACTTGGAATCATTAGCACCACCTGGGTGGCTGTGGAGTTCCTTCTGGCCGGTGGGGAAGGATAGGAGACTATTGAATGTGTGACCCGGGGAGCAGCAGATAATTACGAGAAAAAGTCCAAGTTAAGTATGAATGGTATCTGGATATCTATGGGAGGAGGTCTAAGGTAGGAATAGGGAGCTGGTGGTGGGGTCCTGGGAGAGTGCTGAAGGGCTGAAATGGCTTCTGGGGGAGAGGAGGGGAGATCAGATCAGGAACACAGAAAAGGGGTTGATAGAGCCATCGAAGGCTGACCAGAGGTGGCAGCCCTAAAATGAATTACTCTTGGTTTTCCTTCCAGTCATGATCATTGGCCTGTAAGAAGTGGAGAAGGTGGGCTGTCTATTGCAGAGGAAGCAAGAGAGTTGAGGATGCTGGTGAAATAATGGCTGGAATGATGTTCTGTGTGTCCATACTAGGCGTGGAAGGAGGTGAAGCCATGAGGACGTTAAACCAGGCATCAAAGGATTGGAGCACTTGATGAAGTTGAAAATGCCTGTGGAGGGAGTGATGCACTGGGAAATGGAAAGGTTACAGTCATGGAGCAGGATAGTGCAGTTAAGATTTATGAGGCTGAGCAGTTCTGACAATGATAAGGCTCAAGTATAGTTATGAGATTTAGAGAAAAAGGAACACCATGTCTGCAACTTACTCTCAAATGCTTTAGAAAAAAAATTATGTGTATATACATTAAAGAGAAACTGATACAGAAAAAAATATTATAGTTATGGGAGTAGGTAACTGAAGTGGAATGGAGGAGAATGTCATGGATGGGGGGGTCAAAGACCTGGAGGCTAAGGTTTTGGATGGGTTGTGGTCATCACAGACACACTGAAATTACTCAGAGGGGGCCACCAAGCAGGATGCGTATGTAGTGTTTGGAGGGTGGTGGTGGAAGGAAGCATGTTTCACCTACTTGCATCCATCATCACTTGTTCTGGGCTTTGCCTTGGGCAAAGTTCTTCTTGGCCAACCCTTTCATTTGAATTTGCATTGATGGTGACATGCAGGTCAACTGACTTTGCTGCCTTCATTTAGTTCATTTGCTGCCTTCATTTAGTTCATTTGCTGCCACACTAGCTATTAGCCACCTACTATCCTCTGTCTCCCTTCTTTTATTGCATGTGAAAACTCTGCCTTTGTACTCAAGTGTGACCTTACTTGCTACCTGTAGCAGTTTGATATGGTTATGAATTCCAAAAATAGATACTGGAATTTGTTTGTAATCTGGCCTGTACCTGGGCATGATTTGTTATGATTAGGGCTTTGATTGGGTCGCATCATTAGGGCATTGAGTTCCCACCCCTTGGTGGGTGGGGACTCACAGATAAAAGGCATGGCAAAGGACAGAGTTGAGGGTTCTTACTGTTGCAGTTTGATGATGAAGCCTTAAGCTGGAGCCCTGGGAAGAAAGTTCACAGAAGAAAGAGAAGCAAGCCCCAGGAAGAGAGGAACCCTGAGCTCAGGAAGAAGCAAGCCCTGGGAAGAAAGGAACCTTGAACCTAGAGAGAAGCAAGACCCTGGCAGGGAGGAACCCTGGAAGCCTGAACCCTCATAGCCATTGGCAGCCATCGCTCCAACACGTGAAAATAGACTTTGGTGAGGGAAGTAACTTATGCTTTATGGCCTGGTATCTGTAAGCTCCTACCCCAAATCAATACACTTTATAAAAACCAGCCAATTTCTGGTATTTTGCATCAGCACCCCTTTGGCTGATGAATACACTACCCAAAGAATTAATGTAAAGATCAAATGAGATAATATAGGGAAGGTCCACATTTCACATTGAAAATTACACTCAACTTTCCAATTTCTCAAGTCTCATTAACATTTCAACTATTGACAAGTTGGCTTCCAAACTCCTATGGTACCCATCTTAACCACTGAATTCAGACGCTCATTTCCAGCTTTGCTTGTCCCCATTCTCTCATGGAGCAATCCCTACTTCTCTGCATCTGCTCCCTCTTAGCCTCCTCTGGGACTCTTCCCACTACTGGATCATTCTCACTTCACTGAGTGTGCTCTCCTGGGACAACTCATCCCTTCTCTCTGTGGTTTATAGACTGCTCTGAGGTCCTAGTGTATGGTGGATTAGTGGACAGGGATGGGCTGAAGTAGAAGTTCCTAGGAAGGAATTTCCTGGGCCCTCTTCAACCAGGGAAGCACCACTTTTATCTATCTTGCACATTCATTCCTCCAACGGGTACTTGTTGAAGACCTACTCTGCACCAGAAATTAAGATGCGCTTCCATGGAAGTTTCACATTGAAGAAAGACTTCTGCAGGTTAAAGACTGAGAGTCACTTTTCATGACTCCCAGATCTGTACTTCCAACCCTGATGTCTCTTCCAGTAATTTCTGCTTCTCTCATGTTTCTGCTCCTGCTGATACAATCACCACCCACCAAGTCAGAGGTCTCCACGCTGTTCTTGATGACTCCTTCTCTGCATCTCCTCGCAGCCAGTCTGTTCCCAGATTCAATTAGTTCTACCTCAGAAATGTCTCCCAGATCCAGTTCCGATTCTCCAGACCCACTGGCCCCGTCTTGGCAGACCCTTGTCACCCCTTGCCTGTAGTATTGTAACCTTCCTGACGGGGCTGCTGGCCGCCTGCCTTTCCAGTCTCCAGTCCACTTCCCCCACTGGGGTCTTAGGTCGTGGAACACCTAATCTGTTTTCGTCTTTCACGTGCCAAAAGACCGTCTCTAACTTCCCATTGGCCCCCAGTGAAGTCCCCACTCTTTAGCCTGGCTTATAAGTCCCTTAGCTGTCAGGCCCAAACCTTCCTCTCTGGTCTCATGTCTCGTCCCTGCTCCTACACCCCGCCTCCAGGTCGCCCGATGTGCCAACCCCTTGTTTGACAAGTGCCTTTGAACAGACTATTTCTTCCATTGGGAACATCTTCCCTTCCTGCTTCTCTTGGCAGATACCCCCCTTGTCTTCCAGGTGCCGTCTCCCATGTGGGGCTTTCTCTGATTACTTCCAATAGAGTTAAAATGTCTTGCTTGGGCTCTCATCAACATTCACTTGTCACTTACCCTGTACCTTTTTGGGATCGAGTGACACATCTTTCTGGCTCCTCCCCTGGTCTGTGAGCAACTATATCCTGTTCATCATGTATCCCATGCATCTAGAGCCTACATTTGCTAAATTGAGTTGGTGAAGCTGTAAGACTCACATCCCGGGGGTCTCTTAAAGTACTTTACAGTTCAAAGAGCACGTCCACCCCTGGCCTCTGGAGGGGCTCTGGGGGGGGAGCGCTGGGAGCCGAGGGCAGCAGTGAGCAGGGCTGCGGGAGCAGCTCTGCAGAGACACCTGCTGAGCAGCGCTGCATTTCACGCCCCAGCTGGAGGGAGGAGAGGCTGGCTCTAGTGGGTGTGGGCAGGAAAAGGGTCACCTCAGGGCATCACGCCAGAGACCAAGGCTAGCCTCCAGAGGGTCCTGGAAGGGCCGGATGAAGTGGCGTCGTAATAACTCGGCGCTTCTTCGGGGACTGGGAGCAGCTTCCTGGGTGCCTGGGCCTCCCCAGGGTGCTGGTGTGGGGGAGGAGGAGGAGGTAGACACTGAGTCCTTCAGGAGACTGTCACGTGCACACTGCACAGGTGAGGGCTGCCTCCGACCCCCGGCACTAGCAGCTGTAGCTGCCAGCAGGGACCGCCCCTCTGCTCCCGCCCCCTGCTTGCCCCATCCCCAAAGATGCCCCAGGCTCAGCCGCACCTCTGGCTGCGGCCGGGTCTCCACCCGCCTGGCCCCACGTCTGCTCCCCGCCCATGCTCTGCAGCTCAGTCCTAAAATCACCACCACCTCCCGATCCACCAGTTGTTTTGTCCGTGCAGTTGGCCACACTGGACTGGTGCAGGCAGGGGCCAGCCCAGAAGTGGCCTTTTAAAGACTTCGCTGCTGGCTGCATCACCCTTGACTTTCCCTTCCAAAGTCCTGCGACCGCGTCCGCACCGTTCTTCAGGTAGGCTGTTACGGACGTCAGGGATCCTGCGGGCATCCCTCTCCCACTGCCAGGATCCCGCGTGCCAGGAAACGGCCTTTCACCACACTGGATGCCTCGAGGCACTGCCCCGGGCCGGCGACTCCTGAAACAAAGCTCTGGTAAGGAGAAGCGGGCCCCGTCACTGAGGAAGCTGCTCCTGGCCCCGGAGGAGCTCCTCAGAGACGCTGGCTGAGCAGCGCTGGCTTTGCTCCTTGATGTTTTTCGTAGGTTTTACAGATTTTTGAAATTTTTATTTTTACGAGGTACTGGAGATTGAACCCAGGACCTTGTACATAGGAAGCAGGTGCTCAACCACTTGAGCCACATCCACTCCCCTGTTGTTTTTTTTTTAGGTACCAGGGCTGAGAATTGAACCTAGGACCTCGTAAGTGGGAAGCTGGCGCTCAACCACTGAGCTGCTATACACGCATGAGTCTTTTTCTGGTCTCTCTTTTCTATGCCACTCATTGTTCTAATGACTCTAGTCTCCTGTGCTCTCTCCTTGTTTTTCTTCTTTAGAAGTGACCTTATTTCTTGGCTTTTCCTCATCCACGTAAATTTTAGGAGTTACATAAAACAATCCCATCGGGGTTTTGATCGGAATCATCTTGATTCTATAGATTTTGGGGTAGAGAACTGACATCTTTATAATACTATTTCTTCTTATCTGTGGACATAGTATGCATCTTCATTTATCTATGTCTTCTGTAATATCTGTAGTTTCTCCTGTGGAGATCTTTCACATCTTTTACTAGGTCGTTTATTCTTAGGTACTTGATATTCTCTTGATATTATTGTAAATGTTGAGTTCTCTTAAATTGTATCTTCCAGTAGGATAATAAAAAAGTCTTGCAGCCATTTGAAACCAGATCTCACAGTTGGGATCAAAGTAACTTGGATGTGGACTCAAGTTTTAAAGACCGATAGAAGCCTGGTCCTTTGTTTTTGAAAATCCAAAGAGTTCTGAAGATGTGGTAGTTTGCGGGCATAAGTTATATACATGGGTTAGAGAAACTCAAGCGCCTAGGTGGATCCACCTGGATACAGGTTATGAGCCATTTCTTCCTACGAGCCCTCAGTCTGATGAAGTCAGGCTAGTTTCCTAGGCGTTCTTGTTCTGTCTGGACCCCAGAGGTTGCTCTCCTCCCCATGCCAGTTTGCTACTGCTGCTGCTGCTTTTTCCTCCCTCTTCTTTTTCTTCTCCTTCTTTTGGCTAGCCTGGACTGATGACCCTACACTCTACTACACCAAGTCCTTTCTTCTTTTCTCCAAGTCCCCTCAGTGGTTCTTAGTTACTTTTGTGCTGTGGACCCCTTTGAAGTCTATGACTCCTCAGAGTTTTTAAATGTTTCCAATAAAAGGACACCAATTAGGTTGAAATGTAGTTACCAAAATAGATATTAAAAACAAATTTATGGGAAGTGGATGTAGCTCAACTGATAGAGCATCCGTCTACCATATGGAGGGTCCAGGGTTCGATCCCCAGGGCCCCCTGACCCATGTGGTGAGCTGGGCCACATGCAGTGCTGCTGCGCACAAGGAGTGCTTGCCATGCAGGGGACACCCCGCGTAGGGAAGCCCCATGTGCAAGGAGTGCGCCCCATAAGGAGAGCGCCTGGCGTGAAAAAAGCGCAGCCCGCTCAGGAGTGGCACCACACACATGGAGAGCGGATACAGCAAGATGACGCAACAAAAAAGAGACGCAGTTTCCCAGTGCCGCCGGATAATGCAAGCGGACGCAGAACACACCGCGAATGGACTCAGAGCAGACAACAGGGGAAAGGGGAGAGAAATAAATAAACAAAACAAAACAACAACAAAAAACCCACAAATTTGTGGGGAGAAGGTGTAGCTCAGTGGTTTGAGTGCCTGCTTCCCATGTATGAGGTCCTGGGTTAAATCCCGGATACCTCCTAAAAAAAGAAAAACAAAAACAAATTTGTGACATGGCAATACATATACTTCTTTACTAATTGCTTATGTAACAAGAGCTAACAATGGGACCACGAACTACAATGATTTCAATGTAGTGACTGCACAAATGATAATTTGAACTTTTGGCAGCAACAGTTACAAGATATTAAACATCTGTGATTTCTCTTGATGACAAAGACACAGGTATTCTTTTTTTTTTTAAAGATTTATTTTTATTTCTCTCCCTTCCCTGCCCCCTCCCAGTTGTCTGTTCTCTATGTCCATTTGCTGCATGTTCTTTTTGTCCACTTCTGTCGTTGTCAGCGGCACGGGAATCTGTGTTTCTTTTTGTTGCGTCATCTTGCTGTGTCAGCTCTCCGTGTGTGCGGCACCATTCCTGGGCAGGCTGCACTTTCTTTCGCGCTGGGCGGCTCTCCTTATGGGGCGCACTCCTTGCACGTGGGGCTCCCCTACACGGGGGACACCCCTGCGTGGCAGGGCACTCCTTGCGCGCATCAGCACTGCACGTGGGCCAGCTCCACACGGGTCAAGGAGGCCCGGGGTTTGAACCACGGACCTCCCATGTGGTAGACGGACGCCCTAACCACTGGGCCAAGTCCGCTTCCCACATGTACTCTTAATACTTCTGCGGTTTGTGGTCTACAGTTATAATAGAAGAAAACGTTGAAATTCAGTTAGTGAAAGTAAATATAGATTTTTCCCCTTGCCCAAGTTCACGGATCCTCTGAATTCCGTTCGTGAACCCCCGGGGGGCCTGTGGCCCCAGGTTAAGAACTCCATGGGAAACGGACTTTGGCCCAGTGGTCAGGGCGTCCGTCTACCATATGGGAGGTCCGCGGTTCAAACCCCGGGCCTCCTTGACCCGTGTGGAGCTGGCCATGCGCAGCGCTGATGCGCGCAAGGAGTGCCGTGCCACGCAAGGGTGTCCCCCGCGTGCGGGAGCCCCACGCGCAAGGAGTGCGCCCGTGAGGAAAGCCGCCCAGCGTGAAAAGAAAGTGCAGCCTGCCCAGGAATGGCGCCGCCCACACTTCCCGTGCCGCTGATGACAACAGAAGCGGACAAAGAGACAAGATGCAGCAAATAGACACCGAGAACAGACAACCGGGGGGGGGGGGGGGGGGGGGGAATTAAATAAATAAATCTTTAAAAAAAAAAAAAAAAAAACTCCTGGTCTCAGACTTGGGTTACTTCATTCACATCTTTCGTAAATCGTTGTCAGCTCTTATTTAATCATTGGCAAGGAGCCAGCAATAAAGTGATACCTTTTGACTCGCGTGCTCAGACATCAACAAGCTGTAGTCACACCCAGGCCCAACGCCGAGGTCCTGAACTTGGACTCCCTTTCTAGTTGTCACAACTACGTCTCACAGCAGAGCTGGAGGGGCCCTTAGGACCCCCGGAGACAAACGCTTTCTACGGATGCAGGTGAAGGATGTCTGACCAGGACCTGGATCTCCATCCCACATTTGCCCTGCGCCCACAACACACAGATCTGTACCAACAGCCCTGGGAAATGGTGACGCTGACGTCAGCTAAGCGGAGACCCGAGTTCTGAGCGGTGGTTTGCAGGTAGCCCTCTCTCACCAAAGCCAAAGGAGGCACCTGCTGCCTCCGCGCCCGCCTGCGCTCACCCGGAAAGGTCTGCGCAGCATCCCTTCTCCACCTGCTTGCTTCTCTCTCAAAGGAATCAAGTGCCCTCGGGCACCTCTTCCCTCTCGACTCTGTATCTCCACTTTCCTCCCTCCGCTCACTTCTCAACTCGTCTTCATTTTTCACTTCCCCACCTTATCGTGTCCAGTTCCTGCCTGCCTGATTCAGGATGTTCCTCTCCTTGATGGCACTCCGTCTGTCAACCAAAAAGTGACCCTCATCGTGGCTCAGAAATGAATCGTGTTTACCACCTGTGTCCAGGAGCAAAGCTCTGAGTTCTAGAGAGAAATGAGATCCGAGGGCCGGTTGCTCCTGGAAGGGAGGAAGCGCATCTGACTCACTTTTGCATTCCTGGTTCGGATGCATGGAAGGCACTCAATAGCTGTTTGCTGAATTGAATCACTGGAAAAGAACCAGTGCTGCTCACCCCTAGAGCTCCCCAAAGTCTCTTTCAGGATTTCTGCTACATCACCATCTATCCCTCACTGAACTCTTATAAACCGGCTTTTCCTTAAGCACCAGCCTCAAAGATAAACCAAATGCTTTCAATCAGTGTTCTTGGTTGTGTTTCACAACTATATTTCTTTTTATTTTATTTTATTTTTAAGGAAGCTTTAGATTCCATAAATCATACGTCAAAAATATGGGGGGATTCCCATACACCCCCTCCCCTACTTTTCCCGTTAACAACATCCCTCATCAGTGTGGCACATTTGTCACAATTGATGAACACATCTTGAAGCTCTGCTGCTACCCGTGGCCAATAGTTTACATCGTAGTTTACACTTTGCACTGCACATTTCTATAGGTTTTGACAAAATGTATAATGGCCTGTTTCCATCATTGCAACGTCATTCAGAACAATTCCAGCGTTCCAGAAATCCCCATGTTGCACCTACTCTTCCCTCTCGCTCCCCTCAGAACCTCTGGTGGCCACCGCCTTTATACTAGTGTTACAGGTTCTTCCATTGCTGGAATACTAAGAAGTCTACTTTAGTCTGTAGTTGCTTTCCCTCCTCAATCTTGAGGATTTGGAGAAGGTGATGCCCATTCTGCTTCTGACTGAGAGGGGCCTAGCCCCCACGGGACAGATGGATCACAGCCATATTTCTTGCTGCTCTTCACAGCATTAATATGGGATAGTTAGCTTTGCCTGTGGTTGGGGGAGGAGGGCTGTAGGGTGGGGTAGGGGATTGGCCCTAACACTGCCTCTGGGAAGGAGACCCGTGTGAGCTGGGACAGCTGTGCAGGACGCCCAGAGCTCCTCCACCTGCAGCCATGCTGCCTTCTCCCCAGGGGGCTTTCCTCTGAGAGCCTAAGTTCCCGGCAGGCTGGCTGGGGTCTTGGTTCCTCAGCTGTGCGCCTGGCTTAGTGTCACAGTGGACAGGTGAGCCTTACAGACTCATTCTTTTGATTCTCATCTCGCAGGAGAATTTTGGATTAAGGTAGACAGACCCACCTTTTTGTGAGAAAAATTGCCAATAGTTATTGTGAAAAGTGGTAAAACAAAATAGAATGACAGTGGCTAAGAGATCTGAAATGGAGTCGGGGCCGTTTAGGAGGTGGCGCTTATACAACTCTGAGCTGGATATTGCAAGCTGCCAGAGTGTGCAGAGCCTCAGCCAACAGTGTCCCTCAAAACCCCAAGGCCATCTGGACACCGCAAACGACCACAAGATAAAGAAAGCAGCAGACTCTCTAAATCTGAAGGACACTGGAGCACTCTGAGTGTTCACCATTCTTCTTTTTCTTTAAAAAACCCTTACCTGGAAGCAAGGGCTCCCAAGACATGATTTGAGTTGCTCCCTGAATCTGTGCTCCCTGAATTGCAATTCTAAGACCCCAAATAAATGCCTTTATTGCCTTGTAGCTTCGTTTGGTATTTCTTTCTTTCTTTCTTTTTTTTTTTAACATTTCTTAGATTTTTATTTTTTAAAGATTTATTCTTTATTTATTTCTCTCCCCTTCCGTCCTCCCCCCAGTTGGCTGCTCTCTGTGTCCATTCCCTGCGTTTTCTTCTGTGACGGCTTCCATCCTTAGCAGCAGCACCAGAAATCTGTGTCTCTTTTTGTTGTTTCATCTTATGTCAGCTCTCCGTGTGGGCGGTGCCATTCCTGGGCAGGCTGCGCTTTCTTCGCTCTGGGTGGCTCTCGCTACGGGGTGCACTCCTTGCGCGTGGGGCTCCCCTATGCGGGGGACACCCCTGCGTGGCAGGGCACTCCTTGCGCGCATCAGCACTGCCAGGGGCCAGCACGTCACGTGCACCGTTTCCCTTCTCCACAAGCAGCCAGAGAGATCCTTTTCATTGTAAATCAGATCTCCCCAATCCCCTGCTCCAAACCCCCCACGTGCTCTGGTCACACCATCAGCTTGAGAGTCAAGTCCCCACCTGGTCCTACAAGGGCCATGCGCTACGCCCCCGTGCGCCCAGCCCCACCCCGCACACTGCACCCTTTCCTGCCCTTCCCCTGGTACTGCGCTCCCTGCTGCTCTTGAAACTGCTAACAAGGCCCTGCCACAGGGCCTCTGCATGGGCCTTCCCCCAGGGCTCTGCTCGGTTCACTCCTTCACTTCCCTGTTCAAGTATCTTCTTAGAGAGACCCTTCCCATCATACTGCTGCCTTTTAAATAGCGCTTAGCACACCTGACCACTTCCTTATAAATCAGTTTGTTTATTTGTCTGTTGCTTATCTCTCCCACTAGGAGCTAAGTTACATGAGGGTAGGGACCTTGATTTGTTCTCTATTATATTCCCAGCCCCCAAAACTCTGCCTTCAATATCACAGGCTCTCAATAAATATATATTCAATAAATAAATAAATGGATAAACAATACAGAAACCTGGAGTATAAGTACTATTATTATCTGCATTTGATGAGACAACTGAGGCTTGGGAAATTAACCACATTCTCAAAGGCATGAAACCAGTGAGCGATCTGGGATCAGAAGTCAAAATGTACAGCTTTGGGGCATTGCTCTTAGCCACTGTCCTAGTTTCTCTTTCTCTCTTCCCTCACAAATCCTGTAAACATTTCTACATTGAATTTTAGTCTCATGAGACACTAAAAAAAAAAAAAAGTTTGTGTATACATATGTTTGGGAAATAGTACAAATTTCATTTCAAATGTTTATTAGTATATGAAAGATCCTGAAAAGTCCTGCAGTAAAAAGCTGGTTTAACTGGTCTAACTCCGTGTTTCTCCCCGACACCCCTCCCTTCTTTTAGGTATCCAGGGACCTTTACGTGGGAAGCCAGCAGCAGCTCAACCACTCAGCCACATCAGCTCACCCCCATTTTTTTTTTAAGTTTCATAAATTGCTTTAATAAGGTAAATCTTTAGGTTGATTTTATGAGACTGTCAGACATTATTATGATAAAGTTACTGGTTATCAGAATTTGCATACATGATCACAATCAAAATGGTCAAATAAACCAAAGAACAAGACATTTTAATACCCATCAAAACATAATTGCATGGAAAGTGGACTTGGCCCAGTGATTAGGGCGTCCGTCTACCACATGGGAGGTCCGCGGTTCAAACCCCGGGCCTCCTTGACCCGTGCGGAGCTGGCACATGTGCAGTGCTGATGCGCAAGGAGTGCCGTGCCACGCAGGGGTGCCCCTGCATAGTGGAGCCCCACACGCAAGGAGTGCGCCCCGTAAGGAGAGCCGCCCAGGGCAAAAGAAAGTGCAGCCTGCCCAGGAATGGCACCACACACACGGAGAGCTGACACAACAAGATGACACAACAAAAAGAAACACAGATTCCCGGTGATAAAGATAGAAGCAGTCACAGAAGAACATACAGAGAATGGACACAGAGAGCAGACAACTGGGGGAGAAGGGGAGAGAAATAAATAAAAAATAAATCTTACAAAAAAAAGAAACATAATTGCAATTTCTAGCCAAACATTTATTCCTACACTCTATTCCTTTCTTCCCTGTGCTGTATTCATTTTGAGCTCTTAATTTATTTTCCATTTTATACTCTTTAATATTTTTCCTAAATACAGGTTACACAGAATAATCTTTTGCTTTCTCTCCCCATTCTCATGACCACAAAGTCCCCTATTTTACTTTGGCTATATTTTTATCCTATAGAGTAGGATATGCTTATTAAGCCAGTTATACCCCAGTAACCATATCAATATAAAAACATCAAAGAATTAAGAAAAAATAATGGAACCATTATATCACTGATCATAATCAGCAGTAATTATGTCTGATAAATTATTTCCATCTGTAAACAGAACCTGAAAGAAAAGTGAAATTAGGGGAAACCTATGATATTTTAACAGACATAGTGTGCTTTTAATAGTTCAACAGTGGTAAAACCCGATAAGAGTAAATTAATAGGCTAACTTTAAAAAATGTATACATTAATAATTATAAAGTTTTTAAATACTTCGGTAAGCTTGTGGGGAAGCTGACCAAGATACACACATTAGGAGATACAAATGTCCATCTAAATTTTTCTTTCATTTTTTTTTCTGGAATACTTTAATAAGGTTGCTTAATGCACAACAACTAATTTGTCATTTGGAAGTCCCTTTACTATAAAGATAAAAAATTATTTTGTCTGATGACAAATGGCAGCCTTGCCCATGATTATTCTGGGCCTCCACCTTGGATAAATTCGATTTCTTCTTGAGACGTAAGTTTCCTTCTGTATTTCTGAGGGAACGATCTTACTATTTCTGCAGTATCTGGAGGACCCTGATGCGTCAGCAAATCTGGTGATTTGCTTTTCACAGAATGCTGTGAAATTGCAGAAAGTGGGATGGTATCCCTGCTGATCTTACAGCTCCTGACACTGAATTTAGGATTGTCTCTTCTGTCAGGGAACCTGAGGAATGGAGCATGTGGCTTGGCTACCTGAAAGACTGCAGGCAGATGCCTTCTTGTTGTCCATCATGACCCACAGGGAAGCAGCAGCCCCCAGTTTTTAAAATATAATAAACTGTATTTTTAGAAAAGTTTGAGATGACCTAAAAGTTACATCAAAAGTATAGGAGGGAGAGGAGATGTGACTCAGATGGTTGAGTCCTCGCCTCCCACATGGGAAGTCCAGGGTTTGGTTCCTGGTGCCTCCTGAAAACAAAATAAAAAACAAACAATCAAAACAAAACGAAGAAACCAACTCAGGGAAACTGATGTGGCTCAGTGTTTGGGTGCTGGCTTCTCATGTACAAGGATCGGGGTTCAATCCCTGGCCCCAGTAACTCAAAAACGCAGACCCTTAGGATTCTGGAGCAAAGCCCCGCCGTCCCCGGCAGATAACTACTCCCCTTTTGAGATACAGCTTTTGGCCTGCTTCTGGGCCTTAGTAGAGACTGAATGCTTAACCACGGGCCACCAAGTTACCGTGAGACCTGAGTTGCCTGTCATGAGCTGGGTATTGTCTGACCCACCAAACCATAAAGTTCATCATGCACAGCAGCTCTCCATAATAAAGTGGGAGTTATATATACGAGATGGGGCTTGAGCTGGTCCTAACGGCACAGTTAAGTAATATGAGGAGGTAGCTCAAATGCCCATAGTCTCCACCCCTGCCATGTTACCTTCTCTTTCCCAGCCCACAGCTTTGGCCTCTTGGGGAGTCCCTTACAGTCAATTGACTGAGGAAGAGAAAACTTAGGCCTGATTTACAGATGGTTCTGCACAATATGCAGGTACCACCCAAAAGTGGACAGCTACAGCACTGCAGCCCCTTTCTGGGATATCTCTGAAGGAGAGCAGTGAGGGCAGAACTTTGAGCGGTGCACCTGGTTGCTCATTTTGCTTGGAAGAAGAAATGGCCAGAGGTGCGTTTGTACACTGATTCATGGGCCGTTGCCAATGGTTTGGCTGGATGGTCAGGGACTTGGAAGGAACATGATTGGGAAATTGGTGACAAAGAGGTCTGGGGAAGAGGTACGTGGATTGACCTTTTTGAGTGTGCAAAAAACATGAAAATTTTTGTGTCCCAGCTGAATGCTCACCAACTTCAGCAGCGGAAGATTTTAATAATCAAGTGGATAAGATGACCTGTTTTGTGGCTAATGCTCAGCCTCTTTCCCCAGCCACTCCTGTCATTGCCCAGTGGGCTCATGAGCAAAGTGGCCGTGGAGGTAGGGATGGAGGTTATGATGGGCTCAGCAACACGGACTTCCCCTCACCAAGGCTGACTTGGCTACAGCCACTGCTGAGTGCCCAACCTGCCAGCAGCAGAGACCCACGCTCAGCCCCTGATAAGGCATTCCTCAAGGTAATCAGCCTGCTACCTGTGGCACGTTGACCACACTGTACCACTTCCATCATGGAAGGGGCAGCGATTTGTTTTAATTGGAATAGACACATACTCTGGATATGGGTTTGCATTTCCTGCATGCAATGCTTCTTCCAAAACTACCATCCGTGGACTTACTGAATGTCTTATCTACCACCATGGTGCTTCACACAGCATTGCCTCTAATCAAGGAACCCATTGCACAGCAAATGATGCGTGGGAATGGGCACATGCCCATGGAATTCACTGTTCTTACTAAGTTCCCCATCACCCTGAAGCATCTGGATTGATAGAACAGTGGAATGACCTTTTGAAGACTCAATTATGGTGCCAACCAGGTGGCTATACCTTGCAGGGCTGGGGCAATGTTCTCTAGGAGGCTGTGTATACTCTAAATCAGTATCCACTCTATGGTGCTGTTTCTCCCATAACCAGGATCCATGGGTCCAGGAATCAAGGGGTGTAAATGGGACTGATCCCACTCACTATTACCCCCAGTGATCCACCAGGAAAATTTTCCTTCCTGTCCTGCAACCTGAAACTCTGCTGGTCTACAGGTTTTAGTTCCAAAAGGATGAGTGCTGTCACCAGGGAACACAGCAATGATTCCATTGAACTGGGTGTTAAAACTGACATCTGGCCACTTTGGGCTCCTCTTACCTCTGAATCAACAGTCAAAGAAGGAAATTACTATACTGGCTGGGGTGATTGATCCTGACTATCAAGGGGAAATAGGACTGGATCTACATAATGGTGGTAAAGAAGAGTTTGCCTGGAATATAGGAGATCCTTTAAGGCATCTCTAGCATTGCCATGTCCTATGATTAAAGTCAATGGAAAATTGCAGCAACCCAAGCCAAGCAGGACTAACAATGGCCCAGAATCCTCAGGAATGAAAGTTTGGGTCACCCCACCAGGCCAAGAACCACGGCCAGCTGAAGTGCTGGTTTTTGCATGGAATGGGTAGTGGAAGAAGGTAGCGATAAAGATGAACTTCGACTACATGACCAGTTACAGAAACGAGGACTATAATGGTCACAAATCTTTCTTCCTTGTTTCATTAAGATGATGATTGTATATGTACACAAAATGAATTTTTTGTCTTCTTCCCCAAACTTTCCCCTTATCATATAACCAGTTGTATCCATTTCATATCATAATATTTGAGGATGTCAAGTTCGAGAGTGAATATTACTCAAGAACTTGCACCCCCATTCTGTATGGAATTAATGCATTTCCGGTTGTCCGCAGGAGAGTTGAACATTTTTAGGCAGAAATATGTATATATACATGTCTGTTATTGTTTTTACTTAGAGACTAAGTATGGTTTAAGGTAATGTGTATGGTTGTTGAGTTGACAAGGGGTCGACTGTGATGGTTAGGCTATTGTGTAAACTCGGCCAGGTAATCGTGTCCAGTTGTGTGGTCAAGCAAACACTGAGCTAACAGTAATACAAGGGCTTTTATGGACTGTAGTCACCATTAACTTTACTGCAGTGGTAAATCATAGATAGCTGGTTATAATTCCATCAATCAGGGAGACTGCCATCAGCAATGAGTGATGCTTAACCCAATCAGCTGAATGCCTTAAAAGGGGAAGTGATTCCAGCATTGAGAGAGAATTTCCCAGCTCGTCTTTGAACAGTAAACATCTCCCAGAACTCATCAAGAACCTTCCCTGGACTTTCATTGCAGACCCTGGTAGTGGCCTGCCTGGGGAACCTGGACTTGTGCATCCCCACGGCTGCCTGAGAGACTCTTGCATAATCTCATGCTATTGATTCTGTTTCCATAGAGAATTAGTATCAATTAGTATCCTAGAGAATACAATTAGTATGGTACATTTGTTACAAGTGATGCAAAATACTGAAGTTGCTGCTAACCAAGGTCTATAGTTTGCTACACTGTGGTTTACACTTTGCTCTGTACAGCTTTGACAAAATGTATAAATGACCTGTATCCGGCTTGGTAATATCATGTAGAATAATCCCAGTGCCCTACAAATGCCCTGTGTTCCACCTATTCTTTCCCTACCCCTTCCTTCAGAATCTGTGGTAAATACTATCCTTACATCAATGTTGCAAGTTCTTCTAATGTCTACTTTGGTCCATAGTTGCCTTCCCCCCTAACGTTTGTTCACTCCTCAATTTTGAAGCTTTTGGGATAATGTTGCCCACTCTGCTTCAAATTGTGACGGGGGCTTAGATCTGAGGGGGCAGATGGAAGGAACTGTCTTGCTTGCAATTGTAGATACTCTTTGCTTTTCGGGATAGGCGTTTTCCATCATCATCATCTCGTTATTTGTCCTGGGCGAGTCCGATGACCTGGAGAGCAGGTGTTGGCTGCAACTCTGTTGAGACTCAGGGCTCAGCCAGCATATGAACAGACTGAAGATTTATGCCTCTGGGGGCATATATTTAATGGGTGTAGTGCTAATTATAGGTTCAAACAAAAGGGGTAGAAGAGCCATGAGTAGGAAAACTATAAATGAGTCTAACTCTCTTATATTTGCCCCCAAATTTTGACCAGTAGAAATCTTTTATTTATTTATTTCTGTTTAACACCTATTAACGTATTACAAAATATGCCTTGGGAAACATTGACTCTTATCAGTGTGGAGAGACGGTCCGGGAGAGGATGCCCGGAGGACTGGCACCTGAGCCCCCACTGTGTGTTCCTTCACAAATAAGTCCACTCCCACGCTTCCCCATAGAGCAGGGAAGCCGCAGGGCGGCATCTGGCTCCTCTTAGCCACGCCCCAGCCTAACCATGAGGCTGAGAGAATGCCGGGCAGGGAGTTAGTGCATCTACTTTCTGCCCTGTACAAGTGACTGTTGTTGGTATTTGTCCTGAGCCCATCACAGACCAGTATCTTATCTGTGCCACTCAGGAACATACACCCAAGGGCCTGGCTTTGTTTTCTCACGGCCTCAGGTCTCCCCTTGGGGATTTTCACCTCTCAAAGGACCAGGGTCAGGGCCTTTACCCAGTTGGGTCTGCTCAGCCCTTGACCGAGAGCTGAGGCTGCAGGGAGCGCTCAGGTAATTTCTGCCGGCTGGAGTGGGAGGGAAGCAACAATCCCGTCCATCGCAGGGTTTGGTGCCGGGAGGATAAATGATGATGCCAACCCATTCATTACAAAGCCCTGCCCCAAGCAGGGTAGAAGGATGCCCAAGGACAGAGAATCTCAGGGGAAATATACATGACTGACTGAAGCAGCGTTCTTGGGGGGACTTAGAGCGATTACCAAGGCCCGCCACCCCCCCCACCCCCCATGCCTTCATTTTTCTTGGTTTTGATGGTGATTTGATGCATTAGGGATTCAGGTCTCATCTTCGTGTCTGAGATCATCTGAACAGCATAAGTGATGGGGAGGGAAGAGCGGAGACGAGGCACCCACACACAGCCCCAGACCGGCCGTATAAATCCTGGAGAGGAAGAGGGCAGCGCAGCCTTGCCAGCCTGCGGGGCACACGGCGGAGCGGGAGGCGACCGAGGACCCGGGCGGGCAGGGCCCTGCCTTCGCCCCACGCGGCCATGGAAGCTGCCGTGCGCATCTCCCTCTTGCTCCTCTTGGTAACTTTTTCCGACTGTGCCGTGATAACGGGGGTAAGTGGCCGAATGTTCTCTGCGCCGTGGGTTTTGGGAGGATGTCTGGGTCTGCGTGGGATGGGAGCCCAGGAGCCCAGGAGCCCAGCCGGCAGCGCGCCCCGAGCTCGGCACCCCAGAACCCTGGGGAGCGGGGAAGAGAGCTGTCAGACAGCTCTGCGGAGAGACTTCCCACGCTTTTCAGGTCAGTGAGCACATCCGACTAAAGGGGATTCGATTTTGAGAAGTGGTGTGCAAATCGAATCCAGTTTTAAATGTATTAGGAGAGCAGTAAAAAATCTAAAGTTCCGTCCTTTGGTAAAACAAAGATTCTTATTATGTAACAAAAGGGACTCTTTCACAAAGTGGATTGGCGCCTCCTAGTTTATCTTCTGTGGCAATTTTGGTTTTCATATACGGTTTAGTTCATATGTCAAGTTTAACTACTTAGCATGCTGACTTGACTAAAGGCGGGCGAGCTTATTAGCTAGTCTTAAGGAAGGAAAGGATGTGTTGGGATCCTTTTTCTCCTCTGCTGCTCCAGTGTTTTCACTCTGTGCCCAGTTTGGACAGGAATATGAGCAACCCCAAAACTAGGTGGAGTGCAGCCAAAAGCAAGCATTCAGATGACACACAGAAACTCAGTCTTAATTCAGCACATGTGGGCACTCTGCGTTACACTGTTTATAATACTCAGAATTTGGTTTTCTCCCACTTGTTTGACTTTAACTGGAAACATTCTCAATTGGGACACACATTGTGTGACAGTGGTGGGACCGTTCCTATTAAAACAAAAAGTAGTATTTGACTTGAGAGCTCTCCAGATAATACTGCTAGAAAAGATGAGGGGAATTAACCTTTATTGAAACTGCCTCCACCTTTTTACATAGAAAATGGAAATGTTGAGAAATTCCAAACAATTCCTGGAATCAGGTTAGTTTCAGTGCTCAAAGAAGGAAAACTTTTTTCTTATTTGTAAAGGCAAAAGATTGAGTTCAAAAGAATAACAAATATTAAAAACAAATCAGTGCTTTTGAGACCCAGGGCATGAGTAAAAGTGGTAGGGTTGAATTACTCCTAATGGACATAAACCATTGTGGCTGGCCTCCTCGTGTGGGGCTTGATGGTATGACGGGGTGACCATGAAGGGGAGAAGCCTTGGTTACCCCATCAAGAGAAACAGGAGCAGCGCGGTTGACCAGATGACCAGGTTAACCTCCCCACGTGAGCACCAACATCTGGCCTGGAATGGCAGCTGGAAAGGCAAGGATGAGAAAGAGTGGGCAAGTATCTTCATAGTAACATCAAGGTGACCCTTTAAAGAGCACAGTGAGAGGGATAACAGGGTAAGAGGAAGTGTATCAAAGATGTGACCAGTGGCTACAAGGGGGTGCTGCGGGGAAGGCAGAACCCCCAGCTCTCCAGCCCGTCTTCATTGGCCTGTCATGCTGATGCCCCACATCTGACTCCCGGGCAGAGCCTGGTTCTACCACCTCCACACTCCCCTGCTGCCTGCACTATGGCCTAATTCAGGCCTACGGTTCTTCCACCCAGAGTGGAAGAGCATTGCCCCACTGCCGCGGGAGAAGCAGCATCAAGTGGGGTCCATTTTGCCCTAACTTTGAGCATTCAGGGGGCTGGTTGGTGTGTGAGGCATGACCTCACCTGGGCAGGTGAGGTCCTAGGTGCCTCCTAGGTGGCACCTGACATCCCCTACATTGCCTCCTGGGGAGCAAGTTAGAAGCCCTAGTTCCTGCCAGGTTCCACGGGGCAGCCAGAAGGGTCTTAGAGACCTACTGGAGAAGAGTGCACTGAACCTCAGCTCCAGCTTTCAGCTTAGGAAAGTTGCACAGCTTCTCTGTAAGTGACAAGTTTGGATGATTCTCCATCATGTGCCCATTTGAGTCTGGAACAGCATGGAATCCTCTTTCCTACACTCCAGGCTTTTGTTTCAAGCGGGCTCGTGTGGCTTTCTTTACAAATGACACCTTCCAGAAACCAGGCAGGGCCGCCAACCCCTGTTTTGGGATCCCAGCCCAGAGGAACCCATCCTTACCTGGGCATCATGGAAGCCAGCAGAAGAGCCCTGGGAAGATACCCTGTCCCCTGGTGCTGGCACCTCTGGTGAGCCTGGACCCCTGGAGGGCCAAGGGGGTGCCAACGTGGGGAGGCACCGACCTCAAGTGCTGGGTCAGGGACGGTCCTGGTCCAAGGCAACTCAGCATTGACCACCCAGGGGCTCAGGGGCTCAGGCCATCAGGTCCCCTCTCCCCTCCTAAGAATTCTAATTAATTCCATTCAACCAGCAACCACTGAGCACCTACTCTGCACCAACTGTGGGCATTGCAGGGCTAGGAAGCTATGACTCCTGACCTAGTCTTGTTAGAAAGGGAGGGGTGCTCTGTGGAGGGGTCTCGGAGGAGCTTGGAGAGCTCCTCAGATGCAGGGGTGGTAGCTGGCTGAGCCCTGCGCCTCCTGCCCTGTGGGGGAGCGGAGCACAATGTCCAGCCCGAGGCGTGTGTCAGGCCGGGGCCAGGGTGGCGCTCTCAGCCCCTTCTCTCCCGGCAAGGGCTTCCGGGGTGGGGCTTCCCTTCTCATGCCTCTTGGCTTATCCTTCCTGCAGGCCTGTGAGCGGGACGTCCAGTGCGGAGCGGGCACCTGCTGTGCCATCAGCCTGTGGCTGCGTGGGCTGCGGATGTGCACCCCGCTGGGACGGGAAGGCGAGCAGTGCCACCCCGGCAGCCACAAGGTACTGCGCAGGGCGGCGTGGGTGCTCACGTGATCCAGCCCCTGACTGTCCGAAGGGGTGCGGGCACCTCCGAGGTGCTGCTGCTGCCCCCGCCACCCCCAGTGCCACCTTCCCTGGTCCCTGCTGAGAATACAGTAGCCCCTCACCTTGGTGCAGGGTGTGACGTTTTCCACGTAGAAACTTTTAGTGCAGGCTGGGAAACCACCCGTCTAATTTGACCCTCACAGTAACCCTGGCAGTCGGCCTCAGTTTCCCTCTCTCACAGGTGAGGAAGTGGAAGTGCAGCAAGTTCACCTGACTTGCTCCAGGACTCAGCAACGAGACTAAGCTGGCGCTGGAGCTGCAGTTTTCTGGTTTCAAGTCCAGTAACATCTCGTCTATGAGATGGCACTGCCTCCTGGCCTTTGGGGGCAGCCTGGGATGGAGCGGGGGCACCAGTCACAGGTTGTTAGACCTGGGGACTGGGCCAGCTCGGCTCCTCCTTTATCATGTGCTCTCGGGCATTCAGCATCACGGCCCTGGGCTTGGGTCTCCTCTTGTATACGATGAGGGGAGTAGATTGATTACGCCTAAAGACTCTTGGATCTGACAAATTTGGATTTTGAAACAGTCGTGAATATCCTTTGCTCTCCAGGAGTCTCAGCCAATGGGAAAGGAGACTCATAAAAGGGCTCCATGGAGGGCCAGGATAGGTGAGGCAAGTGAAGCAGTTAAGGCAAAATGTAAGGATGCACTCCTCTTTTGCACCTAGGCACCTTGGTTGCCTCACCCTGCCTGGCCAAACTCCCACCTTTTGACAGCCACACGGCCTTTGCTTATGAATGGTCAGGCAAATACAGCAGCTACTGCTGGGACCTGCGCAGGAGCTGTTGGGGAGGGTGGAAGCAGCCTCACCCGCCCTCCTTCCCTGGGCATCTTGTGAGTCTCACTCCTTGGGGACTTGCCTGGACCCAGGAGCGCTGCCTTATCTGGGCTCTGAGCATCCTCCGTCAGTTTCCTCTGGATCACGGTCCACCAGGGCGATCAGGAGGTGTGGGGTGGGGCCATGGAGAAGAGGCCGAGCCGTAATAAAAGCTGACACTGAAAGCTTACAGTGCACCACTGCACGCTTTTTGTGAATTGTACAATTTAGACTTTTTTTTTTAAGATTTATTTTTATTTATTTAATTCCCCTCCCCTCCCCCGGTTGTCTGTTTTCTGTGTCTTTTTGCTGCATCTTGTTTCTTTGTCCGCTTCTGTTCTCGTCAGCAGCACGGGAAGTGCGGGCGGCGCCATTCCTCGGCAGGCTGCTCCCTCCTTCGCGCTGAGCGGCTCTCCTTACGGGGCGCACTCCTTGCATGTGGGGCTCCCCTACGCGGGGGACACCCCTGCGTGGCAGGGCACTCCTTGCGCGCACCAGCACTGCTCATGGGCCAGCTCCACACGGGTCAAGGAGGCCCGGGGCTTGAACCGTGGACCTCCCATGTGGTAGACAGACGCCCTAACCACTGGGCCAAAGTCCGTTTCCCCAATTTAGACCTCTTGACAACCATTTGTGGTAGGTGCTGATACTAACCCGTTGAACAGGTAATAAAGTGGAGGTACGGAGAGGCTCAATAACTTGCCTGTTATTCTTTCCACACAGCTGGCCAGTGGCAGATCTGGGGTTTGAACCCAGGCAGTCTGACTCTGGGCCTGGGCTCCTAAGGGTCCTCTTCCAGAGACCCCTCGAGGGCAGGGGGGTGGGGGCGTCTGTCCTGTGCCTGCTTTATATCCAGCACCCACCGGCGTCGAGCACACAACCGATGTGCAATGTGTGTGTCCATGCACACACACGGGGGCTGGCGGGCAGCTGTAGGCTGGGGCCGTGGAGCAGCGTCACATGAGGGCTGGTCACTTGGTCTGCGCCCTTCCTCAAGTTAGCTGTGCCATCTTGGCAACCGGCTTGGCCACTCTGTGCCGGTTTCCTTTTCTCTAACTGCTATTTTTGTCATGCTGGGCGGGGAGGAGAGGAGGGGCGTCATTTCAGGCCCCTCCGCCCCCCCCGTTGGCGTGGTGGTGTCCCCGCTCTCTTCTCTCCCCAGATCCCCTTCTTGGGAAAGCGCCAGCACCACACCTGCCCCTGCTCGCCCAGCCTGCTGTGCTCCAGGTTCCCGGATGGCCGGTACCGCTGCTCCGTGGACCTGAAGAGCATCGGATTTTAGGAGCTCGGGGTCCCCGCGCCCACGGGCCTCTCCCTCGCGCAAACCCCGCCGTCTCCTCTGGACCTTCATTTCCACCGCACGCCCCGTGCCCACCCCGTCTCCCCCGGTCCCTCCGCCAGGCACTCATGGGCACGAGCATGCGCACGAGCATGCGCACGCACGCACTCTCGCACACACAAGCGCGTCTGCGCACGCGCACGTCGCCACGTGGCCCCCCAGGGCAACCTATTGCTGGGCTCCCACGGGTGACGTGTGCGGCGCTCTGCCCTGCTTGGCTGCCTGGGAGGGCTTCCTTTGGCCCGCCCCGCCCTGCCCTCTGTCCCCCACCCCCAGGGGACTGTCCCTGCCTGGTCTTGGTTTCTCTCCCTGCATGTGCTCTTCTCCCTGAGCCTGACACTCTGGAGCGGACACGGGTGGAACCATTGCTGAGTCACAGGTCTTGAGAGCCTCGGGCTCTGTCCCGAGGCCAGCGGGGATCCAGCTGGGGTCTTGGGCTTCCTTGGATGAGCTAACTCCTTATTTTGAGGCACCAGGCCAGACCTTCCCTCGGGGCAGTGGGCAGAGGCGCCTGGGATGGCTCCCCTGTGGACCAGCCTCCTAACACACTTTGCCAGTGAGCCAGGGAAGCTCCCATTCCCCTGCCTCCCCTTTAAAAAATGCCAACCGGCGCAGTTCAGTCTAAACAGCTATTGACACTCTAGGGAGCAACTTAAAGCACTGCTTTCCAAGGATGGGCCTCAGAGAGTAGGTCTGTGTGACCTGGGGGGTGGGTCCCCCGGAGGGGGGCGAAGCAGGATTGGGGCTGCAAGTACCACCCAGAAATCACAGCCAGGCTGCACGTGCCCCCAACCCTCCATAAGGCATCTTCTCTGGAGAGCAAGGGATTTCCAAAGTTCGAAGCAGTTTGTGATTGGGGTCCCGGGCTCCATTTTCAGAAACACCCATCCCCATACGCACCTAACTTCTGCACCCTGTTCCTGACTCTCCCAGGCCCAGAGTCTCAGCCTGGTGAGCCGGGGTGGGGTGGGGTAAGGGTTTGTGCACTGAATAAAACTGAGAATTGAGATCCTGATACAGAGACTGCGGTGCTCCTGGGTCTTTCAACCCGGGGTCCGTGCTGTGTGGGGGCTCAGGCTGGGGCCAAGGACCCCGCTGCACCCGGGTGGGGTGGGGACACGACTGGCGCTCCTCCTACCAGCCAGGACAACATCTTGGAAAGTGGCATTTGGGGGTCTCTTTGAACGAAGGGCGAGAGGCAGCTGGGTGGGCTATGGGGAGGGAAAGTGTTGCTCTGAAGCATTGGTGGCAGAAGAGGGTGGCTGAGCTGGCGGGAAGACTCTCCATTGCGACACGGCGGAGCAGCGTCGAGTGGGAGCAACTCCCACCTCTGACAGCTGGCCGTTTTGCTCTGTGTCAGTCACCTGACCCCACGGGGCTACCATGTGACTGGGGTGGGAGTCCACGCCACGGCGCTGGCAAGGCTCTGAGCCCTTGGCGAACGCAGGGACTAGAGCGGGACCTACTGCTTCTTCTCCACCTCGAATCCTGGAAAACTGCAAATGTAAGGTGGAAGGGCAGGGCCCTTCAAGGGGGCGGTGGCTTCTGAGGCCTGGGGCTCCTGCCCTCGCTGTCCTTGGCCCCGCTGAGCTTGCGCTGTGGCTGCTCAGAGCCTTTGTCACCCCAGCACCCATTCAGACCCGAGGTGGGCCCCCGGCAGGGGTCTTCCTTCCTTTTACCTCTGGGACAGAGGTTACCACCAGCTCTGTTGACTCACGCTCCGTCTTTTTTTTTTTTTTAAAGATTTATTTATTTATTTCTCTCTCCTCCCTGCCCCCACCCAGGTTGTCTGTTCTCTGTGTCTATTTGCTGCATCATCTTTGTCCACTTCTGTTGTTGTCAGTGACTCGGGAATCTGTGTCTCTTTTTGTTGTGTCCTCTTGTTGTGTCAACTCTCCGTGTGGGCAGCGCCATTCCTGGACAGGCTGCACTTTCTTTCGCGCTGGGCGGCTCTCCTTACGGGACACACTCCTTGAATGTGGGGCTCCCCTACATGGGGGACACCCCTGCCTGGCAGGGCACTCCTTGCACGCATCAGCACTGCGCATGGGCCAGCTCCACACGTGTCAGGGAGGCCCAGGGTTTGAACCGCGGACCTCCCGTGTGGTAGACGGACGCCCTAACCACTGGGCCAAGTCTGCCGCCCTCACGCTCTTTCTTGCCACCCACAAGTCTCTTTCCCTCCCAGTGTCAGGCTCAGGTCCCCGGATATAAAGGTCTTTTCCACTCCCAGGGTGCTGATTGCTGCCGGGTCACGACCTCCTGCGCGGCCCTTTCGGAATCACGCCCTATCCCTACAAGCAGAGATCGGGGACCGCTGGCCGCCTGCTGCCCTCTTTCTCCTCACCTGGGAGCCGGCCAGTCTGTACAATGGTCAGCACCTGAATAACCAGGCTAATCTGATTGGGCCAATTTTCCATCTTAATATAAGAACTCTGAAGGATGTAAATTGGTCTCTGCCTCAGTTCCCTGCTGCCGTGGCTGCAAGGAGGGGAGGCTAAGAAAATATATTTGTGGGTATTTTTTATATTTAATAATATATTCTCCATAAATATATTTATAAAAAGAATCTCTTTTTAAGAATAATGTATCCATAAAAAACGCACTCTAGAATAAAATTAGAATTAGATTAATTAAACCCATAGCTCCTCAAGATGCAGGCCCTCTTCAGGGACAGCCTTTACCTCTTCCTGCCCAGAAACCTTTCTCCCTGACTGGTTGTGTCTGGTGTCATCTAGTGGCCAAAATTGGGATAGCAAGAACCCCGCCGCAGCAAATCTCACAGCAGGCGGGGCTAGCCCCCAGGGAATCCCAGGTGTTCGGACACATCTGGAGATTTAGAGAGGGACAATGTTGCCATCTATGAAGAGCTCTGCGGCTCCAAGGGCCATCCTAGACACGTCTTTATTAGAAGCTGTTGTCACTTGCTTGTTGCCAGTGTTTTAGGACAGGTGCTCAGGACTTTGTTCACAGCTGCTCCAGGATTAAAGAAAGCAGAAGTGGGAAGTGAATGTGGCTCAAGAGACTGAGTTCCCACACGGGAGCTCCCATGGCCTGCCACATGGGAGGTCCCTGGTTCGGTTCCTGGTGCCTCCTAAAAAAGACAGTGTGCTGGCATGACAAGAGACACAAGAAGAAAAACGCAATGAGAGACACAACAAAGTAGGGAATGGAGGTGGCTCAAGAGATTAGGTGCCTCCTTCTCATATTGGAGGCCTCCAGTTTCCCTCTTGGATCCACCTCTGCATTTCCACCAGTCATCTTGCTGGGCAGCACATTTGGCTGGTCCATCCCCCCATTTAAAATCCGTCAGGGGCTTCCCATTGTCAAAGGAGAAAGTCCCCAACCCTGGCACTGAGCACAAGGCTCTTTGTGGTCTGGCCCCTGCCCACCTTCCCTTGCCTCTCCCACCTCCCCACCAGGCTTCTGGGGAACTGACTGTGGTTCGTGGAAGGTACCACGGGGGTCTGTGCCTGGGCAGTTTCCTTGTGATCTGGTGACTCCAAGGTATCCTTCAAGATTAAGTCAGGGAAGCAAATGTGGCTCAAGGAATTGAGCTCCCTCCTACACATGAGAGGTGCTGGATTCAGTTTCTGAAGCCTCCTGGAGAAGCTGAGCAGGATAGCAAGTCGGTGCAATGGGCAGGTGCGGTGAGTTGGTGCAACAAGATGAGGCAACAAGGAGACTGTATTAGTCAGCCAAAGGGGTGCTGTTGCAGAATACCAGAAATTGGTTGGTTTTCATAAAGGGTATTGATTTAGGGTAGGAGCTTACAGATACCAGGCCATAAAGCATAAGTTACTTCCCTCATCAAAGTCTATTTGGAGCAAGATGGCTGCTGATGTCTGCGAGGGTTCAGGCTTCCTGGGTTCCTACGTTCCTGGGACTTGCTTTTCTCTGGGTTCAAGGTTCCTTTCTTCCTGGCGCTGGCTTCTTGCTCCTCTGTGAGCTTACTTCCCAGGGCTGCAGCTTAAGTCTTCAGCATCAGACTCGCACGTCAGAAGCCCTCAACTCTGTCTTTTGCCATGCATGCCTTTTATCTTTGAGTCCCCACCCCTTGGTGGGTAGGGACTCAACGCCCTAATCATAACTCAATCATGCCCAGGTACAGATCAGATTACAAGCATAATCCAATATTTCTTTTTGGAATTCATCAATAATATCAAACTGCTACACTCCACCCTCTGAATTCCAAAAAGGCACTACAATATTTAAAAAAACCCAAAACCTTAAATCACTTACAATGCAAGTACTAAATCATATCACAATTAATTTAAAGAAATACAGTTTGTCTTGGGGCAAACACCTATCTGCTATAGACCTCTGAAACTTATAAAACAATTTATCTGTTTCCAATACACAAATGGACAGACATAGGATAAATATTTTCATTACAGTAAGGAGAAATTGGGAGGGAAACATGAGTCACGGGTCCCCTACAGTTCAGTAAACCTGCAGGACATTCTCCATTCGATTTCAAAGTCTGAGAGTTATTCTTAAGAATAAGAGTTTCCTCTCCTTGGTGCCTTGTGGGAACCCACCCTTTCCACATGCTTTCCCAATGGCCATTTTCTTGGTTCCACCCTCATCAAGCATCTGGGTGTCAACCAAGCTCCAGACCTCTCTCTGGAAGAGTGTTGGGGTGATTGCCACACCTTACCCAATCTTTGGGTTAGAGTCTTAAGCCCCCTAGTACAGTGATGTGAAGACAACATTCCCCCTAAACCTTTGGCATACAGGCTCAACCCTCTCAGAGCAACGAGTTGACCACCTGGCCTTCCCTAACCTTTGGGGGACAGGTCCACCTCTCTCAGACCTGAGGGGTGTTGACCTTAACCGCCCTAATCCTTGGGGAATGTGCTCCACCCTCTCTGTACCCTGGGGCAGCAAAACGCTCCCAGGACATTGGACAGTAACATCCACCCTCTTCAACTGCGGGTGCAAACTCACCCTCTCTCTCTGTCCACATGGGTGCCGTTCCTCTCTTGGCCCAAGGTGATGTCTTAATTCCAGATCTCAGCTTCCATGGTTTTTCCTCTTAAAGCTGTTTCTCCTTCAATCTCTTCTTTCCATGTCCTTTTTATTCCAGGCTGACAGTGGTTTTGTTCATACAGCTCTTTCAAAAAGTCTGTTGGTTTAGCGTGCAGGAAGCAGGGGTCCAAGCCATCAGATAGCAAGACTTTCCCACAAGTCTTTCCTAGATAACTGCATCTTCAACTTTGATTTACCAGTTCCAAGTTTAGTTACGTCCTCATATGGGGCAGTTTCATCTGGGAGCTTGATCTCCAGAGGCTTGGAATTTTCAGAATCAGTTTCTGTTTTTTTGGTGTCCAGCAATTCAGTTCTCAGCTTACCTCGCTTGTCTAGCATTTTGCTATAAGCTGTGAGCAGAAGCCAAGCTGCATTATCCTTGTTTACTTTGGAAATTTCTTTGGCTAAATGCCCAGGTGCACCATTTTCAAACTGTGCCTTCCATAAAACATCAGAAGTTAATCCTGCTAAATCCTCTGCAACTTTAAAACATGGATTGCCTTTCCTCCAGGTTCCAATAATAGTTTCGTCATTTACTTCTAAGGCATCATAAAGTCTCTTTAGCATCCGTATTGCTATCAACAGCCTCTTCAAAGTGATCTAGGCCTTTTTCCATCAACATCTCACAATTCCTCCAAAAAATACCCCTTACCCATGTATAAAACCATTCCAGCATTTCAGTAATTGCAAAAGCACTTCCCCACTCCTCGGTACCAAATTCTGTATTAGTCAGCCAAAGGGGTGCTGATGCAGAATACCAGAAATTGGTTGGTTTTTATAAAGGGTATTTATTTGGGGTAGGAGCTTACAGACACCAGGCATAAAGCGTAAGTTACTTCCCTCAACAAAGTCTATTTGGAGCAAGATGGCTGCCGACATCTGTGAGGGTTCAGGCTTCTGGGGTTCCTACGTTCCTGGGACTTGCTTTTCTCTGGGTTCAAGTTTCCTTTCTTTCAGGGGCTGGCTTCTGTTTCCTCCATGAGCTTACTTCCTGGGTCTTCAGCATCAAACTCCAACATCACAATTCCAACATCAGAAGCCCTCCACTCTGCCCTTCGCCATGCCTTTTATCTGTGAGTCCCCCCCCCCCACCAAAGGGTGGGGACTCAACGCCTTAATCATAACTCAACCAATGCCCAGGTACAGATCAGATTGCAAACATAATCCAACATTTCTTTTTGGAATTCATCAATAATATCAAACTGCCACAGAGACACAAAGAGAAAAGACAATGAGAGACACAGCAAGCAGGGAGCTGAGGTAGCTCAAGCGGTTTGAGCACCTGTCTCCCACGGTGGGAGGTTCCAGGCTCGGTTCCTGGTGCCTCCTAAAGAGAAGAGGAACAGACACAGAGAGCACACAGAGAGCAGACAGCAGCGCAAAACAATGAGGAGGGTGGTATAAAGAAATAAAAATAAATCTTAAAAAAAAAAGATTAAGTCATATGCAACTGCTTTCCCCACCTTTGTTATCCAACAACAGGGACCCTCCTAGAACACGCCTCCGGTCCAGACTCAGCACCTGTGTTCGAAACCACCCACATGTGGGCCTGCGCCCCCCGAGGGAAGGACGGGGGTGGGACCTGAGCCATGCCTGTGTTGAATGCAGCTGCCCAGTGGGAGGACCCTCCCCAGCCTGGCCCCTGGCCCCCTGCCCCCTGGCTGGGCCTCACTCCCCTGGCCTCTCTCCCCCTCACTCCACCACCACCCCCAGCCCAGCGCCCTGGCTCTGGCCTCTCCCTGCCAGGGTCCGTGCTCCACCACCCATCACCTTTCTATTTTCAGCCCAGTCAGACCCTCGAAAGACAAAGACCTGGGAACTGAAGGCCCAGGGGCGAAGGGGCCACGCAGGCCTCTGGGTGGTGGTGGGGTGAGGCGGGAGGAGGGAGGCTCTGGGCAGATGCTCGCAGCCCGCAAGGCCTGCGCAGCCCGTTCCTCAGCAGGTCCCTGTGTGCGGCAGGGTCAGTGCACCCTTGGGGGGCTGGCTCCTGGGCCCAGGGCCAAGGTTTTTTTTTTTTCTCTCAACACAGACCAAACCCAGCTCTGTACCAGGTGCACTGAGCACTTGACAAATAATACAGAGGGCTGCCGGCCGCCCTGTGGCCGCGGCCCCTGGATCCCAGGCTATACGGCAGTGATCTCTGCCCCCCCGGGCTGGTCAGTCCTTGCCGCGGAGCGGAGCTGGGGGAGGCGGTGGGGGCGCTGTGGGCTGGCCTGGCTGGCCCCGGCCCTCCTCGGCATCTGGGCCTTCAGGAGCAAGACTGGGTGCATGCCGTGGGTGTAGGAGAAGATTGGGGGGCCACCTCGGGGTGTGTGTATGGAGCAAATCTTAAGGGAGAGCCTCAAGAGGCTGGAAGGGTTGAGAAGTTTCTAGTCATCTGAAGTGGAAGAGCAGTTAAATCTCATTTATTAACTAAGGGGTCCCTTTTTTGCATGCTGAGCTGCAGACTGTGTGCTCCCAGTGGGCAGGGACTATGGCTTTTTTCCTGGGTAGATGCCTGGCATATAGCAGTGCTCAAACTTTTACTGAATGGACGAATGAATGAATGAGCCAATGAAGCAGCACACACTGAGCACTCACTTCCTTAGAGGAGACAGGCTGGCCAGAGTCTCAGGGGCTTCTGGGGGCTGGGGACTCGGCAGCTTCTGCTTGTCACTGTCCTTGCCCCACACTCCCTGCACCCCCAGCCCCCTCCGAGAAGGACAGAGCGTCCCTGGCTGTCACTGTCCCCGTGTGGGGGGGTCCTCTAGTGTCTGGGACACTGGGAGGGAGCAGGAGAACAAAGCCCCTAAGCCCTGGGAGAGGGACGAGGAGGGGACGTCGGGCCAGGACGGTGCAGCCAGGACGGGGGTTCAGAGGCAGGACAGGGGGAGAGGCACAGAAATGCCCTCTGCCCACGAGGAGAACGCCTCAAGTTACACAAACGTCCTTTGTGATAGCGGAGGCAGAGAGGTGACCGTGGACCTGGCTGTGTGAGAGGACAGCAGCTGAAGGTAAGGGCGGAGGAAGCCGCGGAGGTGTCGTCAGATCCTGCAGCCCTCCCCTCCGAGGACGAAGAGCCAGGCAGACCGAGCGGAGGGCAGGGCCAGAGCAGAGGACTCATGCCCAGAGGCCACTGGAGGGGCTGGAATGCTAGAAGGAGCGTAAGTGGAAATCGGCTGCTAAGCCGTGTTCCGCCTGGTTATTTAAGGGTGATGGTGGGCTGGCGTGGTCGATGGAACTCCAGCTGGTGCTTGAAGATGCAAGCATGAGTGCAGACTCCCTGCTCCCTCTCCTGTCACTTATCCCGTCGGAGGGCACTTGGCCACCAGGCTTCAGGAGGCAGGGGCCAGAGGTGAGCCCAGGCAGGGAGCTGGAAGCTGCCCAAAGTCAGAACAGCAGCTGGGCGCAGGCGTGGGGTCGGGGACTCACTTTGGAGTTGAGTTTGCACGGCAGACGGTGCGCTGTTTCCACGTGGCTCCTGCATCTGTCAAGGGTGGCTTGGGCTGGGAAGGCGGATGGAGAGTCGATGGAGCTGGAAGGGGACCCCTTGCCTTGCGACCCCTTCGTGCCACAGGCAGAGATGATACCTGGGCTGGGGAAATGGCTGCTTGAAAGTTTGCCCTAGATCAGCTCTTAGACCAGGCCAGGAGTGAAGCCCAAGAGTTAAGCGGGAGGATTTGCCTGGACTGTGCAATGAAACGGGGAGGGAAGCCCAAGATGGCCAGGGCCGGGGGTACCCTCTCTGTCTGGGCATCTTCGAGCATGCCCTTTTTTTATTTTTTATTTTTATTTTTATTTATTTATTTAATTTATTTCTCTCCCGCCCCCCCAGTTGTCTGTTCTCTGTGTCCATTTGCTGTGTGTTCTTCTGTGACCGTTTCCATTCTTATCAGTGGCACTGGGAATCTATGTTTCTTTTTGTTGCATCATCTTGTTGTTGCGTCAGCTCTCCGTGTGTGTGGCACCATTCTTGGGCAGGCTGCACTTCCTTTCCCGCTGGATGGCTCTCCTTACTCCTTGTAGGGCTCCCCTACGCGGGGGACACCCCTGCGTGAAATGGCACTCCTGGCGCGCATCAGCACTGCGCATGGCCAGCTCCACACGGGTCAAGGAGGCCCGGGGTTTGAACACTGGACCTCCCATATGGTAGATGGACGCCCTATCCATTAGGTCAAGTCCGCTTCCTGCTTTTTAAAAATTTTTTAAAGATTTATTTTATTTCTTTCTCTCCCCTTCCCCCTGTTGTCTGCCCTCTGTGTCTACTTGCTGTGTGTTCTTCTGTGTCCGCTTCTATTCTTGTCAGCAGCACCCGAATCTCTGTCTCTTTTTTGTTGCGTCATCTTGCTGCGTCAGCCCTTCGTGTGTGCGGCGCCGCTCCTGGAGGGGCTGCACTTTTTTTTTTTCACATGGGGCGGCCCATGTGGGGCGCTCTCTGCACATGGGCCAGCCTACCACATGGGTCAGGAGGCCCTGGGTTTGAACCCTGGACCCTCCATATGGTAGGAGGATGCTCTATCAGTTGAGCGACGTCCGCTTCCCCCAAGCATGCCATTTCTGGTGGGGAATTGGAAAAAAGAACCATCTTTAAAGAAGCAATTCTCCTCCATCAACTGCTGAATGGATGAATAAAGTGTGGTAAATCCATGCCATGGAAGAGTATTCAGCCCTGAAAAGGCATGGAGTGCTGCTCCACGCGGCTGTGTGGATGAACCCTGAAAACGTGATGCGAAGTGCAAGAAGCCAGCCACAAAGGACCACGTCTTGTGTGACTCCATTTCCGTGCCGTGTCCAGAACAGGCACATCCAAAGAGACTGAAAGCAGCCCGGCGGGGTGGGGGTTGGGGGGGTGGGAAGGGGAGATACTGCTACTAGGTGCGGGCTTCTTTGGGGGTGACAGTGAGCTTGTGCTGAGGGCTGCACAGCTCTCTATTGTAGAAACCACAGAAGTGCACACTTTAAATGGGCCATTGTATGGTATGTGAATTAGATAGCATTAAAGTTGTTTAAAAAAATGAACGTTAAAATCCACAAAGTAAAAGTGACAACAACAAAAAAGAAATAGCTCCCTGACTTCGGTCTCCAGGGCTGGAAAGTCTGAGTTGGAAAGAGTTTCAGCCTGTAAAGAATTTTGGCCCCTAGCCAAAGTGGACTGGCTCCGCTAAACAAGCCCTTGGCATTTGAGGTTTGATCTCTTGGGTTCAGGGTCTGGGGCACCAAAGGACAGAAAAGGGCGGGGGGGGGGGACATTCTGGGCTAAAGATTTGGCACCCTTCCAATAAATGTTCATTTACAATTTATTTTGTCAGGGTGGACAGAATGATTTCATGGTAAGAAAAACTGCATACCTCTTTCCTTGTGCATCCAGCAAGGCGTTTGCAATATGTGCTTTACGTACCTATTGAGTGACATACTTGACTGCTTACAATTTAGAGCATAAATGAAATCCCTTGTTAGAGGTGCAAAAGACTGATACCGTGCATCCCAAAATTTGGAGTTTGTTTACTGTGACTGTCATCTTGGAATGTCAGTTGGCTCCTGGACTTACACCCTAGAGTCACACCATATGGCTTCACAGGCCAGTGTAGCAAGAACACCCAGTGGAAATGGCATGTCTCCTGCCAGGAATGTTGATAGTTTTTCCACTGGAGGGCACTGCCCACTTTGGTGGGAGCAGAGAAGTCCCAGCTAGCAGGCTCTGGGCCTGGGCTCCTAAGGGTCCTCTTCCAGAGACCCCTCGAGGGCTCGCTGACCGGGCACCGAATCGCCTATTTATCCCAGGGATGCTCTAGGGCCCGCTGGGCAGCAGAGTGTTTGTAGGAATAACGTTAGGATACGGTCCAGCCCTAGTTCCAACCCGGTTTGTGCCATTCCTGACCTCGGAAGCCTGAAATCACAGGATTATTGTGGCAAACAACTCTTAGGTGGCCAAAAGGGCCAGCGTGCCTTGGAGGCCCCTCTTGGCCTCAGCCAGCGGTCACCACCGAGACCATGCAATGTCTACAGAGAAAGGGCCAGGGTGGGGTCTGCACACGGCTGCAGCCCCTGTCTCGCCCTGGGCACCTCCTGCTGCTCTCCCCCTCTAGCTCCAGCCTCGGCGGGACCACTGGGCCCCTGTTACTGGGGGATACGGTTCAGGGTCCTTCTGCTCAGGAAATTCCTTCTCATCTCAGTTCCCTTCCTGCTTGGAGTCTGCTGCCCGAGGTTACAGGGACACTTGGTTTCACTGAAACATTCATGCAACTTGGGGAGACTCCTAGGTGCACCCTGTGCCGGCGTGGACGAGGGGGCCTTTATCTGGGGTTGAAGATTAGTGAGACAGATCAACTGGGTCAATACAGAAAGAAACGCTCATGAGTAAGAAGCCGTGGGCACGGTTCTGACCGGGCCAAGCCGTACACCAGCCTGTGAAATTGTGTCACAAACTAAACCCACAAGATTAAGTAAACAAATATGTCAGATGGCTGCCTGACATTTTCTTGTCATTTTGCATTCTGCTTGGTTGACATTTCTCATTGAATTAGCAGCGGAATTACCTTGTTCACGTTTCCCAGCAGGTAGGGGCGTAGAGTAGTTGCAAATACAAGCTGCCCACGCTTGAGCCTGGCTCTGCCACTTACTAATTAGGAACGCTGGTTAGGTTACTAAAGAAACCTCCCCGGACCTCAGACTCCCCGTCTGTAAAATGACAGTAATGGTAATAGCACCTACGTCGCTGTAGGGTTGTGATACCGATCAAAGTGTGGGCAAGCTGTGCACCGTGTGCACGAAAGAGCCAATGCTGCGGCGACTGGGTTTCAGAGAGAAAGAGTTCATTGTCAAACTCAAAGCAAGGAGATCAGAAGGTCTATGGGCCTCGAATCTCTCTCCCTGAACCGGAGAAACTTTCAGTGTTTTACAGCATCCAAACAAAGGCAGGCAGGTTGAGGAGAATGAGCAAGGGGGTTTGAGATGAGGACTTGGAGAGAGTCTGATCTCCGAGCACGTGCAGGTGGATTGCGTGCCTAGCTGGCTTGGAGTTTAAGGTTCAGGCTCCTGCACGTGTCAGGCGGCTCAGCTCTGATTAGAACTGGCTTGGTCTAGCAAGATAGCTTAGGACTTGGGGTGGTCAGTTCTGGGCTGACTCGTGTTAATCATCAAGGGGGCTACATGCAGGGGCGCCAGATTGAGGGCTGCAAACCGAGATAAGGGGACACAGGCGGGGCCGGTCACGTGTGGCCTCGGTACTGTCCGGTTACAAGGGAACGATCCTGCAGTTACAGGGCAGAGCCTCTGTGTTAAAGAAACAAGGCATCCGGGGGTACAGTTCGGTGAGTTACAAGTTACAGATACTTGCTTCTGGCTGCATGGCCGTACATCCCAAATTTAGTAAGTGCCTAAAATACACTTCAGTGGACTGAAGCCCATTTGTTAATTTTCCCATTGCACTTGAGAGGTTGAGTTAGTGAATGTGAGGTGCTCAGGGCCGGGCCTGCCACGCACAAGCACTGGGGGAATATTTTATGCACTTTTCTGCTTATTTATGAAGAAGGCTTGGCCAGTCAGGGTGGGGACCCCCAGGCTGAGCACGGGCCTCGACGAAGCAGCTCTCTAAGCCGGTGTCAGCTGGACGCTTCCATCTCCTAGCCAGCTAAACTAATAAAACTGCTGGGAAGGAACTAAGAGCCCTCCCTTAGATGTGCTTCAATTCCCAAGAATTTCAGGATGGGAGGAAAGGATCACAGCTTGTACAGTTGGTGTTCTATTATTAAGAAATTTAGAAGCAAAGGTTTATGTAGGCAGAGCCTGGAGAGCAGCTCCGTTTGGGAACAAAGATACGCACATCTTATCTAAGTGCTTCTTAATACATTGCTTACACCCATGAGTCACTGTTTCAAAGTAGAATTGAATGTTTGCTCAATATGGGCTGTGATCCTAATTCTGTGCTACTTGATTTTTTTTTTTTTACTAGAAAAAGCATAAGGAGAGTGGGCTCTGAATTCTCTCCTTGCTCTTCTGCAATTGTGTTTAAATTAAACCTACCCAAGTGTGTACGTTCCCGGAAATAAGCATTGCTCTTGCCAGTGGGTGCCCCCGAGCAGCGGGTAGTACCAGGAAATGTTATTCACCCCATAGAATGGCAGTTACCAGACTTTAGTTTGCCCAGAAGCACCGCATGGGGTATACGAATATGCTGATTCCTGGGTTACCACCAGAACCTGCATGAGGTCTTTAACCAGCTCCTCTCCAGCCCTGACTGCTGTGGGTGGTCTCTAGACCACCCCCCTTTGGAGAAACACTGCCTTAACCCATCACCCCAACCTTCGGAGAAAATAAACAAGTAGTGAAAATTCTAATTTTCTTTCCAAAGGCCAGAGAGGTGAGTTCCCATTAGGAGAAAGGCTCGAGTGTGGTCTTCATGTTAAAATAAGGACTAGCAGACAAGGAGGTGGGAGGAAGGAAGGGGGTGTGTGGCTGCGCACGACCGCCACCACCATCCATTACCAAACCTTTGCCCCAACCCCAAGAGAAAAGCTGTGCGATTGAAGCAGTACCTCCCCTTCCCCGCCCCCACCCTGGCCCCCGGTAATCTACATTCTAGTTTCTGACTATGGGTTTCCTTATTCTAATTAGTTCATGTGGCGGTTTGAGATTATTTATGATTCCAAAGAGAGAGATTATGTTTGTAAACTGGTCTGTTCCCCTGGGCGTGATCCCGTTTGATTGTATGAGATTCAGCTGAGGTGTCTTTGATTGAGTTATGTTACCATTAGGGCTTTGACTCGACCACGTCAGGAGGGTGTAACTCAGGGTGGATCCCAGTCCCCTTGGTGGGCTGTATGGACAGACACACACTCAGGAAGACACACAGAAGGTGGCATAGGAAGAGAGAGTGCTCCATAGACACGGCAGCGGGAGAACTTGGATTCTGTGGCCTGGGAAGAGAGATGTGTCATTTGCCTGATAGTTGCATCTGAAGAAGACAGAGCATCTGCGCTGAGGAAGCCCAGAAAGAAACAAACCCTGTGTCACCCTATGGCTGAGATCAGAAGAAGCTGGGCCCACGGAGCTGTACGAGGAAGAGGAAGGGGAGCCCAGGCCCGCCATCTTGCTTCAACACGTGGCGACGGACTTGGGTGAGAAAGTACCTCTGATAGTACCTTCAGTTGGGATCTTTAGGACCTTGTAACTGTAAGCTTTTACCCCAAGTAAATATCTTTTATAAAAACCAGCAGATTTCTGCATCAGCACCCCTTTGGTTGACTAATATAGTTCATATCAGTGAGATTACACAACATTTGTGTGTGTGTGTCTGGATTTCTTCACTCAATATGATACCTCCGAGCTTCATCCATATTGTTGCATGTATTGGGCCTTTATTCCTTTTTATGGGCTGAATAATATTCCTGTGTGTATATAAACCATATTTTTTAATCCATTCATTAGTTGATGGACACTTGTGTTGCTCCACCTTTTGGCAATTATAAATAATACTGCTATAAACATTGGTGTGCAAATGCCTGTTCAAGCCCCTGCTTTCAATTCTTTTGGGTATATATCTAGCAGTGGGATTGCCAGGTCATTTGGTAGTTCTATACTTAGTTTTCTGAGGAATTGACAAACTGTCTTTCACAGTAACTGCACCATTTTACATCCCCACCAACAATGAATGAGTGTACCTGTTTCTCCACATCTTCTCTGTTTTAGTTGATCAAAAGCTGCCAATGCAAAATATCAGAAATGGTTTGGCTTTTATAATGGGAATTTATTAATATTAGGACAAGAGCTTATAGTTCCAAGGCTGTGAAAATGTCCACAAAAAGTCATCATCAGAGATGCCATCTCACCAAGGGTCAGCTGCTGGTGGTCCTGGACTCCTGCCGCATGGCAAGGCAAAATGGCAACGGGTCTCTGCCTTCTCCAGGATCACTTTTTCCTTGAGCTCAGCTGTGGGCAATCAGACTATGGCTTATTGCTCCCCTCTCCTTGTTTCAACTTCAGCTCCTCTGCTGATCCCAGTCTCTCCCCTCTCTCAGTCTCCAGGGGTTTCTCTTCCTACAGCTGCAGGAGATCCTGGAGTCCTCTCTCACATGGCAGGGTAAAATGGCAACTCCCTTTCTCTGTGTGACTCTGCATGTTTCCCCCATTTTCAAAGGACTCCAGCAAGAGGGCCAAGACCTACCCTGGGTCATGCCTCACTGAGTTTTCTAATCAAAGGCCCCTAACTGAATTCAATCCTATCAAAGGGTCCCAAATCCACAGGAATGGTTGGCTTTAAGAGCAGGATTTTCTGGGATCAAAGACTCAAACTAACACTCTCCAACACTTGTTTTTTTTGCATTTTTAAAATAGCAGCCATTCTAAAGGGTGTGAAATGTTTCTCATTGTGGTTTTGATTTGCATTTCCCTGATGTGCTGTCTGGCCATTTGTGTATCTTCTTTGGAAAGACGCCCATTGTAGAAAATTTTTTTTTTTTGGTTTTAAAATTGAGTTGTTTGTCTTTTTGTTGTTAAGGTGAAGGATTTCATTTAAAAATACTATATATTAACCATATATTAGAGATGTAGTTTCCAAATAGTTTCTCTCATTGTGTACTTTTGCTCCTTTGAGGAACAAAAGCTTTTTTTTTTTTGATGAGGTCTCATTTATCTATTTTTTCTTTTTTTGCTTGTGCTTCAGATATGAAGTCTAAGAAACCATTATTTAACAAAAGAAACTGAAGATGCTTTCCTACATTTTCTTCTAGGAGTTTGATAGTTCCAGCTCTTATATTTAGGTCTCTGATCCATTCATTTTGAGTTAATTTTGTATATGGTGTGAGATAGGGGTTCTTTTTTTTGAAAATGGGTGTCCAATTTTCCCAGCACCATTTATTGAAGAACTATTGTTGTAAACTATTCTTTCCCAATTGAGTGGTCTTTGCCACCCTGCCAAAAATCAGTTGGCCGTAAATGTGAAGGTTGATTTCTGAGCTCTCAATTCTATTTCATTGGTCTATATATGTGTCCTCATGCCAGTACCATGCTATTTTGATTACCATGTGAGTCCTCCAACTTCAGTCTTCTTTTTCAAGATGGTTTTAGTAATTTGGGGGCTCCTTACCCTTCATGTAAATTTGATGATAGACTTTTCCATTTCTGCAAAGAAGATTGTTGGAATTTTGATTGGGATTTCATTGAATCTATAAATTTCTTTGAGTAGAATTGACATCTTAATGATGTCTGGTCTTCCAATCCATGAACATGGAATATCTTTCCATTCATTTAGATCTTCTTTAATTTTTTGTAGCAATGTTTTGTAGTTTTCTGTGTACAAATCCTTTATATCCTTGGTTAGATTTATTTCTAGATATTTGATTCTTTTTTATTAAAGCAGCTTCATTGAGATATATTCATATACCATACAATTTATCCAAAGTGTGCAATCAATGATTTTAACATTCATCACCACAAAATTTTTTAGAATAATTTCATTACTCAAAAAAGAAACCCCAACCTCTAATTCCCTCTATCCTTCCCCAGCCCTACATAACCACTAATCTAATTTCATCTTTATAAATTGATTTATAATTACATTTTATATAAGTGGTATAATATATTACGTAGTACTTTGTGTCTGATTTCTTTCACTTAGTATATTAGTCAGCCAAAGGGATGCTGATGCAAAGTACCAGAAATCTGTTAGTTTTTATAAAGGGATTTATTTGGGTAAAGCTTACAGTTACAAGGCCCTCAAGAATCCAACTCAAGGTGCCATAAGAGGTACTATCTTACCAAAGTCAGTTGCCACGTGTTGAAGCAAGATGGCTGGTGATCTCTGCCTGCTCTCTTGGGCCTTCTTCCTCTTAAGGCTCCATGGTCCCAGCTTCTTCTGATCTCAGCTGCAGGCTGGCATAGGGTTCATTTCTTTCCAGTCCTTATCAGATGCTCAGGTGCTCTGTTCTCTTCAGGTGAATGGCTCATCTTTCCCTGGGGCTGCAGGATCAAAGTTCTCTCCTCTTCTATGTCTATGGAGCTCTCTCTCTTCCTGTGTATCTTCTTGGGTGAATGTCCACTTATATAAGCCCACCAAGGGGTTGGGACTCAACCCTGAATCACGTCCTACTGACATGGTCAAATCAAAGCTCTAATCTTAACAGGTAATTTAATCAACATAGGTCAGCTGACCCTAATGCATTCAAAGGGTATCACACTCAGAGGAATAGATTAGTTTACAAACATAATCTCTCTTTTTGAAAATTCATAAATAATATCGAACTGCCACACTTAGCATAGTGGGGTTTTTTTGGTCTGATATTAACATTTTATAGTATTAACTTACATTTTTTCAGCATCAGATAAAAAGTTTTTTCTATGCAATTTTATCCATATTCAAATTTCATATGCAGTTTTACTATACTAAACAGTTCAAGTTACTTTTTTTTGCTTTCCTTTTAGTAATATACATGACCTTAGACTCCCTTTAAACCACTTTCATAACCACATAATAGTACAGCTAGTTACAAACATTATGTTGGACTTTCACCTTTTCTATTCGTTTCCAAAGAGTAACACACATCCTTTTTACTAATTCTGCATAAGTTAATCCTCAGGTTTCTGTTTCCTAAACTCATTCTATTTTCTGGTGACCCATATTCAAGCTATTAACTCCATGAGATTACATAATATATTTAGTTGATGGTAGTACAATCATACAGTATTTGTCCTTTTGTGTCTGGCTTGCTTCACTCAACATAATGTCCTCCAGGTTCATCCATGTTGTCATATGCTTCGTGACTTCATTTCTTCCTACAGCTGCATAATATTCCATCATGTGAATACATCACAGTTTATCCATTCATCAGTTGATGGACATCTGGGTTGTTTTCAACTTTTGGCAATCATGAATAATGCTGCTGTGAACATTGGTGTGCAGATGTCTGTTCATGTCACTGCTCTCAATTCTTCTGGGGGTATGTCCCCAGGAGTGGTATGCTGGGTCATGTGGCAAGTCTATATTCAACTTCTTTAGGAACTGCCAAACAGTCCTCCACAGTGACTGTCCCATTCTACATTCTAACAGTGAATAAGTGTTCCTGTCTCTCTTCCAACAGTTGTAGTTATTTGTCTTTTTATTTATTTTATTTTATTATTATTAGTTTTAGGAGGTACTGGGGATTGAAGCCAGGGCCTCATACATGGGAAGCAGGTGCTCAACCACTGAGCTACATCTGCTCCCCTCTGTCTTTTTAATTCTGGTAGGCATGAAATGGTATCTTTGGGGAAGTGGACTTGGCCCAGTGGTTAGGGTGTCCGCCTACCACATGGGAGGTCTGCGGTTCAAACCCCGGGCCTCCTTGACCCATGTGGAGCTGGCCCATGCGCAGTGCTGATGCGTGCAAGGAGTGCCCTGCCACGCAGCGGTGTCCCCACGTAGGGGAGCCCCACGTGCAAGGAGTGCACCCCGTAAGGAGAACCGCCCAGCGTGAAAAAAGAGCAGCCTGCCCAGGAATGGCGCTGCACACAAGGAGAGCTGGCGCAGCAAGATGACACAACAAAAAGAGACAGATTCCTGTGCCGCTGATAAGGATAGAAGCAGTCACAGAAGAACACGCAGTGAATGGACACAGAGAACAGACAACTGGGGGGGGGGGGGCGGGAAGGGGAGAGAAATAAATAAGAAATAAATCTTTAAAAAAAAAGAAATGGTATCTTTTGTAGTTTGTTTTGCATTTCCCTAAATGCTAGTGATGTTGAACATTTTTTCATGTGTTTTTTTGCCATTTGTATTTCTTTGGACAAATGTCTATTCAAGTCTTTTGCCCATATTTTTTTAATTAAAAAAAATTTTATCCCCTCCTTGTGACTTTTTGTGTGCTGTCTGTTCTCTGTGTCCATTTCACTGTACATTCTTCTGTGTCTGTATTTATTTATTTTCCCCCTCCCCCCTTGCGGCTTGCTTGCTGTCTGCTCTCTCTGTTCATTCGCTGCCAGCTCTTCTGTGTTCTTGCTTGTCTCCCTTTTTTGTCGTGTCACCTTGCTGAGTCGGCTCTCCGCGGAGTCTGTGGGCTGGGCGGTGCTCAGCAGCGGGCAGGCAAGCCTGCCTTCACAAGGAGGCCCCTGGACGCGAACCCAGGCTTCCCAAGTAATAGACGGGAGCCCAACTGATTGAGCCACAGCCACCTCCCATCTTTTGCCCATTTTTTAATCGGGTTGTTCTTTTTTTTGTTGAGTTGTAGCATCTCTTTATATATCATGGATATTAAGCCCTTATTGGACATGTAATTTCCAAGTATTTTCTCCCATTGAGTTGGTTGCCTTTTCATCCTTTTGACAAAGTTGTGTGAGGTGCGCAAGTGTTTTATGTTTTGAGGAGGTTCCATTTATCTATTTTTTCTTTTGTTTGTATGTGCTTTGGGTGTGTGGTCCAAGAAACCACCATCTACCACAAGGCCTTTAAGATGTATCCCTATATTTTCTTCTAGTAGTTTTATGGTCCTGGCTTTTATATTTAGCTGTTTAATCCATTTTGAGTTGATTCTTGTATAGGGAGTGAGATAGGGCCCTCTTTCATTCTTTTGTTTATGGATATCAGAGACTGTTTTGTACCGTCAACCTGGACTTGGTAGGTTTGTCCAAAACCAGTTGGTCATAGAGGTGAAGGTTTATTTCTGGACTCTCAGTTTTATTCCACTGATCAGTGTGTCTATCCTTAAGACAATACCATATTGTTTTGAGCAATGTAGCTCTGTAATATGTTTCAAGGTCAGGCAGTGAAATTCCTCTCATGTTGCTCTTCTTTTTTTAGAATGCTGTTGGCTATTTGGGTGCACTTTCCCTTCCAAATGCATTTGGTAATTGTCTTTTCTAATTCTGTAAAGTAAGCTTCTGGGATTTTGATTGGCATTGCATTGAATCTATAAATTAGTTTATAGGATAGACATCTTCATGATATTTAGTCTTCCAATCCATGAACACTGAATATCTTTTCAATTGTTTATGTCTTCATTGATTTCTTTTGGCATTGTTTTGTAATTTTTTTTTGCATTCAGGCCCTGTATTTCTTTTTTTGAGTCTTTTTGTTGCTATTGTAAATGGAATTTCCCCCCAATTTCCCCCTCAGATTGTTCAATACTAATGTACAGAAACATTACTGATTTTTGCATGTCAATCTTGTATTCTGCCACTTTGCTGAACTCATTTATTAGTTCAAGTAGCTTTGTTCTAGACATTTCAGAATTTTCTAAATATAGGATCATGTCATCTACAAAGAGTGGGAATTTTACGTCATCTTTTCCTATTTGGATGCCTTTTATTTACTTATTTTTTTGTCTAGTTGCTCTAGCTAGAACTTCTAGTAAAATGTTAAATAACAGTGGTGACAGTGGGCATCCTTGTCTTGTTTCCAATCTTAGAAGGAAAGCTTTCAACCTTTTCCCATAGAATACAATGTTGGCTGTGGTTTTTTTAATATATGCCTTTTAGCATATTGAGGTGCTTACACTTTTGAAGTGTTTTTATCAGGAAAGGATGCTGGATTTTGTTGAATGCCTTTTCTGTGTCAATTGAGATGATCATATGTTTTTTTCCTTCAATTTGTTAATGTGGTCTTTTATATTGATTGATTTTCTTATATTGAACCAGCCTTGCATACCAGGAATAAATCCCATTTGGTTGTGACTGTAAGTCTTTTGATATGCTGTTGGATTCTATTTGGAAGTATTTTGTTGAGAATTTTTGCATCTATTGTTCTTTAGAGGTTGGTCTATAATTTTCTTTTCTTGTTGTATCATTGTCTGGCTTTGGTATTAGGGGCAATTTTCCCTTCTTTTCCATTTTTTTTTGGAAGAGTTTAACAGGATTGGTATTAATTCTCCCCGAAATGCTTGGTTGAATTCACCTGTGAAGCCATCGGTCCTGGACTTTTCATTGTTGAGAGATTTTTGATGATGGATTTAATCTCTTTAAATGTGATTGGTTTGTTAAGTTCTTGTATTTCTTGTAGTGTCAATGTAGGTTGTTTGTGTATTTCTAGGAATTCATTCATTTCATCTAGGTTGTCTAGTTTGTTGGCATACAATTTCTCATAATATCCTCTTATGATCCATTTTATTTCTGTGGGGTCAGTCTTAACTTTGCCCCTTTCACTTCTGATTTTATTTATTTGCCTCTTCTCTTTTTTCCCTTTGTTAGTCTAGCCAGGGTTTTATTAATTTTTTTGGTCTTCTCAAAGAACCAGCTTTTGGTTTTGTTGATTTTCTCTATTGTTTTTCTTTTTTCTCAATTCCATTTATTTCTGCTCTCATCTTTATTATTTCTTTCTTTCTGCTTGCTTTGGGAATTATTTGCTGTTCTTTTTCTAGTTTTTCCAGTTGTTCCATTAGATCTTTGATTTTAGCTCTTCTTTTTTTTTAAATAACTTTTTGCATGATATATCTTTGCCATTATTTTATTGTTTTATAATTATTGATATGATAGAACTTAAGTCTTACATTTGCTCATTTTCTATTCCATTTATTTCTTGCATCTCTTTTTCTTTTATTTTCTTACTTTCCTGTAGGTTATTTGAACTATTTTTAGAATTCCATTTTGACTTATTTATGTTTTCCAGTATATCGCTTTTTATAGTTTTCTTAATGGTTGCTCTAGGTATTATGTAAAGTTTTTATTTATTCCCCCACCCCCAAGATGGCTCCCTCATCTGTTTGCTTGTTGTTTTTGCTCATTGACTGCTTATTGTCTGCTCATTGTCTGTTGTTTTCTTCTTTAGGAGATACTGAGAACCGAACCTGAGACCTCCCATGTGGGAGGTGGGCACCCAACTGCTTGAGCCACAGCCACTCCCTGCTTGTTTGTTTTTGCTCACTGTCTGCTCATTGTTTGCTTGTTGTTTTTCTTGTTATTTTTGCTCATTGTTTGCTTATTCTCTCTTTTTTTGCTTGTTGTCTGCTTGCTTTTTTCTCATTGTCTTATCATTGTTTTTTTTTTTTAAAGATTTATATTTTATTTATTTTCTCCCCTTCCCTGCCCTCCCTCCCTCCAATTGTCTGCTCTCTGTGTCCATTTGCTGTGTGTTCTTCTGTGTCCGCTTATATTCTTGTCAGCAGCATCCTGAATCTGTGTCTCTTTTTGCTGTGTCATCTTGCTGCATCAGCTCTCTGTGTGTGTGTGGCACCACTCCTGGGCAGGCTGCACTTTTTTTGTGCTGGGCGGCTCTCCTTACAGGGTGTACTCCTTGTGTGTGGGGCTCCCCTACACAAGGGACACCCCTGTGTGGCAAGGCACCCCTTGCACACATGAGCACTGCGTGTGGGCCAGCTCATCACACGGGTCAAGGAGACCCTGGGTTTGAACCCTGGACCTCCCATGTGGTGGGCAGATGCTCTATCTGTTGAGCCAAATCTGCTTCCGTTATCATTGTTTTTGCTTGATGTTTGCTTTTTGTCTCCTCATTGTTTGTATGTCTTCTTTAGGAGGCACTGGGAACTGAACCTGGGACCTCCCATGTGCCAGGTGGGTCCAACTACCTGAGCCATATCTGCTCCCTCCTTCTTCTTTTTTAATATAGGCATTTAGGGTTATAAATTTCCCCCTCAAGATTGCCTTCACTGTATCCCATAAGCTTGATAAGTTGTATTCTCATTTTCATTCATCTAAATATATTTACTGATTTCACTTGCAATTTCTTCTTTGACCCACTGATTATTTAGGAGTGTGTTGTTTAGGATCCATATATTTGTGAATTTACCTCTTTCCTGTCTATTATTGATTTCCAGTTTCATTCCATTATGATCTGAGAAGGTGTTTTGTATAATTTCAGTCTTTTTTATATTTATTGAGAGCTGCATTGTGTCCTAACATGTGGTCTACCCTGGAAAAAGGTCCATGGGCACTTGAGAAGAATGTAAAAGCCACTGATTTTGGGTGCAACATTCTGTATATGTCTGTTAGTTCTAGCTTGTTTATCATAGTGTTCAAGTTCTCTGTTTCCTTGTTGATCTTCTGCCTTGTTTTTTCTAATGATGTGAATGGAGTATTGAAGTCTCCAGTGATTATTGTAGAGATGTCTGTTTCTCCCTTCAGTTTTGCCAGAGTTTGCCTCATGTATTTTGGGGCACCCTGGTTAGGTACGTAGATATTTATGACTGTTACTCCTTTCTGGTAAATTGTCCTTTTTATTAATATATAATGGCCTTCTGTATTTCATAACTTTTTTGCATTTAAAGTCTGTTTTGTCCCATATTAGTATTGCTCCTCTTTTGTATGGATTATGTTTTTTCAACCTTTCACTTTCAACCCCTGGGTCAAAGGTGAGTCTCTTGTAGGCAGCATATGGATGGTTCATTTTTTTTTTTTCAGTATCCATTCTGTCAGCCTATATCTTTTGATTGGGGAGTTTAATCCAGTTACATTGAATGATATTGCTGTAAATGCCTTATTTACTTCCACCGTTTTAGTCTTTGGATTTCATATGTCATATCATATTTTTGTCTGTCTTTTTACTCTTTTGGTTATCCTTTCTTCAATAGTCTCCTCCAAGCCTCTCTCTCCTGTCTTTTTCTTTCAGGTTCTAAGGCTTCCTTCAATATTTCCTGCAAAGGTAGATTCTTTTTTCAATGAACTCTCTTACTTTCTGTTTATGAATATTTTAAACTCACCTTCATATTTGAAGGACAATTTTGCTGGGTAAAGAATTCTTAGCTGGCAGTTTTTCTTTCAGTATCCTAATTGTACCATACCACTGTCTTTTTGTCTCCCCGATTTCTAATGAGAAATCCACACTTAGTCTTACTGGATGTCCCTTGTATCTTGTGGTTTTCTTCTCTCTTGCTGCTCTCAGAATTTTTTCTTTACCTTTGATGTTTGAGATTCTGAGTAGTATATGTCTTGGAGTAGGTCTATTCACCTTTATTCTGATTTGGGTACACTGTTCTTCTTGCACATGTAAGTTAATTTCTTTTGTGAGAGTTGGGAAATTTTCAGCTATTATTTCCTTAAGCATTCTTTCTGCCTCTTTTCCCTTCTCTCCTCCTTCTGGAACTCCCATGACATATAATGTATGTTGTTGTGTTTCATGTTATCATTCAACTCCCTGAGTCCCTGCTAAATTTTCTCCATTCTTTTCTCTCTTCTATTTCAGCTGTTCTGTCTTCTGTGTCACTTATTCTTTCTTCTATCATTTCAGTCTGCTGTTGTATGCCTATCATTATTTTTAAAGTTCAATTTAAATCTTCATCAATTCTTTCTTCCTTGGAACAAAAGGCTATTTGGTGACTAGCTAGATATCTATGAAAGAGATAGGCAAAGGAAGGCAATAATAATATATGATCCACTATTTGAGATTACTGGTTCCATTGTTTCTTCCCTCTGCTTTATTAACCAAAATGATTGCACTTTTTTTTTCTCATGCCTTTCCACCACCTTCCATGGTTACAATTTGCTGAGAGAGACAAAGCTCTTTATTGCTGATCCTCTTCATCCTCATTAAACATCAGTAGTCCATCTCAGTCCTCCTCTTTTCTCCTTTAAGAATCTACCATCTACCACCATGTCTTGAAGATATTTTCCTACAATTTCTTCTAGAAGCTTTATGATTCTTGCTTTTATTTTTAGGTTTTGAACCATTTTGAGTTAATTTTTGGATAAAGTATGGATAGCTATGGATATCCACTACTTTCAGCACCATTTGTTGAATGGACTGTTCTGCCTGAGGTGTGAGTTTGACAGCCTAGTCAAAAATCACTTGACCATACATGTGAGGGTCTGTTTCTGAACCATCAGTTTGGTTCCATTGATCTATGTGTATGCCTTTATGCCAGTATCATGTTGTTTTTACCATTATAGCTAGGTAATATGATTGAAAGTCTGGAGATGAGAGTTTGCTTTTCCTTTTTAAATGTTTCTAGCTATTCAGGATTCCTAATCTTTCCAAATAAATTTGATAATTGTGTTTTCAAAAAAAAATGCTGGTAGAATTTTTATCAGGATTGCATTGAATGTATATAGCAATTTGAGTAGAAATGACATCTTAATGATATTTAGTCTTCCAATCCATGAGCATGGAATGTTCTTCTAGTTTTTTAGGCCTTTTAAAATTTCATTTAACATTGAGTTGCAGTTTTCTGAATATAGGTGCTTTACATTGTTTGTTAAGTTTGTTCCTGACTCTTTGAATTTTATCTGTCATTTTATTTTTACCACTCTTTTGATACTTCATTACTTTTATTGATATAATCTTGCTTTCTAAACTCTTTTCCAGGCCCTCTCTTCTGTCTTTTCTTTTCAGGCTCTAGCACACCCTTTAGTATTTCCTGAAAATCTGGTCTCTTGGTTAGAAATTCTCTCAGTTTCTGTTTATCTGTGAATATTCTCAACTCATCCTCATTTTTGAAAGACAATCTTGCTGGAGATAAGATTCTTGACTGAAAGTTTTTCTCTTGAAGTATCTTAAATATATCTTACCACTGTCTTCTTGCCTTCATGGTTTCTGGTGAGAAATCAGCACTTAGTCTTGTTGGGTATCCCTTATAAGTCATGCATTGCTTTTCTCAGAATTCTCTCTTTGTCTTTGCCATTTGACATTTTATGAATATGTGTCTCAGAGTTGGTCTATGTGGATTTTTTTTGAATGGAAGTACATTGTGCTTCTTGGACATGGATATCTATGTCCTTCAATAAGGTTGGGACATTTTCTACCATTATTTTTTCAAACATTCCTTTTGCCCCTTTTCCCTTCTCTTCCACTTCTGGGACACCCATAACATGTATGTTTGCACATATTTTGCTATCATTTATTTCCCTGAGACCTTGTTCAATTTTTTCCATTCTTTTCTTCATCTGTTCTTTTGTATGTTCCCTTTCAGAGAACATTTCTTCAAGCTCACCAATCCTTTCTTCTCCCTCCTCAAATCTGCTATTATATGATTCCAATGTTTTCTTAAATTTCATTTATTGCACCTTTCATTCCCATAAGATCTGCTATTTTTCTATGTATGCTTTCAAATTCTTCTTTGTGCTCATCCAATCTATTCTTAATATCCTTAAGCTCTTCAGTCATCTCCTTTAATTTATTAAGGATATTTTTTTGAACGTCTATGATTAGTTGTCTCAACTCCCTTATGTCATCTGGAGGCTTATCTTATTCCTTTAACTGAGCTGTATCTTCCTGTTTCTTGGTGTGGATTGTAACTTTTTGTTGGTGTCTTGGCATCTGGCTTACCAGAATATTTGTTCTGGGTGCATTTTTTCTCTTTAGTTTAGGGCTTTGTGCCCTTTCTCCCTTGCTGTGTGTGCCATAGGCACGAAGGATGTAGTTGGTGCTATAAGCTGTGGAAGCTCAAGCTGCCTTCACTGCCCTAGGGACTGATGAAGCTTCTCCCAACTTTCTCTTTTTCTAGGGGTAAGGATAGAGTCGAGCTGTATGGAATAATCCAAGTCATGCAGGCCTAGACTGTAGTTGCCCAGAGAGACTGATGAAGCTTCACATTCCTTCTCCCCTGCCTGGGGTGGGTATGGAGCTGCAGATGTGGGCAGCAATCTATGCAGTGTGGTCCAAGATGACCACAGTTGCCTCAGTATATTTCTGATTATTCAGTCTGTGCCAGTCAAATGTACCTGCAGTTACCTGGATAGGCTGGTGTAGGGCCCACCAGTAGGCCTCTTGATGAGCTACATAATGAGCTACTACTCATTAGTAGCTGAAGTTGGTGCACAACCATCTCTTCATCCCATTTTTGGGAAGTGGAGCTTTCAATTCCAGCCGTGGAATAGCTCCTAAGGCAGCTTGTGCCTCCAGTGGAGGATGGGCACTGGCCTCTGTGGTGTGGAGCATTCTTCTTATGAATCTTCTCTCCAGATGGGCAGTCTCCTCCTTCCATTCCTTCAAGGATATAGCAGGAGGCTCTTCTAGCCTCCTGGAGCCCCCAAACAGGGGCATCAGCTAGCTCCAGATAGCTCTGGATGTTTACTAACTGCCCTGTAACAGGAGCTGACTCTAGGAGCTCCTTACTCTTCTGCCATCTTGCTGGTTCTATAATTTATTTTTAAGATTTATTTTATTTTATTTCTCTCCTCTCCCCCCCCCCCCCCACATCGTCTGCTCTCTGTGTCCACTTGCTGTGTCCTTCTGTGTCTGCTTACACCCTCGGTGGCACTGGGAAACTGCATCTCTTTTTTGTCGTGTCATCTTCCTGCATCAGCTCTCTATGTGTGTGGCACCACTCCTGGGCAGGCTGCACTTTTTTCATACAGGGCGGCTCTCCTTGCAGGGCACACTCCTTGTGCAAGGGGCACCCCCATGCGGGGTGCGCCTGAGTGGCATGGCACTCCTTGTGCGAGGCAGCTCTGTGTGTGGGCCAGTTCACCACAGGGGTCAGGAGGCTCTGGGTATTGGACCCTGGATCCTTCCATATGGTAGGTGGATGCTCTATCAGTTGAGCCACATCTGCTTCCTTATAATTTGTTTTTGATCTCACTTATTATGTCTTTCATTCCCATGAGTTCTGTTATTTTTCTTTTCATTTTCCTGTTACTTTTCAGGTTTTCAAATTCTTCCTTGTGCTTTCTCAGTGTCTTCTTGATGTCTTTTATCTCTTTAGCCATACTGCCTTTCAACTCATTAATGTAATTTTGGAAATTTGTGTACATCTTGTTGATTAGTTGTCTCAAATCCTGTGCCATCTTGTGTCATCTTGTTGTGTCAGCTCACCATGCCAGCCCATTGTGTCAACTTACTGTCTTCCTTGTCTTCTTTAGGTGGCACCAGGAACTGAACCTGGGACCTCCCATGTGGTAAGTGGGAGCTCAACTGCTTGAGCTACATCTCTTTCCCTGAAGATCATTTTTAAAATGTTTTAGTCTGGTATGTCCACAGTCTGGTCTTCTTCCCTGATGTTTTCTTGATTTTTAGCCTCTTCCTTTGGATGGGCCATCATTTCCTATTTCATTTGTTTTGTAATCTTTTATTGCACATTGTACATGTTAATGTCTTTAAATGTTAACTCTGGGATTTAGTCACTGAGCTGTTTCTTTTTTAAAAAAATCAATTTTATTGAAACATATTCATAAACCATACAATCCATCTACAGTGTACAATCAATGGCATTTGGTATAATCAAAGATTTAGACATTCATCACTTCAATCAACATTTTCATTACTCCAAAAGAAAGAAAAAAGAAACAACAACAATAACAACAACAAAAACAAAGACAAAGAAATAAAAATCTCTTTCTTAGTAGTCACCTCTCAAAATCTCTATCCTTTTCCTGCCATACATAACTGCTAATCTAGTTCTGTCTCTACAGTTTATTTTTATTTACATTTTGTACAGACAGAGTAAAACAATATGTGGTACTTTGTATCTAGTTTCTTTCACTTAACATACTTTTTTTTAAGTATGATGGAAGGTTATTAATATATTACTTTATATTACTGTCTGTAGTTTGCTTTAATTGTATTTTTTCCTAATATCGCCCTGATATTAACATCTAGTAACATCAATGTACATTTGTTCTGTTTAATACTCACTATTAACCATACTCTTTTTTTTTTTTCAAGGAGGTATCAGGGATTGAACCCAGGACCTTGTGTATGTGATGCAGGCACTCACTGAGCTACACCTGCTCCCTTCACATTCATTTTTCACAAGAGGTATGTGTAGCAGTTTGATATTATTGATGAATTCCAAAAAGAAATATTGGATTATGTTTGTAAACTGATCTTTTCCTCTGGGCATATTAGATTATATTGGATTCATGGGTTTACTTGATTAAGTAATTATGTAAATCTCTTGTGCCAGTAGGGCATTGAATACTCACCCCTTGGTGGGTAGGGACTCACAGATAAAAGGCATGGCAAAGGACAGAGTTGAGGGTTTTTGATGTTGGAGTTTTGATGTTGGAGTTTGATGCTGAAGCCTTAAGCTGGAGCCCCAGGAAGTAAGCTCACAGAGGAAACAGAAGCAGGAAGCCTGAACTCTTGCAGCTGTTGGCAGGCGTCTTGCTCCAACATGTGAAAATAGATTTTGGTAAGGGAAGTAACTTATGCCTTATGTCCTCTTATCTCTAAGCTCCTACCCCAAATAAATACCCTTTATAAAAACCAACCAATTTCTGGTATTTTGCATCAGCACGCCTTTGGCTGACTAATGCAGCATGCTACACAGTCCCACAGTCCCACACAGTCTTAGACTCTCCCTTTCAAACACTGAGCTGTCTGTTTGTTGAGTTTGTATCCAGCTAGTCATATGACATAGAATTTCTTGAGTGCTAGGAGCAAACAAAACCAAACAAACCAATGCCAAAAACATTTTTTACAGCCTTTGCAGATTAACTTTGTGTTGGCTAGTGCTCTCCTTCAGAGTTCAGCATTCCTGTCAACAAGGTCAGTCCAAAGTGAATTCAAAGTGAAAGTTCCACCCTGTCTTTTCTAAGTCTTTGTCTTGTCCTGGGTTTGTGCTAACTAGTGACCTTAGAAGCTCAGCTGTTTATAGGCATTTGATATCCTCTCTACTTCCTAGGTAACAGACTGTCTCTCTCTTCCAGGTGCTCCACCACAGTACTGAAAGCTGGTAAACCTTTACTTCAAGCCACCTGACTCAATTGTTTCTTATACTGCTTTCACTGTCCCAAGCTGCATTTGCCAGGAGGGTAGATTCTGGGAGAGGAGGTGTGGCAATTTGGTATTGTTTATGAATTCCAAAATAGATATTGGATTGTGTTTGTAAACTGGTCAGTTCCTCCAGGTGTATTAGATTGTATTAAACTCAGAGGTTTCACTATTAAATCAAGATTAGGGCTTTTATTTGACCACATCATTAGGATGACTCCGTCTGAGTCCCTGCCTACAGCTAGCCTACAGCTGTGGGCTATGCAAATGATGCTTGATCAAAGACAGGGAAGTAAATACACACAGAAGGAGAATACAGAGAGTTTAGTTTTGGATGCTGTAGCCTCAGGGAGAGAGCTAAGCCGGTTCCCTGATAGTCTACAGCTGACCCTTTGGAGAGAAGAGAGCAGCTGAGCCCAGAAAGAATCGAGCCCCGGGGGCAGTGATGAGCCTTATGCCAGCCTACAGCTGAGACCAGAAGAAGCTGGGACCAAGGAGCCTTGAAAGGAAGGAGGAAGGCTGAACCCTTGCAGACACCTGCTATCTTGTGGCAACAGACTGTGGGTGAGTAAGTACCTCTTATGATACCTTGAGTTGGACTCTTTAGGGCCTGGTAACTGTAAGTTTCTACCCCAAATAAATACCCTTTATAAAAGCCAACAGAGTTCTGGTACTTGGTATCAGCACTCCTTTTGGCTGACCAATACCGGGCAGAGCTGGCAAGGAGTCTCCTAGGTCAGGCTTTCCCAGGTGGAAGGAGGCCAGGGACCCGCCAAAGCTGTGCCAGCCAGCTCCACAGTGCCCTGGGGAGGGTGAAGGCGGGAGCAGCAAGGGTGCCAGAAGACTCTCCCAGGGGCCTCTGAAGCTGCGTTTTCTTGGTTTGACACTTGCCCAGGAAAAGCAGCCCTTTCCCTGATCTAGTTTTGAGGAAGGGCACGGGGTTTAAGGCTCCTCGGCTGCTATAGCCCAAGGCGGGCTGGAGAAGGGCCGCCCTGAGCCTGGCCCCGTGATCAGAAGCAGAGTCAGCGACTGGGCTGCCCTGCCCGCCCCTGGGTCCTGGGCACCGGGCCTGGATGTCCCGCCCTGGCTCCAGCAGACTGCGCCAGGCGCCCGGATGGAGGGCTTCTCTGCTGCCTGCCGCAAGCTGGGGCAGGTCAGCCACAGCCGCTGCAGGGAACGTGAAGTCCAGCCTCTTCCCCACTCTCTTCCCTGGACGTTACACCGTGTTTTACCAAACTCTGGAATTTCAAAACAGCTGATTCCGTTTCTGCCCGTTCAGTAGCTGTTGCGGTGGAGGCACTGATTCCTGGAGCTTCCTACTCTGTCACCTTCCTATAATCCCCTCCCCTCTATCTCGTTTTTAAGCCATAGAAACATAGTAGACATAAACTTTCCCATCCGAACCACTTCCAAGCCTCCCGTTCAGTGGGACTGAGCACACGCACCATGTCGTGCTGCCTTCCCCACTGTCCATTGCAAGAACTTTCCCATCACACCAAACAGAAACCCTGCATTTTTCACTAGCTCACTGGTAGCGATTGATTAATATCCCCATGAAAGTCACGCCCAGGTCTTAGCCCTTAGGGCGTGGACCCATTTGTCGAGAAGTGGTTGTTAGGGTGGGCCCACACTGAATGAGGGTGGGTCTTAATCCAGCACGACCCAAGTCCTGACAAGCAGAGGTAATTGGACATGGAAAGGAAGCCACGGGGGAGCGGCCAGAAGCTGGAAGAGAAGGGGAGCCCCTGCCATGTGCATTGTCACGGACAGGAAACCAAGGACCAAGGGTCACCCCCAGCCAGCCCCGAACACCACAGTCTCAGGGAGAGAGCCCTGCCTTCTGACCTCAGATCTAGACTTCTCCTGCCCTCAAAACCGTGAGCCACTCCATCCCCATGGTTCAAGCCAGCCCATCGTGTGGTATTTGCTTCAGCAGCTGGGCAATGAAAGCACTCCCCGTTCCTCCTCCCCCCTGCCTGTTACCTTGTGTCCCCTGCTCCCACCCTGCCTTTCGCTTCCTTACACTTTGCCCGCCTGTTCCTCGTAACCTCCCTGTATTATGGCCCTTCTCAGCAGCAGTTTGTGCTGCTGCCTCCCTCCGCCCCTCCTCCCAGCCACTGTTATCTTCCCCCTCCCAGCCGATCGCTGTTCTCCCCGCCTCATTTCAACCGCCCTCATCCGGTATCCGCCCCGGCACAACCTCGGAAACAACCCCCTCTGCCATCAATGGCTTACGTCATAAACCGCAGGTCCGCCCTTGCCTCTGCAGCCAATCCTCAGCTGCCCCGCGGACATGCCCCTCCCACAACCTCCCCGCCTCCATGACACTATAAAACCCCATGTACTTCCCGAATAAAATCAGACCTGCGCATAGACCTCGTCTCCGTGGTTTTTCCTCCATCGAACCGCGCGTCCCCACCAAGCCTTGAGCCGCCCGCTGCCGCCCCGGTCAGGCCGTGGCGTAGGCCCGATCCCCGGCAGCGACTCGCCTGCAGTGACCCGCCTGCAGTGCCGCAGCGGAGGCCAACAGGTGGCGCCCGAACAGGGACCCCAGCTACGGCCCCTTGTCTGGCCAGCCCGCTGCTGACCCCTCGCACGGGACCCATCGCCGTCCTCCCGTGCCGCCGCTCAAGGTAGGGACTCTCCGGCGTTGCTCCCTTCACCCCCCTCCTGAGCCCTCTGCCGCGATGGGGGCCTCCCTCTCATCCCGTCAGGTTCCTCAAGTCCGCCTGCTCGCTGCCCTCTTAGAGACTCACCACGTGAAGGTCTCTCTCCGTCAGCTACAGCGGTATTGGGACCTTCTCCTACCCTTTAACCCTTGGCTCGTCACCTGTGCTCTCTGGAGCCCAGAGACCTACGAACGTTTAATTCAGCGGGTGACGTCCACTATGGAGCACGATCGCAAGCAGTTTCCCCCCGGCCTTATCCCGACCCTCGTCGCTATCCGCGCCTGTCTCCAAGGTGTGCCCTCCCCTGCCTCCGCTCTCGCCTGTGAGCCTAGCCACCCTCTCACCTGCGATCCTGATGGAGACGACAATGCTTGTTCTCTGTCCACCCAGCTAGAGGCCGCGCTCGAACTGGATCCCCCCACAGCCTCCGATCCGGACCCCAACCAACATGGCGACCCCCCGCCTTCTCCCCCCCCCCACCGCGTCCTGCAAACAATGCCAACATGGCGCACCTCCTCCTTCTTCTTCCTCGGCGCCCTCTTCCCGCCTTTACCCACCTCTTCCTGTCTCGTCGCCATCCGGTCCTGTCCCGGATGCCTGCCGATCGCCATTTTCGGCTAAACCGGCAGAGCCTCCGGTGCCATCTTGGCCTGTACCTGGAAATGACGTGGCCACTCCTCCATCTTGGCCCGAGGCCAGAAGTGATGTCAGGCGTGACGTCACCGTGCCGCCATCTTGGCCAATCAGGAACACCGTTGCCGCCGCGCCCTCCTGGCCGGCGCCCGGTAGCACCACCCATGCCTCACCTCCATGGCCTGCTTCACCTCCCGCCTGCCCCAGCAATAGCGGGAGCATCGGGAATCCTCCTTCACCAGCGTACGACACCGCCTTTCTCACCTCCCCCACTCCGCCTCTGGCTCAGATGTTCCCCCTCAATCCCGCTCGCACTCCGCAGAGCCCACAAGCGTGGGTCCCCTTTTCCCCCAAAGACATCCAAATGCTCCGCAACGCGATAAAAGAGGATGGCCTTGCCAGCCCTCATGCCCAAGACCTTCTCGAGCATATGACCATCCCTCGCTGCATCCCTTACGATTGGATCTCTCTAGCCCGAGCGGTTCTCTCCCCCGGGCAATTCATTGACTGGCGAGCCCATCTCGGTGTCCTGATCGACAATCAGATTGCCGACAATGCTCGTCAGGGTGTGCATTACCCTGCAAACGCATTTCTCGGGTTCGGCCCTTACGGCGATCCCAGCGCCTACACTGCCACCCCGCCTGGGTTTTTCATCCAGCTCCGTGACTGTTTTTCGAGCCTTCCGTTCGTGCGCCGCGGCCGCCCCAGAGCCCCTCGTGAAGCTTTTCCAAAAACCTGAGGAGCCGTTTAATGAGTTCGTAGCTCGTGTGCAGGCCGCTGCAGAGAGGCGAGTTGTCGGCAATGCAGCCCGCGAGTCCTTCGTTAAGGACATCCTGCAGGAGGGGGCTAACCCAGCTTGCAAAGCCATCATTCGTCCCCTTCGTGACAAGCCGCTCCAAGACTGGGTCCTCGCATGCTCCGGAGTTTCTGGGCAAGCATCTGCGCTTGCAGCGGCTATTGTCGCGGCAGTCCAAACAACCAACACCTGCTTCCGCTGCGGCAAATTGGGCCACTTCGCTCGCGAGTGCCTCAACCTTCCGGCTCCGCCACAACCCGTAGTCCAGCCTATGGTGCCACCACCGCACCCTGTTCCTGCCGCCCGGCTGCCCTCCACCCCCTGCCCGCGCTGTGGAAAAGGGTATCATTGGGCTCGCGATTGCCGTGTTCCGAGACAGCCTTTAAACGGGCAGCGGGGCAAGCCTCAGCCCCGCCACCAAGAGGCTCCAATCGCCCCGCGCCAGCCCTGCCCGTAGGCATCCACTGGTCCGTTCCCATGTCGCCCGCTTCGCAGCCGCGCCTCACCATCAAGGTCAATGGAAAGTGGATGGACGGCCTTCTTGACACCGGCGCCGAAACCTCCTGCATCCCACTCTCCCAAGCTCGTGACTTCCCACTCACAGCCGGACCCGTCATCATAGGCGCCACAGGCCAGTCCTCCTCGCAACAGGCGGCTGAAGATCTTGCCTGGCATGACACCGATGGACGGTCAGGGTTCTTCCGTCCCCTGGTTCTCAGGGATATCAAGCAAGTCCTTTGGGGGCGCGACATTCTTCACCAGTCAGGCGCCGTTCTTTTTACTTCGCAGCCATCGCTGCCCCCCCAATAGTTTTGGCCGTTGCTCGCGTTCGACCTCCAGCACCCGTTCCTCTGCAATGGGACACAGAGGAACCCATTTGGGTGGAGCAATGGCCTATGACTGCCCCGAAACTAGCTATTCTTCAGGACCTCGTGGAAGAGCAGCTCCGTGCTGGCCATGTTGAGCCCTCCACCAGTCCATACAATACTCCCATTTTTTTCATCATCAAAAAATCTGGCAAGCCACGCCTCCTCCACGACCTGCGAGAGGTTAACAAGCACATCAAACCCATGGGCTCTCCTCAGCCCGGCATGCCTCACCCGTCAGCCTTTCCGCGAGATTGGTATGTGGCAGTCCTCGACATCAAGGACTGCTTCTTCTCTATCCCCCTGCATCCGGATGACCGCCCACGGTTCGCCTTTACTGTTCCCCAGCCCAACCACCACCGGCCTGCCAAACGGTATCAGTGGAAAGTCCTCCCCCAGGGCATGAAGAACAGCCCTGCCATCTGCCAGCTGTTTGTGGCTACTGCTATTGAGCCCTTAACCTCCGAGGCCACTATCGTGCATTACATGGATGACATCCTTGTAGCCCATCCGAGCGAGCCAAAACTGCAAGCTATAGTTGCCAGTCTTCTCTCCAATCTGAAAGATATCGGTCTTCAGATCAACATAGAGAAAGCCGTTTTCCACCCACCATTTCAATTCTTGGGCTTTGAAATCTCGGAAACGGTCACGCCCATGGCGCCGCTTATAAACGTCCCCAAAACCATGACGCTCCATGATCTCCAACAGCTTTGTGGCCAGCTCAACTGGCTGCGCCCGTTGCTGCCAGTCACCACACATCAGCTGCAGCCTCTGTTCCAGCTCCTTCAGACCACTTGCCCACCATCACAGGCACCCACAAAGAGGGTCACCCTGTCGTATGAAGCAGAGTGCGCCCTGAGCTGTGCCAACTCTGCCCTAATGGACTGCTTGCTCCAGCGAATAGACCCAGACAAGCCATTTGCAGGACTTGTCCTTCCCACCCGTGGGACCCCCACTGGCCTCATCTGGCAGGACGGTCCACTCCTGTGGGTCCATTTAGCCAAAAGCAAGCTTCGCAAAATCACCCCCAATCCGTCCTGTTCGCGCAGCTCGCCATCGCCCTTGTTGAGCGCTCCACCCACCATTACGGGCGTCATCCAGATGTCATCATTTGGCCCCTTACAACTCAGCAGGTCACTCACTTGCTAAAGGACTCCATAGATATGCAGGCACTGTTCCTCCTATTCTCCGGCCCATTCGATAATCACTTCCCCCAGCACCGCCTCATACAAGGCCTCAGCACGCTCCCCGTCGCAGCTCCTGACCATATCCCGTTCCCGTCCTCCAAGCCACTCCCCAACGCCGCCATTGCCTTCACTGATGCCTCCAAGCACTGCCTTGCTATAGTCCTCTACAAGCCCAACTCCACACAACCCCTCTGCCACACCCGCCGACATAGCAGCTCTGTCCAAGTGGCCGAATTGAAAGCCGTCACTCTGGCTCTCCAATACCTCCAGGACCAGCCAGTAAATATCTTCACGGACAGTCTCTACTGCCTGCAGGTCTCTCGTATCCTTGCCTTTGCGGCCTTCCTGCCGCCTGCTAGCATCGGCAACCGGGACATCAACCTGGCCTTAGCTGACCTTCAACTCCTCTTAGAGAGGCGGCGACAACCCTGGTTCATTGCCCATGTTAGGAGCCACTCAGGCCTCCCAGGCCCCTTGGCTCACGGCAACCATCTCGCTGACCAGGCCGCCCAAGGTGCTTCCATCAATGCCCTTAGCCCCGCAGCTGCCGTAGGAGACATTATCAACCAGGCAAAGACCTTGCACGCGCGCTTCCATCTTGGTGCGCCCGCCCTCCATCGACTCCTCCCAGAACTTCCCATCGAGACATGCAAACATCTGGTGCGTGCGTGCCGCTCCTGCGCACCTTTGCTGCCCCTGGGGCCACTCCAGCCCCAAGGTGTCAATCCGCGCAGATTGCGGCCCAACTCTAGATGGCAATTAGATGTCACACATGTCGCTTCCTTTGGCCGATGGAAGTTCCTTCATGTTGCCATCGATACGTTTTCGCACCTCTGCTACGCCGTCGCCCTCCCGGGAGAGTCTGCCAAGTATGCCACTCAAGCGCTCTGGGAAGCCATCCTCTTCATGGGAGTCCCTTGGGACATAAAGACAGATAATGGCCCCGCCTACCGCAGCGCCGCCTTTGCCGAGTTTGTGAAGCTCTACAACATCACCCACCACTTCGGCATCGCATACAACCCGCAAGGCCAAGGACTTGTTGAAAGAATTCACCAAACCCTCAAGATCCTCGTCCAGAAGACTAGAGAGACTCAACCCCGCCTCACCCCACGTGAAACAGTCACGCAAGTGCTCATCCAGCACAACCTGATGACCTTTGACTCTGAGGGGCTTTCGCCCGTCCACAAGCACTGGGGGCCCTCTTACCAGCCCACTCCGGCCCCTCTCGTCCTCTGGCACGACCCGCTCACTAGCAAGTGGACCGGACCAGCGCCCCTTCTCACCCAAGGGCGAGGATTTGCCTGCGTCTTCCCGGAATCTGCACCCCAGCCTGTCTGGATCCCTGCTCGTCTTGTTAAGCCCTTCACTCCACACGGCCCTGCCGACCTTCCACCTCCCGACCCCCTTCCCCCTGATGATTCCCCCCTGCCATAATGATGGCCCCTCTCCGCACCTCACCCCCCCGTGAGGTTTTTCTCCTCTTGTCATTGCAGATGACGCCTCCAGTCGCCCAGTCGAGCCCGCCTGAGTCTGCCCCTCCTGCGCCATCACCCGCAGGGACCACGCCAGCTCTCTCCCGCCGCGAGCGACGTCGACGTCGTCTTCTTGTCCGCCGCTTGAGCCGTCTCTCCCTCGAAGATGCCTCCATCGAGCAGCAAATTCTCCAGCTTCTCCGTCGTGCTCGCGCCTCCCCTGCCCCGCGCCCTCCTACCACCCCCCCCTCCTACACCTTCTCATCATTATGCTCTCCTTAGCCTCCTCAGCCCAGGCCACGCCCCTTTGGGCCGCCCTTCTTCAACTGCCTGGTTTCCTCTTTCTCTCCCCTCACTCCCCCACCTTCCCCACCATGTACTCCCCCAACTGCGACTTCCTCCCAGAAAGCTGCGACCCCCTCGCCCTTCCTGTCTCCTCGTCGTTGCCAAATGTCTCCATCCCTATTCCCCTCGCACAGCTGTCCTAGTCCTCTCCCAAAGCCATCCCCTTCCCGAGGAGGCCCGGCACGCCCAGGTGTGGCTCACGGAGGTGGCAGGAGGCGGCCATCGATAGGGCCCATCGTGGTCGCCTCGAGCTGCGGGTACGGGTTCTCTGCCCTCCGCATGGGGAATCGGGCGTTTCAGCCGCCCTCCCCTCTGCTCACGCCCCCCTCGTGCCCCCACGCCCCCTGCCGGTAGCCCCTCCTCATTCCTTTCTCTCCTATTTCCCCTCCTCTCACCCCCCTCATCTTTCCTCCCTACAAAATGTCAATCCTGCAAAATCTGCGCTTTCTTCAAAGCCGCCAATGGTTCTTATTTTTGAAAGAGGGAGCAATTATCCCCTGCTCCCACCCTGCCTTTCGCTTCCTTACACTTTGCCCGCCTGTTCCTCATAACCTCCCTGTATTATGGCCCTTCTCAGCAGCAGTTTGTGCTGCTGCCTCCCTCCGCCCCTCCTCCCAGCCACTGTTATCTTCCCCCTCCCAGCCGATCGCTGTTCTCCCCGCCTCATTTCAACCGCCCTCATCCGGTATCCGCCCCGGCACAACCTCGGAAACAACCCCCTCTGCCATCAATGGCTTACGTCATAAACCGCAGGTCCGCCCTTGCCTCTGCAGCCTCTCAGCTGCCCCGTGGACATGCCCCTCCCACAACCTCCCCGCCTCCATGACACTATAAAACCCCATGTACTTCCCGAATAAAATCAGACCTGCGCATAGACCTCGTCTCCGTGGTTTTTCCTCCATCGAACCGCGCGTCCCCACCAAGCCTTGAGCCGCCCGCTGCCGCCCCGGTCAGGCCGTGGCGTAGGCCCGATCCCCGGCAGCGACTCGCCTGCAGTGACCCGCCTGCAGTGCCGCAGCGGAGGCCAACAACCTTGCACTCTGCTTGCTGTCTCTATGAGTTTGCATATTCTAGGTATTTTCTATCAGCGAGACCCTGCAGCACTTGTTCTTCTGTGTCCCAGTTATTTCACTCAGAATGATGTCTTCCGGCTTCATGCCTGTTGTTGCATGTGTCAGAACTTCATTCCTTTCTGAGGCTGGCTGACGTGCCACCGCCTGTGCAGACCACGTCTTGTTTATCCATTCCTCTGCTGATGGACACGTGGGTTGCTTCCGCCTTTTGGCAATTTTGAATAGCATCGCTGTGAACGCTGGTGTGCAAACTCTGCCACCCTCCTTCTCAGGCCCCCTCCACAGGGGGCCCCTCTTCCCGACCTTCGGTCTGGCGCCCAAGTCCGCCTTGTGGCACTGGAACTGAAGGTTCGGCTACTCATCCCAGCTCCCCGAGTGCTCGCTCGGCTCCCCGAGCCCCTCTCCACATCTGGTAAACGGGGGTGATCATTCCTGCCCGCCTCGCAGGCTTGCGTGAAGAGAGCCCCACAGCAGGGGCTCCGCGTCCTCCCTGCAGGTCAGCATCCCCCGGGGTGCCTGGTGCATGCCCAGGGCAGTCCTGTGTCCCACCCCACGCCCACTGGACCTGAGTGGCCGGGTGGGGTCCTGGGAGGTGGAATTTTTATCAAGCAACCCTGGTGATGTTTGAGGAGCGCTGAGGGGGAATAAGCAAGGAGACCCCAGAGACTTACTCTTCTTGCTTGAATCCCGACTCCGGCTCCACTTGCAAGGTGTGTGACCAGGGGAGCTAGCTTTTCAAGCCCCCCATTTCCTTCTTGCTACAGTGACATTGACCCTAGAATGTACCTCAGAGGGTTGGGAGGACTGGAGGAGAGCATGCGCCTGTGTGCGGCCCGTAGTGAAATGCACAGCAGTGTGAGCTGTGGCTGGTACATGAGCCCACCCAGGGAAAGTGCTTGGCACGCCGTTTCTATAAAGTGGGTTCCGCCCACCCCTCAGAAAAGATCTGCACTCATCTCCACAGGGGTCCCCCGATCTCCAAGTCAGAAAGGAAAAACAATAGTCAACAAACCAGCCTGCACCCACTTCCACCTCTGACCCACCAGCAAATGGGCCAGGTGGGAGTGAGGCTGAGCCCCTCTTTCCCAGCCCTGCACCCAGCACCCTCCAGCCACCAGGAGGAAATGGGTCAGAGCCTCTCCATCTTCTGGCCCCTCCACCCCCCTCCCTCCCTTCACTCCAGAATTGCTGCTCTGTTTGTTTTTGTTCCCACCGTTTTAAACACTACCGCAAATAAACCCACCCAGGACTTTGTAGCACGCCACAGCCCTCCCCACTCTGTCCGGCACCCCAGGAGTCAGTCTGTTCAGATGGAGGGGGAGATTTTAACTCAGGCTATTAATAATTCCTGCCAGGGAGAGGGTGTTATTTTCAAAGCAGTCGCTCCAGATGCCGACTTGGAAGTTGAGAGAGAAAGAGACAAGCGTTATTATAAAATTATGTTGCCAGTGATTAATATTGGATATTTTTAACACACATTCATTCCCGAGGAAAAGTCCTCTTTAATTAACGTGGCGGCTGGAGGTTGCACGGTCCTTCCACTGATGTAGGGTTACCGAAAATCCTCAGCTGTGGCTTCAATTGGACTCAGATGTGACCTTTCTACAAATGCCCCTTCTGTCACTTTTGCTGAAACTGTGGTTGGCGCTGGGGTTGGTGTATACTCAGGAGACTTGACTCTCTGGACTGTCCATGTGGCAGCTGGGCCCTGAGCCTCAGCAGAGTGGCAACATCTAGTCTCAGGTTCATTGGACTTACCCAGGTCAGCTAACAGGGAGGCGAGGATGGTCAACCAACGGCAAGCAGGAGAATTGCATCCATCAACCGTGTGGGATCTAAGCCCCCTCTTGATTTAGAGGTGGAGTGGACATCACCATCCCAGAGTCCACAGGATGGAGGAAAAAATATGGATTAGAGTGGACTTACTGGTATTCTACTATAGAACTATTGTGACTAGTAATAGAAAAAACTATAGCATTGATGTGGAGAAAGTGGCCACAGTAGTTGCTGAGGGCAGGGAGAGGGAAGAAGAGATGAGACGTGGGGGCATTTTCAGGACTTGAAGTTGTCCTAAATGATATTGCAGGGACAGATGCTGGACATTATATATCCAGCCATAACCCACCCACTGAATGGACTGGGGGAGAGTGTAAACTACAACATAAACTATTATCCATGTGGTGCAGCAATGCTCCAAGATGTATTCACCAAATGCAACGAATGTGCCACAATGATGAAAGAGGTGGTTGATGTGGGAGGAGTGGGGTGAGGGGGTGTGGGGTATAAGAGAACCTCTTATATTTTTTAATGTAACATTTTTTGTGAACTATGTATCTTCAAAAAAAAAAGTACAAAAACAAAAAACAAAAATTTGACAGAAGAAAATGAGTGAGCTCTGAAGTCAAATTCTCTGGGGTTTGCTGGGTGAGTTGGGGCCTGTAGACCTGTCTCTGGGCTGTGGCTGTCGGGGCGAGCACCCTGTGCTCCCCACTCTCTGCCCACCCTTTCTCTTCTGTACCCCTTGCTCTGGTTGGATCCAGGCTGGAGGAGCCAGCGGGTTCATCCTGGAATCAGGAGCCTTCTCTTAGCCCGGCCTCTGCCCGTGGGTCAGCTGCCTCACACCGCAGGCTGACTGGGGGCTGCCCAAGGACCTGCCTTATTTGGTCTGCACAGTGCAAAAGTAGATGGTTGCTCTCACTTAAAAGTTGGTAGATTTCTCCCCAAATCCACGTTTTCGATATATATTGGAAAACGGAAAGGCTGGGCCCCCTGGGTCCGTGTTCCCACCGAGGCACCAACGAGTTGTTGTGCAGAGCCCTTTAGACCAGGGCTTCTTCACATGGGGTCTGGGAGCTCGGACTGAAATGAAAAAACCCTCCTTCTCGTGGGGCGGGTTGGTGCGGGTGTGGTGTATTTCGTGACTAATGCACACTACAGTGTGGGCTTAGTAAAGGGTCGCTGGTTTCCACCTGACTGGCAGAGGGGTCCGTGGAACAAAGAAGGTTCAGAGCCCCTGCTGTGGACACAGCGTGGTCTCCCCGCGCCTCCTGGGGGGCTCCCCTCGTCTGGGGTTTGTTGGCTCGGCACCGTGCTGTCCTGCATTGTGCTTAAGGCTTGGAAGGGAGCTGAATCAATTGTCCTTTTCTGTTTTTCAAAACTTATTTAATACATTAGAATTTGAAACACAATCGCCAGTATCGCAGAGTCAAAACAGTTTGGTAGACTCTCTCGCAGATGTTTTCCTGCTCCGTCCCCCGTCCTCTTTCACCCTGTGGGCATTGGAGATTTTCTCTTGTGGGCTGTTGCCGAGCCTGGTTTCCCTTGGTTAATGACGCCCCGAGCAGGTAGAGTAGGAAGGGCTTGTGTCGTGACGTCGGGCTGGTCCTGGGCTGCGATCCGGGCACTGCCGGGCTCTGACTGGCATCTGGGAAGTGATTTCACCTCTCTGAGACTCCCCTTTTTCACTTGCAAAATGTGAACGGCAGGATTGCCTCCCCTGGACGCTTTTGGCGATGGTGAGACGGGAGGAGAACCAGGGCAGGGGCTTGCGTTTATGGAGCGCTGGCTGTCTGGCAGGCTCGGTCCTTGGCCTCGCTGAGGATCACAGAAGCCCACGAGGCGGGGCTTACAGATGGGCACGGCCAGGCAGGCGGGGTCGCGGGCGCCGGGAAGGGCAGAGCCGGGGCCCTGGCGTTCAGTGGGCGCTTGGCGGCCGCGGCTGTGTCAGGCATTGCCGGAGTACCCTCTTGTTTTGAAAACTCTGCGACCTGGATCTTGTAGCCTCCCCTTTTTACAATCACACGGGCCCAGGGAGCCCTGCCCGGGAGGAGTTAGTTCTGCAGATCCTGAAGGAGGAGGGGTCCTGCGTCACATCGTCCCCCTTTTATAGAGCGAGTGTCAGACAGGTGTAAGTCACATTCCTCAGCTTACGTTTTATGATATTTGGCTCACTAACAGTGTATTTCTTTTTATTTAAATGTAAGCTTTACATTTTTGACCAGCAAGTTAGTGATTCCTTACAACTATTTACACAGTAAAACATTCCTGGTCTCAAGATGCGTGTGCACCGCGCTGATATTTTCCTTTGGCCCTGCCTTGAGCCTCCTATTCCCCTCACCTTCCCGGGCCGTTGCACAGTGCCGCGGCCCGCTGGGGGCGAGGGCGCCGTGGGGAGCGGGCACGGCGCAGGGGGACCTGCTCTCCACGGCGCATCCTCCCGCTCTGTCCTTCCTTCCTCCCACTTCACTTTTCCTCTTCTTTCATCTCCCACCTTGAAAACCAGTGTTCAAAATGGGATTCAGGACCCGTCTTCCCACATCCCCAGCAGGACCCCCGCTTTGCCAACTCTCCCCTGAGCTGGACTTGGGGCTTACCTAAGCGACCCGCTCTGCCTTTGTCTGGTTCCCCTCCTTTTCCTTCTAGACGGGTGGCGCGTGTCAAATTTAGAAGCACAGAATTTGGTTGGAGAGGTGTTTGGATTATTTCCATTTTTAACCCCTTTTTGTTTTGAAATAGTTTCAAACTTCCAGAAACAGTACAAAGAATTCCCACATGCCTCTGCCCTAATGCTGTCATCCTTCCTCTCTCCTGAAATGTGTGGGCGTGTATCTTTTTTCTATCTTAAGGAGGTACTGGGGATCGAACCCACAACCTCGTAAGAGGAAGCAGGTGCCCAACCACTGAGCTTCATCCGCTCCCCTCTGATCTGTTAGAAAGTTGCAGGCACAGTACTCCTTTACTTCAGTATTTCCTACATATCAAGGACATTTTCTAATAATTATGACAATCAGAATCAGTACAAGTATCAGAGTTAGGACACTGACGTCAATACAATGCTCTTATCTCATCCAGTGACCTTATTTTGCCAACTGTGCTATCCAGGGATACAAAGAATTGTGGATTATTTCTTGCTGTGTGGGATAGGGCGGCTCCAGATGCACACAGAGGGTGGCCCCGCAGCCCTGCCCTTCCTTCCTGCAGGTGGAGTCTGGAACCCCGCTGTCTTACTCTGTGGGGACCCTGCACCCCCGCCCGCCCGCAGTGGTGGAGATCAAGGCCTGCCCGGCCCACCCCACTGCTCCACAGGAGGGAAGGAGCTTCATCCCCTGCTTTTCCTCAGCACCTCTCACTTCCTGGACATCTGACCCCCACCTCCGAGGCACCTGCCAGGAAGGTAACCATAGTGATAAGCCTCAAGCGTCACCCCAAGCGGCGTGCTGTCCTAGTTCAGAGCATGCACCCTGGAGTCCCACTATCTGAGCCTGCCACTTAATGGCTGTGTGATCTCCGGTAGGTTACTTAACTGATCTGTGCTTCTGTGTCCTTAAAATGGGATGAAATAGCATTAGCACCCTTTATCTCCCTTTATCTAGCTCTTCCCTGGACTACCCGCCCTGCCCCTCCCTGTGGAGTCCAGGCCTCTCTTCTCCCTGCCCTGTGGAACCTGGTCCATAAGCCGATTAAAGGACCCACACACTGAATTATCCTCAGTTGTCCCTACGTCTGACTGTGCGCTCCCTGAGGGCCTGGAGAGTCTGATTCATTTTTACCCACCTGGTGGCTGGTCGGGGGGTGGGGGGCTCCGTGGCAGAGGGAGCTGGTGCAGCCAGGGTGGCTACAGCCATGGGTGCCTCGCCTTGACCTGGGCCACTGGAGGCCTCTCCAGGCTCCTCTGGAAGGAGGTCCCTGGCCTCCTGCGCTTGCTTCTCCCGTGTATATTTGTGGAGTAAAGGAGAGAATGAATTCAGTATTTATTGAGGGCCTGTTGCAGCTCTGGCATTGTTCTAGGTGTTTAGAGTGGCAAAGCTGCAAAGATCCTGCCCTCGCTTTCACAGCTCACAGGGAGGCTGCTGTGTGAGTCATCACTCTGCAGCGAGGCAAACCCTCCGAGAGCATCCAAGACAGAGGAGCCCACTGCTGGGTGCAGTGGGTGCTTGGTGCAGACGCTGTGGGCTGGTTCATCAGCACCTGGTTCCTCCCCTTGCCGGCTTCTACTATACCAGCAATACAGAAGGATACTCAGTTTCTCAGCCTGTCTTGAAGCTGGGGTAGCTAAACTAGATAATGAAATTCTAGCAAATCAGGGATATGCAAAATCTGTCTGCACTGTCACTTCCCTCTTCTCCTTCTTCCTGTTTTGAGATTGGATGTGATGTCTGGTGCTGCAGCAGCCATTTGCAGCCGTGAGGGAAAGGCCAAAGAATTGCAGGAGTGTCTGTTGAACCAACACCATATAGCTCTGGACATTTTGTTTGTGGGAAAAATAAACTGACACTCATCTAAACCACTGTAGATGGGTTTTCTGATACAGCCAAGCTCATTCCTAAGTGATATAATATGAAAACTAATGAAAGACTTCATACAGAATGTGCTTTTTGAGCAGAATCTTGAAGAAGATCCATAAGCTGGAAAGAGGGAGAAAGGCATTCTGGCAGAGGCACAGCATAGAGGGAGGCTCTGTGACGGGAGAAATTGCAAGTCACAGTAAAAATAACAGAATGTATTTGGTGTATGGTAAATATTGTTTCGTTTGATCATTCACGAAGACCAAGATCCAGTGTTGGGCTCTGTGTATGTGTATGGAAAGAAGTGCAGGACATGTCCCCGGCGTCCAGACCCAGGACCAGCAACCTTTCTCTGTGAAGAGTCAGCTAGTGACTATTTTATGCTTTGTGGGCCATAATGGTCTCTTCTGCAATTAGCCGTGCCCTTGCAGTGCAGCCGTAGACAACAGGTTAACAGTAAGGATAGATGCGTTCCCGTGAAACTTTATTTATGGACACTAGAAACTTGAATTTCCTAGGATTTTTTAGTGCCACACTGTATTATTGTTATTTTGGTTTTTCTCAATTGTTTAAAAGCATACAACCTATTCTTAGCTTGCAGACCATGCAAAAACAGGTGGTGAGCTAGATTTGGCCTGTGGGCCTGCTCTGAAGACTGTAATTAATGAAATAAAATGTGAATCCAGGAAAAGTGAGATAACGATGCTTTCGTGTTCTTTTCCTGCAAGACGGATGAGGGCGTGGCCCTGGCTGCGGTGAGTTCGAGGGCAGCAGTGGTGGTCCGGGAGAGCACGAGGAGAGGAGGCGGGGAGGACAGGGGTCTAGCCCAGCCCCTGGGCGGAGGGCGGGGGCCGCAGTCCTCCTCCTCTCGCGGACACGCGGGAGCCTCCCCCTGGGATCTCCGTTCGGCTCGTTGCTGCGCAGTCCCGTGTTGGGGCCCGTGGGTGCCCCGACTGTGGGCTCCCCAGGCGGACGTGATGTCGGGCCCATGTCCGCGTGTCCAGTGCCAACACACAGTAGGTGGGCAACGAGCTGAGTCAGGATGACTGCTGCTTTTCAGATCTGAGTGGAGATTACAAACCTGGGGCCGGAAGGGAGGAGCCCCCACCCCATTTTGTTTTAGTGCCTTTTGTGGGTCGCTCTGCTCCTGGGATCTTGATTGCCCAAGGGGAGGCCTCCCCGCCCTGCACCAGGTAACTGCCGAGGAAATCTTATCGAGCCTTTTCTAAAAGCTTTCTGCAGTCCTGACCCGCCCTCTCGGCAGATTAGCTTTATCTCCTTATAGTACAGCCAAGGCTGTTAGCCTGAGCCCACGTCTTGTGAACAAAAGGGAACAACCAGTGCCCGGAACTGGAATCCTGGCTCTGAGGGTCACCTTGCAGTGGGACGGGCAGCTGCCTCCGGCTTCCAGAGGCCCATGTCCAGGAGCGATGGCAGCTGGCGGGCTGGGCCGCGGGGACGTGGAGCAGGGAAGGGCGCCCCTCCCCCCCCACCAGACGGGACCCCAGAGGGTCCTGGCCATAGACCTGGTGGACGCCGCCTACTGTCCCAGTTGATGTCCCAGGTTGGGAGGGAGCTAGCAGCAGAGCTGCCCGGGCCCTGGTGGCCTGCCCGCCGTACGCCAGGCCCCGCGACTTGGGGAGCAGCCGGGAGACCAGGGGTCTCACTGCAGGTCCAGCTTTGTCTTCCTCCTGAGTGTCAGAACTGGTGTGAGGGAGGAAACCACGTCGAGAGGGTGCTTGTCACAGGGCAGGCAGGAAGGGAAATGGGAAGCACCTGGACCTTTCAGAGGCTTTTCTTTTTTTTTTTTTTTCAGGTACCCGGGAGTGGGGATTGAACCTGGGACCTGGTTTGTGTGAAGCTGGTGCTACATTGGCTTCCCTGAGTTGGTTTTCTCATTCGTTTTGCTTATTGTTTGTTTTTGTTTTTTCAGGAGGCACCAGGAACTGACCTACCGTGTGGGAGGCAGGCGCTCAACTGCTCGAGCCACATCCACTTCTGACATTTTTCTTGTTCACTCTCCGCTTCCTTTATTTTGGGGGGGCGGGTGGATGCCAAGGAAACAGCTGGCTGCCTTGTGGGTCATTCCCAGGCACGAGAGGCAGGAGGGGCTGCGGTGACCTGGCCTAGGGAGGCTGGCCTCGGGCTTGGTGACGGGGTAGGGGCGGGGCGGCACCATGGCAGGGCTCAGACCTGGCTGTCCTCCACCTTCTGCTAAGGAGCACCCGGCCCCCTTTGGGCTGCCCCCCACGCTCCCTCCCCAGGCCCTTTCCATCAAATACACGGAACGTGCGAGTCCGTCCCCTTCAGCGGCGCCAGCCGTGCCCGGGGACCCGCGGCCGCTCGCTGCCCCCCGACCCGGGTGGACTGCCTGGCTCCCCCCAGTTTCCCACACGCCCACGTCTGCCCTGCCAGCTGTGGGGCCGCCCTCATGCTGGAGGCCGGAAGCCCTGCCTTCACCCGCCGCGGCCCCTCGTGCTGAACTGACGCTGATTTTCCGTTTACAGCCTCCCTGCGCCCGGGGTGTGGTCTTCCCCTCCCTTTTGGGGTTACTGTCCTCCTTTTCTTTCTTGCCATCGTTTCTTCCCGGGCAGCAGGCCCGAGGGAACGTCTCGTCCACCCACCCTGGGCCCTGGGACCCTCCGCCTCGTCGTAACCTCTGCCCGTGGTGCTCCAGAAAAGCTCTCTGGACCCCCGAGTGGGACGCAGACCCTGCCTGGCCCAGCCGCCCCTGGACGCGGCCGTGTCCTGTCCCTCCTTCGTGTGTGGCGCACGTCTGCGTGCCCCGTCCAGCCCTCCCCATTCACCCTCTCCCTTCCCCACTCTCTCCTAACATGGAACCTGGGCCCTCGTCTCTGGGTGCCTGGCCCTGGCTTGCCTCCTCTCCTGGATCACGCTCTGGGGACGTGGACACACCTGTGCTGTGCTCGAAACCCAGAGGCCCATCGGCCCAGCTGAGAGCCCCTCCCCAGGGGCGAGGACCGAACAAACGCCCTCTGCCTCAGTTGCCGCTTTGGGAGTGGACTGAGCCCCTCCTGGGAAAGTGGGTGCTGTGCGGCCCCAGCTGGGGGCTTCCAGTGAAGCCAGGCCCAGGGAGGGGAGGCAGATGGGGGGAGAGGGGTCTGGTGGGAATACGGCTCCTTTTTTTTTTTTTTTTTTAAATTTGTTTTTTATTTATTTCTCTCCCCTTCCCCTCCAGTTGTCTTTTCTCTGTGTCCATTCACTGTGTTCTTCTGTGACTGCTTCTATCCTTGTCAGTGGCACTAGGAATCTGTGTCTCTTTTGGTTGCATCATCTTGCTATCAGCTCTCCTTTGTGTGCGTGTGTGTGTATGTGGCACCACTCCTGGGCAGGCTGCACTTTCTTTCGCGCTGGGTGGCTCTCCTTATGGGGCGCACTCCTTGGGCTCCCCTATGCGGGGGACACCCCTGCGTGGCAGGGCACTCCTTGCGCGCATCAGCACTGTGCGTGGGCCAGCTCCACATGGGTCAAGGAGACCCGGGGTTTGAACCCTGGACCTCCCATGTGGTAGGCAGGCGCTCTATCCCTTGAGCCAAATCCACTTCCCTGGGCATACGGCTCTTTACAGCCCACAGTGTGGAACAGGGGGCGGTTTCCGGCAGGGGCCCCATCGTGCTGCTTGGGAAGGGCACACCGACAGGAGAGGCCCCTGTGGACGTGCCCTGGCCTGAGCGCCGGGCGTGTGTACACCTGGGCTTTGAAGTCCCTGCCGCGATGGAACATGGAGCGTGTGGCCTTATCGACACGGGCGCTGGGTCGGTGCCCCGGGCGCTCTCGCCGCGTGTTTGCGGAGGGGCCTGAGCGCGGGGCTGCCTCTGAGCCTGGGCATCCCGCCAGAGGCTACCTGCTCCTCTATAAAGGCTGCGGGAGGGGCGGGGGCGGCAGCCGAGCGGCGGGCGGTCAGGATGAGGGGCCTCGCGGTGCTGCTGGCGGTCCTCGCGCTCTCCCAGGGTGGCAGGGTCACCAGGTGAAGGGCAGGTCCCGGGGAGGGTTGGGGGGGGGATCTCCTGCCTCCTCTCGGGGTGGGGGCTCCCCCGGGTCCTCCAGCCAGCTGGATTCTCAGAGCGAGGCTGCGGGCTTCCAGAGTAACCCCTCCCTGCCAGTCTTACCTTTGCACCCCTGGGGCCCTCTCTCGGGGACCCCTACCCTCCAGGTGTGGTGGGAAGCGCAGGGCAGCAGGCAGCAGCGGGGGGAGATCCACAGGCTTTGCAGGCAAACGTGCTGGCATTGGAACCCCAGCGCCAGCGCCAGCCTAACCTCTGTGCCTGCGTTTCCTCATCTATTAAATTCAGGTAGTAAGAGTATCCACCACATAGGGTTGTTGCGAGCACTGTATGAGTTAATTTTTGTAAAATGGTACAAACAGTGCCTGGCACATAGCAAGAGCTGTAGAAACATTCCTTCAGTGAAATGGAATTCTCGGTCACAGCCAGTCCTTTGTGGGTGAAGGCCCCCGTTCTCCCCCAAACATACTAACTGGCATTCACTGAGCTGCTACTAGGGGCCAGTCACGTGACCAGGTTTTTACTTATACTCTCACGAATCCTCACAACTGCCTGTTCGTGAGGTATTATTTGCATTTCGTAGGGTCCCTGCCCTGCCCTGGCCATCGGTTAGAAGTGCAGGAGCTAGGACTTGGTCCCAGGTGGGCTCGCACCCTTGCCACGATATCCGCTTCCTCCAGGTGCCCAGGTTTGAGCCCTGTTGAGCCCTGGCCACTGGGAAACCCGACTCCCTCCCCCGGGAAGCTGGGTCCCTGCCAGGGGCCGGGGTGCCTCCAACCAGTCGGCGCTCCTTGCCACGGCCCTGGGAATGAAGCTCCTCCAGGGCCCACTGAGCGGTGCCCCAGCACAGGGACGGGAGGCAGGGCTGGGGCTGTTTCCACGGCGGCGGGCTCAGGCAGCCCCTTCGCTGCCTCGTGCCAGGCTGCCACCAGCTGCCACCAGCCTCTTGAGGACCGGGCAGAGCCTTAGCTGCCGGCTGCGCAGGGGGTCAGCAGGGTAGACCCCGAGCCGATTGGCAGCTGGAGCTGGAACCAAGCAGAAAGCATCTTGGGGACCTGGGCGTGGGGACATAGGAGAGGATAACAGCGGGCTTGGTGCCAGGAGCTGGGTCCAGCCTCTTGCCTTTTGGGTGCATGATTTCTATCACGAGAGGAAAGAGAGAAATGCCATGTGAGCCTTTTCCTTTATCATCCAAGTCTCTGCTGAAATTATGCATAGGGGCTGCAGGCTGGGGCCGGCGCCAAGAAGAGATCAGCGTTCAGGCATAGGGCTGTTCCGTACGGAGTCCATTCGGGATGCAAACAGGAGAAAACTCGCTTTCTTTGTAGATCTTAAAACTGCTGCCGTTTTATTCCTCCCAAAGCTCCTTCCCATCTGTAGTCTCAAGTTACCCTGAAGCCGGCGTCACAGAGGAGGACTGTGCGATTTGTAGAGCTGCAAGGGACTTTGGAATTGTCGCGCTTCACGCCTTCAATCCACGGGGAAGGAAACTAAGAGCCAGAGAGGTTAAGCCCCCTGGTTGCTCAAAGGCAGGGCCAGGAGTGTGGCTGGAAAGGAAGGTGTAACCCATTTAGCAGATAAGGAGCGGGTGCTCTGAGATGCTCAGAGCAGGTGCTCTGAGGAGCCTGGCAGAGCAGGTCTAGAACCGGCTTCTGTGGTTTTCCCTCTTGATTATCTTCCCATTGCGACACCTCCATCATCCAACACCTAAACGCAGTCGGGGCTTCCCTGGGGTGTGGGCTCTATGCTGAGAAACCCTGTAAAAGAGTGGGGAAAAGGGGTTATTAGCAAACAGCGGGCATGTCCTGGCGGCATCGTTTTCTTTTCAGTCAGCGTGCTCCCTGAGGGCAGCCGCTGCGTCCTTGTCACTGTTGAGTCCCCTGAGCCTCGCTCAGTGTCTGGCCCACGGTAGCAAGAGTTTGGTTGCCTGCATGACATAAATGTGCTTGGTATCTCTCAAACCGCACGCCTGCAGAACTCATTAGGGAGTTATAAAATACACCCAGGGGGTCTCCACTTGCATTAAAAAAGAGAGAAACTATCAGAGAGCGTTGCATTTAGTAGGGATGGGCATTGATTTGTGAACTGAGGCAAAATATGTTTTTTACTTTGGGTCATGATGAACAAAAAAATGTCTGAAAGCCAGTGGCCAGGGGTCAGGGGGTGTGGAGCAGCGGGGCCAGGAGGGGCTTAGGGCCGGGGGTCTCTGCGGACCTGCGGGAGAGGCCCTGCCCTCGTCACGGCGGCGCCCCCACCTCCTCAGGATCCCCCTGTACAAAGGGAAGTCGCTGAGAACTGCCCTGAAGGAGCAGGGGCTCCTGGAGGACTTCCTGAGCAAACACCCGGATGCCATCAGCGGGAAGAACTCCAGCCTCGGCGTGGCCCAGGAGCCCCTGACCAACTACCTGGACGTGAGTGGCTCTGCCAGCCTGGCCAGCGCTCCCTTCACACACAGGGCCGTGGGCGCTGCCCCGGGCCCCGCCTGCCCTCAGTTTCCCCCCCTTTCAGGAACATTGGCCGTCCCCCCCACCCTCGGAAGCTCCACAATGGGCCAGCAGACCCAGCAGGGGCGCCCAAGGCTGCGAAGGCCGCCGGGGGGTGGGGGGGGCTGGCTCAGCCCACCCTCCTGCGGGCCTGTCCCCAGTCCCCACCGCAGGCCACCTTTCCCAGCGGGGGACCCCAGCCCTCGCCCACGCTCGTCAGGGCCAGAGCCGCAGGGTCTGCAGTGGCCAAGTGCGTGGCCACTGCCCTCCTGGCCCTCCCTTCTAGGACTCAGGCGGGCTCACCCCTGCTGCCCCGTCCCCTTCTGGACCTTGCTCTCTCGCTCAGCTGTCCCCCGTGACACTAAACAGTCTTTTTTTAAATTTTTTTATTTTTAACAATTTAATTGCCTTTTTAAAAAAGACACATAGAGCACCAAAAATGTTCCATTAAAAAATTGAAGAGGTTCCCATATACCCACACCCCCCACTCCTCCCACGCCGACAACCTCTTTCTTTTGCTCCTCTGTGCTCTCCCTATCTAGGCCATCCTCCCGCCCGCCCCCCAGCCCTGCTCTGACACAGGGAAGGTGCTGGCAAGGAGGCAGGTGCAGGCTGGAGCCCGTACCTTGCTGGCGCCCCACCCCTGTGGCTGGTGTCCTCCTGCCCCGGCAGGGGGGCTCGGCTTCCTCACTAGGCACCCTCGAGGGTCTGGTCTAACGCCTGCTCCTGGGGTTAACTCCAGGGCCCGCGGGAAGTCAGGCCCCGCCCGGCTGCGTGGCTGGAGACCAAGAACCCTCCCAGGGCAGCCCCCACTGGCCTCCCCTGACAGATGCTGCCAGGCTCCGGGCAGAAAGCTCAGCGCCTGGGACCTAACGGGCTCCTCCGGGCGGAGCCTGAAGCCTCCCGCCCGCCCCCACCCCCCGCCTCGCGCCCTCTGTCCTCAGAGTCAGTACTTTGGGAAGATCTACATCGGGACCCCCGCCGCAGGAATTCACCGTGGTGTTCGATACGGGCTCCTCGGATCTCTGGGTGCCCTCTGTCTACTGCACCAGCGATGCCTGCGGTGAGTGCCTCCCCGCCCCGCGCGCCCCTTCGCGCTCAGACCCGCCCTGCGCGCAGCGGTCAGGGCGGCGGGCAACGCGGGCAGGAGACCTCGCTTGCCCTTGCCCAGCCTCCTCGCGCGTCCTCCCCACTGGCTGATGACCGGGAAGGTTTGCAGGTCACGGGTCTGATGTACGAAGCACCAGCTGGAAGTTAGCACACCTTGATTTTTTGCTTTTGCTTTTTTAACCTCTATCAGGAACCAAGGCAAAGTGCCTACTCTCCCAGGTCCTGAGTTTTCCCTTCTATGAAATGGGGCTAGGACATGCTGGTGGGTGCCCAGAGAAGGGAGGACCTGTTACTAATGACGAGTCAATATTTAACATTCGGTAACCATTTACTTCTCCAGCGTTCCGGGAGCTCAGGACTCCTTTTATCCCCATTTTCCAGATGAGGAAACTAAGGGACCAGCCTAAGTGACTCAGCTGGTAAAATAAAATGTGCATGGCAATCACAGGCATGGTCGCTCTCTCTCCTCCTTTCTTTCCTTTCTCTTACCTCCTCCCTTCCTTCCTACAGCTTCATAGCCAGCAGTGGGGCCCAGGAAGGCGAGCTGAGCAGCAAAAAACGTTTTCTTCATTAGACTCCCGAGGGACTGAGGCCGGAGGGGACACGGGCTGTGCGTTTTCAGCCCGCACTCTTGCGGGGTCTGGGTGCTCCGCCCGGCCGTCGCTGCCCTGGGGAGAGAAGATTCCCATGGCCCCCGCTGACTGCGGTCTGTGTTGCAGAAAACCACCGCCGCTTTGACCCGGCCAAGTCCTCCAGCTTCCGCAGCCTGGGCCGGCCGCTCTCCATCCAGTACGGCACGGGCAGCATGCAGGGCGAACTGGGCTCCGACACGGTCAGCGTGAGTGAGCTGGGCCGGCGCCCTCCCCTCCCCCACGCCGCCCCCCACGCAGGAGCTGAGCCTGCCGCCAACAGCGAGGGTCCCCGAAGCTCCTGCTCACCCCGGGGTTTGGTGGGCAAGGATGCCGAAGGGTTTAGCCAGAGCCCTGTCCTCCTTCCTGCTAGCGTCCCCCGAGAGCCTTCTCGGGGCCCGGTACAGTTTCCAGGCGTCCTTGCTAAGCTGGTTCAGGGCCAGAGCCTCTGCCTGCACGGAGTCTCTGGTGTGTGTGACCCTTTTGACATTTGCTTCTTCCAACTAACTGATCAGTGGGAAGGCACCATTCCTTGTTCAGGTGAGGAACTGGAGGCTCAGAGAAGGTGATAGTTCTGGAAGTCACACAGCTGGAGCCCGAGGGAGCTAAGGGTCAGTCCACATCTTGACTCTCTGTACAGTGCTCCTGGCTTGACCTTGACCTCCCTCTAAGTCACACAGCCGTGTGCTTTTTCAAGTCAGGAACATCCGCACCCTCCAAAGAGGGGGCTCCTGTCTTTTTTTTTTTTTTGAGGTACAGGGCCTGGGAATTGAACCTGGGACATGTGGGAAGCTGGCGTTCAACCCCTGAGCCACATCGGCTCCCCTGAGTTGGTTTTTATCATTTTTTTTTTAGGAGGCACCGGGAACTGAACCCGGAACCTCCCATGTGGGAAGCAGGCGCTCAACCGCTTGAGCCACTTCCGCTCCCTCTCCTGTTTCTTTCTGGTCTTTGAAGTACCTAAGGCGGTGGTAGGCACAATAAGTGTTGGTTTCTTCCTCCTCTACCATCCATGCCCAAGAATCACGAGCAGCCCCCGGGGGTTGGCCTCCTTGCCTTCCACGGTTTCTTCCTGGGGTCTGGTCTCTCTTGCTGTGAGCCCAGGAGCCCCTCCCTGCTGTCGGCTGCCTCCTCGTCCTCGTCCTTCGGCTGGGCTGGTGCCACCAGCTCTGGCCTCCCCGAGCTGGGGCCACGGAGCAGCGCCCCAGAGCCCCCTGCTGAGTGCCCAGCAGGCTCGGCCGCACCTGCTCCTCAAGGGCTCTGCGGGCTGACTCCCTGCCCCGTGCCCTGCATCCTCGGCCGCCCAGAGACATTGCTCTTTCCTGCTCTCTCGGGTGCAGGGGAAAGTCCTGCCTCCTCACCGAAGAGCTGGCCCTCGGCTGCCGCCCACAGCTGTGGTCCACCCTGGCTGTTTTCACCCGCCCGCCGTGGGCCGGCGCTGGAGGTGCCGCTTGGGGCTCAGCCCCTGCGCTCTCCCGTGGTGGTGGGGAGCTGTGGGGCCCTCTGGCCTGGCTTGGGGACTGAGCCCACCCAGGCCCTGCTCTCTGCTAGTGTGGACCCGAGTTGGCTGGGCCTGGCAGGGGTCAGTGAAGGGAATGAATGGGGAGGTCATCCCAGGTTTCTAGTTCAGGCAGGAAGGCTTCCGAGGGGAAGGAAGGATGGAGAAGCCGAGCAGGCTTCGCCGGGGCCGGCTCAGATGAAGGAGGGGATCCAGGCCAGCCAATAGGAAAGGGGGCTACAGTGAGAGCCGTGGGGAAAGGGGGCTCTGGGTTCAGGCTGTGGGGGACTGCTGGTCTCCCCACCCATCCGGGAGCTGCCCTGGGTGCTAACCTGAGAGGGAGAAGGGGACCTACTGCATTGGGCGCAGTGGTTAGGAGAACACTGGCTTAGAATCCTGACTTCCAAGTACCTCGCTGTACGACTTTGGGTAAGCCTCAATTTCCTCATCCGCACAGTGCGGGTAATAACTCTCACCTTCAGGTTGTGATGAAGGTGAAATACACCCAGGAGTTGTTCTTTAGCTGCTTATCCTTCCATTCCTCATACCCCATCCACCGGCAAATCTTGTCGACTCTCCTTCACAAACAAGTGAGAGTTTGGCCATCTAGGTCCAAGCCTCCACCATCTCTCACCTGCATACCTGTCCCAGCCCCCTCACAGGTATCCCTGCCCCTACCCTGGGCCCTTCAGTGTTACCCAGCCAGAGGGATGCTTTTTTCTTTTCAAAAAGATTTATTTATTTATTTTTGCCCCTTCTCCCCCGCCCCCCCCCCTGCCTTGTTTTGCACTCGTTGTCTGCTTTCTGTGTCCGTTTGCTGTGCATTCTTCTGTGTCTGCTTGTCTTCTCTTTAGGCGACACTGGGAATCAATCCTGGGACCTTCGGCAACGGGAGAGCGATGCTCTATCTTTTGCACCACCTCAGCTCCCTGGTCTGCTGTGTCTCTTATTGTCTCCCGTTGTGTCTCTTCTTGTTGCGTCATCTTGCTGCACCAGCTTGCTGTGCAGGCCAGCTCGCCTTCACCGGGAGGCCCCGGGAATTGAACCCTGGATCTCCCATATGGTAGGAGGGAGCCCAGTCTCTTGAGCTACATCTGCTTCCCTAGAGGGATGCTTTTAAAATCTATGTCAAACCATGTCCCTCCTTTGCTCAAAATCTTTCTGTGGCTCCTTATCTCACTGCAGGTGAATGAAGACTCTTTACCATGGCCGGCAAGGCCCCATGGATTGGGCTGCCCCCGGGGCCTGCCCTCCTACCTTCCCACTCTCCCCCTCCTCGCTGATCCCTCCAGGCACGGTGCACTGTGACGGGACACGCTACGCCCGCCCTCCCCAGGACCCCTGCATGGCCCCTCGGCCTGCAGTGCCTTTCTCTCAGTCTCCAGAGACTCCTCCCCTGTCTTCCCCATCTCCACGCAGGTCACTTCATCAGCCAGGCCTTCCCTTACTGCTGTATAAAATAACCCACTGCCTGCCCGCCACCCTGACTTATTTTTCTCCAGAGAGCTTATTGCCACCTGACCTGTTCTATATTCACTTCTGAAAATTTATCACCTGGTGTCTCCACTGGAGTTTAACCTTCTCCGGGGCAGGTACTTTCTTTCGTTCATTCCTACACCTGCCACATTGTAGCGTCTCAATGACTGTTAGTTGACTGAAGGAAAGAAGGAATCCATTCATCCACAAATGCTTACTGAGCCTTGTTCTAATCGCTGAGGATGAACAGGATGGACAAAGTGCCTGCCCTCAAGGTGCTTGCAGTCTAGTGGGGGAGACAGTAAGTCCACAGACAAGTAAGATGACCCCACACAGTGCCAAATCCATCAAGAAAACAAGAATGACAGTGTGGAAGAGGGTGCTTAGAGTCAGTGGGCACGATGGCCTTTTGGAGGTGGTGGCCAAAAGGACACAATTCCAGGAGCCAGCCCTAAGACATCTGGTCTGGGGACCGAGACGGGAGGAGCACTGCAGGCAGAGGAACGGCGCGTGCAAAGGCCCTGGGGTGAGCACGAGGGGTGTGTCCGAGGGAACAGTGTGGGGCAGGGGGTCAGAAGCACAGGGTGAGGTCTGAGAAGCAGGTCTGGCGATGAGGGTCCTCTAGCACAGAGGTTGCCGTTTTAAAAGATCACCCCTGCGTGGAGGAGGGACTCTAAGGGGACAAGAGTGGAAGCAGGGAGACCACGCGGAAGTCCAGGCTGCGGCTGTCGGTGGCACGGAAAGCCTGGTGGGCACGTCGGCCATCCAGGGAAGTGGGCAGATTAGTAGCACGTTTTGGAGTGCGCCCTTCCTTACATAGTGCCAGGACATGCTCACACATTTAGTAAGCGCTCAGGTTACTATGTCTGAGCCTGGCACTGCCTCGAGATGTCGGTGTTCTGGTTCTGTTGAGCCGATGAGGGGCTCGACCTCAGGAAAGTCACAGTCAGTGAAGGACAGAGCTCAGGCTCCACCTGGGTCTCTTAGCTGCAAAGTACCTCCACGTCCGCCCACAGTGCTGCTTCTCGCCCTCCTTGGAAGATGGCCAAGCGCACGGGGGCGGGGAAGGGGAGGCTGGCAGAAGGCTCAGCCGTTCTCATCCTACCCCCCCGCTCGGGCTTCCCCTCTGCCTCTGTGCCGTGAGCGCCCCCACCTGCCCCTCACCCTCGCCCGTCCTCCCCCACCCCATCAGACCCGTTCCCCAAGCACAGCCCAGAGTGCTGGGAGAGAGGCTTCTTCCCCCCTTCTCTGATAGTCCTGAAATACCTCTGTTGCCGAAGGGCCAGCAGAGGCAGAGCCTCTGGTTCTGGCTTCCGAACCGCCCGGCCACCCCACCCCGGGGCCTTCTGTGTCTGGGGAGGGGCCGGTGGCAGACCTCTGCGGTTTCCCTTGCAGGTCTCCAGCCTCGTGGTCCCCCACCAGACCGTGGGCCTGAGCACGCAGGAGCCCGGCGTTGTCTTCACCTACTCGGAGTTCGACGGGATCCTGGGGCTGGCCTACCCCTCCCTGGCTGCCCCGTACTCAGTGCCCGTGTTCGACAACATGATGGCGAGGCACCTGCTGGCCCAGGACCTGTTCTCAGTCTACATGGGCAGGTAGGAGCTGTTCCAGCCGGGGCTGGCCTTCGAGGGCCGGGCCAGCACCGTGGGCCCCGGGGGAGTCGGCAGGAAGCGGGCGTAGCTCGGGGGCTGGACACCTGCTTCGCATGTACGAGGTCTAGGGTTCAATCCCTGGTACCTCAATAAAATAAAATATAAGGTGAAATGTAAAGTAAAATAAAACAGTAATGTTATCACGGAGCAGGTGTAGCTCGGTGATTCAGCACCTGCTTCCCATGTACGAGGTCCCAGGTTAAATCCCTGTACCTCTTAAAATAAAACAAAAGAGTAATGTTGTTATGGAGCGGGTGTAGCTCAGTGGTTGAGCTCCTACTTCCCATGTACAGGGTCCTGAATTCAATCCCCAGTACCTCCTAAAAAAAAAATGTAGTCGCCAGCGTCCAAAAAAGCCCTTTCCTTATTTCTAGCAAGAACAAAAAAGGCACATCTACTTTCTTGTCAAAAAGCCCCCAATAGATTCATTTATGAAGCCAGGGTTTACTGGGCCAAACTTGACCTTAAACTTGGGACTAAAACCCTATGCCTGCCCCCACCCCTGTTAGAGGCTTTTAACTTCCTTTTCCCAGAGTGGCAGGGCCGCAGGAGCCGTCGTTGGCATCGGTGAGATTCGCAGGGGGCAGAGCCGACTCCAAAGGAGCCCAGCCCCCTCCTTTCACTACGGGCGAAGCTGAAGGCCAGGGAGGCTCGGTCACCCCGGGACCTGCAGCCCGGGGCTCCTGGCGCCCACTCCTGGGCTCCCTGCTCTTCCCTCCCGCCCCCCAAGATGATACAGCTCCGCTCAGACAGAGGGGGGCCGGTGGGCGGCAGGATGGAGAATGGGACCCCCGTGGGGAGGGGCTGCAGGCTGAGCTGGGGGAGCCCTGGCAGGGGGCAAATTGGTATGTTTGTTTGTCCGTCCATCCATCCCTCCATCCATCCACTCAATAATAGATATTACTGGGCACTTACCATGTGCCAGGGCTGTGCCAGGGCCGGGCTACAGGACCTGCTAGGAGCGTAGATTCACACCGTAGTAAACAGGTGTGCGAAGGACACCGTGGGGGACGTTCCGGGTAACGGGGGCTTCCCAGGGCAGCCCCGTGTCACAGAGGTGGGGGGAGGGGCAGGGGAAGCCTCGCTGTGGGCTGAGTGGGAGTCATCCAGGTGAGGCGGAGGGAAAGCACAGGTGAGGCCGTGGGGCGGCAGGTGCTGGAGGCGGGAAGGGGCTGGATGAGCCCTAGGAACCCAAAGAAGCAGGGTGGGGGCAGGTAAGGCCATCGAGAGGGGGTCTTTCCTGGCTGCCCAGAATGGGCCAGAAGGAGTTTGGGTTTGGGTGGCAGTTTTTTAAAAAATTTATTTCTCTCCCCTTCCCCACCCCCTGCCCCTGTTGTCTGCTCTCTGTGTCCATCTGCTGCGTCTTCTTTGTCCGCTTCTGTTGCTGTCAGCGGCATGGGAATCTGTGTTTCTTTTTGTTGCGTCATCTTGCTGTGTCAGCTCTCCGTGTGGGCGGCGCCATTCCTGGGCAGGCTGCACTTTCTTTCGTGCTGGGTGGCTCTCCTTACGGGGTACACTCCTTGCGCGTGGGGCTCCCCTACGGGGGGGACACCCCTGCGTGGCAGGGCACTCCTTGCGTGCATCAGCACTGCGCATGGGCCAGCTCCACACGGGTCAAGGAGGCCCGGGGTTTGAACCGTGGACCTCCCATGTGGTAGATGGACGCCCCAACCACTGGGCCAAGTCCACTTCCCCAGGTGGCAATTTTAATCTAAAGTGTGTGGTGAGGATCGGGTGGAGCTCAGTAGCTGAGCACCTGCTTCCCATGTACAAGGTCCTGGGTTCAGTCCCCAGTACCTCCTAAAAAAATAAAACTAAGGTGTAGTGAACGTGAAGTCCCCTTCTTCTCCAGGCTGCCAAAGGGCTGGGGCAGAGACCCTGGGAGGGTGGAGGTGGAGGCATGGGGGGAGCAGGGAGCAAAACCCCAGGGAGAGCCTGAGCGGGGCCCTGTGACCTCTGGCGGATTTGATTCCTGAGCCCCTGGCACAGCTGGGGCAAAGCACTGGGTTCGGGGGGCTGCAGAACTCAGAGAAGAAAGGGGGCTGAGCTGCAGTCAGAAAAGCCCAGGCGGGGAGGAGCGTCACTTGGCCGGGAGGACTGACTCAGTGACGCCTTCGGGGGGAGAGTGTGGGGGCGGGCTCAGTGGCATCTGCCCGGCTGGGGGGCTGGGGCGCCTCCCGGGGAGCCGGGCTGCCACACGCCTTCCCTTGTTCCAGGAGCGGCCAGGGGAGCATGCTCACGCTGGGGGCCATCGACCCGTCGTACTACAGTGGCTCCCTGCACTGGGTGCCCGTGACCGTGCAGGAGTACTGGCAGTTCACCGTGGACAGGTGGGCGGGCAGCGGTGGGGGCCCAGCCAGGGTGTTGGGGGCGGACGGGGGACCAGGAGCCCCAAGAACAGCTGCCCCCATGGCTGAGGCCGTCAAGTGCATCAGCCACGTCCCGGGCCGAACGGCCTGCGTCCAGGTTAAGCCACACGTTCCCCTCGGCTTTATCGGTACCAGCCGCATTTGTGGACCGGGCACCGACTTCCTGCGCGGCACTGTGCCAAGTCATTATGTGGCCGGGTGCATTTATCCAACCCGAGGGGGTGCCGTTGCTGTCCCCACTTTATGTGGCACTGGCCCTGCATGGGAACCTCACGCCCGTCCCTGCAGGAAGTCTGGGCAGAAGCTGTTAACGTCCCCAGCTTGTAGATGAGAACCCTGGGTGCAGAAAGGTCACTGGCCCTGCCCGAGACGCACGTCAGCGGCAGGGTGAAGATCTGACACCAGGTTTTCCGGCGTCTACTACAGCCCTCCTTCCGCCCTCCGTGAGCACGCTGGTTTAGTGAAGTTTGGCAGGGAAGGTGGCCTCACGGGAGCCCCCTGAGTTGGGGGAAATCGCTCTGGGTCTTTGCTCTGAGCCCGGGAAGTTAGAGGGGCTCCAGGAAGGGCCCACAGGAGGGTGGGACTTCCCTCCTGGCCCGAGGGTCACGGCCGCCCCCTCTGCAGTGTCACCGTGGACGACGTGGTGGTGGCCTGCGACGGCGGCTGTCAGGCCATCCTGGACACGGGCACCTCCATGCTGGCCGGGCCCAGCAGCGACATCCTCAACATCCAGACGGTCATCGGAGCCACACAGGGACTTTACGGCCAGGTGAGGCCAGGCCCCGGCCCCCCCAGAACTCCTCTTTGCACAAAGGAGGTCGGCGCAGGCATCCACTCCCCGCTGTCGGGGCTGGCATGTGTCTCCATGCAGCAGCTGGACTTTAAGCCCTGGTGCTCTGGGAGGGTTGTGCCATCACTGGCCCGGGACCTCTGCCCTGTACCTTGCTCCTCCTACACCCCTGAGCCCCCTGTCCCCTCCCCCCGACAGCTAGTGCGCCCAGCGTCCTTGCAAGCTCAGCCTGGGCCTGGAGGGGGCCATACCAAGGCAAACCCCTTTGTCCCCTGCTGGGATCTGTCCCTGGGTTGGCTGACAGCCGGTGCCCCTCTTTTGAGGACCACGTCTCAGGACTGAGCCTTGGCCTCAGGGTGCCCCCGGGGGTCTCTGAGCAGGCAGGGCCCCTGACCTCCGCAGCTCACGCCACGTGGAGGAAGGGCTCCCTTGCCTTGAGCGCCAGTCAGTTCCCACCCACTGCCTGGTCAAGGGGACCTGCCTTTGGCTCTTTAGTTTGACGTCAACTGCACGAGCCTGAGCAGCATGCCAACGGTTGTCTTTGAGATCAACGGCAGGAAGTACCCGCTGCCGCCCTCCGCCTACACTAACCAGGTATGAGTCTCACCGGGGAAGCCCTTGGGTGCCCCCTCGCGCCCCTCCTCCCCGCCGCTCCCCTGGCTCGGGCCCCGGCTAAGGAAGCATTGTGACTCAATGGAGAATACAGAGACATACGTTTAAGCCAGCGGGCCTCGTGGGTGGGGACTGCGTTCTCATCTCAGGAGAAGTGGGGAAGACAGGAGGGACAGAGCCCTTGGCTTGAGGAGGGAGGGAGGTGGGGAAGTAGGACCACTACTCCTTGGACAAACCTTCACCCACCCCCTGAGTGTCTGGGCCCAATGACATGGAGTCCTGAGCACCCCAAGCTTGGCAGGGCAGCTTGCCTTGGCCCCCAGGCCTGCCTTGGCCCCCAGGTCTGCCTTGGCCGGTCATCGGGGCAGTAGGTGCTGAGAGCAGGAGGGAAGGAGCCTGGGGCCTGGCGCAAGGGATCAGCTCTCCAGAAGCCCACCCAATGATCTTGGACTAAGTCATTGTTTTCCTGAATCTTGATTTCTTCATCGAGGGAGCAAGGTGATTCTGATGCTTGCTTGCCTCTGAAGGTGATTTCAAGGATGAAATGAAACCATAGATGAAGGATTAATTTGGGTGTGAATGGGGTGGGGACCAGTGTCTTCTCAGCCTTGCCTTTCCCAGGACCCCGGCGTCTGCACCAGTGGCTTCCAGGGCAACGGTGACTCCCAGCAGTGGATCCTGGGGGACGTCTTCCTAAGGGAGTATTACAGCGTTTTTGATAGGGCCAGCAACCGCGTGGGGCTGGCCAAGGCCGTCTGATCGCACGGCTGTCTGTGGACCACGTGGCCCTCAAGCTCGCACGCACCACAGCTGGCCCTCAGGCAGACAGTGCTCAATAAACACCACATCTCTGCAGAGCCTGCCCTCTCTTTTCCTCACTGGGGCCAAATCCTGCAGCATTGGGGGTGAAGGGTGGGGCACGACTGCCCCCTGGTGTGTCTGGCAGAGCTGGGGTCCCCTGAGCAGGGGAGGGCTGAGGACGCAGCTGATGGCCACTTCCAGCTCGATCAGGAACGACCAAGACATGTCTTGCCTCCCACTCTAGAGCTTTCTGGGGAATGATTCGGTAGGAAGACCTTTGCTAATTGGGATGAGAGACAGGGCTCGGTGGTGTGGGGCTGAGTAGAGAGCGCCTGACCTGTGGACAGAAAGGCTCCAGGTTTCTCAAGAGAAGGGCTTGTGGCCATTGGAAGAGGACATAATGGAATAGTCAGGGATCATCTGGGAAAGGCCCGAGGGTCCCGAGATCGACGTCCACTGTGGGAAGGAACCACCGTCCAAGGCCCCATCCTCGGTCGTAGCGGCTTAAAAATGGATTTGTCAGCACTCAGAGTGGCTTCATCACTTCTGGAGACTCATGTTATCCTGCTCTAGAGGACGTGGGCAAACCGGATGCCAGTGTTTGTCAGATGGGCCAAGGGTATTGTGAAGGAGGCTCCCAAGACCACCTTCAGATCTGATGATTTGCTGGGACTTCCAGAACTCAGAAAGGCTGTTATACTCATGGTTATAGTTTATTACGGTGAAAGGACACATATTAAAATCAGCAAAGGCAAAATGTGCATAGGGGCTTGTCCAGGTGAGACCAGGTATGGGCTTCCAGGTGTCCTCTCCTGGATGCAGTGCTGAATCCCCCCAGCAAGAACAAAGCACCATAAATCACATTGTCAGCATAACCCACCTGGTGTGTTTCCTGGTCTCTCGGATACAAAGACACTCTGATCAGAGGGCTATTCCAAGGGCTCCGAGGTGATCCCTCGGGAGCTGATCAGGGTCAGCCCTTTCTTTGGAATGTGTAGGGTTTGGGAACCCCAAGTCCTGAGTTGACCTTTTATTGCATACAGATCACGCACGCTCTTCCAGGAGAGAAGCGACATGGGAAATACAAATATCCGAGGTCCGGAACAAGGAATTCAGGTGGACTAAGAGGTTTCTCTCGATATGTTACTTTGAGGCCCCTCAACTACCTCTGAGAGGCAGATAGATGCACTTCTCGGGAAAATCCCAGTGCTTGGAGTCAGCTCTGCTAGGGCTTCCTCGACAGAGCTTGGCTGGGAACTGCATGCTTGAACCCACGGCCATCCTTTTCCTTTGCATCCCCTTCTTTTGGCAGTCTTTAAGAGGGGTGTTTTAGCTAAAAGGGTCTTTATTTGGGATAAAAGCTTACAGTTACAAGTCAAAATAGTTCAACTCAAGGTGCCATAAGAAGTACTTCCTCACCAAATACCTGTTGCCACGTGTTGAAGCAAGATGGCGGGCGATGTCTGCGAGGGCTCTGCCTTCCTCTTCCTCTTTGGGCTCCATGCGCCCAGCTTCTTCTGAGCTCAGCTGGAGGCTGGAGGGCTTGTTTCTTTCTGGAATCTTCACAAGGCCAGCTGTAGACTATCAGGTGAATGGCTCATCTCTCTTCCCAAGGCCGTAGGAGCAAAGTTCCTTCCTCTTCCTTGTCTGTGGAGCTCTCTCTCTTCCTCTGTGTATTTCTTCTGCCGTCTTGATTATCAGTTTACACAGCCCACCAAGGGGGCGGGACTCAACCTGAATTCCCTAATGACGTGGTGGAATCAAAGCTCCAATCTTGATTTAATCAAGTGAACGTTAAACCTCTGAATTTAAACCAATCAAATGGTATCACACCCAGAGGAACAGACCAGTTGACAAATATAATTTCTCTTTTGGGAATTCATAAATAATATCAAACTGCCACAAGGGGTGTTTTAGTTTTCCAGGCTACCAAAATGCAGTATACCAGATATGGGTTGGCTTTTACAATGAGGATTTATTGACTTACAAGCTTACAGTTCTGAGACCACAAACATGTCTAGACCCAGGCTTCATCAGGTAACGCTTTCTCCTGAAGACCGGCAGTCCGCGGTCCTGGACGGCTCCCTCGTGGGACAAGCACAGGGCGGCGTCTGTTGGTCTCCCTTCTCTTCTGGGTTTCGTTGCCCTCAGCTTCCAGCTTCCTCTCTCCTTCTGTGGCTTCTTCTCTGTGCCTCTGTGGATTCTGTCTCTTCATATTCGCTCTGTATATAAAGGACTCCAGTAAGAGGATTAAGATCCACCCTGGGTCACGCCTTACTGAGGTGACCTCATCAAAAGTTCCCGCCTACAACAGGTTCACGCCCTCAGGAATGGGCCAGCTCTAAGGACAGGATTTTCTAGGGTACGGAAAAGCGTCACACTACCACAAGGGGGCAGTATAAGTTACCGAGCCTCTGCTGGCTGAATCACAGCCAGTCTGCCATGCCTCCTGTTACTGCGACTGGATTTTCAGGAGGGCTAGGAAAGCGTTGGGGGGCATCTTACTACCTCGTCCCTACCCCCACCACATCCAGACCGCAAACAACAAGCCAAGCAGCGGTTTGGGGATGCAGCACGCCTCGTGGAGACTGCAGCTACGGGCTTGGTGGTGATACTTTACAGAGGAGGTGGTCCTTCATGAGGAGAAGTTGGGGTTCTGGCCTCTTCCCCCAGCTGGAGCTGGGAGCTGGGATCCCTTCTGGGGAAGACTCCTGGGGTCTTTCTCAGCTGCACCCAAGGATGGGCAGAACGAGGCCCCTGGAGCAGCAGGGAAGCTGCTCCTTGTGCTTTTCTGGGTCTGTGGTTGAGCAGCCAGCCCTGGCTACAGAGGGACCCGGGCCCCTCGCGGGGAAGAAGCCGGACTGAGCTGCGGGAGGGGAAGTGGAGGACGGGGTGCTCCCAGATACCTCCAGTCCCTGGTGAGTTGTGAGCCTGGGGGGGGTGGGGGTTGGGTCGGAGGGAATGGGAGAAAATTCCAGGACTTCAAGCACAGAGGGTCTTGCCAGCAGTGGGCAAGCATGGTGCTGAGGAATAAGCTCTGGCTTTGAGTAACTGCTCAACTTTAAGCAACTTTCATTATCTAAAACCAATACTGCTGGGAAGCAGATGTGGCTCAAGCGGTTGAGCTCTTGCCTACCACATAGGAGGTCCCAGGTTCAGTTCCCGGTGCCTCCTAAAGAAGACAAGCAAGACAGTGAGCTGACGTGCTAGGCTGGTACAGCGAGCTGATGTAACAAGAGACACAAGGAGGAAAATGTAACGAGAGCTATAACAAAGCAGGGAGCAGAGGTGCCTCAAGAGATTAGGTGCCTGCTTCCCACATGGGATGTCCTAGATTTGTTTCCTGGTACCTCTGAAAAAGGAAGAGAAACACACAATGAACAGACATGGCAAATACAAACAATGAGGGGGTGGGGAGAAATAAAATAAATCTTAAAAAAAAAAAATATTGCTTATTTGCCAAGAATGAGACAGAATTGGGCCACTCATTTTTAGGCTTTTGGTAGATTAAAAAAAAAAAAGGAAATGTCACACAGGCTTACAAAAACCGTGTTCTATTTCAATGGTTTACATTTAACAATTGTATTTTAAGCCACCAGCCTCAATGGTAGATAATGCAGAAAGTCTAGGTCTGATGACTCTCATGAATGTGAGGCTTGGACCAGATGAGCCCGGGTCCCTAGGCAAGCCCCATCATAAGTGCATAGCGAGGATTTGGAGACACGAGATTTCCCCGGGAGGCAGAGAATGCTCTGCTTAGAATGTTCTCTACCCCCGACCCCTTTGGCTGACTAACTTATAATTGTCCTTCAAACCTAACCATAGTGGGGATCTCCTCAGTGCCCCCACTGTTCCCAGCACCTCCTTAGCCTAGCACTCAGGTGCTGTGCCAGGTATTTCCTTGGCTGTGACCCTCACTGACTGTGGGCTCCCTGAGGACAGACACTGTGCACCTCTTACTTTGATATCTTGGGTGCCTAACTCATAAAATGCCTCCATCAGGTATGGCTGGATGGTTGGATGGATGGGTGGATGGATGGATGGATGAGTCAGTGAGGTCCCCAAGAGTCACACTGCTTGACCTCTTCTCTCTTCTTGGATCTTTATGATCCCCCCCAGCACACAAGCCCATTCCCCGACTTCTCCCTCCCATTGCTGAGGCTGGAGTACTCCCCACTTCTTCTTCGCTGTCCCTGTGGAATGCCTCCTTGGAGGTTGGGAGGCCTGGGTCAAAGGCAGAGAAGGTGGAGCAGCTGCCCCCAGCGTTTCGCAAGGGAGCGCCCTCGGCTCTGCAGGCAGCGGGGCCTGCGCAGTGAGGAACGGAGGGCTGCGCTGGCACCGGCGGTACATGGGCTGTTGGCTTGTCAAGAGGGGCGGCCTGGGTGCAGGAGGGGCCCAGGCTGGGAAGCGCCCCTTTGCGGGGCTGTGCTGTGTGCTGCGGGGGCCTGGTGGGGGAGAGGGGGGAGGTGCCCTGGCCGCGCCCGACACCCCGCGGGGCGCGCCCTGGCTTGGGCTCAGCTCTCCTGCTCTGCCCCTTCCCACCTTCTCCAGCCTGTGGACTTTTCCTCATCCGTCTGGTCTGAGGAGCCCCCCTCCACCAGACTCCCTCTGGCGCCTTCCTAGCTGCTCGGCAGTGATCTTCACAGCGACATCCGCCGAGCCCCAGCCCCGCGCGCCCACGCCTGCCGTGTTTCCCCACGGAGCCCCTTGCCCGCCCCTCTCGGCTCTGAGCCCCCAGAGCCCAGCGGAGCTCCTGGCACGCTGCGGGTGCTCGGTGGGTACCAAAGGGCGGCTTCGTGCCTTGTGATACGAGCAGGCAGATCTGGGCCAGGGTGGCAGGGGCCCTGAGAAGCACGGCTCCCCAAGACGCACACACAGGGTCTCTCCCGAGGTGCGTGCCCGCCTGGCGCCCCTCTCCAACCCCCTGCCCAGCAGAGGCCTCTTCCTTCCCGGGACTCAGCTCCCACCAGTTCTCATGCTAATGAGAGGAAGCGGTGGCCAGAGAGCTTAGAAAGGAAGTCTTTGAAATGGAAATGTTATGACAAAATGATGGACTGTTTTCCGAGCTGTAAGGCTTGTTTCCTCCTTGAAGCAGAGGGGAGAATGTCACTGGGACTGGCGTGCAGAGGCGCCCTGTGTCCTGAAGCCCTGGAAGGCTGGAGCCTCCAGGGAGGCCCACACGAGAGCCTGAGGCTGCCGCTGGGAACGCGGGCGAGGAGAAAGCCCGGGGCAGGCCGGGGGACGCTGGCTGCCCCACTGCCCCTGTCCCGGGCTCAGCCCCCCGGAAGGCGCAGCCCCTGCCTGGAGGAGCTGGGGTCTGCTGAGGCCAGGAGGGACATCTGCACGGGACCCCCGCTTCACCCAGACCCTCCAAACGTGGGGCTCTTTGCTGGTTCACCCTCAGCCACCCGATTTACTTGTGGCTAATTATCGTGGCTCATAGAATCATGAAAAGATATTTATAAAATTCCCTCTGCATGGAGAGCAGTGTTCCAGGCACAGACGGCTTATCAGCGGCCTCAGCAGATGAACCCTCCACTCTCGGGGAGTTCGAATGGGGGGACAGACCACAGAGATGACACCTATGTAAATGATGTCGCCTATCAGATAAGCTCCAGGGGAAGACTGTAGGGCCGGAAGGATTGGGAGAGTGGAGCCACTTTCTGCTTTAAAATGAGGCAGGAAGGGCAGGCTGAAAGAGAAGGTGACATTTGAACAAAGACACTAATGGCGGCCGGGGGAGTGGGGGAGGGGGCTCTGCAGATGCGGGGGAGGAGGCAAGTGCTGCCGGTAGCAGGGACGGTGTGTAAGGCTCAAAAACGCGGGCACTTAATAGATAGAAGAGATGGATACCTTATACTTTGTTTATCTTTTTTTTGAGATGTACCCGGTCTCTGAGGGCAGGAGTCACATCTCAGTTCTCTTTGTATCCTGCATAAGCATCTAGCACAGTGTTTGACAGTAATTGTCCAGCAGATTTATGGTGAATGAATAAACATCTCCAAACTCTGCCGCTCTCTGCCCTGCAAAACTCAGGTGTTGCTGGCCTTGGAACTCAGCTCTTGTCCTGGAGCGCCCTCTAGTGACCCAACCTCCTATTTGTACAACTTGTTTTTGTTTTTTTAGACTTAAAAATTTTTTTTTAAAAAGATACATAGATCACACAAAATGTTACATTTAAAAAATATAAGAGGTTCCCATATACCTCCATTCCCCACCCCACCCCACTCCTCCCACATCAACAACTTCTTTCATCAGTGCGGTACTTGCAGTGCATTTGATGAATACATTTTGGAGCATTGCTACACAGCCTGGATTATAGTTTACGTTGTGGTTGACATTCTCTCCTAGTCCGTTCAGTGGGCTATGGCAGGATATATAATGTCCTGCATCTGTCCCTGCAATATCATTCAGGACAACTCCAAGTTGTCAAAAATGCCCCCACATCACACCTCTTTTTCCCTCTCCCTGCCCTCAGCAATCCCCGTGGCCACTGTATTCACATCGATGACACAATGTCTTCCATTACTAGAGTCACAATAATTCTATGGTAGAACACCTGAAAGTCCACTCTAATCCATATTTTATTCCTCCATCCCAAGGACCCTGGGATGGCGATGTCTTCTCCACCTCGAAATCGAGAGGGGGCTTAGATTTTTTTTTGTCCTGCAAATTCCTCTTCCCCCTACCAGGCCACCCTGGGGACAGTGGATTCACAGTGTGCCTACTCTGTGGGACACAGTGCCAGCTGCTGCGGGAGGCAGGCAGACACGGGAGACTTGGTCCCTCTCTCTGACTAGCCTTCCCCTTCTCCGTCTTTGTTTTCTGATCTTTCTGGATGGTCTGTGATACCAGAATTCCTTTTTAAATTTTTAAATTTATTTTATTTTTAGGAGGCACCAGGGACTGAACCTGGGACCTCATGCATGGGAGGCAGGTGCCCAACCACTGAACTACACCTGCTCCCCACAGAATTCCATTTTGAGCTAGGGCTGGCCGGGCAAGAAGGTGCCTCCTCTGAGTGCCAGAAGGGCTTGGGAGCAGCTGGTCCACAGAAAAACCCATCCGCTGGAAGGAAGTACTGCCCCAGGGCCTTGGGCAGCAGCCGGATCTGGTTCACTGGACGTTCGTGGAGTTGCCCGGGTGGGGACATGCCTGGGTGAGCTGCAGGCCAGTGCTGTCCCCCCATTCTAGCTGGTGGACTGGCACCTCCCTTTTGGGGCCTGCTCACGGCCCTGGCCCCTCCTCCAGGCTGGCGGCTTGGTCTCCTCAAAACTGGGGCTGCAGTTCTGTGCCCAGGCTCAGCGCTGCCCCCAGCCTTTGGTCCTTGCCCTCTCCTCTGGCCCCAGCCATGACAGTGGAGGGTCCCTTTCTTTCCAGGGCCCCGTGGAGCATTGAGACCAGAATAACTCTGTTCTCGAGCTTTACTTTCAGGGCCAGTAAGAGGAAACAAGGAATCTCGGGAACGGACCTCCTATGTGCCAGGCGGTGCCCACATCTCCTGCAGCTTTGAATTATTCCTTGGGAAGTCCTTTAAGCCACGCTCTCCTCCGGCTGCACGGAATCTCAACCACAGTCCCCGCGTCAGGTCCGCGGGGGCATTTCTCATTGACAGCATCACTCATGTGCAGTGACGGGGCTGTGCGCAGACGGGCTTCCAGAGGCTGGGCTTGAGGTCAGCCGGGCGCCCCGGGCCTCCCCCGGTCAGCTGGTGGCCAGCGCCTTGTGGATGGGGATGATCTGCCGAGAGTGGAGAATCTCAAGCTCTTTCCTGAGGCAGGAGATGGACGAGAGCACGGCTTGGGAATCTGGGAAACTTCAGAAATCATTGTCCTGGTCCGGACACTGGGACACTGGGAAGCCTTCAGAGAGGAAAACTTAAAAGCTGGCACAGAAGAAACTGCCCTCATACGCTAGTCCTTGGGTGGCTCCAGGATTTATTTGACCCGAGAGAGAGGGGAAGGGCTTTCTGCAGCCCGTGGGGTGACCCCTGGCAAAGGTCGGAGGCACCGGTGCATACACCTCCTGGGCCTCCGCCCTCCTCTGACCGCTCAGATGTCTGCATCAACTGCCTTGCCCTGAGCGGCCACCAGGCCGGCTGCTGGCAGCCCACACCACCTGCCGCCCATCAGCCCTAGCCCCTTCCCCAGGGCCGGAGCTGCCCCGGCCTGCGTGGGAAGGTCCCAGCGGGCGCAGGGACTGGTCAGACTCCCTGGGGTGCAGGCTCCAGGTGGGACCCAGTGTATGTCCCTCAGTGGGGGCAGAGGGACACTGGAAAATCAATCACCTGCCCCAGGGGAGGCACCTGAGCTGGGAAGGTGGCCCTGGGGCTCTCCTACACAGCTGGAGAATGATTGTGCTGGGCATTTGCTGGATCTTGTTAAGTGACCTCCTCTCTTTCATCAAATATTTAGCACCCATGTGCTAGAGCTGCAGTGATGAGCTGAAACACGATCTTCATCCTCATATATATATATTTAAATTCATTTTTATTTATTTCTCTATCCCTCCTCCTACCCCCTCCGTTGTCTGCTCTCTGTGTCCATTCGCTGTGTGTTCTTCTGTGTCCGCTTGCATTCTTGGTGGCACCAGGAATCTGTGTCTCTTTTGTTTCTGTCGTCTTGCTGCGTCAGCTCTCGGTGTGTGCAGCACCACTCCTGGGCGGGTTGTGCTTTTTTTTTTTTTGCATGGGGCGGCTCTCCTTGAGGGGTGCACTCCATATGCATGGGGTTCTGCTATGCAGGGGACACCCCTGTGTGGCACGGCACTCCTTTTGCACATCAGCACTGTGCGTGGGCCAGCTCACCATATGAGTCAGGAGGCCCTGGGTTTAAACCCTGGACCTCCCATGTGGTAGGCGGACGCTCTATCAGTTACACCAAATCCACTTCCCCTTCATAGAGTTTTATGGGGGGAGATTTATTGGGAGGGACCATATTTTGGATATAGATTTGAAAGATTCTCTCCCATTGCTACCTCAATTTATTGCAGTGTCCTAAAAAGAGGGTGGTAATTCTGAAATCAAACTCCATCTGCCAGACCGCTTCTTTCACCAAGGAGTGTCATAAGAATCTTTTGCCAGGCTCTGTGTCCCAGTTTTCAGTCCAGAACGCACGACTGCCATTCAGCTTGTGTTCCAGCGCCTCAGAGGCGGGGGAGCGAGGGCGGGGATTTGAATGGAGGAAAGGGAAGCAGCTGCGACCTGCAACCCTGCCAACCTTCCCAGGCCAGCTGCTGCCCCCCGAGTGTGCTCGTCTGCTGTGAAAGCGCGTGCCTCCCTGGGCCAGGGTAGGCTCCAGCCCCGGCTTCCTCCACCTCCGCTGCTCCAAACAGGCCACTTGGCCTTCCCCAGCCTCCGGGCAGTCTACAAGGCACCCCCAGATGAGAGGAGCCCGTTATAATCCCAGCGGGGTTCCCTGGAGGAACTGAGAGCCGAAGCCTGAGGGCAGTAGAGAGCTGTGGTGCTCAAGGCTAGGAAGGGGCTGCAGGATTTCTACAGCAGAGGCTCAGCAGGGCGCCAGGCCCAGGCCTGGGGGTGCAGCCAGTGGGGTGGGGGTGGGGAGAGGCACCATCCCTAGGATTTCCCCTGAAGACTGTGGCAGCTTTGATTAGGCTGATTGGCAGGAAGCCTCCCGGCGTCCACAGCCCGGTGGCTGGGGACTCTCACGTCCAGCCTTCTGGCCGCTGCAGAGGATGTCGGCGGGATCGGGTGGCAAGGAGTCAGCTTCCTTCCTTGATGGAGGGAGACATCAGCTGTATTAGTTCCCTATTACTGCTGTAACAAACTGCCACAAACCCAGTGGCCTGAAACAACACAGATTTATTATTTCATAGGTCTGGAGGTCAGAAGTCTGGAATCAGCCTCCCTGGGCTAAAACCAAGGTGTCAGCAGGGCCGGCTTTGTCCGGCTCGGGGAGAATCGGTTTCCTTGCCTTTTCCGGCTCCTAGAGGCAGCCGGCACTCCTCGGCTCGTGCACGCGTCACTCCGACCTCTCCCTCCGTGGTCACAACTATCTCTGACTCGCCGCGCCTGCCTCTCTAGCATAAGGGCCCTTGTGATTACGTTGAGTGCACACAGATAATCTCCCCGTCTCAGGAGCTTTAATGTAAGCACACCTGCAAGTTCCTTTCGGCAGGGCAGATACCACAGTGAAAGGTTGGGAATTAGGCCTTGGGCGTCTTTGGAAGGCCGTGACCCCCCCCCCCCATCTTACTGCCCTGTGCCCCGAAGCTCATATCCAGACAGTTTTCCTCCTTGAGGTCTAGAGCAGAAGGAGGTCCAAGAAGAGACGGGAGCTCCTCCTCCCCTTTGTCCAGGCTCTCCTCCTTGGATGACTGGCAAGCATCCACTTCCTCCCTGAGGACGCCTCATCCTTAGCAGGTGACTTTGAGTTCTGGCCCCTGCGGGACAGGCGCATTAGGACACCACACAATTCCCCTCCCACCAGCACCACTCCCCTCAGCCTAGCCTAGCAGGATCATCTTACAAAAACCCAGAGAGCAAGGGAAGCCAGACCTCATGGCCAGACACGGCCCTTCCCCAAAGCCCACAGCCCCTGTCCCCAAGCCTGTTTTCTTTACTGATAATTGATTCTACGAAGCAGAGAGATGACCTGGCTCTTAGATGTCTAAGGTAGTGAGAGCGCGCCACTGTGAGGGGGAGGGAGGAAAGAGACCTCTCCCAACCTAGAGCTGTTGATGCCAGGGGTCCCTCTCAGACCCCAGGACCAGCAGGTAAGCCCAAGGGGGGGGGGGCCAGACTTGATTTCAAGGGGGCAGGGAGCATCTGGTCACCAAAGTCCAGGGGAGATGGTACTTCCTTGACATTTCCTGAGATAAGTTTCAGATAAGTAAGTAGGGATGTTCCTTTCTTACCGTAGGTTGTAATTAAATGACACTTCTTTCACTTAGAGGTAGGATTGAATATGTATAGGAACAAGTTTTAAAAGGTTTGGAGAGATCGGAGGATGTAAGAATGGGTCCAACTCCTACCCTTTCTCTCATTGGGCCATATGGTCTTGACGTTTCTGGGCCTCAGTTGCCTTATCTGTGAAATGGGAACACACAAGAACTACCCACCCCCTCCCGGACAGTGATGAGAAGTAAATGAGGTAATGAACGTGAAAGTGCTTTGTACAAAGGGCTGTGCCACGAAGGAGTGTTAGAGGCCAAGCAGACCTTCCCATAACCTGCACCTTGAAGAAAGGAAACTGACCCGGCCTGGGAGATCAGACTCACAGCTCTGTCCAGCACGCTCTTCTCAGGTTCCTTCTGCTGGCAAACGAGATCACATCCCTCAGAGAGCCGGCCCGGGGTGGTGGACAGCTCAGATGCCGGCAACAGCCCCTGCCTCCGCGTGGGCAGTCCTCTCCGCTCGAGGGTGGGCTGGACCGAGTCCCTGGCTTATAACCACCTGAATGTCCCCCAGTGACGGCTGTGGCTCCTGAGGTGGGTGTACACGGGCTGTGGGTTCCTCCCCCCTGCACTCTCTTCTGCTCTCCCTTGCTCACTCTGGTGAAGGCAGCCGCGGGCTGGGAGCTGCCCTGGGGAGAGGTCCACGTGGAAAGGAACTGAGGGTGACCTCTGGCGCACGAGACAGGAACTGCACCCCTCATTCCAACAGCCCAGGAGAAACCGGATGTGGCCGACAACCACCTGAGCGAGCTGGGAAGAGGCTCCAGCCCAGGCAATCCTGCAGAGGCGGCAGCACCCGCCAGCACCTGGCTTACAGCTGTGCCAGAGGCCACGCCTGAACCCCCCGCCCGGAGCCCCTGCCGTAGTCACGCTGTGAAGGGGCAGGGTACTTTCTTACGCAGCAGTAGATGATAGATGCAGACTGCAAAGTGTCGCCCAGCACTAAGGAACTGCAGCATCATTACACGTTTAACTCAGTAAATACAACCGAACGTTGACTCTGGGCCAGGCACGTGGCAACTCGGGTTCTGCGGCTGTAGAGATGAGCCATGCAGGATTCTCACCCTCTAGGAACTCATGCTTCAGGGGTGGGGATGGGGGTGGCAGGTGGCCATGGAAGGCACAAGGCTATGGGAGCAGCGGAGATTAGGAAAAGCCTCACGGAGGGTGGAGGAAGGGGTGTTTGGGGTGATCCCGGAAAGATGCGCAGGATGTTAGCAGGCAGGGATAAGGTGAAGGGCTTTCCGTGGGGGAAGGGGCAGCATGCGTCCAAACACAAAGGGAGTGCAAGTGTTTTCAGGACAGTGATCCTGAGCTGGCCCCCAAAGAGAAAGAGGGGGAGAGATTGGGCTCCTGCTTTCTGGGTGGGGTTGGCACTGAGCGGAATCTGGAGGTTGCATCTCCACAAAGGTTCTTAGCAATGCTGATGCAGAACGGAACGGGCAGACCTAGCGGAGAGGTCTGGTGTCTGGGCAGTGGGGTGGAATAGAAAGGAGCACACCGCACCCCTCAACCTCTATTGCCCCCTGGGCCAAATCGTGCCAGGCTCTCCTGAGCAGCAAGTGGGAGTGGTCTGGGGCAGGGCTGAAGCACTTGGAGCTTTGGCCAGAGCACCAAGGATTGTGTCCTGGCTCTGCCACTTGCTAGCTCTAGCATTTTGGCCTCATCCATAAAATGGGCCAATAGTAGTTCCTACCTCACAGGGTTCATGAGACTTAAGTTAGTTCATTTACAAGAAACATTTTAGAATAGCGCATGGCACTCAATAAATGTAAATGATTTTCTGTTCAAGGGACATGATTGGAGCTTCGCATCACCCCTCTTTCTTTCTCCTCCTTCTCTCCCCCTTCATTCTACACATACTCTTTTTCTTAAGATTTATTTTTATTTATCCCTCCCCTCACTGTTTGTGCTCGCTGTCTGCTCGTCTTCTTTTTAGGAGGCAATGGGAACCAAATCTGGGACTACGCATGTGGGAGGGAGGTGCCCAATCTCTTGAGCCACCTTCATTCCCTGCTTGTTGTGTCTCTCATTGTTTCCTCGTTGTGTCATCTTATGGCATCAACTTGCCCTGCCAGCCCATTGCTCAGCTTGCTGCCTTGCTCATTTTCTCTAGGAGGCACCGGGAACCAAACCCAGGACCTCTCATGTGGTAGGCAGGCACCCAACTGCTTGAGCCACATCTGCTTCCCTACAAATACATTTTAGTATCTATTATGTACCAAGTACTGTGCTGGGATTAAAACCTGAAAAAGGTACAGTCATGGCCCTTGAAGGGCTTATAATCTGTAGATGAGTTTTTGGCATAGACTTGATCCACCTTTCACATATTAACGAATGCCAGGCCCCTGTCCACCTACCTTTGTAGAGTGCCTTTTACAGTTGCCTAAGGAATTCCATGTATTACCTTATTTAATTCTCACAATAACCTTGGGAGCTTGGCATTATTTATTATTCCTGTTAACAAATGGGGAAAGCAGAGACCTGGAGAGATTAAAATGATTGTCCAAGAACGTGACGCTTCTAGTGGCAAATCAGAGACTCGAGTGACTTTCTCCAAGGCCAGCAGTTCTTCTTTTCCACGTGCTGAGAGGGAGGGGTGTGTGTGGGGGATTCAGTCCCTTAGGCGGAGAGGCCTGCTGTCCCCGTAGAGCCTCTGGGAGCATCAGTGTCTGGCCAGGCCCCCCGCAGTCTGGACCTGGAAGCTGAAGCGTTCTGCGGAGCCTGTGATCCGTTCTGAGCTTACACGACATGCCATTGTTCCTTGACACTTCACATCTCGGGGACTGGCGATCCTGTTATCGGGCTGCCGATAAATCCTCTCTGGAGATAGACCTGTGTGTCAAATACGTGCCCGAGGCAGGCGGAGTGTGTGTGTGTGCGCGTGTGTGAGAGACAGAGCGGAGCCCAGCAGGAGGACAAAGGTAGCTCTTGCCAGGAAGCCTCTCTGGGGCCGGGACGCAGCCCAGGGCAGATGCCCAGGGCCGGGGTTCTAAAGACTGCTCGCTCAGCTGACGTTCCTGCCTCAGCTCCAGGAGAAAAGCTCAGAAACAAAAGGGGGAAGCCCCACTGTTTGTGAAGTGGGGAGTGGGTCCTACCAACGATGAGAGGGTATAAAGTGAACTTAGACACAGAGAGGGTAAGGGACTGACCATAAGTCACACAGCTAACCAGCAACAGGTCCTGTGGGCTATTGGGCAGCTGCCCTGCTGGGCTGTCCAGCCGGCACTGAGCGGGGGTCTCCCCACATTTCCTGGGCAAACAGACCACCACCCAGCTGCGTCTGCATCCTAGGGCTGCCGTGACAAAATCCCACGGAGTTGCTCAAAGCCTAGCAAATTCATTCTCTCTCAGTTCTGGAGGCTTGACGGGTAAAATCGGGGTGTCGGCAGGGTCATGCTCCCCCTGAATCCTCCAGGAGAGGAGCCTCCCTTGCCTCCTCCAGCTTCGCAGCCCCAGGGACTCCTTGGCTGGTAGACGCCCCAATCCCCGCCTCTCTTCTCACCTGGTGTTCCCGTCCCCCTCTTCTCACAAAGCCGCCAGCCATTGACTTAGGGCACTGTCCTCCAATCTGACCTCCTTTCCGCTAATACATCTGCAAAGAGCTCATTTCCAAAGGAGGTCACACTCCCAGGTACTGGGGCTCGGGGCTTCGGCATAGCTTTTGGGGGGACACGATTCAACGCACAGCACCAGCCAAAGGGACAAGGCGAAGCCTCCGAGGGAGGCAAGGCCCCCGGCAGGGGGCGCGTGGGGGATGTGCCCCTGTGGAGAGGGCAGGACACGGGGGGTTTGGCTCTGAGGGAACTCGGGGGGCCAGCAGAGCTCGGCCCCCAGGCCCGAGAGCAGAGGTGGAGTGAGGGCTGCGCGGCGACCCTGCCGGAAGGAGCTCCGACGCACTGCCCCGTTTTCTCCTCCCTGCCTTGCACCCCTCCTCCAGCCCCCCACAGGGACCTCATCTCCCCGCCTCCCCCCACACCCCAGCTCACAGGCTCCCCCGGTCCTGGCACAGGGCTCCGGGGCTTTGCGCCTGAGGCAGCCAGGCCCGTGGGGGGGTGCCCTGTGCCCCTGTGGCATGTCGTGAGGGGTAGTTCTTGACTTCAGGGAGGAGAACAAGGCAGAAGACAGGCCATTCAGAATCTCTGAACGCGACTCAAGCGGCTGAATGAAAACCAGCCTCGTTTTACCAGTCGCTAGCGGGAGCTGTTTCCAGAGCCCACCCAGGCTGGTCGCAAACCCACCAGGCTTGAAGGATGTGGGGGAGCACGGGGTGCCCCCTCAGCTTCAGCACCCCTCCAGCTGCCTTCCTCGCCTCTCCTTCCCTGTCACAGCTTCCCGCCCTCGCTCACGCCCCACAGCCTGGGGAGACGGCAGCAGGGAGGCAGAAGGCCCTAATCCCTGACAGTCCAAGGGGCAGCTGTGTGTGGGGTGCCCTCTGTGCCACAGCATGTGGGGGAAGGGGGCGCGTGGAGCCCTAGCCACTGAGCGAGGGAACATGGCTTGCGGGTCGCTGCTGCTTTGCCAAGCTGTGTGACTTTGGGCAGGTGACTCAACCTCTCTGAACAAGTTTTCTCATCTGTAAATGGGGAATAACACTCACCAGAGGGTGCTGATGAACCTCCGGCCCATACGAAGGGCTAATGCCCCTTGTGGTAGAAGGAAATGGCCCTTCTCCTGCTCGTGGAGCAAATGCTGGTTTCTGGGAAGCTGTGCTTGGCCAGCCCCGGCTGGGGAGGAGGCAGCAGTGTCGTCAGGGAAAGGTCTGAAGCTTGGGTTCCTGCTCCACCGCTGATCAGACCCTGAGAACTGGGGCAAGTCGCTACCCTTTTCAGAACCTCCGTTTTTCAGCTATAAAGTGGGGCAGATATCATAACCTTCCCTCATGCCTCGCAGGGTTATTGTAAGGTCCAAATGAGTTAATAATGCATGTGGGAATATTTCGTAAGAATTAATTACTGTTGTGGTTATTTCTATCACAGGAAAGTATTCTGAGAATGACAGAGAAGTGTCACAGGGGAGCTTGGAGAAGGACATTCCTGCTTCACGGGAAAATGCGATACTGTCCTGGGGTGTCCACAGGCGGTCCAGTGGCCGTGCTCAGAAACTTTCCTCGTATGGCCTCTGAGTTCAAGTATGCTGCTACCAAGTGGCCACAGGGAGCTTGCTTAAGTTTGGAATCTTCTTTCTGAGATGCCATATGGGTGGAGAAAATGACCATGTTCTTTGTACTTGGCATCTCATTCAATTCCCTTGACAGTTCTGATATGTACGATGAGCCCCGATTTTGATGAAAGGGTTGAATCTCAGGGAGTCTATGTAAGTTGGCCATAGTGATACAGCAAAGCTGGGATTTGAACCCAGAGGTCCGTAATGTCTGTAAAACACGGGCTCTTTCTGCATACCGTCTTCCCAGATTCCATGTAGTGATGTCTGGGGGTGCTTCCCTAATAACACCAAGCCTTATTTAAATAAATTAAAAAGATCCCCCTGTGGGAAAGGGTTAAGTTTAATTTTCACAGACGGGCAGCTGGAGCCAGCTCTGCTGCTCGAGCAGGTAGGGTAGGGGGTCTAGAAGCTTTGGTGCACTAAGAATTTGAAAAGTGGCGCCGAAACAAGGGAGGGCCGATGGTGAGTGCTGGGGGTGGGGCCAAAGCGATAGGCTGTCACCCCTGAAGTACCCATTCAGTGGGGAACAGGGGAGGGACCTGCATGTTAGGTTTACGGTATAAACGTCAGTGTTTCCTGCTCTTTGATGCAACGGCCATTTTATCCAGGTCGGGTGCCCGTTCTTGCAAGATCGTTAATAAAATTTTTTTCTCCTCTACAATTCGGTGCGCTTTTGTTTTGTTGCAGGTGCAGCTTTCTTTTTAACACCCCCTATGTCATTAAAACAGTTGAACTTGAGCATTTCACTTACAGGTGAAATTACCAAACAAATCTGAAGACATATGAACACCTCTTTCTTCTCCCAAGTAACCATTTTTATTCTTAGCCTTTTCCCTCTTTTTTCCGCTTCTACCCAGTTTAAAAGAGAAGGTCAGGAGGAGCTGGTGTAGCTCAGCTGGTTGAACACTTGCTTCCCATGTAAGAGGTCCTGGGTTCAATCCCCAGTGCTTCTTAAATGAAAAAATAAAATAAAATGAAATAAAATAAAATAAAAAATGTAGTTGCTAAAGAATTCCAAAAACATGATGAGCAAAAAGAGCATCAATGAAATACAGTCCCGAGATACATTTGGGCAAATATATATATTTAAAAAAAAAAAAAAAAAAAGGGAGGTGGATGTGGCTCAGGCAATTGGGCTCCCACCTACCACATAGAAGGTCCCGGGTTCAGTTCCTGGTGCTTCCTGGAGAAGACGAGTAAGATAGCAAGTTGGCACTACAGGTGGGCTGATGCAACAAGAAGACACAAAGAGGAAACACAATGAGAGAAACAACAAAGCGGGGAGTGGAAGTGGCTCAAGCGATTGGGTGCTTCTGTCCCATGTGGGAGGTCCCAGGTTTGGTTCCTGGTGCCTCCTAAAGAAAAGACAAGCAGACACAGAGAGCACACAGAGAATAGACACAGAGAGCAGATAGTGAGCACAAACCAAGGGGGGGGGGCGGATAAATAATTAAAAAAAAAAAGAGAGAAGGTCACAGTTCTTGGTTCTTTCTAGTCATTTAAGCTTTTTCAAAAGCCCCTTCCATTCTCCACTCGCCGAGCTCCAGGCCCCCTTGGCCTTAAGCTTTCTTTTCCCAAAGAGGCTGCCAGGGGAGAAAAGGACAACCCTTGCATCATCTCTTTCTGTATTCCTGGAGCGAGTTCCCCACTGACTCCAAAGGGAGGCAAAATGAGTCTCTCTTGGAAACGCACAGCCCTGTTTCTCCCTCCCCCCATTCAAGGGGAGGCATCTCCGTGTTTTATTCTCCAGGACAAGAACTGACTTGAATTTGTGTCCAACACTGGAAAGAAGACCTACCTCGTCGGCTGTAGATTCTTTCCTGGTTGAATGCAGTGACCTCTCTTCCGTGGAGCACAACAGTGGGATGCAGGTGAGCTGCTTGGGTCCTACCCTCAGCTTCTGTGGGCGCTGCCTGGTGCCAAGCTCAGAGGGTGGCTCAGACGGCGCCCGTTCTGTGCCTCTTTTCCCTCAAGTTCACATAAGATGAGCCAGGCAGTGGGCTTGTCATTGATTCAGAGGGACGGATGGGGGAATCGAGGCAGGGCCCCCTGCCCGCCCCCAGGAAAGGAGTGGGTTCCTGGCCCCTCTGAGAAGGCCACGTCCCCCTGGGGCTGCAGAGCTCCCCTCCTAGTTGCCCCCAGGCCGGAGCGCAGCATCTGGCCCACCGCAGGAGCCTGGGAGACGCTGGAGGAAAGGACGAGCGTGTCGTTATTCCCTTAAGAAAGTTAACTGGGTGCACAGTGGGTGCTAGTTTACTTCTACACGTAAGCTCAGAAAGACTAGAGACCTCAGGGCACTGCACGGAATCTTCTGTGCCCAGGAAACTACCTCAACCGAACTCTCCAGGTAAATGGGGCACAATTGTTACTTTTGGGGAGGGCGGGGGAAGTCGGAGGTCCCCCTGCAGCCTCGGTTCTGCCCTGGGTGGGCTGTGCGTGGGGGAGGGAAGCCCCATCCGGCATTCCTGATGGGATCGCCGGCGCGCACTTCCGCACGCCTCTGCCGCGCACTCATTAGCCGGTGACATTTAACAGGCAGCTCTTTCCCTCCGCGTCCCCCGGGAAGCGAGAACAAAAGCGGGTCTGATCTTGCTTTCCGCGCCTCCCAGGCTGCCCGCGCCCGGGTCCTTTCATCCCCGGGCCGGCGGCAAACGCCCTGCCGTCCCCAGCACGCGCGGCCCCGGGCCCCGGGCCCCGGGGAGACCACGGGGTCTTTTTATCTCTCGCTTCAAAGGACCTTCGGCGCGCTCCTCTCCCTGGGGGACTGGAAGGCGCAGCTTTCGTTTTCAGGGGGCCGGGGCCAACGGCCGAGCAGGGCAGAGGACCTGGGGTGTCTCCGCCGCGTCCCATCCCCGGGCCCGCGACGGAGCGGGGTGGAGCGCGCTTGGTGCGCGGTTCGAGGCGCGGCGCTCGGCGTCTGCGCGCGTCGCCCTTCCCGGCGCCTCGTCGGGGGCTGATTCTCCAGAGGGCGCCTCCTAGGTGGGGAGCGGGAGGGCTGGCGAGGCCTCTGGGCGAAGAGTCCCGGCGGGAGGGCGAGGGGCGGGGCTGTCTTTGGAATCGGTGCTTTCTGCTTAGGGTCGTGACCTGGCATGGATGGCAAAGGCAAGCTTACAATTACTTGGGCAGTGCAAATTGGTCCAAAATGAAAGTTTTGGAAGAGTCAGAATTCCTTTCTTTCGTGTAGTGCTTTATGGCCACAGCCTTTTTTTAAATTTTAATTTAATTTTATTTATTTCTCTCCCCTTCCCCTCATTGTCTGCTCTCTGTGTGTCTGTGCCCTCTTGCACCCTCGGTGGCACCGGGAAACTGCATCTCTTTTTGTTGCATCATCTGGCTGTGTCAGCTTTCCGTGTTTGCGGGGCCACTCCTGGGTGGGCTGCACTTTTTCCTTGGGGGTGGGGGGGTGGGGTGGGAGCTCTCTTGCAGTGCACGCTCTCCACGCGCAGGTGCCCCTGCGTGGCACAGCACTCCTTGTGCCCAAGGCAGCTCTGCACAGGGTCAGCTCACTACCTGGGTTAGGAGGCTCTGGGTTTGAACCCTGGACCTCCCATATGGTAGGCCGACGCTCTATCCATTGAGCCAGGTCCGATTCACACATTGCTTTTTAATAACTCTCTGTTCTTGAGTTCTCATGACAGCCTGGTGAGGCAGGTGTAATTTAAGGTGGTTACAGACAAGAATCAGAGAAGTAACAGATAGGTGGCTCAGGCAGCAAGGTGGGGTACGCTCAGGCATCCAGGGGTCTTACATGCAAATCCCCTCTACTGTTTCCTGGCTGTGTGCTGACGCTCTCCCAACTAATTTCCTCACGTGGCCAAATGGGGGCAATTATAGCCACCCCAGTGGGTTGGTGTGAGGCGCGGAGGATCCTGCCCTCCGTGGGGGAGATTTTAGGGTGAAGGATTTTGAGAGCACGGCTCCTGGAAGGCTCTTGGGCTCTTCCGTTTAGGCCACCCTAGGGTGTGCAGCGTGCTGGGTGGATGGTTTCTGCAGCATCCCAAATCAGAGTGTTATCAGGGTTCTGGACCCTTAAGGTGCACGTGATCCTGTGAAAGGAACACCACGTGGGACCAGTCTGCTCATCAGGGCGCCTCCCCAGAACCGGGGCCTGGCGCAGGGGCTCAGGGCGTCGTCACCCTCCGGTGGAAAGGCGTCGGTAGGGAGTTAGAGAGTGTCCTAAAAGGGGAGAAACCAGAAGGGAACTTAGGAAAGCGTGACCCACTCACCTGGTCCAAAGCCCGGGACAGGCGCCCCGCTTGCCTGGGTCCAGCGGGATCTTTGCGTGTCCCAGTGCTAAATCAAAGCTCGGGTTAAAGTGCAAGAAGGGAACTGAGAGTGTTAGAGCAGAAACTGTATTTAAAAATGACCAAGACCAGCTTCTGAGCGCAGAGACTAAGAAAAAAAATAGCAGTGGCTTTCTTCCCCCAGTCCACTTGTCAGACGCCATCAAGTGAGTGACAGGGAGGGGGTCTTCTCTCCCAGGGCCTGACGTGGGCTTGCGTGGCGGCGTCTGCGGTGGCAGCCTTGTGTCTGGCAGGGCCGTGCGGAGCTGGGTGTGTGCCAGGGTCGTGTGGGACACAGAGAGCAGCGACCCACGGCCCGGGGGCGCGGTTCCCTTGTCTTGGGTGTGGCCAGGTGTTGGGTGCTGGCCTGAGGGAGGCCGGGGATCCCCTTACTTGAGGAGGGTGGAGAACGACAGGGGGAGGCTTACTGCCCGGGCCTCTGGGGAGTCCCGAGCTTGGCATACTGAAGAGGCGCCTCTTCCCGAGGGCAGTTCCTCAGGTCAGCTGCTGCCTTCTCCTTGGGTGGGCCTGGCCTTTGGGAACAGGCCTCGGGCCCTGCCGCTCCCTCCCCAGTGCCCCCAAGGCCCAATTCCTGATGCCTCTTGGGAGCTGACCCTGAGGCAGGGGAACATGTCCCTTTCCCTGGAGCAGTCCCCCCAGGGCCCTGGTGTGTACTGTCCCAAACTCAGGAGCCCCAGTCCCCATCTCTTTTTTTTTTGAGGGCCTGGGGCCAGGGAGTGAAACCTGGACCTTGTATGCGGGAAGCCGGAGCTCAACTGCTGAGCCATGTCGGCTTCCCTGAGTTGGTTATTTTGTTTGTCTGTTGCTGTTTGTTTTTGTTTTTTAGGACGCACAGGGGACCGAACCTGGGACCTCCCAGGTGGGAGGCAGGCGCTCAGCTGCTTGAGCCACATCTGCTCCCCATGTTATCTTTTTTTTAGTTAAAAAAAATTTTTTTAAAGAGAAATAGATTACATAAACCGTTAACACATCATCTCTTAAAGGCATGGAGATGGGTCAGCTGAAAAGCATCCGGGAATGTTTCTGCTGCTTGTCCACTATCCAGGGAAGGGGACGGAGGACCAAGGGAGCCGGGCGGGCACTGTCCTCCAGGCTGGGCTGAGATCCTCTGGGCCACCAGGGGACGGTGGCCCTGGCCAGAGCTTTGCCGCCCAGAGCCTCTGAAAGACAAATTTCCCACACTCCTCTACCCTGCCCGCAGTTCCATTGCGTCCCCTTCAGTGGTGGAAAGGGCACTAGACCAGGAAGCAGCAGACATGGCTCCAAAACCGACTGTCTCACTGTTTCTGGGTGGCCTTAGGTAAGAAGCTCTGCCCTGGTTTGTTCATCTGCAGTGTGGCGATAATAATCATATCTGCTCATTTTTGGATGGTCTCTCTGTCCCTGAAAAAGGAACAGTTCCGCAGGCTGATGAATAAGATCTAAGAGTTGTGCAGCAGTGGAAACAACAAGATGCCAACCCTATCTGTGATAGTTTAAAGAGGCAATAAGATTCATACGTTGTAAAAGAAAAATCATATCTGTTGGACTGGTTATTTGGAGGTACAGTCAGATAATGTGGGTGAAAGTGCTTCGGAAAAATGAATGCCACGCCAGCCAACTGGAAGATATTGTTATTATTAATTAACTTAAACAGCTCTGAGCTCCTACTCATTGCTCTCCACCACCCTGGACCTTTTAATCTGCTTCCTCTTAGGAGAACAAACCCAGTGCTTCGTGCTCTTTAATGGGCAATCGCCGCTCCTGGCATCTTGTTAGCTACAGGTTTCATTCAGCAGGTCTGGGATGGGGCCCGAGATTCTGCATTTCCAAGCTCCCAGATGCTCCCAACTTTGCTAGGCTGGGACTGCGCTGAGAGTAGCAAGGGTCTGCACTACCCCCTCCCAGGAAGGGAGTGAAAACGTTCTTGGGTGGGTTGAGACAAGGAGCTTAGAAAATTATTGCAGAAGCATGGGTTTATTCAAACAGCTTGCAGTCCAAGACGGACTGTTGGTCACAAAAGACAGAGATGGAGAGGGAGTGGGTGGGTGGGGGGAGAGAGAAACACAGGGTCCCAGGAAGCCCTGGGCAGGTCACTTCCTGGGCTTCTCTGCAGAACAGCCCCCGTTGGTCTTACCAAGAGAGTCTGTGCTGCCCGCCCTCGAGCCCACGCTGTTGAGGAGTTTGTCGACTTCTCCGGGGATGGGTTGCTTCTCCTCGTTCTCAGTCTCCCGGTGGTAGAAGTAGTTGAAGTTGGAAACAATGACAGGCACGGGGAGGGCGATGGTGAGGACCCCCGCAATGGCGCACAGAGTGCCCACTATCTTCCCCCCCGGCGTGGTAGGGCACATGTCCCCGTAGCCCACGGTGGTCATGGTGACCACGGCCCACCAGAAGCCGTCGGGAATGCTGGAGAAGTGGGACTCGGGCTCGTCCACCTCGGCGAAGTAGACGGCGCTGGAGAAGAGGATGACCCCGATGAAGAGGAAGAAGATGAGCAGCCCCAGCTCCCGCATGGACGCCTTCAGCGTCTGCCCCAGGATCTGCAGCCCCTTGGAGTGGCGCGAGAGCTTGAAGATGCGGAAGACCCGGACCAGGCGGATGATCCGCAGGATGGCCAGCGACATGTTCTGCTGGGCGGTCGGCTCCGTCTCCTGGACCAGCTCCGTGATGAGGGTTGCGAAGTAGGGGATGATGGAAATGATGTCGATGATGTTCATGATGTTCCTGAAGAAGTCGGCCTTGCTGGGGCACACCACGAAGCGCAGCGCCAGCTCGAAGGTGAACCACATGATGCAGGTGGACTCCACCATGAAGAACGGGTCGGTGAACAAGGTCTGGGAGAGGACCGTCCTGCTGGCGTTGAGGCCGGGGTCCCTGACCACCTTCAGCTCTCTGTCTTCCCGGAACTCGGGCAGCGTCTCCAGGCAGAAGATGGTGATGGAGATGACCACGACCAACACTGAGACCACGGCCACGCCGCGGGCGGCGTTGGAGCTCTCGGGGTACTCGAAGAGGAGCCAGAACTGCCGGTGGAAGTCGTTGGTGGGGAGCAGCGTCTCAGGGTCTTTGATGAAGCCTTCATCCTCCCGGAACTGGTCCATGGCCTCGCTGCCCAGCTCGTAGAAGGAGATTTCATCAGCGAAGACGTCTATGGGGACGTTGGCCGGGCGCCGGATTTTCCCACCGGATTGGTAGTAATATAGGATTCCATCGAAACTGGGTCGGTTCCGATCAAAAAAGTACTCGTTTCTCATGGAGTCGAAAAACTGCATCCTCTTCTCCCGGTCTCCCAGGAGGGTCTCTGGGAACTGGTTGAGGGTTCTGAGCTGGGTCTCGAACCTCAGCCCGGCGATGTTGATGATCACCCGCTGGTTTCCTTCACTCAAGGCCGCTGGCTCGGGCCCCGGGGCATCTAGGTAGTCTCCTGGGAGCTTGGAGAAGCCAGTCTCATGGGCGGTGCTGTCACTGATGAGGATTCTCCAGTTGGACAACGGGCGGCTCTCAGGCCGGCCTTTTGGGCTAGTTGGGTCGAAGTCTGTGGCATAGCCTGGTTCTTCTTGGGTTTCATCTGAGTTATCAAAATTGACCAGAGCCACCTCCATTTCTTTCCAGCCACACACGTCCATCCTAGGGCAGTCGGGGAAGCAGCATGAAGGCCCCGAGCCTTCCGCGCCTGCTGTGAGCTGGGGAGAGGGAGAAGTTCATTGCCTAGCAGCAAGGGGATGCTACGCTGGCCCTGGAGCACCAGGCTCAGGTATGCCAATGGATTGAAGAAATGACTTATTTTTAGCTTGGGAAAGAATCTCATGGTTGTCTTGGCAGCATTCCTCCTTTGCAATCAGTTTGCACCCCCTGAATATGCACACGTTAATAACAGGCAAAGAAGGAGCCTGGCTGAGAGGGGAAAACTTTCCCCAGGAAACGTGCCCATTATGGCAGAGAGGGGCCGTAACAAGTCATAATCAAAGAGGACGTTAAGATTTCTTCATAGTAAATATAATTTTGTATTTTATTAAATCCCTTTGTTTACCCAACTCTTCTACATCCAATCTCAGCGTCTCTCTCTCACAGTCAACCCCTTGCACGTCCTTTTGGTTCTATCTTCAAAATATACCTAGACTCCAACCATTTCTCATCACCTTCACTACCACCTCTTGGACCAAGTGGTGAGGATAAAGGATAGCTGCAGGAACCCACCTGGGATTCTGTTGGGAAGGAAGACCCAGAGGATGGAAGCAGGGAGGGCAACCAGCGCCACCTATAACAGGCTCCTTAAGCCACCTGTGCCTTAGACTTCTCACCTGTAGGTAACTCCTAGGGTTGTTTTGAGGGTACATTAGGTAACATAGCATAGGTAAGATGCCTGGCGGCAAGATCATATGATATAGCTATCCGTTTTGCCAACTTTCCAACATCATAGGAACTCGAGAATCCAACAGCCAATGGTATATTTCTGTTCCAAGGTATTTATGGACAGTGATTTCTTTTTACAAAATCTTATTTGACAGGTAGGAAATAGGTGTGTGTTGGGAGTGGGGTTAAGGAGAAAGCATGACCAATGGGCTTGGATATCCACAAACATAGACTTTTTGAGGACCACTCAAGCTTCAATTACAATTTCTTAAGAAAAGATTATTTATTTATCCCCAGCCCCCTCCCCCCATTTGTGCTCGCTATCTGCTCTGAACCCTGGATTTCCCATGTGGGAGGGAGGTGCCCAATCGTTTGAGCCATATCTGCTCCCTGATTGTTTTGTCTCCGTGTTGCATCTTCTTGTTGCATCATCATGTGTCAGTTTGCCGCCCTAGCCCATCGCATCGGCTTGCTGTCTTGCTTGTCTTCTCGAGGAGCCACCGGCAACCCAACCTAGGATCTCCCATGTGGTAGGCGGGCACGCAACTGCTTGAGCCACATCTGCTCCCCAATTTCAATTGAAGAACACTGAAGCCAGGCAAGCTGGGAGGGAGGGCAAGAGAGAGGTAGGGGACCTAGCAGGGAAGGATGTCTCTAGAGTCATAGTCTCCAAAGAGTTTCGTTTATCGATGACAAGGCTATCCTGCTGGGTACAGTGTTGTATTTTCAAAGAGACTCCACATTCGTTTATCTCACTAAATGACAATAATGTGAGGTGGGGAAATGTTATCTTCATTTTCCAGATAGAAAGTGACTCCCAGGGACCAAGTGACTTTTCCAAGCTCACACAGCTAGTGGTGCAGAGAGAGCCTGCCTCCTGGTCCTGGACCCCCACCCCGGCTAGCTGCAGGCCAGGTCACAGGATGGCACCCACAACTTCTCCTCCCAGGAGAGGCGCCGTGTGTGGGGTGAGGAGCACAGGTGTGCGTGGCCCGTGCCAGCTGAACAGCTGCTTGCCTCCTGGAGTCTGAGAGGGAGGGCGCTACCTGGGGTCTCTGGGCCACGGGGCGTGGGGCCACTTCCACAAACCGGGGAGGGTCCTTCATAAGAACCTTCTCTCGAAGCCAGTGGCACCAGGCTCGTGGGGATGAGGGAGAGCCCTGGCTGCGGAAGTTCCTCTCCTGGAGCTAGAGCCGCCTTCCCGTCCCCCTCCTCCTGCCCTCCTTTTTGTCTCTTCCACCCCCAGTTCCACGTGGCAGATACAGGGTGGTGGAGGAGGTGGTGGAGCAGAGCCGCGTGCAAACGGTGTGGTCCCTCGAATCGCGGTGAATGTTTGCTAAGCGTAAAACCATGTCCGCAGACTCGCGTGGGCGGGGACCGTGACTGCCCTGTGCGCCCCCCTGCCTGCAGCCCCGAGCCCAGGGCCCACCCAAGTGCTCAGGCAATCTCTGGCCAATGGATGCCAGAGTGAATGAGGCCGGGCAGGCGGCCCGGGCTTGGTGCCAGGACACTGGCAGGGCCTCCCCTGTTCCTGACCATTGGCAGATCGCTTGACTCTTCGAGCCTCCCCTTTTCTTTCTTTCTTCTGTAATAAGGAAAAATCCTGTGTGAAAGAAGCTAGACAGAAGAGGGTGCATGTAAAGACATGCCGTTTATAAAATATTCTAGGAAACGCCAGCTAACCTACAGTGACAGAAAGCAGATGGAGGTTGCCTGGAGACGGGCAGAGGGAGAGGTAGGGACTGCCGAGGGGCGCGAGGGACTCTTCTAGGGATGACGTTACGTTTCTCATCTCCACGGTGGTGACGGTTTCACAGTGCCTGCCTACGTCAGAACTCATCCAGCTGCTCCCTTTCAATCTAGTGCACATCAGTTTTACCTCAGTGAAGCTGTGAAAAAGGACAAAAACAAACGGAAATAAAAATGCATGTTCTGCCCATGATTTTTCAAGACTTTTTTTTCTTTTTTTAGGAGGTACTGGGGATGGAACCTGGGACGTTGTATATGGGAAGCAGGTGCACAACCACTGAGTTGTACCCGCCCCCCCAGTGTTCAGGATTTTTATGAGGACGTGAGATGATGCCATGTGGGTGCTTTATAGACCGCGTGGGCCATGTGGAGGGAGGGGGTGCTCAAAGCAGTGTCCGGCATCTCACCCCGTCACACTGCGAAGGCTCAGCAGATGATGAAGAAAGAGCCAGTGCACCCCAGAGTCCAGGGCCTAAGGCTGAGATGCCCTGGCTGTGCTGCACCCCCTGCAGAGCAGACAGTGGGGAGGCCACCCTCTCAGAAGTGGATGCGGCTCGAGCAGTTGAGCACCCGCCTCCCACATGGGAGATCCTGAGTTTGGTTCCCCGTGTCTCCTGAAAAAACAAAAATAAACAACAAGCGAAACGAACCAACTCAGGGAAGCCGATGTGACTCAGTGGTTGAGTGCCGGCTTCACACATACGAGGTCCAGGGTTCTCTCCCCAGTACAGCAAAAAAAAGTGCCCAGTGTCCTGGCAGCCCTCGGCACACAGGCCGGCTCCCCTCAGCTTAGTGCTTGGCATTTTGTCTGTTTGGTGGTAGGAGAGAAGCTACTGTCCACACTGGGCAGCAGCCTTCCTATGGAGAGCCTTCCCTCTATTTTACATGGGCCTTTGCAATTGCTCTTTTAGGGGGCTCTCCTGCTCCTCAGGCTCCGCCTGGGCCCCCCTGCTCCCCAACCCCGGCCACCTGGGAAGGGATGGCGCCAAGTGGGGTCAGGCACCCCTGGAAGGGTGGAGGTGGAATGGGCGGGTATTGGGTGGCTGGGTCCTGGAGGCTGCTCAGCTGTGTGTGGGGTCCTGATGGCCCATTCTCAGATCTCCTCGTTGGTCCAGCACGCCAAGGCCTCAATAGCCTCCAGCTGCAGGGATCGTCGCATCCAAGAGTCTGCTGCAATGCCCAGTTCCACCCATCATCTCTGTGCTCATGCGGCACAGTGCGAGGGAGGTCACAGGGTTCGGACCGACCTCCTTCCTCCTCGGAGCAATTGCGTCCTTCCCTTCCAGGCCTTACCTGTGAGCTCCTGTCACCTGCAGTGCCTGACTTCTAACCTCACCTAAGACGAGGCTTTCCCTGAGGACCCAGGGAACTTCCCCTTGTCTTCCTGAGCACTTGTAGAATGTCGTCTCCAGTATTCTCTGGGCACAACATTACTTGATCCGTTTGATCTTCCCAGGGCTTTGTCATCCTTGGGACCCCTGCCTCTTCATGGCAGCCACACGCTGTGCCTAGTGCACCTTACACTTTCCTGTGGTCTCGCCCTTGCTCGATGCCCTTCCCCCAGAACCAGATCAACTGGGTTCAAATCCCTGCTCTGCCGCTCGCTAGCTGGGTGGCCGTGGGCAAACCACTACCTCTGTGAACCTTAGTTTCTTCTTCTGTAGATGGATAAAACACTACCGTCCTCGGGGTTCTCGGGGGAGGAATGAGATAATGCGCGGTAAGTGTCTAACCCTGCGCGTGGCACCTGGTAGATGTGGCATAAGTGGGAACTGTTTTCTCTGGGACGGCTTCCCTGCCCACCTGGAGCAGACCACGGGGCCGGGGCCGCCCCTCTGTGCGCTGTGGCGCCTCATGTTGGCCCCGGGCGGTGGTGATGGCTCTGTGGGCTGGAGGTGTCTTCTCTGGCTAGACCCGGCACCTCCTGGAGGCAGGGCCTTGCGGGGCTCAGCCCGCAGCCTCACCCAGAGCAGTCGTTCCTTCGCCGTCCCTTAGGAGGTTCCAGAGCCTGGTTCTGGCTCCCCCAGGTCCCAGAGCCGTCCTGAGCAGTCAGGGTCCTGAGCCCACCTGACAGCCATCCCGATGGTTGCCTTTGGTTGCTTAGCAACCACACAGCGCCAATCCAAGCCAGCAGGGGCTGTCCCCCAGTCGCCGGATGGTGGAGAGGAGCCAGCACAGGGGGACAGCTGCGTGTACCGCATCGCGGGTCCTGAGGGCCTCTGGGGAAGCGCAGACCTGCGTGGAGGGCCCTGGTGAGGGCTGGCGGCGGGTGGCAGGCCGGGTGGGCGCAGCCGGTCATGAGGGAGTGAGGAGATGTGGGAAGGAGCGAGGCCATGGCCTGGCCTGTGGCCGCACAGAGGAGGGCGCCGCGGGTCCGCTGGCGCAGGCTGGCCCTGGGCGCTCCCGCCCGGCCGCTGCCCCTTCCTGTCCTGGTTGACGCCCCCTGCCTCGCGCTGGAGACCCAGCCAGGCCCCAGGGCTTGCCGCCTCCCCCAGGGGGTCTTCGCCTGCCGCCGCCTTGGGCCTCCCCCAGCTCAAGCCGAGCTCTTCAGCTCTTCGGCCCGCGCGGAACCTTAGGCCCAGCTTCAGGGAGGGCCCGGGAGGGTGAAGATTCGGTTTTCTGCCTTCCCAGGGAGTGGTCTCAGTTTCCCCACCTGGGAAATGTAAGACGAGTCTTGGGCAAGCCCTGGAGAGGCCAGCGGGGTGCCACGCAGAGCCCCGGGCCAAGCTTGCCGCCAGGCGACCTGCTGGAATTAGGGAGGGGAGGGTGTCGCATCGCTGGCCGCAGAGCCCGGGCAGGCTCTCCACTGCCGCTGCAGCTCAGGCTCCGGGGCCGACGGGGAAGCCGGCCCTCGGTCCTGGCTTGGGACCGTGGACAAGTTACTGCAGCTCCCTCATCTGTAAAAACTAGAACGTGACTCGAATTCGTGGTGCGGATTACAGCGACGCGATGTTTAAAGCTCCTGTCGTGTAACAGCTGCCCCGTGACGGCTGGTCGCTGGTGTCCCCCGGGCCGCGGGCCGGGGCTCGGGATGGGTGGCTGTTTCCCCGGTCCCTGTCCTGGCACTGTAGAAGTGCGCGCAGCAGGCGGGCCCTCCGGAGGCCGCCCGCTCAGGTGCGGTGAGAAGGCTGTGGGGGCAGCTGCCCCTGAGGCTGCCGGAAGCCAGGGGACACCGTGTGCACCTGCCGTGAAGCTGCTGGCCCCTGTCCTGTCTCCAGGGGCAAGGCGCTCACTCAGCTCCCCACCTCCTGCTGCCCCAGCATTGCCACACGCATAGGTGAGCCTCACATAGCCTCTGTGGCAGGTGTATTAGCCCATTTACAAATGAGGAAACTGAGACCCAGGAAGGTGCGTGACTGGACGAAATCCTTTGGCCACTGAGTTATGAGCTGTGACTCAAACCTATTCCAAAACCGCATTCTTCCCTCGGTCCCGTAATCCCACAATAACCAGTGTGGCCTCGTCTCATTCAGTCAAGAATGGCACCCAGCACACACACACACAGACCAGTACACAGCCACATAGAGAGACACACAACACGCACAGACACACATAGCCACACATGGCCACACACAGAAACAGACACACAAATAGACCCAGCTACACACAGCTACAGGCATGCGCAGATATACACACCCACTCTGACACAGCAACTCGTCAGCAGACACACAGCTAGACACAGACACACAGAGCCACGGACATCAACGAGGCCACGTGAGCCTTCTCATCTGGTCACAGACACACAGGCAGAGCATGCAGGTACCAAGACCCCCAGAAACACGCAGCTCATGAGTACCTGGAAACTCACGCACAAATACATGGACACACGCAAGCAGCTTCCCACGAACAAACGCGCAGCCCCAGAAACCTTGGTGCACAGCTGCTTCTGTTCCAGGGGTGCCCTGACCCCCACCCGCGGCCCTCTCCTCCCTCTCGCCCTCTGTCTCTTGGAACAGGAGAATGTTCTGTTACGGGGTACATTTGGAAGAAGACAAGGAGGGCCGGAGGGGTTTTGCAAGCCCATTGCGTGGCTCTCCTCCTGGTCGGAGGGGCGGCGGGCACAGTACGTGCCATCTGCCTCTCCCCCCGCAGGGACCTCTGAAGGACGAGCTGGAAGAGATGGAGCGATGCGCGCACGGGCTCTTTCATTTAAAACCCGAGCGGCGACACGGACGCCGAGAAGAATTATCACAGGAATAGAAGGGCTTACGATCTAACTGCCGTTAACCGCGGAGACTAGGACAGCTCCCTGCTGGCCTTGGGGACAGCTTAGCCCTGGCAGTCAGCTGGGAGGCAGGACTCCGGAGCCTTTTCCTGGACCTCATGATCTTGAGCATCATCAAGGCAGCCTGCTGCCTTCCCTGGAGAGAAGGCGTGTCTGCGTTCGGTGCTCCTGTAATAGGTGCTGTCTGTGGACCCCAGGAGAGGTGGTGGCCATGTCAGTGAGGGCCCTGGCGTCCCAGCCACTTCCACAGGTTCCTGCCCACGCTTGGTGCTGGGTGGGCAGCTGCTTCTGCAGTGCCTGCACCTTCAGCGATGCCCTTTGAGTCTATTGATGAAATGCCTTGGGGGTTTGGGAGATTGTTGGTGGCTGGCTCTCTCTAGAATTCTGGGTGTCAGCTACACTCAAGCAAGATCACGGGGAGGTGCCGGAGCCAGGAGGTGACACTGCAGGGAGCTGAGACCGAGGCCAAACCCTGTCCGTGCTCTGCCCTGGCCTCCAGGAGGTCCCCACCCTGGGCTCTCACTCCGTGTCCTGCTGCTGCTGGCATGGGGGTACCGTGGAGGTGGCAGATAGCTTCCCTCTTGGCCAGCTCAGCTGCAGGTGAGGGGGGGAGAGGGACAGGTAAGTGGTAGTGTGCTGGTGTTTCTGATTCTGCCAAACCCCTCCTCCCTAAAAATATGTGTGCATTTTCTGGCATTCTCAGGAGTAAAAGATAGGATGGTTTTATTATTATTATTTAACATTTCTTTTTAGGAGGTTCTGGGGCGGAAACCAGGACCTGTACGTGGGAAGCAGGTGCTCAACCACTTGAGTAACGCCTGCTCCCTAAGATGGTTTTAGATAAAATTGTAACACAGGTGTTAGGGTTTGAATCATGTCTCCCCCCACCCCACCCAAAGTTATGATCAAGTTGTAAACTCCTATCCTGTAAACGTGGCCTTGTTTGGAAATAGAGTTTTTAGAGAAGTTATTGATTAAGGGAAGGCCAAACTGGGCTGGGGGGGCCCTCTCCAACATGGCAGGTGTCCTCCTGGGAGGGGAGAATCGGCTCCAGGCACGCAGAGGGGAGAAGCCACGTGGCGCCCGAAGCAGGGAATGCCGGGGCAGGGGGGCGGTCCCTCCAGACTTCCGGGGAGCATGACTCTGCTGATACCGCGATTGGAACTTCTAGGCTCCAGAGCTGTGGGACAATGCTGTCCAGTTGTTCTAGCCCAGCCAGGTTGTGGTTCTTTGTTACGGCGGCTCTAGGAAGCCAAGACGCTAGAGGACGTTTCTATTCAACCTCCACTCCTGCCAACCCTGCCCTCAGCCAACAATTTCCATGACATCAATTCATTAACCAGACAAGGCATGGAACGTGGAGACAGAGGACGTGGGTTCAAGCTTAGCCTCCGCTTCTCACTGTCGGGCTGGCTTTCGGGGAGTGCCTCTAGCACCCTCAGTTTTAGTTCCTTAACCTATAAGTCACCTCCTCCCCTCCCCGGGCACCTGCTGTGGTAGGCACTTAGTACAGGTCACAGACTTCAGAGGGCTCAGAGGAACCCGGGTTGCAGGTGCCCTCCGGGGCCAGAGCTGCCCACCTGGTGAAGCTGCCCCAGCCCCCTGCCCCACGGAGCCCATGCCAGACCCCACCTTCGTGTGATGCCACAGATTCTAGAGGATTTTCACCTTCCTGCTTTCCTTTGACGCCCACAGACCTGGGAGGGGCCCGAACCAGAATCACTGCTCTCCTCTTACCGATGAGGAAACTGAGGTCCAGAAAGGTGAAAGGCTGTGGCTAAATCCCACAGGTAGCAGGGCCAGATGCCTTTATCTGATTCCTCCCTTAACTGATTCTAAGCCTAAAACTCACCCTATGCCACCAGGAGCTGCAGTCAAGGTTAGGTGTGCTGTCCCTAATCTTCCCTAACTCTCTCAATAATGTGTCGCAACTCATCATTGATAAATTGACCTAAACATGTCTCATATAGCCTGGGCCTATGTTTCCTAAACCGAGGAAACACACGGGGTTTCACCCCCTTCCCTCCCCTTCCCCACCTCCCCGTTCCTCAATTTGTCTTCCCAGGAGGCAGTTTAGCGCTGTGGCTACAAGCACCGATTCTGAAGCCAGCAGGCCTAGACCTGCAATCCCAGCTCTGCTACCAACTAGCCTAGTGCAGTCACTGTCTCTGAGCCTCAGTTTCTTCATCTGTAATTTGGGGGCATATTAGCACTGAATGGTTTCGTTTGTCTCCTAATGCCCCTCCTCTTTGTGCTGGGTAACAGCTTCTTAAACCCTTCCTCAGTCTGATGCTATAACGTTTCAGTGTCGCCGTTATTAGAACAGTCTCATGCTGGCTATTTAAACTCCGTCCTCATTTTAAACCTTTACTCTTGCCTCTGATTTTAGTTTTTCTCCTCCCTTCCCCCAGCCTCATTTGCCTTCTGCAGCCAGTTCTGTGGGCTGTGGACACATGTGGCATCTATCAAGGAACTTGAGGAGTGGGACAACTTGGCCCCCGCTCCGTCTGGCAGTTGCCCGCCACTCCTCCCCACCTCCTTTCTCTACGCAGGCAGCCCAGGGCCAGGGAAGCTATGTGTTGGCATAGAACAGCACAATGCCAAATGCCAGCCTTTCCTTTTTGCAGGAACCCCCAAATCTTGACTTCTTTTCTTGGGACTCACCTCTCTAAAGAACCACTAAAGGCTACACTTCCACCTTTACTCTGTCCCCAAATGAGACTCGAATCTCATCTAAATGTCCCCCAAGTCCTACCTCCCTCCCTCCCCATGCACCCGCTCTTCTGGGGTGGAATCTGAGTTCTGTGCCCTTGTTGAACCCATACAACTCCCCCGGCCCCAAGTCCCCAAGTCCTACGTATCACACTGGTCATCTGTTTGGTAGGAGGTCGTGCGATGGGAGGGGTCTTAGAGAGATTCAGGTTCTCCATTTATTCCCCACTCAGGAGGTCAATTTTCATTTCTCCTCCTTTCTCGTAATCTTCAGTTCTTAAATTTTTGCTTCAGGTAAAATTGTGATGAAAAAAGATCGTCTTCCCGTTCTAGGTCTCCTCCTCCTCTTAGAGATTCAGGAGCCCCAGGCCCTCTTCTCTTCCCTCCAGCCCCCTCCCCTTCCTGCATCAAGACCCACCCTTGCTCCTTCATTCCCATGCAGGTGTGAGTGCTGATCCAAGCCTCCGAGAACACCTGACCCCACAGGAGGGTCCCTGCAAGACACTCATGCCCCACTCTCGTCTCAGCCAGCCCTTTAGGGCCCCATTCCCAGAAGCCTTCCCAGCTCCCCACAGCGTCAGGGAAAGACGCCTCCTCTGAGCTCCCACAGCACAGCACGTAGTCTCTCTACCATTTATGGTTAGTCCTGGGCATCTCTTGTCTTGTGGTTTTCACTGTTATCTAACTCTGTATGTGTCTGACGTATGGGCCAACAGAAAGAGACTTAATTAAAAGTGGGACCCTCCGTCCTATCTAGGTACACAGGCTGGAGTAATTTAGCCTATCTCTTTGGGTCTATTGCTTCATTTTTCTCATTCCTCCATCAAATTTTGTTTTAGATGTGGGTGCTAGAGTTAGATTGCCCAGATTTGAATCTTGGGCAAGTTAGTCAAGGTCTCTGTGCCTCAATTCCATCATCCGTAAAGCAGGAATGATAATAGTATCGACAGAGAGGTTTAAGGGAAAGATTCATAAACCCAGAACCTAGTATGTTATTTGACCTTGCACATAGAAGAAACTCTGTACATATTTGCTGAGTAATTCATTGATTAATACACAAAGAATTGAACTAGTGGAATGATGCACTTATGGTGGAATTCCAGGTATCTGCCTGCAGGAGGAGAGGGTGGACAGTGAAGGCTGCCTGTGCTCCTGAAAAAATTCCACAGGGGCCATTGTCTATTCTCCCGGCCAAAACCCAGCCTGCTCCCAGCTTCTAGACCTGTGGTTCTTTCAATGGTGCTTATATGAGATATTGAGTAGAGGGCTGATATTGGAGCTATTGAGACTTCCTAGACCTCAGAAGTCTCCAGAATTTCTGGAGCAGAAATGGGCCTAGCAAGTGATGATTTGGGAGCAGCAATGCCTTCTTTCAATGTAAAGAAAAGGCTTAGACTTAGGCCAAGAGTGAAACTCGTGTTCTTGAAAGGTTTCTGGCTAAATGAGCTCAGAACGTGAGCCATAGAATAATGGCGTCTCCCTAAGTGAAGGCTGGGAAACGAGCCATCTGCTATTTTAGGCCTGTTGCCATTCATACAATTGAATTCTCTCAGAATGCTTCAGGAACTCTAGGAGAAAGACACCAGGACCCTTCGATATGTCCATTAAGATCTGGTTGCAGAGATTGAAGAGATAAAAAATGTGGCCGACAACTCACCAGCAGGATCAGCAAAGGAGAAGGTGCTTCTTCTTCGGCTTGTGGGAGCCTGGGGTGCTCTGGCTAGGTCAGTTCTCCATGGCGGAGGGTGTCTGCTGGCCTCTGGGCAGACGGGAGGACTGGCAGGAAGAGCCTATCCAGCTGAGGCCTGGGATTCAGAAACCCTATCCTGCTGTGAAATAAGATCACCTTTGTTGTCTGTCTCTGAAGGAAGCTCAAGAGAGAAGATCCAGCCAGGGTCAGTGGGCAGGATGCAGGGTGGCAGGGTGCTGGGGGCAAGCCGGGCACAGTGAACTTAGGGAAAAACACACCTTCCAATTCATGGGTGAAGGTGCACAGATTGGAAACTGCCTGGCATGACCCAAAGGCTGAATGAGCTGTGGACTTAGAGGATGTTTTCTGAAAGCCAGTGATGGCACATGGGCACTACAGGGTGGTGGGGAGCTTGTATCTCCCCATCACTACCCCCTGCTCATTACATGGGTGGCCGAGTCAGGCATGCTTTTCCTGGGCTCCTCACTGGCCTTTCCCTGGTATTAGGTTTTTACGTGTGGCCCCAGACTCCCGTCTTGGACCTTCTCCCATCTGCCACAGGAGGGAAAGGATGTGCCCAGGGGCTTGGTTCAGTCCCCTGGACCTGGGTGACAGAGCAGTGGCCTGACCAACCTGCTACAGGCTTCGTTCTCCAACTCCAACCAGATGTCCTTCAGGGCTCCCCGGGAGGCCGTGGCCGGGAAGAGAGCTGGCCTCTGGGGGTCTCCCTCCACAGAGGGCCATGGGGGGGGGGGGAGGAAGGGAACTGTTCTCCATCGCATGGCCCAGCTCTAAGACCTCCTGAATGGCTCTATTTGGGTAAAGATGAGGAGAGGCGGAGAGGTGGAGTACAGCTTCATTTGGTTAGAAGACTTGGTGAGGAGTCCTAGGTCTGCCTTTACGGGGCGGTGAGCTTGAGCACACCTCGTTACCTCTCTGAGGCAATCCAGCAGGACAGTTCCGCACACAGGCTCTGCCGCCCACTGCCTGGGTCCAGTCCAGGCTCACCTGCCAGCTGTGTGCCCTTAGGCAACTCGCCTCGCCTCTTGAGCCCGTTTCCTCATCTGTGAAATGGCCATGGGAAAGGCAGCATTGTTGTGAAGTCAAACGGAAGGAACCCAGGTGAAGCACTTAGCACAATGCCCGTCATGGGGTGGACACTCCGTAAGCATGCCTGTCCTGCTGTTGAGTCAATGTCCGCTACGTGTGCCCTGTCCACTAGTAATAAGGGGCCAAAGTCAACAATGGTATTGAAGTGCTTTGCAGACTCTAAGCTGCCGAAGAGACTTAGGAATGAACGTGACTGTTGAAGACTAGGCGAGGTGGCTTTGGGGTCCGCAGGCTTCATCTCCCAGGCCTCCCCTCGTCCTAGGAGCTTCCTGTCCTCACTGGGTATGACAAAACCCCCCCTTTGGCATCACCTTACTTCAGTCCCTACCCCTCTGCCCTGACTTCCTCCATAAAAACTGCTCAGTGCCATGTCCCTACTGTGGAGTTTGCTGAGTAACAATCAGCCAATACTATGGAAATCACAGACCTGATTCAATTTTGCTTTCGGGGACCTGTGGGTGCACAGCATTTTGACCTCCACAAGGGCCTCTTCCAGTGGGTGTTTTGGGCTGTCCTGGGATGACGGACCTTTCGGATGACCTGCGTGGGTGGGAGGCTCCTTGTCCTGTGCACAGGACAGCCCTGATGCTTTGCTTCTTTCACCCTGGCTCCATCTTGGAGGGGGTTGGCCCGCCAGAGAGCCCTCTGCCAGCCCGCCCATTCCCTGAGTCAAGATCAGGAAGATCTCGAAGGCCCTTCCCCACCGCGGCTCGGCCTCCCGGCAGGCCACAGCACCGGCGCAAGGCCTTTCTCATCAATAGCTGATGAGGCCATCAATAAAGGATGCCCAGTCTGTTCCCACGAGCACCGCTCTCACCCTCCCTTGGCCCTCTCCGCCTTTGCCTTCCTTCTTTTTTTTTTTTTTTTTAAAGATTTATTTAATTCCCCCCCACCTCCCCCCGGTTGTCTGTTCTTGGTGTCTATTTGCTGCGTCTTGTTTCTTTGTCCGCTTCTGTTGTCGTCAGCGGCACGGGAAGTGTGGGTGGCGCCATTCCTGGGCAGGCTGCACTTTCTTTTCACGCTGGGCGGCTTTCCTCACGGGCGCACTCCTTGCGCGTGGGGCTCCCCCACGCGGGGTATGCCCTTGCGTGGCACTCCTTGCGCGCATCAGCACTGCGCATGGGCCAGCTCCACACGGGTCAAGGAGGCCCGGGGTTTGAACCGCGGACCTCCCATATGGTAGACGGACGCCCTAACCACTGGGCCAAAGTCCGTTTCCCTGCCTTCCTTCTTGCGACTCCTGTTTGGTCCTTTGCCTCCCTCGCTGGCCTTGTCCTGTGGTACTAGCACCCCAGAGCCTAAGGGGCCCAGACTGCCCCGCATCCAGGCTGAGCCTGGGGGCAGGAGGCTGTGCCCAGGGCCTTGCCTGTCTCCCCGACCCCAGGGAGCCCCACCCAGCCGGGACCGTGGGAGGGGTGGGGAGCACGCCCTGGGAGGAGGAAGTCACCTGAAGGCGCTGAGGGTCAGAGACGCCGGGAGGGACCAGGGAGCGGGCTCTGCTCCCGATTTTGCTTGGGCAGTTAATATGGATCAGATGAATGACCCAAGAACTGTGCGCGCCGTTTGAGCTTCTTAGCGGATGTGAGCACGCCAGGGCCAGGGGCAAGGGTTCCCTGGGTCAAATGAAGCAGACTGACCCACACCTATGTATTTGCTTGAAGTGCCAACATTTATGGTGCCCTGTGTGCCTGGCACCGTGTGGGCGCTGGGAGGCAGCGGAGTCCATTGGCACGGCTGAGGCTGTGCCCTGGACATAACTTGGCAATTTGCCACCTCCCGCCTGCTTTTCAAAACTAGCTTTGGGTAGGTATCATTGAGATAGAATACAATGCACAATTTGATGAGTTGTGCTAAGTATACACCCAAGAAACCAACACAACAGTCAAGATACCAACCACCCTCATCATCCACAAGAATGCCCCGGGCCCTTTTGAAATCCCTGCCTCTCCTCTTCTCCCCAGTTCCCAGGTGACCACAGATCTGCTTCCTCTCAAGATAGATTAGTTGGCATTTTCTAGAATTTTGCCTAAATGGAATGATGCAATATGCATTGTTGATATTGTCTGACTTCTTTCACTCAGCAGGCTTATTTTAAGATCCATCCGTATTGTTCCAGGCACCAACCATTCATTCCTTCTTATTACTGTGTGGTGTACCATTGTGTGGAGAACACACATTGCTTATCCATTCATTTGTTGTTGCAAAATTTGAGTTGTTTCCAATTTTCGTCTATGATAAATGTTCGTGTATGAGTCTTTGGCCATAAACTTTCATATCCCTTGGGTAAATACCTAGGAGTGGAATGGCTCCCGTCAGTTTGATAGTTTAAATGCCCAGTATCTGCAAGCAATCCCAGATTGGCTGAATCCTCCGGAATCTCCTCAGGTTGGGGAAGGGTGTTGTTTTTCTCAAGGAGAAAGCAGAAGGAGGTGGACATGCAAAGGTACCCTGAGGACAAACTGAGCTGGGGTGGTATTTTGTAAGTGGCCCCAGTTAAAAAATCTGCTTCCTTTGAGCTAGCAGGATCTACATCACTCCCAGGGCTTAGCAGCTGGTCATCAGCTCTGACCTCCAGGATGCTGTCCTTCGCACAGCTGTGGCTGGGGAAAAGGATTGTCCAACTTCCTGTGCACCGAGTGGCTAACTTGGGCCAGGGAGAGATGCTAACCCTGGGCTCCAGATGCCCGGGAGTTAAGTGGGTGGAGGTGGGTCAGCACCTGGCCGGCAAATACAGAGCACATGCCCTCGCCCATACTTTGCGTAACATTCTGTTGGCTTCCAGATGGCCCTTCCCGTCTCCCCGACCCAAGCCCAGGCACAGAAGCAGGCTCTGCTTGGGAGCTTGGCCCGACCTTTTCATCCAGGTAGTTGGGCCTGACCTGGCTCGTGTTTCAGCCGCCCTCACCCTGAGTGCTTGGAGAAGCGGCTTCAGGAACCCGAATCCTGGTCCGAAGGGATGGGGAAGAGGGGCCCACGGCTTCTCAGCACCTCCAGTGATTTACGGAACAGGTGAAATTTCTCCATTCAGCAACGAGTTCCTGGGCACGGAGGAGCTCGGGTTCCTGTGGGAACAAGTGTGAACGCTGGGCTGCGTGGTTCAGAGGGCAGCGAAGGGCAGGTCCACCCCAGAGGGCTAGGGTGTCCAATCTCCATGCTCTGGGCCGAGATCTGAGAGTGGGTACTGACCGGCAGTGTGAACTGGAGATGGCTTCTCCCGCCCCCCGCAGCCGCCCGCCTCCACCCTCACCCCCACCCCGTTTGGGGGAAGAGGGCCACTGCCCCAGGGTGTGCCCAGTGCGGACTGTCCCCCCACCCACAGCCAGCTTGTCAGGTCGATGCACAGAGCAAGAACATCAACAGTAGCTAACGCTGATTGAGCGCTTACTATGTGCCAGGCCTAGGACCACGTGCTTTCATCTATTATCTCGTGTAATACCCACAGCAATAGTAGTGGGTACTACTATGACCTCAGATTACAAATGGGGAAACTGTGTCGTCAGGGGCGGTTGCTCGCTCAAGGTCATGTAGCTCCTGAGATGGCAGAGTCGGAACAGGAATCCAACCTTGCAGTCGCGTGATAAAGGCCTGTGCGACATGCGGGGCGGCAGGTGTGTGCGGGGAGTGTGTGGAGGCAGCACTGAGTTCAGAGAAAAGTGCCCCAGGTTGAGGAAAAGGGTGCGGCCGATGAAGCTACTCCATAAGAGAGGGGCCTTGGGCGCAACGACGGAGACGATGCTCATGACCCGCGTGTAAGTGGGAGCTAGGTTAGGTAGCGTCTCCGCGCGTCACAGCCGGCTGAAGAGGGGTGCTGTTGTCTTGTCACCAACTGGGGTGCCTGCTGGTAGCCCCCTCACTTTGCTGAGCCTGAGGCTGGGCGACCAAGAAGGGAGAAGGAAGGCGCTGAGGTCTGGGCGACCCAAGGCCGCGTGAATCATTCTCTTCCTCCTTCTCCTCATTATCAGGACGAGCCTTCTCTTCAGGGAAAATTTTGCAGGGAGAGTCCGCTATATAAGCCAGATCAAAGAGGACCTGCTGTTTGAATTAGAGGCTGCTGGGGATCCTGAGCCCTGCCCCAGAAACTGTTTCCAGTGCTGCCCAGTTTGAGGTCTGACCTCCCTGGTCCCCCAGCCCCCCTCCCCCCCGCCCGCCCCCCGCTGTGTCCTCTGGCCACCTTCTTCCCAGCATGCAGCAGCGTGACGCGGTCCAATCTGGCCCAGGCGCAGGAACCTGATCTCCGTGCTCTCCACTCCGACCTCGGGCTTTGGCCCCCCTCCCCCCAGTGACCAATTGGATACCGAGCCATGAAAAACGAACCCCCCTATCAGATCTTTGGGCTTCTCAGGCTTCCATATGGGCTTTCCCTTCTGACCCCAACTCCTGTCCTCCAGTTTCTGGGGTAAAAAGGATGACCAGCGCTATGCATACCTTCAGGGGAGCCGGCAGCACAACAACTGTATACTGTAAGGCTGGGGCTAGACGCACCGCAGCCTGCAGCCCGCTGGGGTAGGGCAAAGGAGCTAGCGGTAGTCAAAGAGTGAGCTGATGAAGAGCTGTTTTCCACCCCGCCAGGAAACAAAGGACTCTGAATGGCCCAGAGTCACATTTCCATTTCCACTGCCCCAGGCGGTGCTCACCGGCCCCTTGTCTCAGCACCTGAAGACACAGTGATGCAGGCAAGTTCTCGTCACACGGGCACCTGACTGCTAAGCACCTAATAATGTAGGTCCTGTCTGGGTGCTCAGTGTTGGAGACCGAGATATGGTGGAGGAAAGGGGCAAAAAGTAAAAAAGATGAGGTCCCTGACTGTAAAATGGGAATAGCTAGAGCCACCTGATAGAGGACTGGCTGGATAGTGCATACAGCAGCAGCTGGGGCCACGCCTGCCGCCTGGGGAGTGTCAGTAAGTGGCAGCAATGCAGCTGTGAGATAATCGGAAAATAACAGGAGTATTTGCTGCAGGATCACAGAGGAGGGAGCCTTTAGACTGGGGTTGAGAAGAGAGATAAGAAAAGGGAGGGGAAGATTTCATCTCTCAGGAACAGCCGGAGGATAAAAGGCAGAGAAGAGTTTCATTTGGAGACTGGGAGAAGGTATAGCGAGAAGAGCAGCCCAGGCATCTGAAAGAGCAAGTGAGAAGGCAGGAATGCATGTGAAAGCCATTTTTTCTCCTGCAAACTCCAAGCTTGGGAAAGCCCCTTTGACACAGCACTGTATGGGGGAGAGCTCTGGACTCAGGCAGATCTGGGTTCAAAACCTAACCGTGTGAGCACGTGCAGGTTTTTTCTTAAGGAGGCACAGAGGATTGAACTCAGGATCCCCTACATGCAAAAACAGGCGGCACTCAACCGCTGAGCTACACCCACTGCATTGAGCACCTTTTTTAAATGTTTCTGAGTCTTAGTTCTTCACCGATAAAACAGGGCTTTGCTGCCTACCTTGCTACGGTGTTGTGAAGCAAAGGTGAAATGAAGAGACACGGCCCGTGGAAGTTTGTTCCTGCTCTTCTAGGAGGCTCAGAATCTCTGACTCCAAATTCCAGAATGGGTGGGTGTCAGGAGAGGTCTGCCTCAGCCTCCACTCAGGGCAGGAAGCCCCTCTGCACATCACTGCTCCGCTCAGCACTTCGGGGCTCGTGCAAAAGTCATCGGGCCCAGCACAACCTTAACTGCAACCATTTATTACATCCCACTCTGGCTCTGTCCTGGGAGGAGAGGTGGGAAGGGGAAGAGAGAATTTAGGAATAGTGACAACTGGTTCATAGAAGCAGAGTCCTGGACTTAGAAGGGATCTTACAATTCACTGACCCTCATTCCTGCAGTGTACGGGTATAGAGTGTGCTGACCCTTGCAGTGACTTACTGGCAGCTCTCCTGATTCCCCTCTGCGGGACGGTGCTAGGGCAGCTTGCCGCTGCCCTGTCTCCAGCCTAGTGACGTCACAGGGGAATCGAGCAATCCCTGCAGCTCTGCCCCTGGGACCTGGGGCTGCTTACCTGAAGGGTCCAGCTCACTGTGCCTCTCCTAGCTCCTTTCCTGCCCTGGAATCCTGAAGGTGCGATGGTCTAGGCAGGACTGAGTGCTGTGCTGTGGGCTTGTCCCTGCACCATCAGGGCAGACGGGGGCAGCTTGGTGGGCGGAAATCCACTGAAAGGGGTGGCATGGGAGGGCAATCGTTTTGGGAAGGACATCATGCAGAAGAGCCTGAAGGTGTGCAAGTCCAGCTAACTCCCACTCAGGACAGGTGGCCAGGTGTCCTCACGGGGCAGAGCCCAGAGTCCTTACGGAATCCTGACATAGGTGGAGCCAGGCAGGGGTCGGCATGGGGGAACCCCTCAGATCTGGTCCTGAGGCTATGGGGGTGGGGCAACAAGTAACAAAAGCAAGGCAGAGCCCCTAACTGGAGGAACCGTCTGCTGGCTAGCGTGCCACCTATGGGCGCCGGCTCTGGGAGCCAGGCCCCGATTAATTGTGGCCTGGAAGACGCTGCAAGGAGGCTCAGGTGGCCCACTGCGGAGGGAGGAGGTAGGAAGCTGGGAATCACGCCGCTCATGGGCAGACTGGAACAGGGGGGTGCAGCTCCCGATCACAGGCCCCCGCCTCAGATTGCCCCTTTCAGTCCAACAGTCCCTACTACACAGAGTTCATGACTTGGGGTGCTTTTTGATTGGAGGTGCAACTTTGGGGTGCTGGAGGGCTCCCACGCCAGCTCTCCTAACTTAACTTGCTGGTTGATTTGGGGCAGTTCCTTTTACTTCTCTGAGCCTTGGTTTTTCATCTGCAAACTGGGTGAATAACTCCTGTTGTGCCTGCCATCCGGGTTCCTTGTGGGATAAACTAAAGCCACATGGCCTAGCACCTAAGGAAGAGTGGAGTCCTGTCTCATCAGGACCATTTGCAGCTGCGAATCCCCCAGCGCAAGGTCTTGCTCTCTGGCTTCCTCCGAGCCCTCCACGGGGGCGGGAGAGGGCTCTGCCTGCTGTGCAGGACACAGGGCAGGTCTGGCAGCCACGGGGCTGCGGTGGAGGGAACAGCCTGGCGCTGGCTGACGCTGCCAGCCTCGGCCCATCTGGCAGCCAAGCAATTTGCATAAAAACAAAGACCGCTTCAGCGGCATGAAATATTGATGCCCTGAGGCTTTCTGGGGTGGCGTCTCAGCCCCCGGCTTCTGGCCTCATGGTGCTGGCGCCTCCTGGCTGTTGAGACTGGTCCTGGGGGCTGCAGGGAGAGAGCTGCCCGGGCCGAGTCTGCCACCTGGGAGCCCTCAGGGAGATGCACAAGCCTGGAGTGTCAGGTGCAACTGACTTGAACCGATTTGGGTTGGAAAAAACCACACTGGATCACATACCCAACAGCTCGGTTCCTGGTCTGAGGAAGGCAGATGGGAACCCAGGCCTCCCTCTTTAACCCCACCCCCCCAAAATCCCCCTAACCGACTGGCAAGCTTTCAAGAGTGCCAGGGCAGGGAGGGGCAGGCCCTGGGGAAGCCCTAGGACAGGGATGGGTTCTCATCAGCCTTCTGGAAGGGACCTGCTAATGGAAAATGCCCACGAAGGCCTCCACGGGCCCCCGCCATTCAGAGACCCCTCTTCCAACAAGCAGCGGGCGAGCTGGTGGCCAGCGCGCAAAGGTAAGGAGAGCCACCCAAACAGATCTGCGCTCTTCAGTCTGTTCCCAAAGACCTCGCCAGGCCCACCTGACAGCCAAACACTTCTCATCTTAAACTGGTGTCTATCCAGAGCCTCCTGGGGCTTGGGAAAAACTGGGTCTGGGGGCTTACTCCAGGAGCCGAGGGGTGGGCAGGCGGGAACGGGGCTGGCATCCCTTGCTCACGGAAGGGAGGTCCTGCTCCAACCCTGCAGCGGTCAGCCCAGCCATATTTGGAATAAGAATGTTTGCTAAGAAATGGTTCGACTTTGCGAAGAACACCGTGATTGTTTTCTTTAGCCTCTGATTTCCTCGCAATGTTTCTGTCTGCTGTGGTCTGGTGCAAAGGTGGCTCCCTGCCCAGAGAGGACGCTTAGCGGCTCTTTTCAACCAGCCCCTGCCGTGGGGGGGAAGGAGGGGCTGCTGGTAAGGGGAGAGGGGCCTGCAGACCTTGCCAGCAGGAGCTAACTGTCCCTGCTCCTGGCCTGTGGCTGCTGCCCTCACGCTAAGGGCCAGCCCTGGGCCTGCTCCACCCTCTCCCCACGGCTCTGCTCCTCTATCCACGCTGTCGAGGTGCCTCTCTGTGTGCCAGGCGCGTGCCCAGAGATGACTAAGCTTTGGCCCATGGCCTGGAGGAGCTCCAACGCAGAGACCGATTCGGACCGGCCTGCTGCAGTGGGAAGTGGGCTAGCTCTGACCTTCACGCTGCTTTGGCAGATGGAGAGAGGGGTGTGGGCCAGAGCGACCTCCTGCAGGGGCAGAGCAGAGATGGGAGCTCGGATTCCTGGCCACCGCCCCCACCTAGTGGGAGAAGCCAAACGAGAGGGACAGAGTCCTGCCCTGAGGACAGAGGCCCAAAATGCCAGGCCAAGGAGCGCTCTCCTTCCCAACTTAGGACTCAGGGGGGAATGTAGGCGAGGGAAGCTGGTTCCAGAGAGGCTGTCCTGCCCATGGAAAGACCGTTAACTTAGGTCCTTTGATGAGACCAGGGGTTCTATGTACAAAGTTCTGAGCACTCTGCAAATACTGATGTGCTGATTAATTTCATGGGTCAAGATTTAGGTTCTGAAGAATCCCAGCTAATACAACGAATGTTCTTAATCCTTCACAACAGCACTTAATTCATTTTCCCCTTATTTATTTAACAAATATTTAGTGAGCATTTACTATTGTCTTAAGTAAGAAATTATTTTTTCTAAAGATTTATTTATTTATTGCCCCCCTGCCTTGTTTAGTGCTCACTGTCTGCTCTCTGTGTCCACTCACAGTGTGCTCTTCTGTGTGTGCTTGTCATCTCTTTAGGCGGCACCTGGAACCGATCCTGGGACCTTCTGGAGTGGGAGAGAGGCGCTCACTCTCTTTTGCTACCTCAGCTCCCTGGTCTGCTGCGTCTCTTATTGTCTCTCCTCTGTGTCCCCTTTTGTTGCGCCATCTTGCTGCGCCAGCGCTCCACGTGGGCCAGCATTCCCGCACAGGCCAGCCCGCCTTGCGGGTCAGTACTCCGCGTGGGCTAGCTCTTTGCTCAGGCCAGCCTGCTGCGAGGGTCAGCTTGTCTTCACTAGGAGGCCCCGGGAATTGAACCCTGGACCTTCCATATGGTAGACAGAAGCCCAATTGGTTGAGCCACATCTGCTTCCCAAGTTAGAAATTCTTGACTCTTCCTCATGCCATTCTCTATCCACTCCTTTCATTTCTGCCTTTCTAACATCCTTCTCTGTCACACCTCTTCTGCCTTGCCACTGACCTGTTGCAGTGGCCTCCATATGGCTCTGTTGCCTCTGGTCTTTTCTCCCCATAGCATCCTGACTGTTTCAGTAGGTAAATCAGATCTGTCACTCCCCTCCTCAAAAATTTTCAGTGACTCACCATCTGCTACACTGCAAAACTAAAACTCCTTTTTGAGGCATATATCGTTTGTTGTCCCAGAATATCAGTTCTTCCTTAATAACATTTTTTTTTTTTTTGGCTGGGAATGAGGTTGCATAACAAAGACCACATTTCCCAGCCTTCCTTGTAGCTGGGTGTGTTCTTGTGACTGAGGAGGGCTGTTAAGTGAGGCATTAGGTGGCCGCTTCCTGGTTGCCTTGTTTTGAGAGTCTGCATACACGCACCCTTTGCTTTCTTCTTTATCCCTTTCTTACCCCACCTGCCTGGAGGAAGATGCCTCTTTTTGGCCACAAGGTCAAGGCTATGCATAGTGAAGTAACAAGATAGAAAGAACCTAGTGTCATTACCATAGATTTCAAATCAGACCTTGACTATTTTTCTGGCCTTTATGTGTGAGAGAAATGAATTTCTATCTTGTTTAAGTCACTTTTTTCTTTGTCTGCCACTTGCAGTCAATCAAACCTAATCCAACGAATAGCACACACAAATCAGGCCTGCCCACCTCGCTCCCCACCCTTCTCATGGGATCTGTTCAACACCGACAGAACAATGCACCTTTTCCTGAGTGCCGTGGCTTGGAGCTACGCACCCTAGAAAAACACGTTCTTAATCTTAATCTATCCCTGTGGGTGTGGACTCAATGTAAATAAAAACTCTTTGAGATGTTACTTCAATTAAGGTGTGGCCCAATGGAATTAGGATGGGTCTTAATCCTAATACTGAAAGCCTTAAAGGGAAGGTCACAGGGAGAGAAACTGGAGAGAGTGTCCAGAAATTTGAAGTCAGTGGAACTGAGAAACCAGAAGAGGCTGCCATGTGCATTGTCGTGTCTAGAAAAGCCAAGCACCCAGGGGCACCAGCAGCCAGGACCAGAACGCCGCAGGCTTCTGGGAGAAAACACCACCTTGATTACACCTTGATTTTGGACTTCTCTTAAACTCATCACCATGAGCCAATAAATTGTTTTTAAGCCAACCCCACTGCATGGTATTTGCTGCAGCAGCTGGGAAACTCAGTAAAGCATTGCACATGCCTCCTGCACTCTGCCCCTGCCGTCACCTCTGTCTGGGATGCTTTTACCACCCCAGTTCTCTGACACTAATGTGCTTGGCAAACTCTCATTTATCCTTCAAGTTCCAGCTAGAGCATCGCCTTCTTTGTGAAGCCTTCTACTAATCATACAAGGTCCTCCTTCCCCTGTGAAGACACATTCCTCTACATCGCAATAGTCATGGTGTAACTGTTTGCTTCCCTTTTACCTTAGGCCAAGGACACTGTCTAATTCCCACACGTGCTCTTCAGGATGGTGGAAGGAGGCACGGAGCATGCTGAGGATCCTACAACAGGCTCTAAGTGCTGGCCACAGACTGTGGGCAGGAAGGGACAGGCGGGGAATAGGAGGAGAGACAGCTGGGCACAGGGTGGGACAGTGCCTGCCAGGGACCTCCAGGAGTCACCCAGGGGGCTGCCGACTGAGAAGGGGATGAGGCAAGGGCGTCTGGAATCTGCTACAGGAACAGGAAGTTCGGTCACACTGGGAGGCCAAGTGGAAGCTCAATTCCGAGTCAAAGCTCTGTTGGGGCAGGAGGAAGCAGAGCAGCGGTGGGGAGCAGAGAGCATGGATTAGAGGCAGATGAATTGGGATTAAGCCTCTCAATCTCAATTTACCAGAATCTTTCAGAGTTTCAGTTTCCTCATGTGTGAAAAAGGGAAGACCATACCAAGTCCTAACTTAGGAGGTCGCTGTGAGTATCAAATGACGTTATGATGTATTTTAATGTATAAATATACATTAAAATGCCTTTTGAACTGTAATGTAACATACCGGAATTCATGGTGGTTATTACTGTGGACGATACATGGGAGCAGCAAGGAGCCTGCGGTATATTATGTTGCTGGCCCAAATTCTCCAGCCCTTTCTGTATTCGTGCCCTTTGTCATGTAACTTTGTAGCTCCTGCTAGCCCTTGACTTTGGGTTTACACATGAGACTTCTCTGGCGGATAGAATAAGGTGGAAGTGACAGTGTATTAGGTCAAGCCTAGGCCAGAAGAGGCCTTGTGGGTTTCTGCTTGGCTTCTTGCAGCTGTCATTGCCTTGAGAAAAACATGCCTTTGCTGGAGTTGGAGTGATATGGAGACCAGACCTGCCTCAGCTCAGCCCGCCTTAGATCAGCTGACTCCCAGAAGACCCTCCAACACATGAAAAAGCCTGACCAAGATCGGCTGACCCATGATGTGTGCAAAATCATAAATGATTATAGTTTTAAGCCACAGGGTCTGGGAGGGGGGGTCTGTTATGCAACAATATCTAATACAGTGCCCTCTTCTCATTCCCAAACTTGGCAAGAAGGTGAGAGTCAAATGACATGACTGTTTTAGATTCCTTGGCGGCTCGAGGAAATACCATGCAATGTGTGGGCTTAAACAATGATACTTCCTTAGCTCATGGTTTTGAGGCTAAAAGAGTCCAAATCAAGGCATTGTCAAGGTGATGCTTTTTTTTCCCCCAGAGATTGTGGTTTTCTGGGACTGGTTGCTGGCAATCCTTGGTCTTTGGCTCCTCTGTGACATGGCAATGCATATGACAGCCACTCCTGGTCTCTCCATTCTCTTCTGGGTTCCACGGATGTTCAGCTTCTGGCTGCTCCTTATGGCTTTCTCTTTCTTTTTGTCTGAATTTCATTCTGCTTATAAAGACCTCCAGTAAAAGGATTAAGACCCATCCTCAGGAAGCAGATTTGGCTCAATGGATAGGCCATCCACCTACCACATGGGAGGTCCACGGTTCAAACCCAGGGCCTGCTGACCTGTGTGCAGCTGGCCCACGTGCAGTGCTGATGCGCGCAAGGAGTGCCCTGCCACGCAGGGGTGTCCCCCATGTAGGGAGCCCCACGCGCAAGGAGTGCACCCTGTAAGGAGAGCCGCCCAGTGCGAAAGAAAGTGCAGCCTGCCCAGGACTGGCGCTGCACACATGGAGAGCTGATGCAGCAAGATGATGCAACAAAAAGAGACACAGATTTCCGGGCCACTGACAAGAATAGAAGTGGACACAGAAGAACACACAGCAAATGGACACAGAGAGCAGACAACTGGGCGGGGAGGAAGGGGAGAGAAATAAATCCTAAAAAAAAAAAGCCACATGTTAACTGAAGTAACCTCATCAAAAGGTCCTACTTACAAGGGGAAACCCACAGGAATGGATTAAGTTTGAGAACACGTTATCTGGGGTATCAGCACCAACATATAATGAATCAGAGCAGAGATATAAAATAATCTTAAAGAAAGAGACTGCCAATGTCAAAAAGACTTGATGATAATTGAATGGAAAGTTTACATATATACAAAGATTATATCAATCAGAAGAGAAATTAGTCAAACTGAAGCAGAAAGAAAGAGAATCAGTCAGGTAAAAGCAGCAGAGCCCATCTAATCCCTGTCTGGTTGGAGCTTTTCTGCTCGGTGTTGGGGGGAGCCAGCTGTGGAGATGCGCGTGGCAGGCTAGGAAAGCCTGGTGCTATTAAACAATCAAATAATTTAACGAAGTCATCTTGCTCAATTCCTCAGTGTTTCTATAATTTGACTCCTATGGAGAGATTGTGGTCAGTCTGAGTAGATTTCCAATCTGCTTGACAGCTATATTTGTCTTGGTTATTTAATTGGTATTCTGTTTTTTTCACTAGTCTTCATGTGAGCTTTGTTAGGATGCAGCAGCCTCCCCAAATCAGATCAAATCTGGAATCCTGGTAGAATTTGACCTTATCAGTCTGCAAGAAGGAGGGCCAGAATTTTGCTGGTGGCGAGTTCATTAGAGTAAAAGGCTATCTTTTGTTGTCAAGCCAGCTGGCCTCGTGTGGTCTCTCCATTAATACAGTGTGCACCTTTCTTTCCATTTCTACAGTTGATGTTAATGTTGTTATTCAGGCTTTTGTGAGTCTGGGGTGAAATGATGGAAGTGACAGCTCCTGGTTGGCAGGAAGAGAGGGGTGGGGGGACTGAGCTTGACATTCAGATCCAAAGATCGGCTACCCCACAGTATCTTCTAAGCTCTCAAAATCTCAGCTAGGAAGACAAATCTTAGGATGCTGCTTCAGGAAGGGTCCCTTCCAGACCACCTGGCTCAGGCTTCTCACTTTACAGAAGGGGACACTCAGGCTCAGAGAGTTTCTGTAAGTTGTCCCCTGATCCACATATGGGAGGGCCACGGGTTCGTGCTCACTGTGGTGTGGCTGATCCCTGAGGCCAGAATCCACCCTGTGCTGAACACCTGTGCGTCGGCTGCAGGCTCCACATGTGCTCTTGGCTTGTTGAGGTTTGGGGTTGGGAATGGCCTCTCACCCCTGCGCCTCAGCCCTAGGTTTGGCTGGCTGTGAATTCCCTTCTGCTCTCCATTCTCTCAAGCTGTGACCCTGACAGGAGCAATTTATTTACTTGTGCTTCATTACCTGTACTCTCTTTCCAACTGGTCATACTCCCAGCAGGTAATCAGAAAAGCTTTCTCTGTTGGGGAGTCTGGAGAATTTTTTTCCTTTCTACTCTTTCCTCCCTCCCCTTCCCCCTAGATATATTTGCTTTTTGCACTAATGTTGACTTAACCTTGAGAGCTCAGGGAAGCTTTCTGCAGAGGGGTAAGGGAATGATCTTGATGAGATTCTAGGTCTCAGCATGGTACAGGGAAAGAGCACAGGGCTGGGAGTTGGGAGGTCTGAGTTCTAATGCTCGTTCTTGGATGTTGGGTGGAGTCATTTTACTTCATTGGTGTATTAGTCAGCCAAAGAGGTGCTGATGCAAAATACTGGAAATTGGTTGGTTTTATACAGGGTATTTATTTGTGGTAGAAGCTTACAGTTACCAGGCCATAAAGCACAAGTTGTTTCTCTCACCAGTCTTTTGCCATGCATTGGAGCAAGATGGCAGCCGGCATCTGCCAGGGTTCAGGCTTCCTGGGCTCCTGTCTTCCTGGGACTTGCTTCTCTCTTCCCAGGGCTGCATTTCTCTCTGGGCTCAGCTGCTGTGCTCACTCCACAAGGCCAGTTGTAGACTATCAGGCAAATGGCTCTCTCCCCGGGGCTTCTGCCATGTGTAAGGATCCGTCTCTTTTCCTCTGTGTTCATCTGTGTGTTCACTTCCTTGGCTCCAGCTCAAGAGTCCAGCATCAAAACTCCAACTCTGCCCTTTCCCGTGCCTTTTATCTCTGAGTCCCCACCCACCAAGGGGCAGGGACTCAATGCCCTACTGATGTGGCCCAATCAAAGACCTAATCATAATTTAATTATGCCCAGGTACGGACATACATACAACATATGTTTACAAACATAATCCCATATCTATTTTTGGAATTCATAATTATATCAAACTGCTACAATTGGGAACCAGATTCTTCATCTGTAAAATGAAAATGCTGGCTTAGTTGATTGACTCTAGTTTCATTTTGAACTCAGATTTCTTGGCTGCAGAGCTGGGAAATATATTGCTCCCCGAGGAAGTGGGCTCTGTCCTTGGTGCTGAGATCTCGGGTATTTTGTCATTGGCCCCCAGTCCACTTTAGGAAAGAAGAATTAGCTTCACAGAATGGGGAGCCCATTAAAATTGTTGAGAACTTCTTGGACTTGGGTATTAAATATTGACCCAATAAGGAGACCATAGACCTGGGGCTTGAAGGGTTTTTCATAGACACATTGTTATAGAATTTGATCTGCTTTGTTTGGCAAAATGTCTTCCCTGAACAATCTGTATTTTGAAGCTATAACCATATATATTCTTGTTTTCTGATACTGTCCCAATTTCCAATATGCTACCACATGGTTTCCATAAATCACTGAAATGTCTCTGAAATTTGAATGTTTTTCCATCTCAACCACACCTCCAGGCTGTCTCTTGCTTATGGAAGTAGTTTAATAATCTTTTATTCAACCACGAGTCTAGATTTATGGCTTTGCAATTATGGCCTTGGCAGAGAGATGGTCTGTTTGATTGTCCTCGTGTTGATATTGCCAAGCCTCTGGGTGAGGAATTGCCAGAATTCTTCCTTTATGATGTGAGCTCCCATTTTCTGGACAAGAAGACAAATGACCAAGGATTTCTGCATGAGTTAAATCTAAATATCACATAACAGTTTAAAAGGATAAAATATTAGACAAATAATATTCGGGTGTCTGCAGAGCACCAGCAGCCTTGGGTTCTAAATTTTTTCTCACCTACTTGAGCAGTTGCTTTGACATTGTATTGACACAATAGTGGTGACAGAGTGGGGACTGTCACAAGTAAATGGATCTGCTCCTAAGCTGCATAGAAAAGCTGGGGCATGACTAAAAGCAGTGCTGGCCCAAGAGTAAACTGTTCTGTTGTGTTTCTAAGAGACATGTTTAAGAAAACCCCACCTGCAGCATGCCTGTGATTCATCAAAGGCTTTGGTTCTCTGTCCCCTAATTCAAACTTGATTCCAGTTATTTAATTCAGAAAGTATTTACTGAGCATCTCCCATGTGCCTAGCATTGGCCATGCAGTAGGTGGAAGCTGAGAGCTTACCAGTGGCGAGGATTGCAGTGGTGGAGGAGGGCTGGGAAGGAAAAGCAGGATGATTGGCTGGAGATCCTAGGAAGGGAAGTGATGATGTGGGATTGTGAGTGTGGACTCCAGAGCCAGCTAGCCCCAGGTTCACGACTCAGCTAAGCTGCGTAATAGCTGTGTGGCTTTGGGATACAAATTGTCTGGTTGCCCAGCACACAGATCCCATTTCAGAAAGACTGTGAGCATCTCCTTCCTGCTTCAGTGGGGCTTCAGGTGCCTGGTACACACAGAGTGGGATAGGATCTCAGAGGTCAGCTCTTCCAGAACCTTCATTTCTCAAATAGGAAAGTGGAGGTCCAGAGAGAGGCTATGACTAGCCCCAAAGTCACCCCACTAGTTTGAAGCATAAACAGACTCGCCCACCTCCTGAGCAGTGCGAGCTAGTTCTACAACAGTACCCTAACTTTGTTCTAATTTTGGTGCCTTTTAGTAAATGTTACATTTTAGAGAAAAACAAATTAAAATCCTATAGTCCTGATCCACTTCACTTTAATAACTAATAAATGCAGAGTATAACTAATAAATGCAGAATATAAACTAGCAAATAAAAAAGCAAGTGCTTTTTTTAAACAAATCAATTTTATTGACATATATTAATAAGGCATACACTTCATCCAAAGTGTACAATCAATGGTATTTGGTATATTCACACAGTTGTACATTTATCACTTCAATCATTATTAGAGGAACAAATGCTTTTTTAAGGAAAAGATATACATAAACAAATACTACAATAAATATTACACTTGAAGAGTAACTTTTGTCTTCTAACTTGCCTCACCTAATTTCTCTCCAAAATAAACCAGTGTTAGAGTAAAGAGCACTGGCTTTGGAGTTGGATCTCTTTCACTTACAGTCTGTGTGACCTGGAGCAAGACACTCAACTCTCTCCAAGCCTTGACTTCCCATCTGTAAAATGGGGAAAATAACAGTACCTATCACATCGGCTTGTTGAGGGGAGTGAAGGAAATGGTGTGTGGGAAACACTTAGCCCACTACATGCACAGTGATTGGCTGATGACCAGTGAGACAGCTTCACACTGGCCCCGATTAGAGCTGTGAGAGCACCAGGGACCTCCCATCATTGCTGTTATGAAACCATACAGGACAGAACAGTCCCTGCCTGCCTGGCTCTGTAAGAACCTCTTTCCTGGACCTCAGGCTGCTCCATCTAGAGAACAGCCAAGCCCTACTGAGCTCCTAGAGTATGCGAGCTCCCGGTCTCAGGGACAGAAAACTACACAGCACACACTGGCAGTGGAGCCCAGTGATAAAGCACTCAGCCCGCCAGGAATCGCATCCCAGCTCTGTCACTAGTAATTGTGTAGCCTTGGGCAATTTACTTAACCTATCTGCACCTCAGTTTCCTCATCTATAAAACGGAGCTCATCAGGTTGTTATGGAGGATTAAATGAATTAATGGCCTCAGTGATCCCAGAGCACCGTCCAGCACCTTTGTTCAAACAAAAGATATTTACCAAATGCTACTCTGTGCCAGGCACTGGGGGTCTAGCAGGCAAACCAGACAAAAGTCCTTCCTTTGTGGAGTAGAGGAAATGGAAAATGACACGATAAATGTGACAGGGATGAGTGCTGAAGTGATAAATAGGGCAGGAGGAGAGGGTAGCAGGCGTGGCCTGGGGCTGGAGTGTGGTTACGATTTGGGGTAAATAACCAGGGAAGACCTGATGGAAGTGGCCCGTGCAGACACCTGAAGGACAAGTATTCCAAGCAGTGATGAAAGCAGCCTGGCCATGTCTAAGGAACAGCAAGGAGGTCAACGTGGAGCAGAGTGAGCGAGAAGGAGAGCTCTGGCGAAGAGAAATAATGACAGCCAGATTACTGAAGGCTGGGTGGATCATGGAAACGACCTTGACCTGGACTGTGAGTAAGGGGGGGGGGGGCACCGCTGGAGTGCTCTGAGCAGAGGAGACATGGGCTTAGTCATGTTTCATGGGCTCACTCTGGCTGACGTTTAGAGAATATGTGGTGGGGGATCCAGAGCAGGGAGAATTTAGGAAGCTAACTAGAATAATCCAGATGAAACGCTATAATGGTTTGAACTAAGGTGGAACAGTGGAAGTGGTGAGATAAGGTTGGATCCTGGATATATTTTGCAGATAGAGCAATAGGATTTGCTGTAAATGGTATGTATTAATAGAATGTGAGAGAATGAGGAGTCCAGGAGAATACCAAAGTTTTTGGTCTGGGCCACTGAAAAAATGGAGTTGCTATTTACTGAGATTGGGAAGACTCCAAGGGACACTGACTTGAAGGGGATTATCAGAAGCTCGGTTTAGGTCACGGTACGCTTGAATGCCTCCTGGACATCTGAGGGGAGAGGTGGGGTGGGCAGTTAGATATACAAGCCTGGAGTTCAGAGAAGCCTGGGATGAAGATTTTTGGAGTCGGTGTAGAAAAGGTATCAGAAGTGTGAGACTGAATGAGATCACCAAGGGAGAAAGGATGACTGAAAGCAGAAGGGGTCAAGGCCTGAGCCCTGGTCACTCTCTGGGAGCTGGGCAGCAATCAGCAAAGACCGTGATGGAGTAGCCAGCACAGGGAGTGCACTCTAACTACTGCAGCTATTACTATTGTTGATGGTGCAGTTATTGGTTGCACCAACCCTCCGGTGACAGTGATGCCATCAAATGCTGACCAGGGGTGGAGAGTGGCTTGAAGATCTGAAAATTGGATAGCAATGCTCCCAGATGAATTTTATCATCAGACTAGAGAAAGAGCAGCACACACACACACATGTACAGAAAACAAAAGAAAGCTGTGCAGTGGTAGAAGCTACAAGTGCAAGCAGGAGGAAGGCTCTTGCCAGGGGAAGGGAGCACAGGAAAGCCTGCCCGCATGTATAAGCAAGCAGAGGAGGGAGAAGGGAAAAGGAACTCCACTGCCACCCCCTGCAGCCACCCCCTGCCTCCTGCTGAATGACAGACCAACGGGAGACAAGGAGGAGGCAGGAGCATTTCTTTAGCTGCTGTCTTTATTTTAAAAGATCAACTGTAATCATATAATTAGGGTGCCTTGCTTGATGGAAGAATGAAAAGTCACGCTTGATTAGGGCAGGAAATCATTAAAGAGGCCTTTTAGAAGCTGCATGTTTCGTGTATTCCCCTGGTCCCTTTGACTTGCATCCTGAAGCCACTCAGGCAGTTGTGAATGTTTGGGGTTGTGTTTAGATTGATTCACAAAGGGTGGAAGGCATCCCTGAGGGCAGTGATGAGAGGAGGTACCTTGAGTGCATAGTAACTCTCCAGGTACGAAGTCAGCAACTCCTGCACCTGGCAAGATGCTGAACAAATCTTCAAACCCTCCAGGTGCAACCATCTGGAAGATGATAAGATGTGACGAGATTGCTAATATATCCCTGGGAGAGAGTAGAAGCTGCAAGACCAGATTCAACAACTTCACAGTCCAAAAGACAGGAGGGGACAGCGGTAGCGTGGATCTTAAGTTACGGCAGTCCTCAAGTGTTCCCCTGTCTTGTATAGGTCACGAGAACTAGCAGTTTTTGAGCACCGATGGCACTGAACTAACCCCTTCATGTAAATTAATTCCAACAACAGCCCTGTGAAGTGGGTGCTATTTTTCATGCCCCTTTTACACACGAGTGGGCTTAAGCTCAGGGTAGGTCCATCGGAGACCCTGGCCTGCCTGTCCTGCTACTGGCCCAGGCTCTTTTACCATCCAGGACAGCTGCTGGCCTCTCCGTGCAGGAACAGGGACACTAGCGCGGGTTGGCCAGAGAGGCATTCTCCAGGGCTGGAGGGATCCGTGCTGGCCCTGGGATCTGGCCACTTCCTCCCTTCCTCCACGGCAGGTCACAGATGTGGCCTGGGCTGACCTGCCCTGTGCAGCCCACAGGCGCCGGTGTGCTGGGCCAGCCAGCGGGGGGCCCAGGGGACTGGGGCAGCTTTGTGGGCGGTGGGGGAACGGGGGAGCCCTGGAGGAGGGGCGGGGGCGGGGCACAGGAGGTGAGCTCAGACACAAGGGAGGACGGAACCAGCAGGGGTGACAAGGACCGCCCTGGGCCGAAGAGCTTCGGTCCCTCCCCCTGGCTGCTCAGGCTGGACCCTGCCCTTCTGGGCCTTCTCTGCCCACCTGGCTGAGTGGAGGGAACTGCATCTGCCTCCCCTCTACTTGGCCCTGCCAAAGCCCACACCCGGGCGGCCTGGGCCTAGGGTTGTCACTGAAAACATAGGACACCCCGTTAAACTTGGATCCCAGATAAAACGAGTGATTTTTAAAGTATAAGCATGTCCTATGCAACATTTGCCGAATGTGGGATATACTGTACTAAACAACGATTTGTTGTTTATCTGAAATTCACATTTAACTGGGCATCTTGTATTTTTATTTGTGAAATCTGATCACCCCACCTGGCTCCTGCTAGGAGCTCCTGGGAGTCTGCTTCTCCCAGGCAGCCTGGGCAGGGGCTTTCCGTGCCAACTCAATCAGAGCTCAGGTGCCCAGGGGACAGGAGGCCACCAAGACCTTTCTGACCCTCAGAATGCTTCACCTACCTGGCAGGTTGTCCCCTGCTCAGTCTTTGGTCAGTTAATAAAAAGTAGTGGCGAGATGAAGGGACTGCAGGCAGAAGCCCAGGGTAGGGGTCTGTTTGCAATGGATTAGCTGCGTCTGGAAGAGCATCCCCAAGACTGCGGCCTCACCTGTTAAATGGATGCGAGACCCAGGTCAGAGGCTAGCCGGAAAGATTGAAAGGGGCAATGTACATGAAAGTGCTAGATAGATATCAGTTACCACCCTTTTGAGGGCTGCGAGCAGAAAGCCATGGAGACCCTGGAAGGCCCTGGGTAGCGGGGGCCCCCCACCTGCCCCCCGAGAGGGAAGAAGCTAGAAGTAAAGGGCACGGCCTCACCTGGCACGGCCCTGCCTCTTCCCAGCTCTTATCACATTCCCTACGTGGCTGCTTCTGTCCCGGCCCCCGAGGAGGGCTCAGTGCTCGCTCCACCTCCTGTTCCTGGAAGTGGGAGCAGGTGGACTTTTGAGTGGCACAAGGAGATGGAGGGACTGCGGGTGGAGGAGGAAGGAGTAGCAGAGAGCCTGGGATGTCAGGACTGGCCGTGACAGGCGCGGGGGCTGTTGAAAGGACTCATGATGGACACAGGCACCCACGGCGATCGGGCAGGTGGAGGAGACTGGTATCTTTTAATATCTGTGCCAGTGCAGGAGGAGGATGACATTATCTTTGGTATGGAAAATACTGTTTCCAGGAAGCAGACTTGGCTCAGTGGTTAGGGCATCCGTCTACCACATGGGAGGTCCAAGGTTCAAACCCTAGGCCTCCTTGACCCGTGTGGAGCTGGCCCATGCGCAGTGCTGATGCGCACAAGGAGTGCCCTGCCACGCAGGGGTGTCCCCCACGTAGGGGAGCCCCATGCGCAAGGAGTGTGCCCCATAAGGAGAGCCGCCCAGCGCGAAAGAAAGTGCAGCCTGCCCAGGAATGGTGCCGCACACACGGAGAGCTGACACAACAAGATGACGCAACAAAGATTCCAGTGCTGCTGACAAGAAAGAACACAAGCAGACACAGAAGAACACACAGTGAATGGACATGGAGAACAGACAATTGGGGGGGGAGGCAGATGGGGAAAGGGAAAGAAATAAATAAAAAATAGATCTTAAAAAAAAAAAGAAAATACTGTTTCCATTGACGTCAGTTATTTAAGTTTTGTAGCTATATCAAAGTAGAAAGATGAAAGCCAGCAGAAGGGGCTTGATGGTACAAATATGAGAAGTAGACAATCACACTCCACCTGTGCCCAATGCCCACATATCCCGGAGATGGCACTGCAGGTCGTTAGGTATGCATTGTGCTTTGTATACGTTTTGCTTGACTCTTACCTTTAAGGTGATTACGACACTTGCGCCTGTGCAGGCAGCCTCAGCGTGTGCAGCTCCACACGGTCCTCGCAGCTGATGGTGTCAGGTATGTGCACTGTAGCAGGAGGTGGCCTACACGGAAATGATCGTGAGTGGGTTAGTCTCGAGCCTCACCACTGAACGGCCTGTTGCTACCCATCGTAAGGCCTGGGGCAAGAGGGCAAACAGAGGCCCCGAGCCAGACGTCTAAAGAGTTAAAAGTTATAAATCAAGTTAACAAACTGTTCCATAAAATATGTTCCCTTCTCACCTTGACGTACGTATCTTCATAATGACCTGGAAGGCCAAGTTCAATGCTCTGTCCCTGTCTCTGGTCTGTAACCCATTCCTCTTCTCTTTCAGTTCCCAGCTCTGTCCAGCTCTTTGAGGATCTGTGTTAATTTTCTATTGCTGCGGAAACAAATCACTGCAAATTCAGTGGCTTAAAACAACTCAAATTTATCTTGTCGTTCTCTAGGTTGGAAATTTCACTGGGCTAAAACCAAAGTGTCAGTTGGGCCTGTTTCTTTCCGGAGGCTCTGATGGGATTTTGTTTCTTTGCTTTTTTAGCTTCTGGAGGTGCCCTGCATTCCTTGGCTTGGGCCCCTTTGTCATCTTCAAAGCCAGCCTGTAGCGTCTTCAAATCTCTCTCTGCCTCCCCCTTTCACTGCTAAGGACTCACGTGATTGCATTGGACCCACCCAGATAATCGAGGATAACTTTCGCATCTCAAGATCCTTACCTTAATCACAGCTGCAAAGTTCCTTTTGTTCTGCAGGTGACGTATTTGGGGATTAGGACATGGCCAATTTTGGGGGGAGCATTTTTCTGCCCATCATGGGGTCCCTGTGTGGACACGTGTGAACACTTCCCTCTCCCCTGCACACAGCTTCTCTTTGGACCTAGAGATCAGTGCCTGGTGGCACAATTCATCCTTGGGAGTTGGGCCAGGTGAAGAGGTCCTTGCAGGCCATGGAAAGGGGCTCTGTTTGGCCAAGGAATCCAGGTCCTAGAGAGATGGCTCTGGGTGTGCACACCTTCTTAGCCCTGAGGACTCCTGGACAGTCAGGAGGGCTACAACTGGAGAAGGGCCCTCTAAGTATTGGGGTGCAGGCAGGGTCCCCTCTTGGCTGGGTCCAAGGGTGATCCGGTCCATAGAGTCAGATATTACTAAGCTGGGTTCAATAAACTCACTGAAATTATGTACAGAATGTTGTTTCTTTGTATGTATGTGCATTTTGGGGGAAGAGGTTTTCTAGTAACCTAGAGAAAGTTAAGTATGATCACCCTAACCACTCTGTTTCCTCTCATTGGGCCAAACTGTCCCTTTCGGGGTCACTTGCTTGCCTTTGTGTCCACAAGGATACAGAGGCCTCCTTATCTTTGAGGTGGCCCTGCCCCAGCTGGCCTCTGCCTGCACCGTGAGCTTTTGCAGAGACTATTCTGGGGGGCAGTGGGGGTCCATGTGGGTTAATTGAAGGTCTGGTCTGGGGTGTGAGAAGAAGGATTACCTGAGGGAGATGGAAGTAGGTGCTTCTGTCTCTCTCCAGGAAACTGATCTTCAGAAGCGTTTTCCTGGTCCCTAAACCCACCTGCCAAGCAGAACTCCCAGCAGGCTCCAGATGGGAGACTGCAGATCTGGATTTGGCCATCTTCATCCAGGCCCCACCTGCCTGGTGCACCTGACACATTAGCCAGAGACATGCTCTCCTTTAGGGGGGTCCTGGAGGAGAGGGGGCAGCAACGTCAATTTCTACCATGTACGTTTTTATTTTTGAAGATATTAAGCAGTGTTTATTCCTGCCAGTGAATTTCCTTAACAAGGATATTTTAAAGCCTTGGAAAAATTCTTGTCCTACTTTAATTGTATAAAAACTGTCTGTGCTGGAAGGAAAAGCTGGGGGAGAGAGGGTGCGGTTTGCAGGAGAACGAGAAAGGGGGAGAAGGGGGGAAGGGAAGGTGAGGGGGAGGAGGGAAGAGAAAGAGAAGGGAGGAGGAGATGGATAGGAGAGGAAAGAGTGGGAGGGAAGGAGCGGGGAGAAAAGAGGGGGAGGGGGGCAGGGAGGAGGGAAGAAGATAATATATTTAAGAAATTAAAGAGTAAGTAGCTCTTTCCTTGAATGAATTTTCTTTCCCAATTTCCTTCTCTCCACAGTCTGCTGCTACCCTCTCTCCACCTGAGGTCCCCGGGTAAGGAGCCCATGGCCTTCTCTCCGGTGTGTCATGTCCTCGGTTCCGTCCCTCAGTGCCCGCCAGTCTGTAGGAGTCTTCTTTGCATGATGGGGCTTCTTCTATGGGGCTGCTGAGGTGAGGGAGTAAGGCAAAAATGCTGGTGGAAACTCAGTTTCCCGGGTTGGGAGATGCCCTGAGACATCTCTTACCTCTACATCCTCAACTCCTTCCTGTGAGCTGGACCCTACTGAGTTTCCAGCCGCAGTATCTCCCTTCAACCACCCCTGGAGGCTGAGCTCCTTCCAGCCTGTTGGCCAGTCCTCAGAGCTCAGGTCTGCCAGGTTCTAGCAGCTCCACCCTGGCCAGTGAGCTTGCTCTCCTGGCAGAGAAAAATAAAGGGGCACCAAAGGTGGGAGTTGAGTAGCAGTCCATGGAAATTTTTTTTTTTTTTAGGTACCAGAGTCAGGGATTGAACCTGGGACCTCGTATGTGAAAAGCCAGCGCTCAACCACTGAGCCACATGGGCTCCCCTGAGTTGGCTTTTTAGTTTGTGTGTTTGTTGTTGTTCTGTTGCTGTTTGTTTTTAGGAGGCACTGGGAACCAAATCCGGGACCTCCCATGTCAGAAGCAGGCACCCAACCACTTGAGCCACATCTGCTCCCTCCACAGAATTTTTGTCTTCTGAGATGAAGCTTGGGTCCCTAGTCATTTCACACCAGAGGTTTGCCCTGGGGAAACCAAGGCAATTGTCACAGGGCCCGACCGTACATTGGAACGTCTTCTTGACGCCGTATTACCTTGACAGAGGGATTGGCCTGGACGGACGGGCCGGAGCCTTCCATTTTAGCCTGTGGTCGATGGACTGGACACCTCTCTGCCCTTCCAGACCGCAGCTTCTGGAAGCCTCTAGGTCCCGAGGCAGGAACAGGGCCCCATGGTGTCCTGCTGTCAAATTTGCCTGTCGTGCCTCAGAGGACAGATGGAGAACTGGGTCAGGGGAGGGTGAGAAGAGAGGAAAACATTAGGAAAATCTATCTACTGGTCGGGAGCTCTGTGAGGGCAGGGACCACACTTGCCCTAGTTCACTCTGGATCCTCGGCACCGGGCGGAGAGAGGATGCACAAAGTGACTGACAATCACTGATGCCCGGAGCCTTGGTTTCCTCACCAGAACCCCCTGTAGGTCCCCGCTAGTGCTGGCGTTTCTCTGGTTGCACAGACAGGAGGTGTTCTGGAGAGGGGTCTATTGGCCTCAAGCTCCAGGGGTGGAGTGTAGTAACATGCATCATTCTTGCTTGGGAAAGTGAGACTTCTAAACTCTTCATTCAACAGTGATGGACTGAGCAGGTGCTTGAAGCTAGAGATGGTGCAAGGTGCAAGGGTTCAGTGATGAGCAAGCAAAATGGGGTCATGGGCCTTAGGAGGTGTATAATCTAGTCAGGGAGACAGGACTTGGCTAAATAATCTCACAGATGTATAAATTCAAACGGTGATGAATGTTTGGAAGGCGAAGCTCGGGGGGCTTGAGAAGAGGTTTAGCACGGAGGGCAGGTTCCCTGGCCGTGCAGGTTCCTTTGCAGGGGGTAGGTGCAGTGGATGGGATGGAGAGGAGATCGCAGGCAGAGGACTCTGTCTGGTCAGCGGCTCCCAGGCGGAGAGGAGATTGAAAGATGCTAAGGGGGCCGTGGCTGGGAGCAGGGCGAGGGGAGGGGATGCCTGGCGGCAAGGCTGGCGAGGCAGGGAGCGGCCGATGGTGCAGGGTTTTGCAGGCTGTGGAAGCGATAGAGACTTGGCTCTGGGAGAAACGGCATCCATGCGAGGGTTTGAAGCAAAAGAGTGGCGCGATCAACACTTTAATTGCGGGGTGAACAATGGTTAGAGGATGGAAGGGTGTGTGTGTGTGCAGGACCATTTAAGAGGAAAATGCAGAGGTTTCCATAGTGATGGTGGCAGTGGAGCTGCAGAGAAATGAATGGATTTGAAAATATTTAGGACATAAAAGTGACAAGATTTGGGAATGGGATGGATCGGATGAGGAGGGCTGATTTCTCACAAGGGAACCCACCCACAACTCACCGCATGCAGGTTTTTTCTTTGGTGAGAGAAGCTGAATGTAACTGCGAGGATGCTTTCTGTTGGGAGTAAAACTCAGCTCTGGAGGAGAAGTGGCTCTAGGATGATCTAATTCAGTAGCTGCACAATGTCATCAAGGAACCAGGTTCTTTCTAGCTTTCCACTGCCATCCCCAGCTTAGGGATTTTGTCATCAAACTATCCCCCCTCACGGTGAGGAGATGGCTGCTAAGATGCCAGACATCACATCCAGTCATGACTATAGCCAGGGAAAGGAGAGGAAGTGTCTTTCGGTGTTTCATTCCCAACACCAACCTCACCCTCCCACTTCCCTGTAAACTTTCCTTCATGTTTCATTGGCCAAAGCTGGTTCACCTGATGCTCTTTGAATCAATGACTGGCAAGGAAATAAAATTGCCAGGACTGGCTGAGATGAATCAGGATTAATTTCACCTTCCTTGATTAAGGGATAGATAAGCAAGAGTAGGATCTGTTATCAAGGAAGGCAAAGTGATGCATTTCAGGAAGGCAGCCAAGAGTGTCTGCTAACTCGGGGTCATTTCCCAAGGAGTCTAAGGAGAAACAGGGTGAAATCTCTGAGCTGTCTTCTGAGAAGAAGGTGGCCTACTCCAGGCTGGAGGCCAAAGCTCAGGGTTTAAGTCAGGCCTTTTCCCCACGCAGTTTAAGGTTACTGAATCTTGGAGCTGGAGAAGACCTTGTGGACATCCCAAGTAGCGTTCTTAAGTCCGGCTGCATAGCCAAGGAAATAGGGGTGGTGTTTAAATACAGATTCCCAGGCCCCACCGGGCTCGCCCTAATCAGAAGCCCAGGAGGTGGCGCTCTAGGGATACGCATTGTTCAAGAGTTTCCCAGAGGCGTTCCCCGCGCATGGTCTAGGATCTGGGAACGGCAAGCTTGTCCACCCCACAGTTAACAGATTGAGGGAGTGCAGCCCAGAGAGGGAAGTTAATTTACCCAAGTTGGAGGGGACACTGTCTTGGGCACCCTATGGCCCGGGGAAGGAAGCCGGAAGGGGCCCCAGAGCCTGGCGTGAGTCCTGCCTCCGGGGCGGGGAGGGGGCGTGCAATGCCACCTCCTATTAGTCTGAACCTTAACAACCACCCACGTTCAACCACGTTGCGATATCCACATTACAACAACTCCGGGACCTAGGAATCAGCATTCCCATCGCAGCGGTCAGTGAACTGAGGCTCCCAGAGGGTTGCGGGCATCGGCGCTCGGGCCCCTCTGCTGTGGAAGCCCCCCCCCCCCCCCCCCCGACGCTGCCCTCCTTCTCTGCCGCCCTTCAGCGGTAGATGCGGGTGGAGCCCTGGGCCCTGGTGGCGACCGTGCGCTCCTGCCCGCCGGGTGCTGGGGGGAGAGGCTCCCGCGGGCACGGCTGCGTACCCAGGCGCCGGCCCCGCCTGCGGGGAGCCCGCCCGAGCGGCAGAGGTCGCTGCGCGGGTCAAGATGCGGCGCGGACCCGCGTAGACCCCGCCGCGGACGGCCCCCCGCGCCCCGCCGCCGGCCTCAGGAAGCCGGGCTTCCGGACCATGTCATATTTCTTAGCATGTCACCAAAGGAAGACCCCGACGCCAGCGGCTGGGACCGCTGCGGGGCGTGCGGAGGGCAGCCGGGGGCGTGCGGGCAGCGCCGCGCTCTCCAGGCCCCGCCTGCGCTGCGGGCTCTGGGTGGGGGGTCTGTGATTTTCCTCTCAGGATGACGCACTCTGGCGGCAGCCAAGGACAAACCCTGACCAGATGGCACTCAGGAGGGGCTTCTGCTGCCTGGGACTCTGGGGTGGACCTTTTCATCCGAATCCCATCGCCAAAGGGTGTGTGTACGCGGGGTGTGGGGAGGGTGAGGGAGACCCTTCCCCGCAAATCCTGTGGGGCTAGGGATTGAATTTCAGGGCAGGAGTACCCCAAGTCCTAGAAGAGGAGGTGTCACAGGGAGGCTGCACATGCAGGCGGTGTTACCAGACTGTCCGGGTTTGAACCCAGCCCTTACCACTTCTAGCTGGTGACCTTGGGCGAGTTTTTCACCCTCTCTGTTCCTCAGTTTCCTAACCTGTCCAGGGGATAATACCAGCCCCTTCCCTAAGGGCTTGCCTTGAGGCTTAATGAGTCACTACAGGGCCGATCAGCTATTATTTACCCCAGTGTCTCCAGTCACATACCAAGTCTCCAAGGGCAAGGCAGAGGCTCCTGTAAGTCAAGCTCAGGGCTGCCCACAGAGCCTCCAGTGTGCCCCCCGCAGCGGGCGGGGGCTGTGAGCTCCCGGAGGTAGAGGCGGCAGGGAGGGCTGCCTCCAAAAGCGAGGGCCAAATACCTGCCTGTTCTGAGGCCTCATGCCAGAGAACGGTCCTGATAGGGCCTTCTCCTGCCCCCTCGCTCTGGCCGGTTCAGGGGTCTCATTCCAACGAGGCGTGGCCCCTGGGAGCCCTCGGTGCCCCCCAGAGAGGACAGGAGGCCGCGGGCCTTTGCCCAAGTGGCGCAATGAAGACCCGGGTGTTGGGGCCCATCCCCGGCCCTGGCGGAAGTGTCCAGCCTCTGGCCGTGGCCCGGAGGCCGCTGCAGTGTCCTCCCCTGGCTGCAGCCCCCCCAGGCCTGGCTGGGGACTGGGCCCGCTGAAAGGACTCTTTGTACGCGGCCATCTGGGGAAAGAGCGGCTTTGTGCTGCCCCTGCCGGAGCGAGCGGGCCAGCCTCTCCCCGCCCCCGGGGGGCACGGGCCAGATTCCCCAACTCCCACGCAGGCCAGGCCGGTCTCTCCAGCAGGGCTGCCCCTCCCCACGGGGCTGGGCTCCAGCCGGGGTTCTGCCATTTGCTGGGCCAGTCACTTCGCCTGTCTAGCCTCAGGCTCCTCATTGATTAAATGGGAGTCAGGATAGCTGTCCCTGGCCCATAGGGCCCACGCAGAGATGGGGAGAAGGGCTAGACAGAGGTTGCCAAGCAGAGGGGGTGGAGACGCAGACGGAGGGGGAGGTGAGCGGCCTGGCCTCGGAGGCTCTCCCACCCTCACTTTGCCTGAGAAGCAGGACATTCATTCCTGAGGGCCAAGAAATGCACAGATACGGATGTCAAACCCACAGCACCATGTTCAACAGTCACGTATAAACGCACACGAGTTTCCAAACTAACAATAGCTAACAGTGCAAGTACTCTGGTATTCTAGAGGAAATGAAGCCATGAACCCAGGAGGAGGTAGTCTAGGAAGGCTTCCTGGAAGAGGAAACAGTTCTTTTAAGAGGAAAAGGGTAGCGGGGTCAGTGGTAGTGGTAGGGATGGAGCTCTAGGCCAACCAAGGTTATAACCATTTTAAGATACAGGAGCTCGGGGAGTGGTTCCTGGCAGACTGAGGGGCTGAAAGAATGAATGTGTGTAAGGATTACGTGTATCATGTTTCTGTTCGTCATCTCTCTATGTATATATGTAAGCAGGTATCAGCAGGACTGTCAAGTCTGAACCAGAGTGTGGATGGGCAGGGGGACTTGCCAAGGCAACGCCGTAACAGGGTCCTGACCCATCGCCATTGGCCAGTTTCCCAGGGAAACAGACTGGGAGGCAGAAGGCTTCCCGGGAAGGGCTCTTGGTATCAGCTCTCCTGGGGGGAAAGGAGGAAACAGCTTGAGGCATAGGGGGCTGCAGAGGCCTACGCTGATCCCGTGGGGAGCTCTGGGGTGCATGGCCCTTCTGAGCAGCTCCTGTCTGAGGCTGGGGAGCCAAGGCTCCTCATCCTCTCATCCACCTGCCCCTGGGTGTAACCCGAGGGGGGCCGTGCCTTTCCTGCAGAGGGCAGCCCCTGGAGAGGGACCCAGCCATGCGCTGTCAGCAGCCCACACTCCCGCAGCTGAGGGAAGGGGGCTCCATCCTGAGGGGAGACCTGCCTGGGGAGGCAGGGAGGGCTCCTGGCTGTGTGCGACGCCCCTGGCCTGGCTCCCCCAGATTCTCCGAGAGCAGGGCGGTCTGGCTCTTTCTTCTCATCTAGCCCTTTGGAGAATGTTGCACAGAGAAGTGAATTTTGAGGCTGTTTAAGACAATCGTTCTCAGCCTGGATGAAGGACACTTTTCAGAGTTATCCAGAGGCTTTTTCAAACCACCCTCAGTGGGCTCTGGTGGGCACAGACCTTCAGCCCGCCTTGAGGACTCAACGACAAGCGCGGTGAGTGCAGGCTCTGTCTGCTTGCGGAGGGCTCCGTCGCTGGGTCCAGTGACCTCTGCCCTTGTCTGCAGCCACCTCCTCACTGCTTCCTGTGCTGCAGTCCCTGTCCCAGAGACTTCCTTGGCTTTGCTTCTGCTGGGCTTTCTGGATCAGTTCAGCTCCTCGGAAGGTGTCACCATCTTCCCTCCCCCAGATTAGGTGACCCTCTTCTGAGTAAATGAATTAATGTGTAGTGGTGCCTCAGAGCAGGGCCAAGCATGCGCTGAACCCCGTATAGGTGACAGCTATTGCTGTTGCTCTATTACTTTGGTACTCTGTGCTGACCACTGTTTCAAAAGGACCACATTCTGTTTCAGTGGCTTGTTCACTGGTTTGTCTCCCCAGCTCTTGTCAAGCAGGTACCATTATCTCTGCATTCACAGCATCCAGAACAGTGCCTGGCACATAGTAGGTGCTCAATAAATGTGTGTGGTCTGAATGAAAGAACGGGGCTCTGGGGAATTCAATTTGAAAAAACCTACTCCAAAGTGCCCCCTCCCCCCATCGGAGGTCCTGGGCATTGAACATAGGAACCTTGTACATGGGAAGCAGGCACTCAACCTCTTGAGCTACATCCGCTCCCCTCTGAAGTGTTTTTTTTTAAGATTTATTTATTTATTTCTCTCCCCTTCCCCCCCACCCCGGTTGTCTGTTCTCTGTGTCTATTTGCTGTGTCTTCTTTGCCCGCTCCTGTTGTTGTCAGCGGCACGGGAATCTGTGTTTCTTTTTGTTGCGTCATCTTGCTGTGTCAGCTCTCCGTGTGTGCGGCACCATTCCTGGGCAGGCTGCTCCCTCCTTCGCGCTGGGTGGCTCTCCTTACGGGGCGCACTCCTTGCGCGTGGGGCTCCCCTACGTGGGGACACCCCTGCGTGGCAGGGCACTCCTTGTGCGCATCAGCACTGCGCATGGGCCAGCTCCACACGGGTCAAGGAGGCCCGGGGTTTGAACCGCGGACCTCCCATGTGGTAGACGGACGCCCTAACCACTGGGCCAAGTCTACCACCACTTAAGTGTTTTTAATGAGGGACTAGTTGAGTGAGACTAACTGGCAACGCCAGGTGTGTCATCTTCTTGCACGATACGTTCTGAATATCGCGTGGGTGAATTATTACAGGGATGGATGGGTGGTGGAGGAAGAGATGGACTGATGGATGGGTGCTGGGATTTGTGAGGGGCGGGGTCTGCCCAGAAGGGCTGGCTGTGGAGGGGGCAGGTCATCTTGCGGAAAGCCCCTCCAATCTTGCCAGGCGAGGCTTGGGGAAGTGCTTTGCCTCCACGTTCCCACCAGCAGGGAAGGCGCTGGGAGCCATTCATTCCTCCTTCTGACACATCCCCGAGGTCAGTGTCCAGGTAGGCAGCTCAGAGTCACGGCCTGCAGCCCGGGGCCCTGGTCGCTGTCCTTCAAGGGGGTTGGCTGAGAATTCCCTGAAGGAAAGAAAGGGGAAAGGGAGAGTGCCCCTGTAAGAGGAGGCACAGGCTTGTCACCCCAGCGAGCGTGCTGGGCAGGTCTGTGTCAGGAGCCGGGAGTCCTTCTAGAGCCCTTGCTTTCCTCGATGGTCGGGTCAGCGGGCGATTGGCCGGTCAATCGTTAGCCCAGGGCCAGGCGGCCAGTCGCTGTAGAGTTTCCCACCATGCGCCTGGGTCTGTCAGTCGGGTCGGTGGGTCGCTGTGCCCTCTGTGAGCCTCGTGCTCCCAGCGCTGACTGCTAGGGCTGTGGGCGGTGAGGCAGCCAGGGAAGCGAGACCCTCTCCCTGCTCTGGGAAGCCTCTCCCAGGGATTCTTTTTTTTTTTTTTAATTTTTTTTTTTTATTGACTTTGTGATAATATTACATTAAAAATATATATGTGAGGTCCCATTCAACCCCACCCCCCCACCCCCCCTCTCCCCCCCCCCCAACAACACTCGTTCCCATCATCATGACACATCCATTGGATTTGGTAAGTACATCTTTGGGCACCTCTGCACCTCATATACATTGGTTCACATCATGGCCCATACTCTCCTCTATTCCATCATGTAGGCCCTGTGAGGATTTACAATGTCCGGTGATTACCTCTGAAGCACCATCCAGGGCAGCTCCATGTCCCAAAGACGCCTCCACCTCTCATCTCTTCCTGCCTTTCCCCATACCCATCAGCCACCATGTCCACTTTTCCCAATCCAATGCCACCTCTTCTATGTGGACATTGGATTGGTTGTGTCCATTGCACCTCTATGTCAAGAGGAGGCTCAGATTCCACATGGATGCTGGATGCAATCCTCCCATTTTCAGTTGTAATCACTCTAGGCTCCATGGTGTGGTGGTTGTCCTTCTTCACCTCCATCTTAGCTGAGTGTGGTAAGTCCAATAGATCAGATTGTAGGTGCTGGAGTCTGTTGAGGCTCAGGACCTGGCTATCACATTGTCAGTCCAGAGATTCAAATCCCCTAAATATATCTTAAACCCCAACGTTAACTGCACCTCCAGCACATTAGCATGAAAGTCTTATGAAGGGAGATCCCATCTGAGTCCAGATTCATCACACATACACACCATTTCCAAAGAGGGGCCATCTGCCCTGGTAGTTAACCCCATCGGCCATGACCATAACTCCCATGGGTCTCTTTAGCCCTCAAAGGAACCAATATTCCCAGGGATTCTTAAAGGGGCAGAACTGCCCCCTAGGAAGCAACTGGAAATGTGTGTGTGGGGGGTGGGAGGTGGCATAGGGGCCGTGTGGGTGGTTGTTACAGCACTGAATTGGGGTGGGCACTTCATAAAGGGCCCTGGAGCCAGGGGGGTCTAAATACCCTGCAATGAAGGCTAATCTTGCACAACCAAGGGTCATCCTATTCCAAAGGCCAGTGCTGTCCTCTAGGAAAAATACTGTGTCTAGTCGAATGGAATATTTTATACAAATGATGGGCGGGATTTGTCCCCCAGCCCTGTTCCCCTCCACATACCCCAGACCCCTAGAGGGGTGCTCCCTCCCTCTTTTCTCTCTCTTTCCCTGAGTTGCTAACTTGGAAAGTTCACCAAGTGCCGTGAGCTAGGGGGAGGGAGGTGGCGAGCAAGTGAGAAGTGGAAACACCATCTGCCTGTGGGCCTGGCAGCCTCCTGCAGCGAGAGGCTGGACCACAGGGCAGGGAGGGGGGGCTTCTGGGGAGCATAGTGGGAAGAACCATCGCCCTGCTCCCATCGCTTCCGGAGTCTCCCAGCAGAAAACCAGAGGCCCGCAGGACCTGGGTGACGCGCCCAGCTCAGTGATCAAGGGGGGCGGCCACCAGGTGCTGCCAGGCCGGGCATGGGCTCCAACCCCCCCCCCCCCCCATTTTGCTCCTTCCCTCACCTCGGTGCTGGGCTGTCACTTGCAGGCGGGCAGGAAAGGAGCGGGGGAGCCTGGCAGGAGGCGGCTTCTCCTAACACCACATGTCCTGGGAAGACAAATGCAAAAATATAAAAAGCCTCTGGTCTTGGGGTCGGAGCACACAGATCACACGACTGGGTGGCCTGTCACCTTGGCTCTCAGCTGGCTGGTGTCTGGGAAGGTTACTGGCTGCAGCCAGGGCTGGAAGAGAACTGCATTTGGGGAAAAGCATTACCTCGGGCTGCAGAGATGTTCTTCCTGCTCTCTCCTGGAGCCCTGCAGGGTTGGCCGGGAGTGCATCCCATCCTCATAGCCATTTCTCAGACAAGAGAATTGAGGCTTGAATCCATGGCTGTCTGTGACTCAGAAACCCAAGGCTTCTGACTCCTAGTTCAGTGCTCGTTCCTCTCCGGCACAATCCAGCTCCTTCCCTGCAGGCAGGAAGCAGCCATGGCAGGGGCCTTCCCCTAGGGGGTGTTTTGTGCAGGTTTGCGTGGAAGGCTCAGCATCCCCCGTGCAGCCCAGCAGGGACAATGTTTGAGATAAAAGTGGTTTGCCCTTGGATTTTTACCATGCGCGACTGGAGGCAGCATCCTGAGATCGTCTCAGAGGGGACGGCAGAACCTTCTTTCTCCTCCACCCGATGCCAACGGGTTCTGGAATGACAGATGCCCCAGTGGCTTGCAAGGCCTTGGTAAAGCCCTGGCAGGCCAAATGCCTGGTTGCTGGGAGGCAGCAAGGGAAGAAGGGGTGGCCCTCCAGGCTTGATGGAGACGGGCTTGGGCTGGGGGGACTCCTTTCCAATCACTGTACTCATAGCCCCTCCCCAACAACGGGTACCCCAAGAGTCCGGGACAGGGGCTCCTCTGCTCAGGCCACCTTTCCGGTTCTCCTGACAGTCAGGAGCCTCTGCCCTGGCTTCCTCAAGAACTCTACTTACTGCCCATAGATTGCCTTGGGGCTCCCCTGGGTCTCTGCTTGGCCCAGCAGCCTGGCCGGGATGAAAGTGAAGCTGTCAATAATTCATGCTCCAGCTCCCCCTCACTTCCCCTGCTTGGCCGGCTGTAAATATTTCACGGGTTTCAGGGGCAGAGATACCCAGGAAGAGGCTAGATGAAGCCCCACCCTTCCCCAGAGGCTCTCCATCGTGCCCACGGCTGGAGAGGAGCCTGGCCCCAGCTTGGGGAAGGGGGAGCGGCGAGGAGTCCAGAGACGCTGACCAGGATGGCCTTGCATTCTGGTGGTGCTGCGCCACACTTTCTGCGGCCGGCACAGTGACGGAATGTGTCTTGAGGAGAGGGAACAGCCCCCCTGGTGCTACCCGGAAGTCCTCGCCAGCTCCGCCCTCTTCCTCAGCAGCCACATCTCTTGGGCTCATCCCCAGCTTGTCCTGCCTTCCCCCCCCCCAGATCACCTGCCCCGAGCCCGGCCTTGATCATCGACTTCCTGGACAATGGACTGGGCCACTGTGTGACCACACACAGCCCGAGGAGTCTCTCTAAAACAGAGAGATGACCCTGCCACCGCCTTGTTTCAGTCTTCACGAGCTCCAGGCTGCCGTCAGGGCACAAATCCACTTTCCTTGTCCCTGCATGCAGGACTCGGCTCTTGGGGGCCCCCCAGCCTGCACCCCAGGCTCTGGTTGGCTCACTACTTCCTGCACCCTGAGCTCTCACCCACTGACTAGCTTCGTTCTGGTTGTATCCTCTGCCAGACCAGCTTCAGGGCAGTGTGGACCTCCCAGCTGACTCTGGGGGTCACTGCTGTTCTGGACGGGTCTAACATTCTGCGTAAGGTCTAACGTCCTGATGGACCTGGTTCCAACTTCCAGTTCTGCCAGTCTCTTATCGTCACTTTGTGTCACAGTCTTCCAAACTTTGGTATATGCTTCTATGAAATGGAAATAATAATACTCATCGCATAGGGTATGTGATGGTTAGGTTATTGTGTCAGCTTGGCCAGATAATTGTGCCCAGTTGTTTGGTTAAGCAAGCACTGGGCTAACTGTAATACAAGGGCATTTATGGACTTTAGTCACCATTGACTTTACTGCAGTGGTAAATCTTAAGATAGCTGGTTATAATTCCATCAGTCAGGGAGACTGCCGTCAGCAATGAGTGATGCTTAAACCAATCAGCTGAATGCCTTAAACAGGGAAGTGATTCCAGCATTGAGAGAGAATTTCCTAGCTCGTTTTGGACAGCCAGCATCTCCCAGAACTCATCAAGAACCTTCATTGGACTTTCGTTGGAGCCCCTGGTTTGCAACCTGCCTTGTGCGTCCCCACGGCTGTGTGAGAGACGCTTCTAGAATCCCATACTATTGACAGATAGCTCTTGTTGATTCTGTTTCCCTGGAGAACCCTGACTAGTACAGGGCAGTTTTGAAGCTCTGAAATAAGGTCTACATGCCTGTCCTGGTCCCCGGCCCAGAGTAGGTGTTCTAGCCATGCTATTGTTATTGTGGTCTCCTCGTTAGGTGCTTTGTGAGTTGCAGGCTTCAGAGTTTCCCTCGGAGAGTAGAAACTGGGACACTGTCATCCCTGAGGCTATTCCATGGACAGGAGCAAGGAACCAGCAGAGGAAGATACTGAGAACCCTTCCAGGGGTCTCAGGGTAGGTGGCATATCTGGGAGACCCCAGGGAATGTGTAGAAAGAAGGAATATTTGAGAGAAGGGTGTGTTATGGAGGACAGTGCTGTGGGGAATTGGAGCTGAATCGCACTGGGACTGTCTGAGCAGAACACAGAAGGCACCTCCCAGTTGTCCATCTGAGCACCAGCCCAAAGGAGCATTGATCCATTGGCTTTTCCACCTCACTGGTTGAGGGTTGCTCCCAAGGGTTTTGGCTCTGAGCTTATGGATCACACACGCACTGGGTTCCCCCTGGCGTCCACAGGTGCCGGAAGCCCTGGGCAGATGGTAAAAGGCTTATAGCAGGCCCTCGAGGGGTCCAAGGCCTCCTGGAACTTTGACCAGGAGACAGAAAAAGGGAGAGAAGGGTGTTTGCCCTCGAGTAAGGTTGAGGCCGATGGAGAGGGGAGTGTGTGGTCATGGAGAGGCCATGTCTTGGCCGCCTTCCTTCATTCATTCATTCATCAATAATCACTTACTAAGCATCCACTTGGTGCCTGGGAGCAACCTGATCAATCTAAAAATGACCAGCTCCTCTTGTCCTCGCACCCTGGGCCCTGAGATAACTTGAAGCCAGATCAGGGCAAAAAGCAGAAGGGCTGGGGGGTACTGTTCAGGTTGTGGGGACAGTGGGGAGATGCTTCTGTCAGGCTCTTCTCCTTAGGGACTGGAGAAGCAGCTTTCTTCCTCATCCCAGGGCACACTACCTTCTGCTGACCTTAGGGGACAGGCACTGCACCCCCCGAGAGCCCCATCTTTCTGACATCACATAGACATCCTTGGCAGTGGTGGAGCAGGCAAAAACTGGGGGCCAGAATTCTCATCTCCAAAGACCAATATGGGGCATCCTAAAGTTAGGTGTGTGGATTCCTCTCTCACTGTCTGGATATATGTATTTAGAAGAGAGAGCTGCTTTTCTCTCTTCTCCCTCTCCTGCCCTCTTGACAATGTTCAAAATACCTATAAGAATAGTTGTACTTGAACGTCCATCCACCTACTCATTTAGACAACGTTTCCCAGACCTGGAATCCTTCAAGAAAGGGGAGCTATTAGTCACCTCGTTCTGAAATTCCAGCCTGGAATTGCCATCAGAAGACGTGGCCTGCATCCTTTTGCAGTCACTCTCTTTCTTTGTTTCCCTAGATGAAGTCACTTCACCCCTGAAGTTCAGAGATGATGATGATAATCCTCCCAATGAGCTCGCAGGGCCGTTAGGAGGCTAAGATGCCAGTACGAATGAGAAAGAGCACTGGAGGGAAATGTCAGGTAGCTCCCTCTTCCTCGCTCTCACCATCTTCGGTATACCTACCGGACATCGTCGTCCCCATCAGACAGACGTCCCCGCGGCAGGCTTTGCTGGTGCACGCGGAAACACCTGCCTGAAGGAGGCCCCACGAGTGCTGCACGGAGGAAATGGATTTAATTGATAAGCGATTTCATTCAGGGTCCACTTAAGAGGTGGGTTCACGGGAGCGTTAGCCCAAACATCCGCCGAGCTGTCCTCGTGACCGGCCCGGGCCTCCCTGGCTGCACAGAGCTTGGTGATGGGAGAAGGATCCAGGCAGCACTGCAAAGGAAGCTGCAGCTAATGAAAAATTCAAGCTAATTGTTGGTTAAAAAAAGCCCCGTCGGTTTCGGTTGGGATTTTCCGGGCTGGGGAGGGGGATGCGGGGTGGCCTGTGGGTCCTGTCGGCTTGTCAGGTGCTTGTCTCCCGGAGCACCCAGGGGCCAGGTCTGGAGAGGATGGGGAGCTTCCTGGGCAGGCGGCCAAGCAGCTGCTTCCTGGTGTCTGCAGCCAGGGGAGGAGGGGCCTCCTGGCGGCTTTGGCTTAGATGGTCATAGCTCAGGGCTCCTTTCCGCGCAGCTCTAAGTGGCAGCCGAGGGGTGGCGTGCGTTGGGGGTGGGGAGGGGGTGTGCAGAGGAAGAGAGAAGCCAGAAAAGAGCCCCGCGAGTTCCCCGAGACGCACTCCTGATTGGAGGAAAACTTCTTCCCCCTCTGGTAGAAGAGGGTACCCTAGGCCTGGGCAGTGGGCTTAGCCGGAGATGGGAGGAGAGCTGGACTCACTGTGAGGCTGGGGAAGCCAGAAATGTGTTTGGAAGGGAGTGCAACTAGGGATGCGTTGACTCGAGGGTGCTGGCAGCCTCTGCCCGGCTTGGCTGGGATAACGGGTGCACTGGGCGAGAATCCTGAGACGGGCTGATACCAGAGGGGGAGGCCAGGATGTGGGAGAGGCTGCCAGGCATGCAGATTCTGGGGAGGTCCCCAAGGCAGAGATGAAGAGTGGGGAAATTAGATCAGACTGCTTGATAAATCCACTGAGGTTGCCAGAAGGGGCCATTAGGATGGGCCGGCAAGTTGAAAGCCGATAAGACAGAGGAGCTAAGACAGAGGAGCAGAGGGAGATGGCTGTGGGTGAGCCAGGAAAAGGGAGATGGCGCCATGGAATTGGGGGTCCTGGAGGCGATGCAGAGAGTGGCTTTAGCCCCCCCAAACACAAGGCCCCCAAACACACTTGAGGTACTGCGAGTCAGGACTGCCCTTCCCAAGTCAAGATGAGAGCGGACAGCTGGTCTTGAAGTAGTTCCCAGAGTCGTCGCCCACTGCGGGGCATAATGTTGAGCTGCACTGTGTCAAGTTGGTTCTCGTTATGAGTGTGTTTGCCTGGCACCAGCTTCTCTTATGGAATATACTCCATACCCTGAGATTTCATCACCACTGAGAAATCGATCTTAAAGGAAGGCTTAAAGAGCTTGAAGCTGGGAATCACACAGACCTGGGTCCAAATCCTGGTGTGCCGGGCCAGTTTACCTCTTTTGGAGAGTGTTTGCATCTGCTGAATCCCTTTCTAGGCGACATGTATTTCTGTAGCACCCAGTGCTTTTCTCCATCTCTGAGCTCCACACAGCACGGTGTCGTGAAATTACATAATGCTGAGTTAAAACTGTGTCAGGCTGGTTTTCATTACAGTCTGTTTGCCTGACACTGGCCTCTCAGAATAAAATCTGTATCTAGAGAATTGAATCACTATTGAGAGTCTCTGCGTTTTGAGCATGGACTCCGCAAGGGTGGGGACTGCGTCTGCTTCTCTGTGGATCCCAAATACCTTGACCTGCACCTGGAGCACCTAATGAATACATAGTTGTGGAGCTGAACTGGTATTTGGTGACTCTATCTTTCAGATCCTGGTTTTCTCATCAGTAAAATGATAACACCCACCTTGGGATTGCCAAGTGGCCCGAAAGGAATAATTCCCATACCTGACAACCCCGGGTGAGATCTGGTGCTTAGGTAGGTGCTCTTGTACTCTGTTGAATGAATGACCCTCTGAGTCTGACACCATGTGGGGGATTCTGGGAGACCTGCTGTTTGGGATTTCCTGAGCTCATTTTGTTAAAGTTCTTCTCTTGAAATGTCTGCAGCCTGGGCTCTCCTGGCAAAGGACCTGGGACTGTCCTACCTTCTAGAGGGTTCCAGGGACAAGGAGACCTGATTAGAGGCAGAGCCTGGCACTGGTCTGGCCTGGGGGACTGAGGAGAGGGAGGTGGAGAAGGGTGGGGAAAGGTGGAGGTGGGGACACTGCTGTAGGAGACTGAGGAGGTTCCTCTTGCCAGCCATGGGCTTGGCTCCTTCATGCATTCTGAGGACAGAGTAAGCTGGAATGAGCCTGTGCAACAAGGAGGCCAAGGGTAGATTTAGAAGGAACTTCCTGATGCCTCTAAAATTGGTTGTCTCATTTCTAGCTCAGGAGATTAGTCCTAAAATTTAGGCAATTCCTGCTAGTCTTTTTAACCATCGTAGTACTGATTATAATTACAGGTAAAGTGGAGCATCTTTAAAAAAATTGGTTAAAGTGAAGGATCTTAAAAAAATTGTTTATTGGCTATTTTTAATTTCTTTTTTAGTGTTTTGTCAGTTCATAACTTTTGCCCATTTTGATATTTGTTGTGTGTTTCTTTTTCTAATTGATTTTGAGTTGTTACATAAAGGTTTGAAATAAGTCCTTTATGCACATTATATATGTTGCAAATGTTTTTTTTTCCCATTCTCTCATTTGCCTTTTAACCTTGTTTTTGAAATCTTTTGTTGCACAGTTGTCAAATATGTTAATTATTTCCTTTATGGCATTTGGAAGGCCTTCCCCAGTCCAAGGATACAAACAGATTTTTTTCCCCTTCTGAGGTACTGGGGCCAGGGATTGAACATGGGACCTCGTGTGTGGGAAGATGGTGCTCCACCATTGAGCCATATCGGCTTCCCTGAGTTAGTTTTTTTTGTTGTTGTTGTTTTGATTTTCAGGAAGCACTGGGAACCAATCCTGGGACTTGCCATGTGGGAGGTGAGTGCTCAACTGCTCAAGCCACCTCTGCTCCCACAGTTTTTTAAAAAAAATTTCATCTAAAATTTTATCTTTCTTTCATTTTTGGCTTTTTAGCATACCTGGACTTAAATTTTGATCAGTGGTGTGACTCTACTATTTCTTTTTTGTTGAAGCATGTCAATGACTTAGGTGGACAGAGGCAAATACTAGCAAAGGTAATATGCAACAAGCAAATGATTAGCTTTGGAATTATTGCATAATTTTATAATATGTTACAGCATCAGTTTTTAAAAATTACAAAATGTTGGTAATAAAAACTCAAATAATGCATAAATATGTAATGTAAAAAGTGGAGACCCCCCCCCCCAAACTTTCCTTCCAATCCCGCTTTGGATGAATTATATTTTTTTGCAACAAGCATGCCTTATAAAATTAGGAAACATATTTATTGGCTAACTCTGTTTCTTCTTCAGCAAATGACCTCATCGTAGCCTTTATCCATTTTTTTCTAAATAGTTGTCTTCTTCTTATTGATTTCAAGGTATCTTTTGTGTATTAAGACATAAACTTTTTGACTATTATATATGTTCCAAGTATTTTGGAAATTCTAGTCTGTAGTGATTATTAAATTACTGATTATCTTTTTTTTTCCCTCCAGGGGCAGCCCAGTATAATGGAAAAGACCGCTGAACTGGGAGTAAAAAAAGCTGGGCTTGTGACTTAGCACGTCCTAAACTTGGCAAGCTGTTCAAGGTCTCTGCACTTTGAAAATCTTGTCTGCAAGATGAAGAGGTTGCATTAAGAACTCTAAATTCTATGACTTTTATTATTTGGCTACTGTGTCCGAAATAGCCAGATTTTCTGGACCAGGGTATGGCAGATTTACGTCCTGATTTGTATTGTACCTAAGATCATATTAGTGATGCTGATTCCCTGGCAGATTTGCTGACAAGAGGGCTGAGAACTGGGGTGAGAATCAACTAGAGAGCACAAAGCCTGGGGGGCGACCCTGAGCTGTCTCTCAGAGTCGCCAGGGAAGGGTTGTGGAAGCAGGAAGCGAGAGCCCTGGCATTGTAGACAAGCCACTTTCCCTATCTCAGCCTCCCAATTTTCATTTGGGAAATGGGGATGGGGGGATGGCCAGGGGCCCTTAGCTTCCTTCCGGCTCTGCTGTCCTCTAACAGCCTGTGAACCACAGGTGGGTGCTTCCGTGGTTCCCGGGATAGCTGTTTGTCTGCTTGTCTCCCCTCCTCCCTCCCTGTGGGGCTGCCCCCAACCCCACAACACACTCCCAGAAGCTTTTGCAGCAGCGATCTGGCTGCTTGTGGTGTGTTTCTGTTGGAGCAACTTGAGAGTATTGACTTTTTATTTATTTTTATTTTTTCAGGAGGTCCTGGGGATTGAACCCAGGACCTTATACATGGGAAGCAGGCACTCAGCAACATGAGCCACGTCTGCTCCCGGCCCTCCCTTTCTAATGAGCAAACTGAGGCTCAGAGAGCTGACGTGCCCAAGGACACAGAGGGTCAGCCGCGGGACCGGGATTCAAACTCTCATTTCCTGACTCTGGATTTAGCCTTGACGAGGACTCTCTCTGCTCAAGTCCCAGTGCAGAAGGAAATTTGAGTGATGCTGGTTGGCAGCAAGGCTTCAGAAATGAGAGGCCGGGGTTGTTGCTAGAAGGAAAGCCAATTCTCCAATCAATCCAAACATCATTTATTTATAACCATAGAGGCTCAGAGAAGGTGTACGTCAGCAGAGGCTGAGGAGGGGACACACGGGGGCGGCAACAGAATTCACCGCAGAGAAGATGCCAGACGGCGTCCAGATGCGGGAAGGACTGGAGCTGAGAGGGGCGGGGCAGGGCAGGACTGGTGGGGGGCCCGGGTGGCTCCTAGGCCTGGCAGGAATGTGCCTCCCCTGGCCGATGGGATGGGCCCTGGGGAATCCTCCTTCCCCTGTCCCTCTGCATTAGGTTCTTTCAAAGAAATGTGATACAGCCGCTGTTCTCGCCCAGCCCTTGACTCCTGTGAACAGAAATAACCTGAAAGAAGCTGCTCTTGGCCAGAGCAGGGAGGGGGCTCACAGTTTCTGCAGGGAGCTTTGGCCTCGGCTCTGTTTTTCCGGGGCTGACTTGTCCGTTCTGATTTTTCATCCTCCTTGAGACGGCTCAGGTTGCTGGCTTGAGCCCTCAGGGACTCACAGGGACCCGTGGATGAGAGGGAGCAGGGACAGCACTGCCCTGGGAGTTGGGAGACCCGCGCTCCCGGCAGCTCGGCCACTGCACTGCGCAAAGGCGTGCCTGGGGCTGAGTTCTCTTCTTCTCTGATAAGGCCCCGGTTTCCTTGCCCCAAAGCTCAGGGGGTTGGAGCAGTTGGTGCCCAGGGCCGGGCATCCCTCGATTCCATTAGAGATCGTGTAGCCTTTCGAACAGGGTGGACCCTGGAGCTGGCACTGCCTGGGCTGGGACCCCAGCTCCACCCCTAAGGGGCTGAGCGACTTGTGAAAAGCAGGCCAGGCAACCTCCTGTCCTCTCCTGTACCATGGGGGCAAGTCCCTGCCTCGCTAGCTTGAGAGGACAATTAAACGGGTTAATTTGGTAACGCGCCTGGCACACGACTTGCTGAGTAATTGTTGCTGTTAAGTCTGGGGAAAGGTGGGAGTGGGTACAGATGGACTCCTCCCTCCCAGAAGGCACACAGCTTACGGCACACAGTAGGTGCTCACCCGCCATCTCTTCCTCTCCGAGGATGACTGAGATTCCACAGGGCAATGTCCTGTGGGTGAATCCGCGTTGGTTTGTGGCTCTGCACAGCCTTTCTGTCCTCCAGAAAATAGCAGCAGCAGCTAACTCAGACTTCAAGGAATGCGCCTCCTATTGTATTATTTTACTGAATCCTCTCACAACCCTGAGGGGCAGTGGGTGGTGAGGTCCCACGCTGGGGCTGCAGCTGGGAAGGCGGTGCTGGGACCCTCCTTTCCTGCTTGCCTCGGTAGCCCAGGGCTGGAGCGTCTGCTTTCTGCCCTCGCAGGATCCAGGCTTAAGATCAAGTGGCCAATGGGGTCAACTACCAGGGCAGATGGCCCCTCTTTGGAAATGGTGTTTATGTGTGATGAATCTGGACTCAGATGGGATCTCCCTTCATAAGACTTTCATGCTAATGTGCTGGAGGTGCAGTTAATGTTGGGGTTTAAGATATATTTAGGGGATTTGAATCTCTGGACTGACAATGTGATAGCCAGGTCCTGAGCCTCAACAGACTCCAGCACCTACAATTTGATCTATTGGACTTACCACACTCAGCTAAGATGGAGTTGAAGAAGGACAACCACCACACCATGGAGCCTAGAGTGATTACAACTGAAAATGGGAGGATTGCATCCAGCATCCATGTGGAATCTGAGCCTCCTCTTGACATAGAGGTGCAATGGACACAACCAATCCAATGTCCACATAGAAGAGGTGGCATTGGATTGGGAAAAGTGGACATGGTGGACGATGGGTATGGGGAAAGGCAGGAAGAGATGAGAGGTGGAGGCGTCTTTGGGACATGGAGCTGCCCTGGATGGTGCTTCAGAGGTAATCACCGGACATTGTAAATCCTCACAGGGCCCACTGGATGGAATGGAGGAGAGTATGGGCCATGATGTGGACCATTGACTATGAGGTGCAGAGGTACCCAAAGATGTACTTACCAAATCCAATGGATGTGTCATGATGATGGGAACGAGTGTTGTTGGGGGGTGGGGGGGTGGGGCTGAATGGGACCTCACATATATATTTTTAATGTAATATTATTACAAAGTCAATAAAAAAAAAAAAGATCAAGCTGCAGAGTGCAGAATGGCCGAGACTGGGGCAGCGGGCGGGGGACTGACCCTGTGCCAGTTCAGTGAAATGACTTTTACTGACCATATCGCAAAAGTATATAAACTTACCATGTTTTAAAAAATCACTCCTTTAGAGGTCCGCGGTTCAAACCCCGGGCCTCCTTGGCCCGTGTGGAGCTGGCCCATGTGCAGTGCTGATGCGCGCAAGGAGTGCCCTGCCACGCAGGGGTGTCCCCCGCGTAGGGGAGCCCCATGCGCAAGGAGTGCGCCCCGTAAGGAGAGCTGCCCAGCGCGAAAGAAAGTGCAGCCTGCCCAGGAATGGAGCCGCCCACACTTCCCGTGCCGCTGACGACAACAGAAGCGGACAAAGAAACAAGATGCAGCAAATAGACACAGAGAACAGACAACCGGGGAAGAGGGGGGCGAATTAAATAAATAAATAAATCTTAAAAAAAAAAATCACTCCCTTATCGTTGAACACTTAGGTTATTTTTGATCTTAAGATAGCATTACAGGGAAGCGCACTTGGCCCAATGGATAGGGCATCCGCCTACCACATGCGAGGTCCGCGGTTCAAACCCCAGCACCCTCGCATAGGGGAGTCCCACGTGCAAGGAGTGTGCCCCGTAAGGAGAGCCACTCAGCGTGAAAGAAAGTGCAGCCTGTCCAGAAATGGTGCCGCACACATGGAGAGCTGACATAAGATGATGCAACAGAAAGAGACACAGATTCCCGGTGCCGCTGATAAGGCTAGAGGCTGTCACAGAAGAACACGCAGCAAATGGACACAGAGAGCAGACAATGGGGGGCGGGGAAGGGGGGAGAAATAAATAAATAATAGATCTTTTAAAAAAAAGCATTACACATCTTTTTTTTTATATAATGCTATTTGGCTTTTAAAAATTATTTTATTATTTTTAAATTTTTTTTAAAAAAAGATACCTAGATCACAGAAAAGTTACATAAAAAAATGAGTTTCCCATATGCCCCACTCCCTGCACTGTCCACTCCTCCCACATTGACAACTTCTTTCATTAGTGTGGTAGGCACACCTATTTAAAAAATACTTATTTCAGAACTTCAGAAGCAGTTATAGGTAGATTGCTGATGCCAAAAATTGGTCCAGTTTTTCAGGAGAATGATCCAGTAATATATAAGAGCTATAAAATTATTCCTACTCTTTAACCTGATAATTCCCACTTCAGAGAATATACTCCAAGGGAATAGCCCAAAAGAGAAAAAGAAAGTAATTTGTACTAAGTTGCTCTTTGAAATGCTATTTATAAAAATTGGAAGCAACCCAAATGCCCAGCCATTAGGTTTGGTTTAAAAACTATGGTGTATTTACATTCTAGAATATGATAGAGTTGCTTAAAATGTCAAATATGGGGACCATGTCAAAGCATGGAAAGTATGTATATGCAAAATAGTCAGTGGGAAAATGGCTATATAGTATATATTTCCTCACAACAACTATGCTAAACATAGGAATGTATTTGTTCAATGAAGTGACAAAGATTAGATACATGGTAGAACAGATTTTAATATTCATCTAATGGTTTACGTTAATACTAAAAAAAAGAAGAAAATGAATTATTTTATACTCGTAGATGGATAGGACCGGCTATATAATTTGCTGGGCCCAGGGCAAGATGAATTTCAAGATGGCGACAGCAGAGCATCAAGCCGAGTGCCGGCCCCGCTGAGCTCAGGGCCTGGTGAGGCTGCCCGTTAACTGGAGCTGCCAGTCCAACCTATTCATTTCACCAATGAGAGAGCTGGGTTTATGAGGTTCAGCCCTGCTTAGAAAACCAGAAGCACCAACCGTCTGAAGTGCTGAGCCTGGAATTAGTGCTGTGCTCACTGAACACCAGGAGGTGTGCTCTGGAGAGGGTGTGGCTCTAGAACCTAGCTGTTTGTCCGTGGGCCTGGCTGTACCAGCTGGAGAGTCCCATGCCCTTTATTCTTCACTCATCCGTTCACTTACCAGGCATTTATTCATTAGTCGTCCTGGGCAGGACACTGTGCTTGGGGATGGGGATACAGAGGACAAGGACACGGGAGCTTATGGTTTAGTTGCAGAGACAAAGAAAACTTTACCTGATTAGGGAGCACGTTGGTGGAAGTTAGGATAAGTTTGGACTAATGGATTTAACAACACAGAGAACCAGTGGGTGGGGAGAAGTGGGGGTCGGTGACTCAATTTTCAAATTGACCACTTTACAGTTCTTCCGCTGATTCCAATCTAGTGCAAGTCACTGCACTTTTTCCTTGCACTATTGTAATTGCTTCCTGACTCTTTGCTCGTATGCTTACCCTATGCTGTCCCATCCTACCCCACCCCATCCCATCCCATTCCATCCCATCCCATCCCATCTCATCTCATCCCACCCCACCCCATCCCATCCCACCCCACCCCACCCCAGGCCATCCCATCCCACATGTAATCCACACAATAGCCAGCTATTCTTTTTAACTTGGATCCTGTCATTACTCTGTCTCAGCCCTCCAGCAGGTTCTAATCGTATTTAGATATAGCCATGGCCTACAAGACCTTACAAGATCCTTGCCCCCATGACCTTACTGACATTACTTCTACCAGTCATTCATGTGTTCTACTCTCAGAGTCTTCTTGCTGTTCCTTGAATCACCATGCATATTACCATCTCAGAATCTTTGCACTTGCTTTTCTTTTTTTTTTTTTTAAAGATTTATTTATTTAATTCCCCCCCTCCCCCGGTTGTCTGTTCTCTGTGTCTATTTGCTGTGTCTTGTTTCTTTGTCCGCTTCTGTTGTCACCAGCGGCACGGGAAGTGTGGGCGGTGCCATTCCTGGGCAGGCTGCACTTTCTTTCGCGCTGGGCGGCTCTCCTTATAGGGCGCACTCCTTGCACATGGGGCTCCCCCATGTGGGGGACACCCCTGCGTGGCAGGGCACTCCTTGCGCGCATCAGCACTGCGCGTGGGCCAGCTGCACACGGGTCAAGGAGGCCCGGGGTTTGAACCGCGGACCTCCCATGTGGTAGACGGACGCCCTAACCACTGGGCCAAGTCCGCTTCCCATGCATTGCATTTAATCGTTATTCTCTCCCTACTCCCTCCTTCTTTCCTTCTTTCTTTCCTTCCTCCCATTTGTGGGAACATATATACAACATTAACTTTCCCATATCAACCACTACTAAGTGTGCTATTAAATGGGTTAATCATATTCACAATATTCTGGTGCCTTTATCACTATCCATTACTAAAACTTTCCTATTTCCCCAAACAGGAATGCAACACCCATTTTGCACTCACTCTCCATTCCACTTTCCACCTGCTCACTGCCACTGGCGATCTGTACTCTAATGTTTGTCTCTATGAATTTGCATAGTTGCTGATATTTTCTTTGTAGTTACCATGGGGCTTAAATTTAACATCCTAATTCTATAACTGTCTTGTTTGCCTTGATACCAAATTAACTTCAATAGCATACACGAACTATGTTCCTATACCTCTCCTTCTCCCCACCTTTATGTAGTTCTTGCCACAAACTATGTATTTATACTTATGTATCCCAAACCACTGATTTATCATTCCATTTTATGCATTTGTCTTTTAGAGATTATAGGAATTCAAAAGGGGATTACAAACCAAAATTACAATAGTGCTGGCATTTATATTTACTCATGTCATTACCTTCACTGGAGATATTTATTTCTTCATGTGGCTTTGATCTGTTTTCTATTGTCTTTCCTTTTCAGCCTGCAGAATTCTCTTTAGCATCTCTTGTCTAGTGGTAACAAACTCCCTCAGCTTTTGTTTTTAAAGAAAGGCCTTAATCTCCCCCTCATTTTTGAAAGACAGTTTTTCTGGATATGGAATATGTTGGCTTTTTTTTTCTTTCTTTCTTTCTTTCAGCACTTTCAATATGCCATCCCACTGCCTTCTTGCCTCCATGGTTTCCAATGAGAAATTGGTATTAAATCTTATTGTGAGTCCTTTGTACATGACATGCTGCTTCTCTCTTGAGGCTTTCAGAATTCTCTCTTTATCTTTCACATTTGAAGATTTAATTGTAATATGCCAAGGTGTAAGTCTATTTGGGTTTATCCTGTTTGGAGTTCATCAAGCATCTTGGATGTGGATATTAATGTCTTTCGTTAAATTTGGGAAGTTTTCAGCCATTATTTCTTTGAATATTCTCTCTTTCTAGGACTCCCACAATGTGTATATTGGTACACTTGATGATGTTGCACAGATTCCTCAGACTCTGTTTACTTTTCTTCATTCTTTCCTCTTTCTGCTCCTCAGCTGGAATGATTTCAATTGTTTTACCTTCAAGTTCTCTGATTCTTCTGCAAGCTCCAATCTGCTGTTCAACTCCTGTAGGGAATTTTAAATTTCCTTTACTGTAGTCTTCAGCAATGTTTGATTGTTTTTTATAACTTCCATCTCTCAATTGATATTCTTTTTGTGTTCATCTATTGTTTTCTTGATTCTTTTTAGTTGTTTGTTCATGTTTTCCTTCAATTCTCTGAGAATGTTCAGGTCCATTTAAAAAAAGTCTTTGTGTGCTATGTCCAGTCTGATCTTCCTCCTTGATGGTTTCTAATGCTTTAATCTCCTTTGCCTGGGCCAGAACTTCCTGTTTCTTTGCATGATTTGTAATCTTTTATTAAAACCTGGGCATTTTGATATTTTAAGGCATTACTACTAGAATTTACACTCTAAAGTTCTGTTCCTTATACCTGTATCCGTCTAGTGTTACCACAGAGCTTTTCGTGAATGCCAAAAACTAACAAAATGAAGTAGGAAAAAAAGAAAACACCTTTCCCAGTCTTTGCAGATTGACTTGTGCAAGTCCTCTCTTTCAGGACTTTTCCATACAATAAGTTTAGAGAATAACTCCAGGCCAAAGTGTAGAGGCCTCTTTGAAGCTGTCTGCACATATAGCTTGCCTTGGGCATATGCATGTGGCCCTAGAAATTCCCATTTACATGGATACAAATGTCCCCTCTTCTGTAGGAAACAGTGTCCTCATGGTTTTGGGCTTTGTGGTATATGTCCTACAGTGAGCAATCCCTTGCCCCAGGAAGCACTAATTGACTGCTCTCACAGCGTTCTGTAGGAGTACTCTGTGATCTGCCTTGTACGTGCATGGCAAGTTCTGGGATGGCAAGTCCCTCAGGCCACCACCAGACAGATTGGGCCAGATGTGTATGCTCTTAGCATGTGCCCGAGTGTTACTCTGCTCCCTCCAGAACTTCACCAGCTGGTGAAGGGTTGGGGAGGGGCCAGGCATGGTGCTATTAGCTCCAATGCTTTTAAGTAGCCTTTTTTCTTGATTCGGCCTTCACCCAGTTACTGTAGTTACCTGTTTTCTGGAGCTTCATGAAAAATGTTTCCATCAATTCTTTCTGGTTATTCAAAGCTTCTGTGTGGGAGCAGAACCCTGAAGCATCTTATTCTGCCATCTTGTTCAGGGTGGAATTCCTGTATATTGTTTTTAGTCAAGTGTCTGTTCAAATCATTTGTTTTCTTTGCCTTGAGTTTTAAGAGTTCTTTATGTATACTGCATTCAAGACGTTTGTCAGATATTTGCAAATATTTTCTTCCAGTTTGTAATTTGTATTTAAACATTTTTTTTCTTCTTTATTTTCTTTTAAATTTTACATTAAAAAAATATGAGGTCCCCATATACCCCCCACCTCCCTCACCCACTCCTCCCACATCAACAACCTCTTCCGTCATTGTGGCACATTCATTGCCCCTGGTGAATACATTTTGGAGCACTGCTGCATCACATGGACAGTGGTCTACATCGTAGTCTACACTCTCTCCCAGTCCACCCTGTGGGCCATGGCAGGACACACAATGTCCAGCATCTGTCCCTGCAGCACCACCCAGGACAACTCCAAGTCCTGAAAATGCCCCCACACCATATCTCTTCTTCCCTCTCCCTACCCTCAGCAGCTACTGTGGCCACATTCTCCACATCAATGCTACAATTTCTTCCCTTACTAATCACAATAGTTCCATAGTAGAACACCAGTAAGTCCACTGTAATCCATACTCTATTCCTCCATCCTGTGGACCCTAGGATGGTTATGTCCAGTCCCCCTCTACATTAAGAGGGGCCTTAGATTCCACATGGATGATGGATGCAATTCTCCTGCTTGCGATTGTAGGCACTCTTGGCTCCCTGGTATGCTGGTTGACTTCTTCACCTCCCTGTTAGCTGGCCAGGGTAAGTCCAATACCAGAGGGTAGGAGTTGCAAGTCTGCTGAGGCTCAGAGCCTGGCTGTCACATGGACAGTCCAGAGATTCAGGTCTCCTGAGTATACACCAACCCCACTGCTGACCACAGGTCCAGTAAAAGTAACAGAAGAGGCATGTGTAGAAAGGTCATATCTGAGTCAAACTCTATCACACTCAGGAACACAAACTCCAAAGTAGGGCCAATTCCATTTCCCCCTTTTATCCAAAGTCAAAAAGCAGTTTGTAACACCTGTTATTACATGTAGGCTGAGATATTCTGCTAGTCTGAGTTCTTTTTCTAGTTACATCATCAGCTGATACTTGTTACTAATCCCTCGGCACCAGGGAAGCTCATCCCTGGGAGTCCTGTCCCATGCTGGGGGTAAGGTAATGCATTTACATGCTGAGTTTGGCTTAGAGAGTGGCCACATTTGAGCAACATGGAGGCTTTCAGGAGGTAACTCTTAGGCACCCTGCAGCTCTAGGCCTAGTTCATATTTCAGGCACACAGGCTCATAATCATAGCCATCAGTATGAAGGGCTCATTGTTGGACCATCTGTCTTTATTGGTCTTTGCCATTGCACTTGGGGGATTGTTGCTGCTCCATTGGGGAATGTGATAGAGTTCCCCTAGCCAGGAACTCAGCACTCCCTCAGTTGTGTAATTTGTATCTTTATTCTCTTAGCAGTCTCTTTCACAGAGCAAATGTTTTTAATTTGGATAAAGTTCAATTTATCAGTTTTTAAAAAATGGATTGTGCTTTTTGGTACCATATCTAAGAACTCTTTGCCCAGCCCAAGATCATAAAGATTTTCTTCCAAGTTTTCTTCTAGAGGTTTTATAGTTTTAGATTTTGTGTTTAGGGCTATGTTACATTTCGAATTAAAATTATATATGGTATGAAGGGTTGAGGGTCTTTTTTTTTTTGTACATGTGGATATCCAATTATTCCAGCACCATTTGTTGAAAAAATTATTCTTTCTCCATGGAACTGCTTTTGCACCTTTGTGGAAAATCAATTGGCCCTATATGCATGTGTCTACTACTGGATTTTCTAGTTTGTTCCATTGATCCATGTGCCTTTCCTGTCAGATAATGCAAGTTTTCCACTTTTCCCCTCCTTTTCTAAATTGTTTTGGCTATACTAGTTCCCTTGCATTTTTATATAAATTTTAGAATTGGTTGATATGTATACATAAAATCCTGCTGTGATTTTGATTGGTATGGCATTGAATCCATAGATTGGGAAGAATTGATACCTTAACATATCCTCAGCAAACTAAGTCTTCTGATCCATGAACAAAGTATGTCTCTCATTTATTTAGGTCTTCTTTGATTTCATTAATCCATGTCTTGTAGTTTTCAGTTTACAGTTCTTACATGTATTTAGTGTTAAGTATTGCATTTTTTGGGCGCTATTGTAAATGGTACTTTAATTTTTAAAAATTCCAATAGTTTATGTAAATATATAGAGACACAATTAACTTTTGTATGTTGATCTTGAATCCTGCAACTTTGTTAAACTCATTGGTCCTAGGAGCTTTTTTTGGTAGAGTCTCTGGCATTTTCTGTAGAGACAAACATGTCTTCTACAGAGACAGCTTTATTTCTTCTTTTTTCAATCTCTTATTTCTTTTTCTTGCTTTAATGCACTAGGAATTCCAGTATGATGTTGAATAAGAGTGGTGAGAGAGGACATCTTTGCTTTGTTCCCAATCTTAAGGGAAAAGCATTCAATCTTTCACCATTAAGTATAGGTTTTTGTAACTGCCCCTTATCAAGTCAAGAAAGTTTCCTTCTATTCATATTTTTCCTAAGATTTTTGTCATGAATGGATATTGAATTTTTCAAATGATTTTTGGTACCTATTGAGATGTTTGTATTGTTTTCTTCTTTAATTTATTGCTCTGGTAAATGACACTGATTAATTTTAGAATGTTGAACCAGCCTTTTATGGGGTAAACCTAGCTTGTTCATGAGGTATAACCTTTTTATATATTGCTGATTTTCATTTGCTAATATTTTGTCGAGGATTTTTCTATCCTGTGGACTATTGTTCTGTATTTCTTCTTATATTGGTTTTGGTATTAGGTAATGCGGGCCTCATATAATGAGCCAGGAAGTGTTACCTCCCATTCTATCTTCTGGGAGAGGTTTCTGGAATTGGCGTTATTTCTTTCTTAAATGTTTGCTTGAACTCTCCAGTGAAGCCATTTGGGACTGGATTCTCTTTGTTGGAAGGTTTTTAACTGCAGATTTAATTTATTTAGTGGATATGGGACTAGTCAGGCTACTTATTTGTTCTCAAGTGAGTTTTCGTGTATATCTTCTTTTAACTCTCTACCTTTCTGAGCTCTTTTGAATGAGTGATTATGTTTTTTTTAAAATTATTATTATTATATCTTTGACACCATGGAGAGTGATGTGTCCCAACTCTTCTTGTCACTCTTGGCTGATTTTCCTTTTATTGTAATTTTCTCTCACTATATGGGTTTTTTTTTTCTATTTTCTTTCAGATGCTTTCATTTTTGAACGGGGAGAACGGTCGGGTGATCTGAGGCAGGTAACAGCTTCAAATCAGATGTATTGTCATGGCCTGCCTTTCAATAAATTTCAACAAATTTCTGCCCTTCAATTTTTAGAGGTCAAGCCGTTGATGAGCTTCACAGCAAAGTTGTGGAACCTCTATGTTAAACTAAGATGCTTGTCACTTGTGCTCTCTCTCCATCCCTGTTTGTGCCTTGAGCAGCTTCCCTTGGCTAGGATATTTCAGGGAACCAAGTCCAGCTGAAGGCTTGAGAGGTCTGGATCACCTCCCAGAATCCTTCCTTAACTTGAACAGACCCCATAACACAAGGCAGGTATACAGCATATATGTAGTTGGAGTTATGGCCATTTCCTTATTTCACTGAAAATTGATTTTTAAAGAATAGTTCATTCTTTTAAGACTTTCTGTGTTTTTAAAGGGAGGAAAGTGGAGTAAACATGGTTTTATTTTCCCATCTTTAACCAGAACTTATTTATATTTTAAAAATTTTAACTACTACAACTCCTAAGATATATGTGTGTACATGAATCTGTATCTATCAATGAATGGATCAATCTACTTATCTATTGATTTGCCTGTCATTTACATATCAACAACCAGTTTCTTCTTTGTAGGTCAGAATTAAGCCTTGAGTAGCATCTCCTCTGAAACCTTCCTCAGTAAACTGTCATTTGATTTATGGGATTTCCTGCTGTAAGTTGACTGAGGCCATCTCAGAATGTGTGCTTCTTCATTTATCTGGAAGTTCCTAGAATCCTCAACCCCACGCCTGCTCCCCTTTCTTCTCCCTGGGGCTTTCAGATCTGGAAATTCCAGATCATCAGCACCCCACACCGTACTGATTTTGCCCTTCTCTGAACATTCAGCCTTCAGAATCTGGACCATTGAATTTATTAGTCATATGGCATGTTGGGATATTTATTCAGTGATTTTTAGCACCATGGGTAAATCTGTGTCCTCAAGCAGTTTGAAGTCTGTCAAAGAAGAAAATGCACAGATGCATTACACCTCTAAATGCATGATGGGATATAGTGAGTCCCTGGGTAGAGTCCCCGTGCCTTGTCCTTGGTCCCTGGGATGAGCGTGAGTCTAGGATTTGGGATACGGTGGTTCAGTCCAGTTCTGCTGTTAGCCGTGTGACATTGGACAACTCACCTAACTCCTCGGAGCCTTTGGTTTTACACCTTTTATCAGGGGTCGTGGTGTCTGACAGGCCCACCTAGTATCACTCTTTGACAGAGAGGAGGCTTTGCACAAATGGATGAGTTGTTATTGCTGGCCTTCTCTTCCCCTGCAGGAGCCTCATTACTCAGCAGAAGAGCTGAGTCCTGCAAGACAGAAAGGTGGGAACTGACAGTAGAAGAAGAGTCTTCTGAGGGGCTTTGCCTGGGTCTGGGGTGGCAAGTCCTCCCTGGAGGCTCTGGGGCTTTCTCCCCCAGGGATCTGAGGGTGGACAGTCAGAAGCCTGGTCTCCACACTGAGCGTCCTAAGGGGTGTGACCAGCCCTAAGCCTCTCACGTTGCCTATGACAGGGACGCTGCCTCCAGAAGGCCTCAGGAAGAGAGCACTTGGAAGGGGGGTGAGAAGACGCAACAGGAGCTGTTCAGCCGACGAAGTTCACGAAGCGGGAGGAAAGAGCTGGTGGGGAGGAAAGAACTGGGCTTTTAGTCGAGTAACATTTAAAATAATACTAACCAAGATGGTAGGGACTATCCTTTAGTGGACATTGATTCTACGCAAGGCTCTTTGTATCAATTTCTAATCCTCACAGCCACCTGGCAAGGGGCAAGTGCTTCTCTTATATGAACGAGGAAATCAAAATTCGGAGAAATTGCTCAAGGTCATACAGCTCTTGAGTGGGAGGACAGGTATCCAAACCCATGGCCGGACATCAAAGCAGGGGCTTTGGCTAATCCAACTCGCTGCCTCCCATACTCCTGGCTCAGGAGACAGTGAATGGAGGTGGACAAATGACGAGCAGGGAAGAAGGCTGGTCAAAGGCAGACTTTCCTAGAGCCGAAGGACAGCTGACTCTTAGGAAGGGGGCTGGAAGAATCCAAGGAATGGTTCTCCTTCTGATATCTTCTGAAATAGAATTTATGACTTCTCATCCATGGAAGAAATGGAGGCTGAGCACTAGACAAAATGACCCTATGGCCATTGAAAGAGAATGCCTTTGATATGATCCCGGATGGGGCCGTCGGCGCCTTCTATCCTCGACGCTTCCTTCCGAGGCTGACTCAACATTTTTGGGCTAACACCAGCCCGGAAGCAGTCTCACCAATGAATTGGCCAATAAACAAGTTTTGACCTGCCAGATGGGTCCCTGTGCTCCTTCTTGGCGTCCCAGTGGGAACACAGCTGGCAGAGACCACGGCCCCGTAACTGGCTGGCCGTCCCTGTGAGGCTTACCTAGGGCCCCGGCAGGGGCGGGAGGTGTCCATGCCGGGAGAGCCGGGCCCTAGAGTCTGGGGGAGGCAGCTCTGACAAAGGACAGCGATTCTGGACCATTCTTATTGTTCTGCGTACAGATTTTCTTCTCTCTGCCAAATACGGAGCCTCTGGCCTAGGTCACTGAGTTATTCCTGGAAGGTGGGCAGGGTGCCAGGGTTCCAGGTGGGCACCGTTCTCGCTCGGTAAATAAATGCCGTGGAGCCACTCCCACTACTACTGGGCCCAGCGGCCCAGCACGCCTCCACCAAGGGCTCTCCAGAGAGGTGGGGGCTGACTTGTGGGGGTCCAGAGAGACAGGAAACCTGGAGTCTGCTCATAGCTAACCTCTGGGTAACCCCAGGTAGGGCTCCCACCCCCTTTTCCGCCCTGTGCTAAGCTCTCACTGCTCGCAGGGCATCTCCAGGCCCAGCCCTGGAGCCTGGTCTTGGGCTCCTGGGATGAAGATTCAGATAAGCCAGTGTCCCAGGCAGCCTGGCCAGCCCAGGACAGGCCGGACAGCCCAATAGGAGCTGGAGCCTTCTCGACGCATTAGGTCTCTCCTCAGTCCAGAGAGACAAACACCGAGAGGGGATGAGATAGAATCAATAAATGCAGGAAGAGGTGCAGTGGCATGAAACCACACTTACAGTTGCCTCCCCTCCCTGCCCGAATCTAAGCAAGACCCCCCAGGTTGGTGGGGATAGCAGTGTTGTGGTAAAGTCCAACCCTCACCCCCACTTACCAGCCAGGCCAGTCCCAGAATGCCTCTGGGTCTCGGTTCCCTCAGCCGCAAGGTCGTTGGGAGGAGTAACGGACATACGTGACGAGCTGAGCACAGCGCTGGCACGCAGTAAGCTCGATAAATGGTAGCAATGACCATCTTCACCGTCATCATCATCATCACCATGGGAGACTTTTATTAGTGCATTTGGAGTCACAAACCCTGGATCTGAGACTGCATCTAATGTAGTTATTACTAAGTATTAGTGGCCCTGGGTAAAGTTGCCTAATCAATATGAGCCTCAGTTTCCTAATCTCTAAAATAGGAAGAAAAGAGGATTTTGGGAGTAAATTAAATAAAATGATAAGGTTCCAGATATTTAATAAGAGCAAGGAGACCCCCCCATAGGGCTCAAGCAGGTCAGTGTAGGATCCCCTCCCCCAAGAAGTACTCTCTTATGTGGCAGGATGTCACTTTGTGGGACTTGGGACCTCGAGAGCTGGTGCAGACAAGTGCCTTAGTCGGGAGTCTTTCCATTGCAAGGGAGAAAATTCAAACACGCTTGAGGAAAGGGAGCAGCGAAGGCGGCCGATCTGGGCCTCAGGCGCACTGAATGCAGAGATTTCCGTGGTGGTGTGGGCACATCTCGCGCCTTGGGCTCCCTTCTCCACTGTGCTGACCTCTTTCTCGGCAGGCTTTCACCCTGGGGCAGCAGCGCTAGCGGCCAGGGCTGGGCTTGTATTGTCCCCAGCTGGCTGCAGAGCAGCTCCCTCAGCATCCACTGCGCTCCCCACAGAAAGGACTGTTTGGGTCACGTGGCCACCCTTGACCCGCTGACTAGCTTGGCCAGCTGGGGTCACATGTCCAGGCCTGTGGCAGGGCCTGAGGGCCCTTTGATTGACAGCCCCATCAGCATCCCACGGAGGGGGGACAGTTCCCATAAAGGTAAACAAGGTGCAGTGACCAGAAGAAGGCTCGTCGGGCAGGCAGATGCAATAGCTGTCCCCTGGAGTGAAACACACGCTCGAGGCAAACCCTGTACGACCCGCTGCAGAGCTTAGTGGGCTCTTAAGGGCCGTGGGGATGCTTACAGGATTTCATTCTGCAGGTCCCTCGGTGCTCCGCAGGGAAGGAGGCATGGACTGGGGACCCGCTGGGCCATTTTGTCCTGAGTGGGTGGCCCCAGACCATGCCTACATTCTCACCCCTGCCCTCGAGGCAACCTGGGAGGCCAGACAGCTTCCCTTGAGCTAAGGTGGTCCAGGTAGCATGAGGGTCTGGAGGCTGAAAATGTGTCCTTTAGGTGAGTGGATAGAATAGAATACAGAGGAGAAACACCGTGAACTTGGAGTCAGAAGCCAAGGGTCCGGTGCCGGCTCTGCTCCAACCCAGCTGCGTGACCTTGGATGTGCAGCTGCCCTAACCATCGTCGACTGCCAAATGAGGGGCTGGGCTAGGTGGACGCTGACGTCTCTTCTAGCGCTGACATTCTGGGAATCTATGAATGTTATTAAATTCATGAATCGGCTTCTTTGCCTGGAACAAGTCAGCTTAAAATACATGCAAATTGCACTAAGTATAGCTGTTCCCTCGCTGAGGAGGCAGCCTGGCATATTTACATAGTTTGAAATTGTCTGCTGCATGCACGGTGTGGGGGGCGGGGGAGAGACGACAGGCTCTAGGTAGGGCCCCCTGGCAGCCACCCCCTAATGCGAGTGGAGCCCCAGATCTTTTCCAGCCCGGGGCCGGGAGACCCATCCCCAGCAGGGAGGCAGAGGGGAGCTGCCTGCATTAAAACCTGCATACTCCGGGATCCAGTCCAGGCGCTCGTTCTTTTGTTTTCATTAATCCTCCCAGCAATTCCTGAAAGCCAGTTTTGTGCTCTTACTTACCAAATGAGAAAACCAAGGGCCGGTAGCCGGCCCAAGGGCCCATGGGTGGTAAATGTTGAGGTTAGAACCCAGGTCTGACTGACTCCAAAATCTATGCTCCCTACCACCTGGTGCCAGCAGGGCTGCTTCTTCCACATGCCAAGCCCAGCCAGGCTCGCTGCGCTTTGGCTGTCTCCTTGTTGACCCAGCTCTGAAAAGTCTTCATTCATTCATTCATTCATTTAACAAATGTGCGGTGAGCATCTTTTGTGCACCAGGCTCTGTTCTAGGGATTCTGCAGTAAACAAGACAGATATGGTCTTGGTCCTTTTGAAGCTTACATTCTCGTGGGAGAGGAGAGAATAAACATGCGAACACATAGATGAAGCATATTGCAGGTTGTGATAAATGCTCGGAACAGGCAGCGTGAGAATACCAGGAGCCCTGCTCCAGGTGGGGGCTGTTTCTGAGAGCTGCCCGAGGAGGGGAGGTGTAAGCGAGAACAGAAGGATGACAGCGGTGAAGGTTGAATGGGTGGTTCTCTGTTCCGGTCTCAGCTCCTATTAGCTGTGTCATCTCAAACAAGTCACAATCTTTCTGAGCTTCAGTCTCCTCACCTGTGAAATAGAGGTAATAATATCTCCCTTGAAAGGGTGGCTGTGAGGGTTGTAAACAATATATGTCAGGGGAGCAGATGTGGCTCAAGCAGCTCAGTGCCCACTTCCCACATGGGAGTTCCTGGTGCTTCCTAAAAGAAGACAAACAACGAGCAGACGATAATAAGACATGGAGTGAAAACAACAAGCAGGCAACAAGTGAAAACAACAAGCAAGACAAAAAGCAAACAATGGGCAGACAACGAGCAAAAACAAACAAGCAGGGACCAGATGTGGCTCAAGCAGTTGAGCACCTGCCTTCCACATGGGAGGTCCTGGGCTTGGTTCCAGGTGCTGCCTAAAAGAAAAAACAGACAATGAGCAGACAAGAAGCAAAAACATCGAGCAAACCGACAAGGGAGCCGCCTTGGGGGTGTGGTTGGGAGGAATTATTTAAAAAACACACAAAGACCTAAAAAAACAAGCAGAAACTATCTGTGTATAGATAGATATACATCTATCTATCTCTCTCCAACACAACCACTCCAAGACAACCAGTGATGGCTGCTGCTGTTCTCACTGTGTGTTCTCGTCAGAGTCTGGGCCCAGCAGTGCTGGCGGTAGTGAGGCTGCGTGGCCCTCTACGGCTAAGCCCAGACACCAGCGAGTGTGGTAGGGCAGATGCACAGCAAGAATCAGGGCCTTGTTTCCAGCCCTGGCTCCACTGCCTTGGCCTTGGCCTTGGCCTTGGCTGGTCGGGGAACACCCAGGGTCTCGTGCCCCTCCACAGTCAGTCATCCCTGGCTCCCAGGGGGCTGTGACACAATCAGGGTATGAAGGTGCTTCGAATATCTCTGCTTCGTCCAGTTCTCTGCCCAGCCAGCTGCATGACTGGTGGTCTTGAACAAAGCCTCTTTCCATTTCCGGCCTCAGTCTTCCCATCTGTACAATGAGTCAGATGACCTCGCAGGTCTCTGCCTGCCCCTGGTGTGTTACTATGTTACAGCCTAGCTGGCCCACCTAAGTCCCAGGAAAGTTCTACAATGGGATATAAACTAGGGATGTGTGATATCTTCAGGGGGAGTCCCAGAGGAGGCAGCTGCGGGCCTGTGGGGGGCTCTGGTTGGAAAAGTCTCCTTGTCCATCCATCCCTGGGAGGACCCACACATGGCCCCATTTTAGAGCTGTGGCAAGTCTCTGGTTTCCCAAGAAGACCATTTGGAGAGTTTGGAGTCGGAGCTCCGGGAGCAACCCCGTCGTCAGTCCCTTCCTCCTCCCGCGCTGGTCCTTGGGGTAGAGCTGAGCGTCTGTGTGCTGCAGGTTCCACCCCTCCCGGGACTGGGAGCAGCGCTTGGAATCTGTCCTGCGGTGGGAATGCAGGCATCTCTGGTGCTCAGGAGTGCAGCCGTCCCCGGCTTCCCCAGCACGTTTCCTGCATCTGTGTAAAGGCGCCCGCTTAGGTTTCTGGACTAGCACTCCCTGTTCCTCTATACCAGCCCCACAGCTTGGCAAGCTCCCCAGGAGTCAGGTCCACTAGTCACGGTTCCTCCTCCTTTCCCAGGAACCCGAGCTGCTGAAGCCCCAGTAGGCTCTGTGCTCCAAATTCCATGCCTAGTGTTGGCCTGTCTGGACCCTTCCAGGCTCCTGGTCGCCGGTGGAAGGGCCAGGCAGGCCTTGGATGGGACTCAGGGCTCCGTGCATGAGGCTAACTCCCTCTGACAGCCCAGGAGCTACACCCTGGGGGCTGGCCAAGCTGAGGCCCGGGGCCCTCCCGCTGGCAGGGCAGCTGGTGCCATTGATCTCATAATTAAATCAGGGCCGGGCCTGGCTGACCGTCTAGGCTCCCCCCCTGCTTGGGCTCTGGCCCTTGGTTCCCAGAACGGGCCAGTGTTTGCCCCGGAGAAGGCAGATGTATGGTGGGGTGGATGGGTCAGCACGGGAGCTCTGGAGAGGGGTTCTCTTGATGCAGGCTAAAAAAGGAACCCATTAGCAGTGCTCAGTTGTCCACAGTTGGGGCTTCAAGGAAGCGAGATGGTGAAAACCTTTAGAGAAACCCCTTGGGCAGCTCAGCTCTTGATCTGACCCTTCCACGAATTCCTCCATCCCAAAAGAGGGCAGCTCTGTTATCCCAGGAGCTCGGGTCAAAAATCCTGGAGTCATCCTAGAAGCCCTTGCTTTTCTAATGCCACGGGTTCAAATCCTATTGGCTCCACCGTCAGTATTTTTCCAGAATCCTCCTACTCCTCACCAGCCCCTCTGCTGCTACCTGATCCAAGCCACCGCACTCTCTCCTGCGTTACTGCAGTAGCCTTCTAGCTGGTCTCTGTCTCCATCCCTTGCCTCCTACAGTCTGTTCTAAACACAGCAGCTGGTGTGCTCCTATGAAAATATGTCCAATCCAGTCTCTCTTTGGCTGAAAAGCCTCTCATGGTTTCCCACCTTACTCAGAGTAAAATCCAAAGTCCTCTGAGCCTACGAGAGCCTATGTGACCTGCCAGTCCCTCTGCCCCTTCCCCAGCCTTTCTGCTCGTGCTGTGCTCGTGCTGCGGCATCTATACTTGCCTCCCACACGCTGCTCACTCTTCTGCCTCGGGGATTTTGCTGTTCCTTCTCCCTGTGGCTGGAAGGCTCTTCCTGCATGGATTTGGGGCCCAGCTTCCCTGACTTCCTGAAATCCGCTTAGAGGTCACTGGATCTCAGACCTGGCCATCCTGCACAAAAGAGCATTCCCTCCATCACTCCCCCTGCTTGATTTTTCTTCATAGCATCTTCTTTCTCACTCGTCCCCTCCCTGGGAGCAGGGGGAGCCCTGAGTTTTGTTTATTGATATATATTCCCAGAACAGCATATATATTTCATCATTCAAACTTTTTTATTTACAATAAAATCAAACAGGCTCTATGGGCTGGGAAGGAGCAGATTCTGCCCGTGTGTTCAGCATTGCACTTCGTTCTTTGACAGGCTTCCTCCTCTCGAGCTGCCTTCCCCACAGGTCAACTCTCTGCCTTCGCCGTAGGACCCGACGAGGTGCAGGAACGCGACAGGAGCTTACCTTAGCTGCCTGACCTCGCGCTCCTCTCCCCGCCGACGGCCGTGCCATGGACTTCTTGCGACCAAGGGCAAGGCGCGGTCGGCAGAAGGCTTTCGGCTGGCGGTCAGGAGGCAGCTGAGGTGCAGCTGGAGGAGGCGAGGAGCAGGGGACGATGGACCTGGGCTCTCTCCTTCATGTCCAGCTGAGTGTCCTTGACGAGTTACCGTCCTCTTAGTGCCGCGGTGTCCTCACCTGTCATCTGGGGATACTGATGCCTGCCTGGCCAGCTGCCGTGCCAGCTCCCTGGGAGTTCAGTATGTGACAATTGCTATGGAGTCAGGTTCATGAGTAAGAGCGCCAGTTATCACCACGGGCTTTGGATACAGATGGCCTGGGTTCAAATCCTGACTCAACCACTTCCCAGCAAGTTATGCAAACCTCTCTGGGCCTCAGTTTCCTTGTGCGGCAAACGGGGATAATTAGCCTCTACCTCAAAGGGTGGACACGAAGATTAAATTAACACATGTTAAGTGCCTAGAACGGGGCTTAGCACAGCATATATGCCTGACAAGCATTGGCTTTTAATATTCATTTATGAAACCATTCGTTCATCCTGCGGTTACTGGGACAGAGTGCATGTCCCCACTCTTTCCGACAGAATTTTCCCTCCGCCTTTCCCTTCTGTGGGGGAGGAGTGGTCCTAGTACGTGAGATTTTCGACAGCAAGGATGGCACCTTCTGATTCCTTTTTTTGTTCGTTTTGTTCTATTATTTCTATTCTCCCTCCCCCTGCCCCCCATAGCTCCCTCATCTGTCACTCATCTTCTTTAGGAGGTACCAGGAACTGAACCCGGGACCTCCTATGTGGGAGGCGAGCGTCCAACTGCTTGAGTCCCTTCTGCTCCCTGCTGGTTGCGGCGTCTGCTCCGGGAACCTAGCATGTGCCCTCCCATGTGGGAGGCGGCCACCCATTGCTTGAGCCACACCCGCTCCCCATTGATGCCCAGAGCTGGGCTGGTGCCAGGCTCAGACAGGTGCTCGGCAGAGGTCCACTGCGCTGATGCGCTCATGAACAGGGGGCAGGCCCCCAGGCACGGCAGCACTTGTTCCATCCTAGTCATCCGCCAGGTGCCCTGCCGGTTGTGTTATATAATGCCCTCATCCCCTCAACGGCTCTGCGAGGCAGGCAATAGCACCCATTTTACAGGCGAGCAAGTTGGGGTGCAGCCAGCTCGACCACCAGTTGGAAAACGACAGGGCCTGGGCGCCTGGCTTCATGTTGCACTTCCTCCGCCAGAGCAGAAGGCACCGTCTATTGAGCACTTACGATGCGCCAGGCCCGGTGCCGGGGGCTTCCAATCTGCCTTCTGTCCCCGTGGCTGCCCTGTGAAGAGGGTTCATCCCCAGCCCATAGCCACTCCATTCTACAAACGAGGAAACCGGGCGAAGAAATGGTATTATTGATGTGGAGACAGTGGCCGCGGGAGTTGCTGAGGGCAGGGAGAGGGAAGAAGGGGTGTAATGTGGGGGCATTTTTGGGATTTGGAGTTGTCCTGAATGATATTGCAGGGACAGATGCAGGACATTATATATCCTGCCGTAACCCACTGAATCGACTACAATGTAAGCTATAATCCATGTGGTGCTGCAGTGCTCCAAAATGTATTCACCAAATGCAATGAATGTGCCACACTGATGAAAGAGGTGGTTGATGTGGCAGGAGTGGGGGTAGGGTAGGGAGTGGTGTATATGGGAACCTCTTATATTTTTCAACCCAACATTTTTTGTGATCTATGTATCTTTAAAAAAAAAAAGACAATAAAAGAAAAGAAATACAAAAACCATTTTAAAATAAAAATTTAAAAAAACCCCCCAAAACCCCCCAAAAAACCCATGGAAACCGGGTCAGGCAGTCAGAGGAAGGAGGAAGGGTGGCGTGAAAGCAGTCTTTTCACAAACTTTGGGGACACTGGAGTTGGCAGAATAGGAGCACTAGGGAAGGGGGTGCAACCCTACCACCACCCCCGGGCTCCCCCTCTTTCTCTCAGGGGCTGAGGCTCCAGGCTGGAAAGCTTTTTCAGGAACTTTTAATATAGCAATTGCTCATTCACACCTTGCAGCCTCGTGAATCCCATTGACAAAAATACCCGAGGAGGGTGATCTGATTCCATACCACCTTGTAATCCCTAGCCTGCCTGACTCTCCTGCAAGGCTCCTGGTTCCTTTTTTTTTTTTTCCTGGAGGTTCCTAGCCAGAGATCAGAGGATTCAGGGGGCAGAGTTGGACCTCTTGGTGGCTTTTGCTGCAATGTCATTGTAAGACCCAACTGGGTGTTGGCAGCTGTGGGGTCACCTCAAGGGCAAGACAGTTAGTGTGGATGGCTCCGAGCTCTCAGATCTGAGTTCTTGATTTGCCTCTCATTCGCCTTATGAATCTGGGCAGTTACATTGCCTCTCTCAACCTCAGTCTCCTCGAATATTGAGGTGGTGACAATGATCTCCTGGGGCTGCTGCATGAGATGACACAGGCAACCTGTCTAGCACAATGCCGAGGACGTGGTGGGTTTCCTCACATCGCGTTGGTGATAATTTACCGAGTACCTCCTCTTTCTCTCGATTGGCTAGCTTGCAAGATCAAGCTTCTGAGGCTAGGCTAAGAACTATGGAAGAGACTCCAGGACACGGTTAGCATTTGCCTGGCAGCATTTGAGAGAGTGTGTGTCAGTGGGCATGTGGGTGCCTGTTTGCATCGATCTCTCCCGGATCGTTCTATCCCCACCTCACCCTTCGAGGGAGGAGGAGGAGAGCTCCCCCATCCAAACACAGCCACCATCTGGTGCATCTTGGATTGGAAGGGGCACAAGGAACAGGTGGACCAGGGTGAGGTGGGGGTGGGACAGAGTTGCTAAGGGGCCTGCTCCAGGGCGAGCAGGGGTACTGGGCTTGCTAGGGCATGGGTGGATGGGCTGCTGAATGTGTGGGTAAGGTGCCCTCCTCCCGGCTGCCTTGGACACGTAGGGGGTGAAATGGGGCTTGGGCTCCAGGAACAGGGCATTGCTCCAGGGGGACTCAGCCTTTCCCCCTCCCACAGATTTCTGATGCCACTCCTCAGGGCTCAGCAGGACAGGGCTTGGCTTTAAGCCGAGATCGAGCCTTTCTTCTCCAAGCCGGTCAGGCTCAGGGGATTATTCTGCTTGAATCAGGGTGTCTTGGAAGGAGATAAGGTTTTCTTGTCGATTTTCTTATAAGACTTATTCACATACCCTTCACCAAATGGCAGAAGAAGGTGGCGGTGGTGAAAAGACCAATATCTGTCATTCATAATACTTATTAAAAATATGGGCTTTAGCCTCACAGAGACCTCAGTTCAAATCTCAGCTTGATCAGTTATCAGCGCTGTGACGTTGGACTACTTACCCAACTTCCGGGAGACGCGTTTTCCTAAACTGTAAAGTATAGATAACGCCTACTTCCCCGGGCTGTGGAGATAACTAAATGACAAAATGCCTGCAAGGCACTTAACAGAGCTTCTGGCACCAAGTAAGCACTCAACATATGCATATATATATAATCTCTTTTAATCTTTAACTTGTGAGGTGGGTATTTTAATCTCAATTTGAGGAGAAGTTGAAAGATCTTAATGTTACATAGATAATGTACTATGCAGCAGAGCCAGGAATTGAATCCAGCTCCGATTCCCAAAGCCCATGTTTCCTAAGGCACAAGCTCTCCCCAGCCTTAGAATGTGGGAAGGCTCCAGGAACTCTTCAGATTTCTAGTGCTCTTGGGATGTGGGAAGAGTTTGGCCATGGGTTGGGCGGTCTTTGGAGGCCAGTGTCCCTGGGACTGGTGAAGTATGTCCTGGGGACAGGGCATTAGAAGATGTTGGGCACCTTGACCATGACCACTGGGGTGGCTTACACTACCTGCACCTAAAGGCCAGCCTGACCCCAGAAGTGGAGATTAGCAGTGCCCGAGAAAGACACAGGGGTGAGGGGGTCCTAGCACATGGCCATATCTCTGCTGCCTCAATGGCATGAATATCTTGGCCACCTGATGTGAATATTCATTCACCCAATGAATGTTGGTTGTGCATGGCACTGGGTCAGGTGCTGGGGATTCAAAGATTCAGGAGACACTTAGAAGATGTCTGGTTTAGGCTGGGAGGGAGAAGGCATCCTTTCCTCACTGAAATAATGGCTGAGGTTGTCCTTACCACGTGGTTGTTCATGGCTCCCCAAATGGCCAGTGAAATAGAGGGTGTAGGGGAGCAGATGTGGCTCAAGCCGTTGAGTGCCTGCCTCCCACATGGGAAGTCCCAGGTTCAGCTCCTGGTGCTTCCTAAAGAAGACAAAAAAAAAAAAAACACAAGGAGCAGACAACAAGCAGACATTGAGAAAAACAAGCAGATAACAAGCTAAAACAATGAGCAGACAATGAGCAAAAAGAAATGAGCAGGGAGTGGATGTGATTCAAGCACTTGAGAGCCTGCCTCCCACATGGGAAGTCCCAAGTTTGGTTCCTGGTGCCTCCTAAAGAAAATAACCAAACGTAACAGGCAGACAATGAGCAAAAACAATGAGCAGACAATGAAAACAAACGAGCAAACAGATGAGGGAGACATCACTGGGTAGGGGGGGAGAAATAGAGTGTAAATCTTCCATTGGAACAAACCCAGGGAGGGGCAGCTTTTCTTTGGCTCAGGAAGCCATGCAGATTAGAGATTTTCCTCCTAACTTCACTACCTACCACTAGGCATCCAGAGCTCTGTAGTGTTCAAGCTGAACTAGGTACAGGGCAGGAAGGTTGATCTTTTCATGCTAAGCCGATGGCTTATACCCTGTGCTTTTCACTCACCTAAGTGAAGTGGGTTGTGGTGGTATAGCCAGAGAGAACAAAGGGAGAGGATAACCAAAGGGCAGAAATGCCCAAGTTGCTGGATCAAAGAGATGTAGTTACCTCATTTGCATATCACTTAACAATCAGTAATTTTCCATTAGAACTTTGGTCCCTCCCCCACCACTGTGCTGCACTGGCCCCAGAGAAACTTCATGTGTGGATCCAGAGGCCCAGGGACAGGTTAGTGGAAAGAGAAGTCCTGGGGACAAGAGTCGGGTTTGGTTGTGTGTCAGCCACTAACTCACTAATGGTTAACTTCTATATTTCCCCTCTCCCATGGTAGATCCCCAGGGCAGGGTATCCTAAGCACTAAGTCCAATTTTCTTTTTTTTAAAGATTTATTTTTTATTTATTTCTCACCCCTTCCACCCTTCCCCCATTGTCTGCTCTCTGTGTCCATTCGCTGTGTTTTTCTTCTGTGTCCATGTGTGTCAGCAGCACCCAGAATCTGTGTCTCTTTTTGTTTCATCATCTTGTTGTGTCAGCTCTCTGTGTGTGCGGCACCATTCCTGGGCAGGCCACACTTTCTTTGGCACTGGGTGGCTCTCCTTACGGGGCGCACTCCTTGAGAGTGGGGCTCCCCTATGCAGGGGACACCCCTGTGTGGCACAGCGCTCCTTGCGCACATCAGCACTGCACGTGGGCCAGCTCATCACACAGGTCACGAGGCCCCGGGGTTTGAACCCTGGACCTCCCATGTGGTAGGCGGACGCTCTATCCATTGAACCAAATCCGCTTCCCCCAATTTTGTTTTATTAAGTAAATGAAAATGACCCTGGGTAAATCACTTTTCCTTGCTGAACACTAGGGAGAAAGGAAGGGGACCGGTAGTTTTAACTGTGGGGGCTGTGGACACTCCATCCACACACAGATGAGCACACCATGACATGTCGTATCTGTCTCAGGAGTTTTCTAGACCCTCTGGAGTCAAGCCTTGTGTCTCTTAGATTAAGACTCCCTGGAGTAGAAGAGGGTGAAAATCCTTCAATTTTCACATCTCAGCTTTCTGCGTATCCTCCCCACTTGGATCTTTTGGGTATGGGAATCCATTTGAAAGCAAACAGAGAGAGAAGACATTCACATATGTTTATGTGACACTCCCATGAGCCAGGCACTTATTTAATCTTCACAAGATGGTGTGGCGCTATAATTCCTTTTGTGGAGGTGAGGAAACGGGCTCTGAGACATAGTGTGCCTGGGGCAGGGAGCTGGTTGGGACAGAGCTGGGACCCAAACCCCAGCCTTTGGCTCCAGAAGCTTGCTCTTTCTCTGGGGTTCATTTCGTTTCTGAGCTATGCCAGTTCAGCTCCTCCTGCCCTTCCCCACGGGCACCCCATCATGTCCCCCCTTAGAAGTGCTGGACGGGCCAAAGCCCAGGGCTCTGGCCTTTGTGGTGGAGGCTGCACAGGCAGGTGCCTCAGCCCAGGCAGGGAGGGGTCACGGGTGCTCACGCGGCCTGGGGGTTCTGCCTTGAAGGAGCTGAGTCCCCCCACCAAAGTGGAGGGAGAGGTGGGAACCTTGATGCATGCTCCATAGATCCCTACCCCTCTTCACTTGCCCACTTGATGTTTTTACCTAACAAGAGCCAAACCATCAGGGACAAACAGAACTCTGGGAGGCAGGAGTTCCATGCCCAGCAGGAGAAAGGACCGAGCCCTGGGAGCCGGACTAGTTCCCACTTTTGGGGGGCAAGGGGCCCAGACTCTCCCATTTCTTTGGGGACGTGTGCGCTGCAGAAGTATAGGGCGCTTTCAGGAACTTCCCAATCCCACCCCATGCTGGGGGGATACCAGCACGTGGGGGTGTCTCAGCGGCGGTTGCCCCAACTGCTTCTCGTCTCTTATCACCCTTTCCCTGGTCACCCCAACACCTGCTGCCCAGAAACAGTGCGTTCTGAAGGTGAGATTGGGGTGGGGACAAGAGCTGCAGCTGCCCAGGGTGTCCTAGGAACAGCGCAGGGCCGACTGTGAGGGGAGATCCCCGGAGGTGGTGAATGAGAGGCATGGTAGGGGCGGGGGTCTCGACCACGTGCTGGTGGCTGAGGGCAAACTACACCCCTGGGCTGGCGGCCCCAGTGTGGACTGCGCTAGCCCTGAGAGGAGCTCAGACCAACGGGCCTCGGCAGTGTGTGTGTATCAGAATCTTTTCCAGGGAGGCGACGGATGTGAGGGTGGAGAACGAGACCCCTCCTCGGAAGGCAAAGCCAGCAGCTCTCCTCATAGACTCCAGAGCACGCTGGCACCAGCGGAAATGAGTCCAAATGCGGGGTGGGGGTTGAGGACATGGCCTGCAAAGGTGGGTGCTGCTGGAGTTAAAGGCCTCCCGGGTGTCCAGCCGCCTTGCCCATACAGCCCCCAGCTCCACCCAACACGGAGGAGGACGCCGATGGCCGGGGCGCGGCGCTCTCGGGCTCCCCCCACCCTCCTCTGCACATCCTCCGCTTCGCCCGCTCCGGGCTCCCAGGCGGGGTGGCCGCGTGGCTGAGCTCACCCTGACGCGGCCCGGACGCCGCCGTCCCGCCCTGCTGGGCCTTCCTCGCCGCGGAGACCGAGCCAGGCTGAGGCCCGTGCCCTGTGCGCGTTGCGGGGACTGGGATCCCGCCGTCAGGTTGGAAAGCAGGCGGAGACGGCCAGGGTCTGTCAAAATTTTTATTTTATTTATTTTTTCATTTCACACAGAATGATAAAATAAATCCTCAGTCATATATATTTATATATTTATTTACTTGTGCCGATATTTACAAAAGACTGGAGCTCTACGAAGTCTATGTCCACCCGTGAGCAGGTGGACAGGCAATGCTCACTGAGGCACGTATGTACACGGCTATGTATAATCTTTGTACAAGTATCAAACCCTACTGACACAGGAACTCTCAGCTGCGGAAGTCCTGGGCGGGGCAGTGTTGGTGGGGCTGAAAGCTTCCAGACTATGTCAGCAAGAATGAGAACCCCTATACGTCCTGTGCAATGTAGTTAGAGCTGGTGTCTAAATTTTCATGAAGCAAACAAATAGTTAAATGACTCCCAAGTCCCATGAGTCGCCCCGACTAGTCCCGCTCCGCCTTCGGTTCCCATTGGTCCCCAGTCTCTCATCACCATGGAGACCCCAGTTCCCTTACCGCATCATCCTTACGAAGCTTTACATTCAGCTTTGGAGTTCCTTCTCCTATTGATCCCAGGGAGGCTTGTTTATCTGCTTCTCTTCTTTGAGTTTTCAGCAGTTATCAGAGAAGAGACACAGGAGGATGGCTGCAGCCATGCATGAGCAGCAAGGAAGCCAGAGCCAACCCCACTTAGAACCTGTGCTGCGTGAGCCAAAGTGAGCGGCCATTCATATATATATATATGCATGTATGTATATATATGTATGTATATAGATAGATACAGATAGAGATTTACAGAATCCAGAGATAGCCTATATAAGCGCATGGGTCTGGAAAAGGAAATAGCATCCTCCACGAGCTGTACAGTTATGTCGCTGATGAAAGCTAGAATCTTCCTTTATGACTGGCAAAATTAATCCTGCCCATTCTGAGACCACCATTAGTGGAGAGAGGGGTGCAGGGATGCAGAAACCCAAGAAGAGGCCAATTCAGCAGGGGCATTATTTGCACAGCAGGCTGGAGCTCGATCATGGGACTTTCCAGCTTCCTGGGGCCCTTCAAATGAAGGAACCATCCAAGCACGACAGTGAAAGGAAACTGGGTCGCCGGCTCCCACGTGAAGGCAGAACTGGGGCAAGCACAGAGCATGTTCCAACCTCGGGAGCTGACTCTCACCCTTGCCAAAGACAGACAGACCTCCCTCCTCTTGCTTTTCTATCCCGGTTTGCTTCTTTCCAGCCCCACCTGGCAGGTCAAAGTCCTTGCCCTGTACCCCATGACCTGAAAAGGCAGTAATGTCACTGGCTGACATGGAAATTGGTAGCAATACAAGCCCCTGGATATGTTCCTGCTCCCAGCCCCTCCTCTTGCTTTCTGTAGCAGCCCAGAGTGTTTATGCAGTCATACAAACAAGGCAGTCTGTATCTAGGGAGTCATTTTCAAGGAGAAGCAGGGCTTAGAGTCCTCTCACGAGGACTGAGAAGAGAAAGAGGACCGAGTCCTCTGGGTAGCTATGAAAGGTCTTAGAACACAGCCACATCTACACTGTTCCCAATTATCTCGATGTTGCAGCAGCTGTCCATATTATGATGTAATCACACCTGCCCTGTGCATCCATCAATGGAACGATGTGAGGAGCTCTCAGCTGCACATTCGTCTGGAATATATCTGACTATTTTAGGAGAGCAGAGACGCACAGAAAGTGACCCCGGTTTTCCCTCTGAGGTTCATGCAGTATGTGAAGTGGCCATCTAGAGAGACAGCCTCAATGGCCCCAAATCACCGGTTGGTCATTCTAAGACGCTCTTGGGCTTCTACTCCATGGTCATGGCAGCCTGGCCAGCCCAGAGGGCTGCTGGGCATGGGGGAGATAGCAGACACCCCTGAGCCACATCAATTGTCCCAGACACCAAATCCCCCTGCCCTGATCCAGGTAGTGTGCACACAGTCAAAGGCAGGAGGTGAGTGTGAGAGAAACATGATCTTCCACGGGTCTAACACACTGCTGGATGAGATGGAGAATGAGAGCACGTTTCAGCTCACACCCAGCTGTTTCCATAACCATGTACACAGCTCACCCCCAAAAAGGCAACTGCATTGCAGCTCCTCTCATCCCCACACCCTTGACCTGGATCTGGTCCTTATCAACAACAGAATGGGTTTGTTGGTTCTACTGATTACCACACAACTCTCACCTTAAGGGAGGCAGAGATGGATTTTTGTTCTTCATTGAGCATGCTACTTTCAGATCTCATGAAATTCAGACCCAGGGCATCACTATGGACAAGGCGAAAGCTAAATAGATCAGACCTTTGCAAAAATCTTAGCGCTTTCCACTTCTCCAGGGCTACAAAGCTCAAAATGCCTTTTCTGGTCCTTACGGTGAAGTTACAGCCAACCAGGGCAGACAGGATAATGAATAAAGCACCTGGCCCTGAGATCAGACTTCCCTTTTATCCCTGAGTCAGGCAGCCACCTGTGGGGAGGGGGAGTGGGGGGAAGAGGTGATCCTGGGGCCCATTCTTTTGTTATGAAAGAACAGCCTTCTAGAGAGGTTCTTACACAGAAGATAAAGAGCCCAACTGGAGAGGTGGGAAGAACGCCAAGGAAGGCCATTTTAAAAATTCAAATGAATGCAGTTTATTCCTTGGATTGCCCAAATTTATTTCACATTAGTGAAATTAAGGGAGTTGGTCCATAGATAATTGCCTAATTTTTGAAATAATGATATACATATATACATATACTATACATATGTATATACACAGACACGTATATATGGAACACCTCTAATAACTCAAGAGCCAATGAATCAGAAACCTCGGTGAACTAGAATTATGTTTTCTTACCATACTTTCAGTAGAAAGAGGCAAATGACAGCAAGATGAGTTCCCAGCCAGGTTGTGCCTCAATGGCCAACTTCCAGGTACATCACGCAGCTAGCATACATTCAGCTGATCTCTTTGGTCTTCTCCATCTACACTTCCGTACACGGAGCACTGAGCTTTAGAATGTTGACCCTGAGCAATGCAAGGTCTTCTGTCATCTTCACACACTCTACTTACTAAGGCAGGAAAAGGTATACTAACCTACTTAGGAAATTTTTTTTTCAGCAACAAAGGTTGAATCAGAGCATGTTTCCCCATTCTTACTCAATCAGAATTGTAAAACAACCAGAATGCTCCCTTCCCTGAGGACTTTTCCCATCAGTTAACTGAGGTTTTGCTGTACACATGTATATATAGAGCAAGGTACACTGAGTTGGAATGGGATGGGACTCTGGGGTTGCCAGCCTTCCTTGATGGTCCAGTCTAAATATTTAACCTCACAGATTTTTCAGGAAAGGGGCTGCCTTCGAAGCTCCCGGTTATGTGTGCAAATATTTGTGCAGCTGCACACTGTAGTGAACAGTGAGGTTCTTACTTCCCCATTGTCATGCCCTGACCACCCAAACTTCTATGCCAGTAGATCCCTACCCAAACCCACAATAACTTGCCTTCCTCCGTTGTACTTGTGGAATCCCTGTAAGAAAGTCAGCTTATTTTGAAGGAGAGCCGAGGGCAACCCCCGAATCTGTCCAGGCTACCAACCCCAGGTGCCAAACCTCCCGGCCACATTCCCTCAGCATCCGTCTCCTTGGGGAAGGGAGGAGGGGAAGCAGATGGATCAAGTAATGGCTTTTAGTGCATGGAAATGATCTTCTGTAATGGCTCAGGATGCTTTATTCTTATCCATGGGTAAGCGTTTTCTCACAGGCTTCCATTACACCCTGCCAGATGGACTGAAAGTCTACGAGATGGGCTGCGTGAGGTCACTCAAACTCGAGGTTCAGTGCCTAGAGGTTGAGAAGGAGCTGGGTGAGAGCAGGAGGGAGAGAGAGAAGCAGAAAGATAGAGACACAGATAGAGGTACACGCAGGGAGAGACGGAGTGACCTTCCCTGTTCATACATTGCACATATGCATATGTTTACATTCTAGCAGGAAGGCCAGAGCCTCAGAGGACAGAGGTCATGCTACCGCATGGGAAGAAGAGGGAATTACAAAGACAGTGAATGAATGCCCGGAAGCTGAGGGCATTATCTGATAATCCAAGTTCTATCACTTTTCAGTCCTGAGAGCAAAATTTTGAAATAGCTATTGCTAAAGAAAACAGTCACTATTGATTTTATTGCACTTTTCCTCTTTAAAAATATTCAAAGACAAACTATAAGAGATGGAGCTTGAGTTTTGGTGGGAAGGGAAGCAGAAAGAAGGGAAGAGGAAACTAGATTAGTTTGAGGAAGAGACCCATCCCAGCCGAGAGGGAATTCTCCACTTCCCCCAGCTCTGGAGGGGGAATGGGGTAGATCTCAACAAGGGCCAAGTCTGAGGATACAGATTATGGTCACAATGGCCACTGAGACTGTTCCCAGCTTCCAGCTCCCTGCTAGTTGGCTCAGGTGACTGGTGATGGGGCAGGTGAGGTTAAGGTCATCAGTTCACACCCTGCAATGAACACTTTGCCAGGCTTGAGGGTACCACCATTGTGTAACCAAGGATGTGGACCCTTAACAGGACAGCCTATCACAGACCAGCCCTGTCAGACCAGGTGGCCATCACCACTAGGACAACGGGCCTCAGGAGAGCTGGAGCTGGACTCAGTGTCGTCAGAGACAACTCAGAGCACTGTGCTCCTCTTGCCTGCATGGTGGGTGTTGGTACCGGCCTCATATGCCATTTGCAAAATGTGCTATAGTTTCTTATGGGGGATGCCAGCCTCTACCTCTCCTCTCTACTACTGTGGTCTGTGCTGAAACCCCAGCCTGAGCATCCCCAGAGGGCACTGCCTTCTCCCCACATGGGCCGGCACTGATATTTATGGCTGACCATGAGGACGTACATTGCCAAAGACCTCACTACAATGCAGCAAGAGCTGCAGGGACAGCAGGCGAGGTCAGCTCATCCTGCAGCCCTCTGCGTGTGGTCTAGCAGCATGAACACCCAGGCGGGGGGTTCAGGCCAATAAAGCTGCCACGGGAGCCCTGTCCACACCAGACCGCAACTCCCTTGGAGTCTAGCCTCGTGGTGGCACACCTACAGCCTCTCAGAGGCATTGCTGAGAGGCCCAGAGGGAAGCCGAGAGGACGGAAGACTGTGTCAAATACCACACAAGCTCCAGGAAGCACAGAGCCTCAATGGCGTCCTCAGTGAAATTTGGGCTCCTGCAAAGTTTACTCTGAAATTTCATCCACTCAGTTTCCCTCTCTTCCTGATAACCCCACCCCCACAACACCCCCTCTCCTGGGCCACTTTCTCGTCAGACTCCTGAAACTCCAACTTTCCTGAAACTCTGTGTCCACAGACGCATGTGATGAAGCTAAAGAAAATACTGGAATCTTGATTTGGAAACACAGGTTCTAGCGTGTTGCACCAAAGACCAAGCGTTGAACCCACAAGTCCATTGCCTGCTGCTGCTGCTTCCTCCATAGAGATTGGGACTCACGACCACCGTTAGAGGGGAAGAGTGAGACCGCCTGGGATGGCCGCGTCCGTAGAGAGCACGTGGCCTGAGCCCAGCACCCTCGGATCCGAGGCCTGACTTCAACTCCCAACTTCCATTTGAGGTGAAGCCCCTGCCAAGAGGCACCCAGCTCTCAGCTGGTCCTGCTAACGGGGAAGAACCAGCTCCAAGGGGTAATCCAAAATGGTGGACCATCTTCAAAAGTCTTTAAATCTGGTCTTAGCATCTATAATAAAAATCAGGCCCTTTTAAAAATGGAGGCTGTTTGCTTGGTTAGCATTAGGTTTATGTCCTCGGTCATGTTTTACTTAAGCTGAATTGGTTTGTGTTTCCTCAAGGCACACAACTGGATGGGAGGCAGCACACCAAGGTGGAGCCCTGGCAAGGGGAAGGAACGCCTGGTGGGGAGAGGGGCACCCAGTGTTGATCCCATCGGGTTTATGCCCAACAGCCAGTGAAGAGCCACAAGCAAGGAAAGGTGACCCATTTTAAGGGACAAGCCTGTATCCAATCTTGGCTTTCTGACCTGGCTCTCCACAAAGTTGTTGGGGCTGGAGGGGGTAATAGGGCCTTGTAGACTTAGAGAACATTGCGAGCCTCTTCAGCCTGGTTCTGAGCCCAAGATCCTGCAGTTTCCTTGGGCCACCACTGCTTTCAAGAGAATGGGCCTGAATCCAGAGATCCCCAGGTGCTGGGCGCAGGGGGAGCTGGGCTAGTGGATTGTCCATGTAGATTTGCTTTGAAGAAAAGTGCATGGCAAGGAGTCTGTGTTAGGCTGCCACCTATCCCAGGTCCTTCCACAACCCACACCCAGCTTCTGGGGGGAGGAAGGTGAATAGGTAGAAACCCCATGAGATTCCCTGTCTCCATCAGAGATCTGCTTGAAGCCTCAGGAGTCACTTCTGAGGACTGAAATCTGGGGGGAGCAAAGGAGAGAAGAGACCAGAGGAAGAGACTCCTTGAAGGCTATTGAGGGGTAAAGACAGGCTAGGGAAGGGTGATTAAATATGATCTTTTGTTTATCGCCTGTTAACTTACAGCTCTGGGGACAGAAGTATGGATCTGGGGGCACGTATGCATTTCATGTATTATCATGTGTGTCCTCAGACTTGTAAGCTGTAATTTGTGTATCTGAGTTAATGCATTGTGTGTATATATTGAGTTTGTATTTTGTGTGCAGAAATAATAGTCTCCTTTGTGTGTTTTTTGTGTATATCCATTGCGTCCATCTATTTATTGTGTATTTTGCATGTGTCGCAGGTTGTGTTATCTGTACATAGTATATGTTCTGTATTAGTAAAGACATTCTATGCCTGTGCTGAGTGTGCAGATTGTGTATATAGGTATAACAGTATATCTTCTGTGCATGCCATTTACCTCTATTTAGTCTCTGGGTATTTTGCCTGTGTGTTACATGTTTTGTATTTGTGTACATGTGGTGTCAGTGTGTCTATCCATCTTGCGGTGTATGTGTGTGTGTGAACATCTTTTAATCCTAGGCCAAGCACATGGTGACAAAGTGTCGACCCCCATCCTAGGCCTCAGGTGTGGGCTGCTTTACCTTCTGTTTTCGAAAGGTCTGGGACCTCCCACCCTGAGCCTTGGGAATTCAGCACCACCTCCCGCGAAGGGGAGGACGAGAAGCACAGAGGCTTTGTGCTGGGCACAGGGCGTCCTGCAGACACCTGGGGACGCGGGGGGCCAGGAACAAATGAGCACCCCGGGCCTAGCTCCCTGAGCTGGTGCCCCCACCCCAAGACCGTGGTAGGCTATAAACAGCTACACTGGAGCCACCCCTGGACCATCAGCCCGATGACCACAACTCACTGAGGCTGGGAATCCAGGCCATCTATGTCGAAAGGCAAAGAAGCCCAGACCGGAGAGGCAAAAGCCGCCCCCACCCTGACCTGATCGAGAGCCTACCTGTTCTCTGTCTTTATTTAGGCTGTGCAGGGGCTCATTCACGCTCTACCTGCTGGTTCTTTTTAAGCAGCTCTGGTTGCCAGTTTTGTGGGGAGATAGTTTGAGTCTGGCAATCAAAAGGATGCCTTTGGATCACGTGGGGACTCCATCCCTTGGTCCCCGGCTTTAGATCTTTCCACACGGAGGAGGCTCCATTTAAGTCCAGACCAGTGGAATTTGGTTCCAGGGAAGTCCTACTCCTTGGCGCGCTCGGTTTCAAAGCAGCGGATCCATTCTGGCTCTTTAGGGAAGGGTTCCTGAAAGTAACTGAGGCAGAGCCAAATGATAATACAAACCACGGGGGGTGGGGAAAGATGAGGATGGAGATGATTAACACGAAGGACCTTAGCGAGGAGGCCGGGGGTGGGTGTGGCCCAGGAGAGCTGGAGCTGGGAGGGCCCGTGGGCCTTGTGTACTCTGTAAGACAAGCTTCAGCCGTGGGACACTGAAGCTGCAGCACATGGAGGGCAGAAAGACAATTCTAACGTCCAAGAATCCTTGAAGACTGGGGTCTCTGAGGCAATGGCAGCAAACCCAAGCCCGGTGGGGTTACCAATGAGACAAATTAACCCATTAGGCCTCTTAGACAACCAACCCACCAAGCAGTGGATTTGCTCCTGAACCTGAACTACAGAGAATGAATGTATATATATGTGTGTAGTTATACATATATACATATACACACATGTGCATGTGTATATATGTATGTGTGTGTGTATATATACACTCTAGTGCACATAGTCAAACACATGCATAAATTGCCCTGTGTCAAAATATTGCATAAGCTTATACAATGTTTCGATGCAATTATTTCTAGAGCTACCTAGGTGGAGGACACGTGAAAGAGCTATTCGGTATGTGTGGCACACACATACACGTTGGGTCCACGGATCAGATGTCCTGGCCATCTGCACAATCATGCATGACCAGGTTAATTCCTAAGGTGCAGCCAGGGGAGGGGTTTAGACACTGCTTCTCCTGCTCGCTCTCCTGGTTCTGCAGAGGTCTGTGCCCCCATGTTTGAAAGAACGGGGACAGGGTGAGCAGGAGGGCCAGAAGTTTTGATTCCCCATCCCAAAGATGGGGTCCTCAATCAGAAGGAAATTTTTTCCCCCCTGATCGAGGCCTTCTGATGGGGTGGAGATTGGGATGGGGGGGGTCCTTTTTCAATGCCATTCCAAGGTTATTAATATTCTAAATGTGAATACTGTGTAGGCTACTAAGAAAATAGGTTATCTCCTGTGATTTAAATATTGAGATTCATGCAACAAACACCCATGCAGCGCTATTGCATCACTGGTAAATTTCACTGCAGTGTCAGGGTAGCTGAGGCCACAGCTCTAGGGAAGTAGATGTCTACAAACTACAGTGTAACGAAGAAATCAGGCATGTTTTTGCGACCCCGAAGCCTGCAAAAATGGGGACATCTGAAGCTTAGAGGCCCCTTGGTCCGCTGGCTTCTCTCGGTAGGCCTATGGGAGACGATGTGAAACTTGACAACACTGGTCACACTAACTGTCCCTCCCTCGGGCTTCCCTCACATCGACACTGCAGAGAAAAAGCCGAATGCAGCATTTTCCATTATGAAACACAAGCCTCCGGAGCATCTACTTGGCAACTGCAATTCACAAACCCAGCCTGTGACACAGAAAGTCATTCCAATTCACAGGACTGTGTGTTCTTTTCAATGCAAAAAACTGGAATGACCTTTTGAAGAATAACCAAGCTTTAAAGCTAAACCATGATGGTTTTCCTCTGTGAAGAGGGAGGTGGGCTCAAAATGGGGTGATGAGGGTGTATGGGGGTGGGGGTGCTTCTCCCGGGTGTCGTGTGCATTTAATTAGGAAGGAAAGGTGGCACTGATGTGGTGGGTTGTGTCTTTGACATGAGGGGGCCTGACTATGCCTTTCTGAATCCTGGCTCCATAGGTGACTCCAATCTTTGGAAACCCATAAGTTGGTGATGAAAATGTTCATGAAAGATATTCTGTGTTCTAAATCAAAAATCAAAAGATCAAAAGTCACTTGCACGACTATTGCTTTCCATGCAGAACCAGATACACACTGTGGAATAGACCGGCTACAGTGTCGGCTGTTACGCAGTATCTGCAGTAGTTCCATTGAGCTGTGAGTGTGTGAATGGGTCTCAATCAGACATCAGTTAACATTTTGGTAATATTCACATAGTTTGTGTTAGCCAAGGTGCAATTGGCGGTTTTCAAGTTTTCCTCTCTAAAGTCCTCGTTACTGTTATTTACCCCCTCCTGGATCTCCATGTAATCAGACTTACTAATGGTCGAGGCACTTCTACTTTTCTTTAGGTCAGGGGAGGATGGGATCTTTGGACAGCTCGTCACTTGCAAGTACTGGGCCTGTTCCTCTCCCTCTGTCTCCCGGTGGTAGAAGTAGTTGAAATTGGACACTATGACGGGAACCGGTAAGGCAATGGTTAACACACCTGCGATTGCACACAGGGAACCCACAATCTTTCCCCCAATGGTAGTTGGAACCATGTCTCCATAGCCTACGGTTGTCATGGAGACAACTGCCCACCAGAAGGCATCTGGGATGCTGGGGAACTGGGACTCGCGCTCATCGGCCTCTGCGAAATAGACCGCACTAGAGAAAAGGATGACCCCAATGAACAGGAAGAAGATCAGGAGGCCTAATTCTCGCATGCTGGCTTTGAGAGTCTGACCTAGAATCTGGAGACCTTTGGAGTGTCTGGACAACTTGAAAATCCGAAAGACTCTTACCAACCGGATGACACGGAGGATGGCCAACGACATGGCCTGCTGGCCCTGCTGGGCGTCCTCTGGTTTCTCGGCCAGCTCGGTCCCCAGGGTGATGAAGTAGGGGATGATGGCCACGATGTCAATGATATTCATGATGTTGGTGAAGAAGCCGGCTTTGCTGGGACAAGCAAAGAACCGCACCAGAAACTCAAAGGAGAACCAGATGATGCAGAGGGTTTCGACAATGAAGAAGGGGTCGGTGAAGGAAGTGGACTGCTGGTACCCGATGGTGCTGTTGGAATAGGTGTGGAAGGTCATTCCGCCACCGTGCATGTCTTCGTTCTCATCCCGGAAGATGGGCAAGGTTTCAAGACAAAAGCTGACGATTGAGATCAAGATTACCATGACAGACACGATGGCTATAATCCTGGCAGGACCTGAGCTCTCGGGGTATTCAAAGAGGAGCCACACCTGTCTCTGAAACTCATTTTCCGGCAGCGGACGCTCTTCTTCCTTGATGTAGCCTTCGTCTTCCCGAAACATCTCCATCGCTTCTTCTCCCAGCTCATAAAACCGAATTTCTTCGGAGAATATATCTAAGGGCACATTCACGGGGCGCCTCAGCCGGCCCCCCGACTGGTAGTAGTACAAAATGGCATCAAAGCTCGGGCGGTTCCGATCGAAAAAGTACTCATTTCGGAGTGGGTCGAAGTACCTCATCCGTTTCTTCGGGTCCCCTAAGAGGGTCTCGGGAAACTGGGCTAAGGTCTTCAGCTGGGTCTCGAACCGCAGCCCAGAGATGTTGATCACCACCCTCTCGCAGCACTCGTGGTCTGCCTCTGGGTCATAGGTGTCCTGCGGGTGCCCGGGGAGGGCGGCAGCCTCGTCCGCTGGGTCTCCGGTGGCCACTGTCATAATGGGGACCGAGGGAAGTGCCTCACACTACGCCTTCCAGCTGCCGGGCGGCGGGGAGCTCAGCGTGCTGCTAAGAGCCCGAGGGAACGCAGAAGCATTGGCCTGGGCTCCAGTGGGAGAGCCCGGGGGCCCTCTGCCAGCTGGAGAGACAGCCTCGCCGGGCTGAAAGACAGACAGTGAAGGGCATGAGACCATTCGGCTCTGGCAGCCCGACCCGGGCCGCTGCTTTTCGCCTCCCATCTCTCAGCCATGAGTTCAGAAACATCACCACCACCAACCCCAGACAAAAAAGCAAAATGTGCTTCTTCCTTGTAACCCGGCAGGGGCTCCGAGGGGAGCAGGTGACAGTGTCTCCAGGAAGCTCTGGCATGCTCTGCCCCGAGGGAAGGTAGCTGGTCCAGGGCCCCTCTGCACCACCCAGGCTGCATGAGGGGTCACCCCAGCTTAGGAGACTAGAAGGGAGCCATCTCCAGGCACTGAAGTACTGTCTTACAAATACCTGCACCCTGCGTAGGCATCCCAGCTGGAGATCTTGGGCCTGGGTCTCCCCTCATTGCCCCCACCCCAGTGACTGACTCTACACATGGCGGTTATCAAACAGCAGATGGATTTACCTGGCCAGGCAGGGATCTGAAGCGCGGTCTCTTGCAGAGTGGATCAGCTGCTGCGGGAATCCTAGATATACAAACAGGCAGCCCAGCTCCCCATCACGTCTTCTCCCCGAGCTAGAAATAATGGTGAGTCATTCTGGGCAGGAGGGCAGGCTCCAGGTCCTAGAGGTGAGCTCCAGGGCTGGGCTGGGCTGGAAGGGCGGTGGGGAGCCCGGCCAGGCGTGCGCGGGTCTCCAGGACAGGAGAGCTTGGGTCTGGAGCCTTGGAAAGGAAGCAGGCAAGGTGCAAAGCTCAGCAAAAGCTGGAGTCCTCCTGGCTGTCCTCAGGAGGTGTGACGTTGCCTGGAAAAAACAGCAGCAAGGTGGAACCAGGGTTTCTGGGGAGCTGGTGCCCAGATTTAGGAGAGTTCTGGCAGCTGCACCAACTGACGGGGACAGGCTCCCAGGCCCACCTTCCATCCTGGTACCACGCCGGCAAACTATCCCTCAGCCTCCCAGCCAGCTCAGGGCAGGCTTCTCATCAGCTTGAAGCGATTTCTCCCAGGGAAAAAATCCTGCAAGCTGGGCCCAGCCTGTCTCCTCCAGGGGCCTCCCTGGGCGAGCCACATCCCCAGTTTCTCAGCTGCCACCAGGAGGGACTCTCTGGGCAAAGCATAACTCCTCCCCCTTCCCGGGCACCGGGTCTCCCCAGGGGAAGGCTGGGCTCACTGCAGCCAGAAGACGGCTCTGACCTCCACGGGGTCCTGGGAGAAGACGTCACCCCCTCTCCCTCAGCGCTCAACTAGGAAGACCCCACACACCCCAAGGTTGCCTGTAGGAAAGCTGCCCGCGTCCGCGAACGCACTCTCGCCCCGGGATCCCCGGGCCGCAAGCCTCCCTCCGCGCTGGGGGGCATTTGAGCTGGGCAGCGCTCGACCGGTGATGTTTTTCCCCCAAGAGAAAATCCCTCGCATGTCCTCGGCAGAGAGCGCAGAGCAAACGCTCAGTCTGCCTGGCTGCGAAGCGGGTGGGCAGCCGCGAGAGAGGGGTGGGGGGGCCCTGGAGGAAGCCAGCTTCCGGGCTGGCCCCCTGCCGGCCCAATCCCGCCGGCCCCCAGGCTGGGAGGGGTCCGAGCCCTCCCCGCGTCGGCTCGGGCTCAGGCCGGGATTCCTCCCCGCGCGCTCCCCACTCTGCTGTGCGACGCGCCGGCAAACTGGACCCTCCATCTGGCCGCGGCGGCGAGCACCCCCTTAACCCTCTCCTGCCCGGCCCGATCGGCTCCCGTGGCGGGCCGGAACGCAGCCCAGCTCTTTTGCCCCGGGGTCCAGCCGAGAGGCCATCTCCACCCGGAAACCCCGGAGCCCCAACTCGGGTGTGCGAGGTGGGTCGTCCTGCGCGGCTGCCGCAGATCTCAGCTCCCCCCACATCGGCGCGGGGGCTCCGCGGCAGCCCGAGGCCCCGGGGAAAAAGCAGCCTTTCTCTGCTGCAAAGTCGTATTCAGTCAGTGCCCGAGAGGCGAATGCCGCCCGGCGGTCCCAAGTGATTCAGAGCCTACCAACCCGCGCTATTTACCAGACATGGTTATGCTGTCAGCTGCACTTCCCATAACCAGCCAGCTCCGCTGCGCGCCCGCCGCCCCAGCCCCGCACACCCCAGAGGGTCCCCGAACCCATTTCGTGCACTCTGCTTCCGCAGGGCGCAAGTCCCCAACCCCCCTCTCCAGCCCGGGTCCCGGAATCCGCCGGGCAGACAGCGGGGGTCGGCACCCGCTCGCCCGCCGGGGCCTCAGTCCCAGCCCTCCGCCCTGCTGGCTGCGCCCACCGGCGCCCCGCAGCCCCTCTCGGCCCCGCAGCCCCTCTCGGCCCCGCAGCCTCGGCCGGAGGAGGCAGCGCGCGCCGCGGCACGCCGGCACCGATTTACCCTTCCGGAGTGGCAGCCGGAGCCTCCATGATCGTGGCTTGTGGCAAGCGCCGGCTGAACTGCGGCTGCGGGCGGCCGCGGTGGGGGTGCGGGCGGCCAGCCGGGAGCCGGCTCTGCAGTCCCGCGGGCGGTGCGTACAGAGCACCCGGCCGCCGCCCGCAGCTGCACCGCGCCGCACCGCGCCACGCAGCGCCGCACCTGGCCCGCCAGCGAACTGGAATTAAAGGGGCCGGCGGGTGCCAGAGCCGGTCACCTAGTTGGGGACCGCGGGCCTCGGTCCCCAACCTAAGAGGGAAACACCCCATTCTTTGGCAGAACCCAGGTGACTAACCAGAACCTCGTGGAGAGCTGTCGGGTGCTGCCGTGGCCGGGGAACGGGGACCCGGAGAGGTGGAGGGGGCAGAAGTTGAGGAGCGCTCCTGAGGCTCTGGCCAACATAATGAAGTAGGCAAGGAGGAAACAATCAATAGTATCTATCCCGGGCCCGAGCAGGGAGCAGGGAGCCAGCCCCGCGGGAGATGTGTTGCTATTATTACAAGGCTGCCAGATAGGATCTGCAGACCCTCCCCTGGCTTCCCGCGCCGCCGCGCCCCCTCCTCCAGCTCGGCCTCCCACCTTCCCCTTACCCAGCCGGAGCCTCGGCTTTGCAGGGGAATGCAGCAGGTGCGGCCCGCAGTGAGGCGGAAGCTCGCTGCTGTCTTCGCCCCCTCCGGCAGGAGTCGCTGCAACCAGCAGAACCGCAGAGCCGGCCCCCTCGGAGCCCTCCCTGCAGGACCAGGACAGGCAAGGCTGGGACGTGTGGCTGCCCGAGGTGAAGGCTACCTCGAGAGGGCCCCCTGGCAGAGCTTTCACACTCAGGGGCCCAAGGGGCTCTGAAACTGGGAGTGCAGCTCACAGCACGCTGGGCCGGGCAGAGAAGGCCATCCTTGGCTCTTGAGAAGATGTGTGTGGGTTGGCTGGCCTGCCTTCTGCTCAGATGGGGGTCTGAGAAGATCCAGGGGTGCACTGGGGGTGTGCCTGACACCCCCCAGGGCCCTCTAGTTCTGCTCTCCAGGTCCTTATCAGAACCACCAGACAGGGACTCCAAACATAGGTATCTTTGGCTCAGACTCTGCTGTGGGCCCCTGCCCTGGATTCAGAGGGGGCTGTGGGATGGGAAAGGCCCTGCTGGGCACTCCCTGCTCAGGGGGCACCCTCATCTCCATGCTCTGGGAGAGCAGGGAACTCAGGGAACTTGGGGATGACCATCAGGCAAGGCAGGCTGGGTTGAGGGGCCCTTGAAGCTGGGCCCCAAGGCCCCAGCCAGAGTAGGCCGGGGGGACGTTTAGGCGTCGGTCAGGCCTGGACTTAGAGCGCTGCCTGTTTCTAGACAAGCGAGCTCTCTTTCCCAGGCCTCAGTATCTTCATCTGCCAAATGAGGATACCTCCCAGGTTGTCACATGGAAAGTGTGAGCACGCAGCAGACACTCAGTAATAAACGATGGGTTTCTCCACGCTGCTTCGCTGGGAAAGCCCCTCAGGCCTTCTAGCCCCCGGCTTATCCTCTCTGCTTCCTGGCTGGCCCCACCCTCCACTTCCCCTGTGGTCTGAGCCATTCCTACCCCATTCAGCCAAAGTGTCCTCCAGACGCAGCTCCCCAGCGCAGTGCTCCGCCATTCCTCCTTGCCACACTGGGTGTGCGTGTGTGTACACACATATATGTAATGGTACACACACACGTATAAAATGATATAGCTCCTCCATGCATATCTCTTTGATCATGTCTATACATTTTCTTTGCCCTTTTATGTTAAAACCAAAGACATGGACAGAGCAAAGCTTTTGAGGGAGAATAAGCAATCATGCTAATTGGTGACAAGGACTCGCTGAGGTTAGACACTCTCTCCAGCAGCTCGCCCCCGTGAGACATTTAATCCTCACAACTCTGAAGGCAGTTCCTACATTAGTGCTATTTTACAGGAGAGGACACTGAGGCAGAGAAGGGGACATAGCCTACCCGAGGTCACACAGCTACCAAGTGGTGGCTTGGGCACTTGAATCGGGTCTCTGTGGCTCCAGGCTGTGCATGCTGTTGGGATGGAATGAGCAGCCCTTGAATTTCATTTTTTCTCACTGGAATCTTCCTTGACCCCTTACTAGCGCCTGACTTGACTTCGGGGCATATGTCATTTTCCCAGCTCCCTCCTTTAAAGCCTGATCTAAATGTGGATAGCAAACAAGAAAAAGCAAAAGTAACATAACTAGAAGAGTAGGGAAGGAAGGAGGGTAGGAAGGAAGGAAGAAGGGAGCGAGGGAGGGAGGGAAGGAAGGAAGGGAAAGAAAGAAAAGGAAAGGAGGGAAGGAAGAGAAAGAAAAAGGAAGGAAGGAAGGAGGGAGGGATGGAAGGAAGGAAGAAGGCAAGCAAGCAAGCAAGCAAGAGTTGTTTCAGAATACAGGGTTTGGCTCGCAGCCCCCAAAACTAGGTACCTGCGTTTGTCAGTGCTGCTAAGAATAAGAGCTTGGGTCCAGTTCCTAGGTCCGATGCTTGCTAGCTGTGTGAATGTGAGCAAGTTAGTTAACCTCTCTGAACCTGTTTCCTAATTTGTCAAGTGGAACAGTAAAACCTACTTCACAGGCTAGTAAGGATTAACATAACTCTTTAGAATGGTCAGTCAGCTAGTTTAATTGGTTGGTTAAGCTGGTAAGTGCTTAATCAACATTTGCCCCCTTTCCAGCCTTATAATGGTTGCAATTTCTTAATTTAGGCCACAAAAGAGGAGCCAGAGGGTCCCTGGATCCCTTTCTGGACAGGGTGGAGACCCTCAAAGAACACTCCCTTCTCCTTAGTTTGGTTTCCCGCTTAAGGAAAGCTTGTTTTCGGCAAAGTGGCAGGACCGTGGTGATGGCCACAGACAGTGACCTGCCCCTGCCCAACCCGGGGAGCCGATGGCTCCCGTACTCCGTGACAGCAGTCATTTGAGGGAGGGGCTGTGACGGCTTGTGCAGACCAGCCTCCCCGTCCCATGCACAGAGCTCCAACTTATGAATGGAGAGGACGCCCTGAGCGCCCTCCTCAGGCGCCATGCCAGGGGGACCAGCTCTCCTTCCCTGCGTGCTGCCCCCCTCTGCTTGATGCCCCTGCCCCGACTTACCCACGGGCTGTGGGGACACAGCCCCCTCTCGCGCAGGGGCAGGCAGGCCAGGGGAGGCACGGAAGGACGGAAAGACGCTAACCCCGCCGCCCGCATTCCAGACCCGGGCTGACCGCTTTCCACAGGTGGTTTGACTTAATCCTTGCAAGCCCCAGTGGGAAAGATGCCATTGCTCGATTTTATAGATGGAGAGGCTGGAGCTCAGACAGGACAACTGTCCAGGGTAATTTAGCTGATGAGCGGCGAGGCCGGGATTGAACTCTTGACGGTCTGACTCCACAAGTCCCCACGCCATTCTGCTGTCGTTTTCACTGTGAGCTGGGTGCCACGATTCTAGGGGCAATTCCAGGGCTTCGGGACAGGGAGTCCATTCAGCAGACTGGGCCGCGCCTGCACAGCCCCCGTCTGACGGAGGACTTTTTAGAAGGGGGTGGGTGCTGGTGGTGATTAACTGTTCACACGGAGGGACTTGAGGCAGTGGGGGGGCCTTCAGGACCCACAGGCTCCTCCTCTCTTATCCCTCACCCTGGCAGAACATCTGATCACGGTTATAGCCAGGGTTTTAGTCTTCTCAAGCAGCCATGGACATGGAGCTGTGTGACCCAAGGCCAAACACTTGAACTTTCTGTGCAACCGTTTGCTTGTAAAATAGGAAGGCTAGCGTTTGCCCCCTTGCTTCATAGTTTGTTGCTTTTTTTTTTTTGGGGGAGGTACTGGGGCTTGAACCCGGGACCTCGTACATGGGAAGCAGGTGCTCAGCCACTGAACTATATACCCTTTCCCTGCTTCACAGGGTTTAAAGAGAGGGAGGGAGGGAGTGTGTATTATCAGTGTGTATTAAAATCTCACTGTTAGCACTAAAGGACAAAGGCTGTGACCATGCTGGGAAGAGCCAAAAGCCTGGTCAGCACTGCTGCTGGCATCTGATGGTGCCAGTTGTACCATGCCTGCTGCGGCCAACACTTGAGGACATCCCCTGGAAGTGAAATGGGCAGCTCCAGCTCCCTACCTGTGTAAGGGCTTCTCCTTTGACTCAGAAGTCAAGGTCTGTCTCTTACAGGGAGGCTTCCAAGATTAACGCCAGCTGTCTCTAAGGGGCTCCTGTATGGAGACCTGGACTCTGGCTCTCATCCTGAATTATTGATGTTTTTAAATCGACTGCTACACACTTCCCATTGTACTGCAAATGCTGGCCAAATGAAAGAACATATTAAGGAATGGGTGAAGGAGATGGACCTACGGCGGTTCAGAGCGGTATACACTCCAGAGGGACGTGCTCTTAATCTTAATCCACTCCTTGGGTGTGAGCCCCCTGTAAGCAGGAACTTTTGAGGAAGTTATTTCAGTGAAGGTATAGCCCAGCCCAATCAGGATGGGTCATAATCCTATTATTGGAGTCCTCTCTAAGCAGAATGAAATTTAGACAGAAAGAGAGAAAGCCACAGGAAATAAGAAGCTGAAATTCGAGGAAACTGGAAGAGAAATGAGAGGCCAGAAGAGGCCGGCATGTGCATTGTCATGTGTCAGAGGAGGCCAGGACCTGGGATGGCCAATAGCCAGCCCCCGGATGCCAGTCTTTGGGAAAAAAGCATCACATTTCGATGCCTTGATTTGGACTTTCTCTTTGCCTCAAAACCTTGAGCTAATATTTTCCCATTGCATGGTATTTGATTGCGCAATCGAGGAAACTTAAACAGACTCTCCCTCACATTTTGGGGTTACTACTGTGTGTCAGGCACTGTTCAGTTGTCTTCAAATCAGACCACTGCCATTAACCCACAGGCAGAATAGCCTAGTGGTTGAGCTACAGCCACTGGGGACTGGGGACCTAATCCCAGCCCTGTCACATTTTAGCTCCAGGACTCACTTTCCTCAAATGTAAATTTTCGTTGTGTGACTCTGAATGTAAAACACTTAAAAGGGTGTCAAGCCCTTAGTGAATACTGAATAGTATCTATCATCATCATCATCATCACCACCGCTGCCACTTTCCATACTGGAAATGGCAGTGCGCACGCTTTGTGATGACAGCAGATGCCTTTTGCATCCCGGGCCAGAGGCCTTGAGCGCCTGTGATTTCAGCTGTCCCACGGAGGATGGTTCCCACGGAAGCTGGCAGTGCCCCACCTCCATCGCTGTGTCACCGGGGCCCTTTCTGACGCTGTCCTGGCTCACTCGGGCTGCCCAGGATGGCCTGGATGATGGGGGAGGCGACTCTAAAGGAGAGGGACAGCCCATGTTCTACAGCCAGTCCCCCGATGATCCCATTGAAATGGGGTCCCAGTTGCTCACAGTGGTCCCAGCTCGAGCCAGCGAGCAGTGGCTCTGGGGCTCTGTCCAGCCCCTTGGGCCTGTGCCGCAGGCAGCCGAGCCGACTTCCCCAGCCCAGGCCTCTGCCCTGAGCCGCACACTCCTCAGCTCCACCTCCAAGCCTGCTTCTCTCTCCTGTTCCTCTTACTGTGGAGACATCCCCACTTACCTACCGGCTGCCTAAACCAGGAGGCCCCAGCAGGGCTCCTGCCCACCTCCCGATCCCTCCCGTCTAGTCGCTCACTCAGCCCAGCAGCTGCCGGTGCCTCTGACTCCCTCCCCCTCCTCCCAGGCCTCCCGGTCAAGCCACCACCACGAGCTGCCCTGGCCACTTGAACCCTTCCTGGTCCCCTTGCCTGCAGGCTAGCCCCCTCTGGTGTCTTCTCACACAATTTCTCCAGGGGCCTTTCTTTACTTTAAAAATTTTTTTAATTTAATTTAATTGTCTTTTTAAAAAAGATACGTAGGTCACAAAAAATGTTACATTAAAAAATATAAGAGGTTCCCACATACCCCACCCCCCACCCCCCACTCCTCCCACATCAACATTCTCTTACATCACTGTGGCACTTTCATTGCATTTGGTGAATACATTTTGGAGCACTGCTGCACCACATGGATAATAGTTTACATTGTAGTTTACACTCTCTACAGGGGCCTTTCTAAAACACAAATCAGACACCGTCAGCTTACCCCTTAAACTCGCCAGGGGCTCCCTACGGCCATGACGCAGCAGCCACCTTTCCTAAAAGGCAAGCCAAACCCTTCAGGATCTGCTCCCCCCTCCCACCCCTGCCTTCCCTGTCCCTGGTCCTTCAAGTCTATATGGCATCGCACTGGGTGACCCCAGCTGGGGAGCTTTTCTCCTCAGTCTCAGTTTCACACCTGTAAAATGGGAGCAATGACCTAAGGCTTGCTCTGAGAATTAAATGAGCTAATGTACGCACTTTCCTGACCTGCAGGAAGGGCTCAAGAAACATGAGCTTCCAGAAGGTTCCTGGCCTGCCTGCCTTGGCTCCAGCAGCCCCCTCGGCCAGAGCACCCTACTTGCCTCCCCGCCTCCCCGATCCCCCATCCCCGCAAGGGGCAGCTCATGCCAAGTCCTCCCTGATACCTCTCTGGCCCCTCTCCCTGGCCTCTGCCCACCAACCCTGTGCTGCACGACACCCAGGACACAAGCCCAGCACGGCCGTGGGGTCTGCCTTGGCCTCCGTGCTCCTCTTCCACCAGGCAGGGAGCAAGGGAGCATCTTTTTTTCCCCACATTTTATTTTATTTTTTTCTTATTTTCTTTGAAATGTTACATTCAAAAAATATGAGGTCCCCATATACCCCCCACCTCCCTCACCCCACTCCGCCCACATCAACGACCTCTTCCATCATCGTGGCACATCCACGGCACCTGGTGAACACATTCTGGAGCCCTGCTGCACCACATGGACAGTGGTCTACCCTGTAATCCACACTCTCCCCCAGTCTACCCAGTGGGCCACGGCAGGACACACAACGTCCGGCATCTGTCCCTGCAGCACCACCCAGGAGCATCTTGAGGGCAGGGGCAGTTACCTACTGCATGTGTGTCCCTGCATCTGGTGAGGGCCGAATCCCAAACAGCTGCTCCGTCTGTCTGTAAACCAAAAAACGTCAGGCAGCTGCACGGCCTCTGCAGCGTCGCGTGGGCTGACCAGGCTCCCCTCTCCTGCCTTCCCCGCCTCTCCCCTTGGCTTCTCGGCAAGGCCCTGCTGCTGAAACACCCTGCCTCGCCACAGAGCAGCGCGGGCTGTTCCTGCATCTCACCAAACAGGCCGCAAGGGGTGAGGGGTTGGCAGAGCTGGGACGGTGGTTCCAGGGTGGGGTTGTACGCTCTCTATTTCACAGACAGCCTAAATAATTTGCTCAAGGTCGCAAGGCGAGTCCAGGCAAGAGCCGGAATTAACTCGGGCACTGTGGCTCCAGAATTCCTGCTCTTAGCTACTCCGCTCTGTGCTACTACTGGCAGTGCCCTGAGCAATCAGGGACCCAGTGGGCTGGCCATGTCCTCCCAGGCCCCTCTCTCCAGGCCCCTGCAGGCTGTAGAGGCTGGCGTGCACCTCCCACCCTCTCCCCTACCTGAGTCAGCTCAGAAGTGGAGGAAGCGGAGGGTTCCACGAAGATGATCTTGTCCGCCTGTCGCTCTGCACTTTAATCTCTCCAATGACGCCAAAGGACTCTTGGACTCAGGTCCCCCAGCTTCCGGTGACACACCTTCAGTGAGGGACATCGTGGCCTCTCACCGTAGGCCATTTCAACTTTGGATGGAGCTAACTTTTCAGTGGCCTTTCATCCACCTGGATCGTGCTCCCTGGAGCTTTACCTCAGGGGTGTCCCTTCCACCTGCGGCCAGGAAGATCAATTCTCCTCCCTGCCCCTCCCTGCAGGGCTCTACGAAGTTGAAGAGTGTCCTCAGGGCTCCCGTGGCATCTCTTCTTCAAGGTCATCTTCCCCAGGCCTTCAACTCTTCCTTGTGTGCCATAGTCATTCTCTAAAATTACTCCAACTAGCGGAGAGGGGGTAGCTCAGTGGTTGAGTGCCTGCTTCCCATGGACAAGGTCCTGGGTTCAATCCTCGGTACCTCCTAAAAAAAGTTCAAAATTACTTGCACTTTCAGGTGTGCCTCAGCCCAAGGTCCCCTAGAGGAGGTCACATTGCCCCAGGTGTGACCCAGCCAGCCCAGAGATGCAGGCACTGTTGCCGCCCCTGCTCTGTAAATGCTGACTCCCTTGTGTCCACGTCACGTGGCTGGCTTCTCTGGGCCACGTGGTGGACTCTAGCCTCTGTGTCTTCTCCTCGTCTCTTCCCTGCCTTTGTCAGGAGATAAAAGGACTGAGCAGGCAAATGAGAGACATCTTGGTGTCATATAAAGACTACTAGCCGGGTGGTTCCAGTCACACCTCTGCCACTACCTGGGTGACCTTGGATAGGTCCCTTCCCCTCTTTGGGCCTCAGTTTCCTCACCTGTACAATGGGAGAGCTGGGCCGTATGATATATATGACTCCCTCTTGTCCTATGATTAATTCTATAACTTCATCCTGGCCAAGAAAGGGGAGCCACACGCAGACATCTTGAGGGAAGGAAGGAGACAGGCTAAATGTTTAATGGATATTTAATCTCCTCTGGTATTGTTTCACTGAGAGGACACGGAGGCTCAGAGAGGTCAAGCGACCCGCCCAAGGTCATGCAGGGCTAGTAAGTGGCAGCGCTGGGGTCTGGTAAGTGGTAGAGCTCTGATCCCCAGGCGGCAGTTCCCCCGCCACCTCCCACAGCTCGTATATGGAGGAGGAAGGGATTTTGGAAACACCAAATCACTTTAAAAACAAACCCTGCAAAAATTCAAACAGTGCAAACCTGATGCTCTGTGCATCTTTGTGGTGCTTTCTGTGTCCCCAGAAGGGTCATTTCAAGGGGAACAGAAGGAATTTTCAATTCCGTGTTCCCCAGGGAGAGAAAATGGGCTTAAATGGCAGTGAGCGATTTCAGTTAGACAGGAGGAAAAACTCTCACCTCTATGGTACATTTGATGGGCCAAGGCGCCCAAAGGAGACCTCTAAGAACAGGGTTGCAAAAAAAAAGAAGAAAGAAAAGAAGTAAAAAAGCAAAAAATTTTAAAAATGGAAAAGAATAAAGAGAACAGGGCAGGAGCATGTCTGCTGCAAACCACTGCACTGAGGCATGGCCTTCCCCAGAACACTAAGGAAAGTACAATTAGATGAGTGAAAGACGGGATAGAAAAATATCAATAAATATGCGTTTGCTGAATGGAATGTGTCCTTGTCTGGGAGGCAGCGAGGCCTTGACCAAGGAGCGCAGATCTGCGGGTTCTGGAGTCACTGCGCCCCTCGGCCCCAAATCACTGCAGCAGGGGAGGGGAAGGGTCGAGGCTGGAGGGGACTGGGCCACCTTGGAAGCTTTCCTGATGTTGCCGAACTAAGCTGTGTGAGGAAAAGAGAAGGGAAGACAATCCAGGGAGGAAAGAGGGCCTGGGGGCGTGAGGACCGCTAGGAGGAGGGGCGGGGAGCCGGGGGGCGCCTGGCGGGGAAGCGCACGGCTCTCCACCCCTCCACGCGCCAAGCTGGGCTCTTGGGGGTGCCAGTTGCCCGCCTGCCCCAGGGACCACCCGCGGAATCCAGGCTCATCCAACAGTGCCACCCAGCGGCCAGGAAGGAGAGGTGCAAGGGGGAGCCCGAGGAAGCGGAGCCCAGACGCGGGGAGCGCAAAGGGCCGGCGCTCGGCGAAAGAGAAAGCTCTGGGTTCCTGCTAGTTTGGGCATGTGCGGCAGGGGTCCCCCTGGTTCTCTGTGCCTGGGCATAGCTGTACTTCCGGGGTCCTGCCTGCCCCAAGGGCCTCCCCCTCTCTCTCCGGAACTCTGGCCACTGGAAGCTGCTGGGCCACGTCAGGGCTCCCCTCACCTGCAGCCTGCCCTGGCCTCCGCTCTGGGGGTGCGGCGGGGAGCGGAGCTGGCAGCCCACGCCTCGGGCTCAAGGGGTGTGGCCAGCGTCACGGCCACTGTCAGTGGGGTCCCGGGCACGGCAGGGGAGGGCCCTGGGGAGTGAGCCGGGGGACACCTCGCCGTGGACGCAGCCCCGTCCCCTTCTCCTCCCGCTGGGCTGTTTCCCAGGTCTGTGAGCTCTCGGGAAACAAGCGGAATTTCCTCCTCCAAGAGAGGAGGGACCCCAGAGTTGGACCATGAAGGAGGAGCACAGTGGAACCTGAGAGCAAGGGCTTAACTGGAACGCGTCCCTCCAGGCTAATGATGAGGAGAACGCTAAGCCAGGTAGGTAGGTACTACTTTCATCCCAGTGTTCAGACACAGAGACTGAAGGCTGCTGAGGTTCCGTTCCTCTCCCACGGAGCCAGGTGCCAGAGGCAGAAGCTGAGCCATGGTCCCACCGACCCACTAGCCCTGGTGGCTCGTAGAGCTGGGCACGTGAGGTGCTCGGCAGATCCTAGCTGAAGAGCAGATCTTCCCTCAAAGAGCTGGATGGGGCAGCGAAGCTGTCAGCAATCGCCGCTAACACAGGCACAATGAAGTGGCTTGCATTGAGGAGTAAATAATGCACAACTTTACACAGGAAGGAGGGCTCCAACCCGCCCTGGTATCAGGCATGGGTGCTGAAGAGGTGTCTTGAGGAGGAGGAGGTGGAGGCAGGCTAGGCACTCCCACGGGAACCCACGTGCTCCTGCCTCTTCCTCCCCTCACTCCCCTAGGAATGCTTTCTGGGTCGCCTTGTTGCAAACAGCACCCTCTGCGCCCTGTCCTGCCTTATTTTATTCATATCCCGTGTCTCCACCTGCCAGTTTGCTAGATGTGTATTTATTGTCTCATTTCTCTTCAAGAATGTAAATTCCCCTGGGAGTGGGCTTTTGAGGGGGTTGCTTTCTCTTGTACTTCCGGTGACCAGAAGGGTGGCCGGAATGCGTGGTGCGCAGCCCGCGTTTGGGACGCGCACGCCTAAGTGGGTGAGTGAGCTCCGGGGTGGGGACCGATGAGCTGGAGCACAGAAGCCCCTATCCCAGGCTGCCCAGCCCGCCCCGGAGGGCGGCACGGGGAAGGACGTGGTGAGACAGGAAGGGCCATTCGGGGAGGGTGGGCTTCCCACGTCACGCCAAGGACTTCGAATTGATGTTCTCCTCTGGGGAACAGGGATCCAGTGAGGGTTCCAAGGGGGGGAGCGAGAGGATCCAGCTTCTGTTTTAGAAAGATAACCTAGGGAACGGTGTAGTGGAGGGGTCTGAGAGCCGGGCAGGCAGCCAGCTGGGAGGAGGGGGCTCTGCCGCTGAGAGACACCAAGGAGCTGAGCTCGGGTCAGGCGTTGAAAAGGAAGGCAGGACAGAATGGAGCAGCGACCCCGGCAGGAAGGAGCAGCCCTGGCAGGTGGGCACGGCAGAGGCGGGGCGGGTCAGCAGCCCTGTGGCCAGTGAGGTGCGGGCGAGGGAGCGTGGTGGGGCCGTGGGCCAAGCAAGGGACTCAGAGGGCGCTGTGTGCGCGTGGCACCTGTGTGCGTGCGCTCACGGGTGTGCGGGGCCGAGATCACCTGCTGGGCAGTTCCAGCAGATGTAGAGGCTGGGGGCTGCCACGACAGGCGTGTCCACCGTCAACCAGGCGGCAGGCGATGCTGGCCTGACGCTCGAGAGAGAGGCCAGGTGGAAGATTGAGGGCCATCATCATGGGGGGTGGGGGGGTGGAGATGCCATGGGGGAGATGGACATGCCCCAGATGGGTGCAGCTGGAGAGAGAGGGCCTATGGGGAGGCGAGGGGGCATCGGTGGGGCTGCAGGAGGAGAGGTAGGAAGCCAGGACCCTCCCAGCCCCGCCTGAGCCCCAACTTCCCAGGGCAGCAACTTGGGGCACGGTGGCTTCGGATTCCACTGGGTTCCGTTCCGCTCAGGATCAATGCTTGTACTACGTCAGGGTCAGGACTTCCACTTTGGGCAGGAATAAATAACGGCATCGGTCGAACTAAAAATCATGCTTTCTAAACACTGGCAAAGCTTCAGTGGAGCTTTATCCGACGTAGGCTTGTCCTTCCCATTCATCTGATTGACGGAGTGGACTGTGGTCTAGAGATGAGAGCCAATATCCTGATTGGGGGTGGGGAAGGGGCAGAGGGCAGGTTTTTGCAGGGGTTGGCAGGTGCAAAGACGCCTGGGCTGGCAGAGGGAGAGGGCAGACAGGCGGGGAGGCAGTGCCGGGCACCGTGGTGAACCCCTCCAGGTGCTCATCGAGCGGGGAGGGGAACAGGCCTGCAGAAGAGCAATTCCGGCATGGGTGATGGGTACTGACAGGGGCTGGGCACGGCTCGCTCTGCAGGGCAGTGCAGGGGGCAGAGGTGCGAGGAGGGCTCAGGACCTGGAGGCTGGCAGGGGGGCAGCAGGCTACAGGCCCAGCCACTCACGGTCAGCTTGTGATGCAAGATTTTCCCTCCTCTTCTAACTCCTTTCTGGGGAGTCTGGCCAGCCTAGAATCTGACTTGGATGTTCAGTTGAGGCGTGACCCTGGGAAGTCACCGACCACCTCTGTTCCCTTTGGAATTGTGGCTCTGGCGGGTTTTCTTTTGGGAGGGGGCTGGCCCTTGAATGAGAAGGAGATGCAGGGGAGCTGTGAAGGAAGCATAAGGAGAGGATGAAGAGGACAGGGGACCCTGCCCAGGCCTGCCTACACTGCTGCTTGGACACCTAGTAGGCAAACTTAGCATCTCAGGTGGAATTCTTGCTTCGTCCCCACGCCCCCAAACTTGACCTTGTCCCATCTCTTTAAATAGCACTACTCTTCACCCATCTGCTCATGGCTGGACACAGGTTGGAACTAATCCATAAATCCTGTTGGTCCTACCTTCAAAATATGTCCTGAATCTGATCATGTCTGAGCTCCTCCACCAAAGCAACCCTACTCCCAGACACCCATTCCTGGCCTGGGCTCCTAACGGATCTCCCTGTTCCTACCCAAGTCTTTTGCAGAAGCCAGAGTGATTTTTTAAAAAACATAGATCATGTGACACCTTTGCTCAAAACCCTTCAATCATCATCCATCACCTTTAGGACTAAACCCAAAGCCTTTCTGTGACCTAGAAGGCCCTATCTCACCTGCCTCTGGATACCTTCCCTCATTTCCACCCACCCTCTCCCACCTGCACTCGGCCTCGGCTGTGCTCCCTCCTCGTTGGTCCTCAACCAGAGAGAGCACTTTCCCACCACAGCGTCTGTGCATTGGCTATTCCCATTACCGGGAATACTCTTCCTCCGATTAGTCTCATGATTCTCTTCTCCCACCCTTTATTCAGGTCTCCGCTTACATATTACTTTGTCATCTTTTCTTTCAGGTGCGGGCGCCAGGTAATGAACCTGGGACCTTGTGTGTGGGAAGCTGGCACGCAACCACTGAGCCACATCGGCTCCCCCGAATGGGTTCTTTCTTTCATTTTGCTTGTTGTTTGCCTTTATTTTTTTAGGAGGCACAAGGAACTGAACCTGGGATCTCCCATGTGGGAAGCAGGCGCTCAACCACTTTGAGCCACATCCACTCCCCTTGATACTTAAAAAAAATTTTTTTAAAAGATACTTTCAATTACATAAATAGTACAAAAAAGGATTTCCATGTGTCCCTCTCCCTCCCCCTCCCACACGTTTCCACATTGACAACATCCTTCATTAGTGTGGTGCATTTGTTACAATTGATGAGCACAAGTGGAGCACTGCCGTGTGTAGTTTACACTATAGTTTACACCCTGTCCGGCACAATTTTGTAAGTTATTACAAAATATATAATGGCCTGTATCCATCATTGCAATGTCATGCAGGACAAATCCAATGTCCTGAAAATGCTCCCCTATTACACCTGTTTTTCCCTTACACCTCCTTACAGGAGACGCCCAGCACGTACTGTTGGAGGAATGAATGAATGAACATAATATGTATTTTAACCCTGTGTCTGGCACGGAAGAAGCATTTAATAACCAGCTTGTTATTAGCCTGGCCTATGCTCTCTTGCCTGGGCTAAGAAATCTCTCCCACCCCCGCACCTGCCTCTGTTCCCAAAGGCCCAAAGGCCTCCAGCCCTGCGAAGACCTGCGCAGCTCCGCGGAAAGGCCCAGGAGCGCGTGCCGCCAGCGGCCACCAGGGGGCGCCAGGCGCGGCAGCCCCCGCACGCTGCGGCTCGGGCAGCTGCCGGGGAGCGCCGGAGCGTCCCCCACCCCCGCAGCCCCGCAGGGTGGAGACCCGAGAGCCGCAGGCCAGGGGTTCGGCGACGGTTCCTGGCGCCCCGCCTTTCCTCCAGCCCAGGCCCTGAGCGCTTTCAGTAAAAGGGCAGGTGAGATGTTGAGAGTTTAAGATGGGGTTTCCCACTTGTTGGTCAAGCCCCAACCCCCGGCACCCCCGGCCACCCGAGGTCACGTCCCTGACAGCCCCCAGCCCCCCCCCCCCCCACTCCTCCCTCCCGATCCTACAAATACCAAGCCTGAGTCTTAGTGAGGTTAAGTGACTTGTCTCTTCTGCGGGGCGAGGCCCTCGAAGCCTCCCCTGAGGAGCAGAGACTGGTTTAATGAGAGGAGACGGACACTGAGACAGACAGGCAGACACTCGCACCCGCCCGGTGGGTCCCGGCTGGGGGGTCCGAGTTGTCACTTCCGTCCGCACACTTACCCGCCCGCCTTGCAGCGGCTCCCCCCCCCCCCCAACCCCCCCACCTTGAACGCTGGGCGGCCTGCAGGTCAGCCCCGCTGGTCCTCTGCGCTGCCGGGGCTGCGCCGTCGAGGGCTCGGGCTTCCTCCTGGGCTCGGCCCCCGCAGGTCCCAGGGGCCCTGCTCAGTACCCCCAGCCCCCCCCTCGCACGCCCTCCCCAGCCCACCCTGGGGGAAATGTCTTGCTGCTGCTGAGGAAACGCCGTCTCCCAGGCGCAGCCGCACGTGTGGTCCCCCACTGCCCCTTCTCAGGAGCCGATGCTGCGCTGCTCAGAACCCGGCTCCGCACAGCAGGGGCAGAGGGCGGGCGGAGCGACCCTGCCCGGAGGACTGCGCGGCCCCCCTCCTCCAGGGGGCGGCAGAGCCAGGCCGAGGGCGGGGCGCTGGACAGGCAGACTTGGTTCCAAATTGTGGACCCCTCTGTGCCTCAGTTTCCTCCTCTGGGAAATTTGGACCTCAGAGGTTTCTGTGAGGCGATTATGTATTCAAAGTGCTAAGAACAAAGCTGCCCACAGTGAGCCTCAATAAAAGTTACCTATTAAAAAAAAGCAAAAGTTGCCTATTACTATCACTGGTTCTATACATGTAGTTTGCAAACTTAAAAATCACAACCCACAGGAAGAAACACATCTAACATCGTGATTCATCCCAACACAGGCATATCGGCAAATGAAACAAAGCTTTCGTGAAACTACATATAAAGCATCCTGGCATTTTCTAGTCTGTCCCATTCTGTGGCTGGGCGGTGGTTTTTAGCTGTGCTCACAGCTCACTAAGTGGATTTAGCTTCCCACGTATGGGTCATGACCTACAGTTTGAAAATCACTAGACAAAGACAATTGCCCCCACCAACACATCACCCCAGCCTGCACTCTTTTGACTCCTCTCGGCACCTCCCGGTGTCCCCCACATGCTCCACTCCTTTAGCTCCGGGCCCTGGCCATCTGCTGCTTAGCTCCCTGGCCCAGAACATTCTAAGGTCACGACCTGGCTTCATCAGCCTCTGCAGGGCGCAGACTCTCACCCATCCCGCAGCGCACTGCTGCCCAGACTCTCCACCCCCCAGCCCGCCCCCAAGCTCTCCCGGGTCAACACCTCCAGGCCTTCACAGTGCTTGCTTTCTAGTCCTCTCTCTATACTGTCATCCTCCTTTGGATAAAAGTTTGTAACATAATTTTTACAAATTGTCTCATTTAATCCCTATAGCAATCCCATAAGATGCACCTTCATTTTGGAGTGAGGAAAGGTGATTCAGAGAGCTGAAGTTACTCGTTCAAGGTCACAGAGAAGAGAAGCCCAGATCTGCTACCAGACACAAGAGTTCTTTCCACCAAATGAGTGGTTCTCAACCAGGGGGTGATTTTCCCCTCTGGGTAGTACCTAGAGACATTTTTGCCCCAGGAGACATTTTAGATTATCACAGCTTGGAGGGGAGGAGGGGGTGCTGTTGGCCTCTAGTGAGTAAAGTTGGAGGATTCCACTAGACATTTTACAATGCACAGGATACCCCCTGCCAAGAATTATTTGACCCAGAATGTCAAGAGTGCCAACTTAAGAAACACTGCACTAGATGATGATGCAGTTTGAAACATCTCCCTTGTTCAACTTTAAAAAAGAAAGACATTTACCCATTTTCAGGCTTGTAGTCATTTCTTTGCTCAGTACTCAAAGAATGACGACAGCACTGAACAGTCAAGTGCTCCAGGTACTCCATTCTCTCAGTCCCTGGAAGATGATTCAGTTGGGTCAGAAAGCAAGTTCATTCATCGTAACACAAAAGGCTGCATGTACATATCTAGGATGCTTCGGGCTGCAAGGAATAGAAAATCCAATTTCTTTGGAGGAAACAATATGGAAAATGTATTATCCCACATTATTAGAAGACTTGAGGTAGTGTAGCTCGAGGATTATTACTTTGGTGGCTCAACAACCTCTTCAATGATGGGATTTTACATCTTTCTCCCCTCCCATTCTCTGTGTCTGACTTTGTTTGCTAGGTAGCTTGCCTCATGGCTACAAAATGGCTGCCATCATCCAGGCATCACATCCAGACATAAATGTCTGGTAGAAGATGTGAGATCAGCTTTTCCTTGTATTTCTCTTTAAGACAAGGAAACTTTTCCCTGCAGCCTTCTAACAGACTATCCCTCAGGCCACATTGGCCAGAACTGGTCTAGGCACTCCTGTGAACTAACCTTAGGAAGAAAGAATAGGATCACTATGACTGCCTTGGATTAATCGGGATTTACTCCCACGCTTGGAATGGGCCATCTTCCTGAGATCATGGCTATGTGGGGAGTGGGAACACCTGAGTGAGGTAGGGCCCTATGAGAACTAAAGGTGGGGAGTGGATGATGGGCTGGCAAGGATGAGATCATCTATGGAGTGAGCGGGGTTGGGAAAGAAGTTCCAGATGGAGCCCAGGTCACTCTAACATTCAGAAGTCCAGAAGAGAAGGAAGGCTAGGGAGGAGCAGCTGGCGAGGCAAGGTGAAATCCAGGAGAGGGTGGGGTCACCGCAGCCAAGAAGAGGAGGTGTTCCTGGGAGGCAATGATCCCCCCCCGTTGAATGCTGCTGAGAGGCTGCCTGAGATGCGGCTAAGAGCTAGCCCAGAAGTGGCCTTCAGTGGTCCTGGCAAGTGCCTGATGGTGTGCAGGCAGGGAAGTGGAGGCAGCAGGCACTGACCACGGTTTAGAGGAGGTTTCCTATAAAGGGGGCCAGAAAGGGGGCAGTGAGGTGAGGAGGCAATGAAGCATCATTGCAAGCTGGTATTATCTACTGAAACCCTACAACAATCCTGCCAGGGGGTGTTACTATTATTCTTGTCTTACAGATAAGAAATGGAGTTCAGAGAGGTTCAGCCACTTGCCCGAGATCATACGACAGTCAGTGGAGGAACCAGAAGTTGAGCCCAAGCCTGTGGGACTCCGGGGCCTGTGCTTTTACCACTACATGCATCATAGCATTGGGCCACTCTTGAGGAGGCCCGAAACCCCCTCAGATGGGAAATGCAGAGGTGGAGAGCAGGCCCACAGAGGGGAAGGGAGAGGCGGGGGCCTCACTCGCCAGGATCTGAATGTAAATTTACTGGCAGGGGACCGGGAGGCTTCAGAGCGACGCTCCATGAGCCCCAATGTCACCCCTGCAACCATCACGAATGACAATGAATGACATGGGAGGTCCTGGGCTCAGTTTCGTACCTCCTAGAAAATAAAAGGTAAACAAGTACATAGAAAAACTAGGTAAAGCATATGTTTATGGTCCTTAGGTTGGGGCTAGGGCTGCTTTTAAGGAGCTAGTAAAAGACAATATGAATAAAAACAGTATTTGGCCCTGTAAATGCAGCTTCAAGGAAAATCACCCAAACCTACCACTCCAGATTTCTCTAGCACTGAGCCCTTCGCTGCCCCAGGCTGCTTCCCCAGAGCCTCTCGTCCGTGAGGGATCAGGAGATGCCACTGGAGACAGACGGAGGGGAGGAGAGGCTGCGTTTTGAGGGAGTCCTGAGGAAATGAAGAAGCGAGCTGTTGGGCCAGCTGACGGCTGCCCTAAGGTGAGGCTGTAGGGCGGGGGCGAGTCCAAGGATCAATTCAAGCAATATTTGAAGTAGGTGAGGACCATCTCTAAGGTCCTTCCATCTTCCACATAGCTCTTGATTTTTGGGCAATTCCCACTGAAAACCATTTTTTTAAATCCCCCCACCCACACCCAATGCCCCATTTGTTGGGTCATTCTGCCTGCAAAACAAACTCCGTGCATTGTTATTTACAATGGCCAACATAGCTTCTGGTCAGCACGAGAGGCTGTAGACCCTCTCATCAAAATGTGAGCATTCAGCCCAAAATAAACCATTTGAAATTCTTGTTTGTCCTTAGAACCCATTTTTTTCCTGGTTATTCAAGTTTCATTAGTTCATTTTTAAAATTTTAATAAAAAATGAATTAATGAGCTGTGGCAGTTTGACATTATTTATGAATCCCCAAAAAAGAGAAAAATTATGTTTGTAAACTGGTCTGTTCCTCTGGGTGTGATACCCTTTGATTGTATTCAATTCAAAGGTTTTGTTTTTTTTTTTTAAAGATTTTATTTTTATTTATTTAATTCCCCTCCCCTCCCCCGGTTGTCTGTTTTCTGTGTCTTTTTGCTGCGTCTTGTTTCTCTGTCCGCTTCTGTTGTCGTCAGCGGCACGGGAAGTGTGGGCGGCGCCATTCCTGGGCAGGCTGCTCTCTCCTTCGCGCTGGGCGGCTCTCCTTACGGGGTGCACTCCTTGCGCGTGGGGCTCCCCTACGCGGGGGACATCCCTGTGTAGCACGGCACTCCTTGCGCGCATCAGCACTGCGCATGGCCAGCTCCACACGGGTCAAGGAGGCCCGGGGTTTGAACCGCGGACCTCCCATATGGTAGACGGACGCCCTAACCACTGGGCCAAAGTCCGTTTCCCCAATTCAAAGGTTTTAAGCTTACTTGATACAAGAGTAGGGTTTTGGTTTGAGCATGTCAGAAGGATGTGACTAGGGTTGAGTCCCCGCCTCCTTGGTGGGCTGATGTAAATGGACAATCACTTGAGAAGAAGATACGGGAAGAGAGAGCTCCATAGACACAGAAGAGGAGAGAACTTTGATCCTGCAGCCTAGGGAGAGATGAACCATTTGCCTGATAAGTTTGCAGCTGAAGAGAACAGAGCATCTGAACAGCGAAGGCCCGAGAGGCCAGGCAGAGATCGCCCGCCATCTTGCATTGGCAACAGACTTTGGTGAGAAAGCAGTCTTGAGTTGACTCTACAGGTCTTGTAACTGTAAGCCCCTAGCCTAAAATAAATACTCTTCATAAAAACCAACATATTTCTGTACTTTGCTTCAGCACCTCTTTGGCTGACTAATACATATGCTAATTTTAAACATAGCCCATCCTGGTAACATAATGTCTTAGTTCAGTAAAATACACATTAAATCCAGGAAAGTACAGAACAAAAATAGCAACAATTCTCAGAGTCAAAAATCAGAATCCAGAGTTGCTACTGAATATAATTAAAAATATCCAGGTTCCAACACAGTATAAGGCATGCAAAGAAACAGGAAACTGTGTTCCATACGCAGGGGGAAAAAAAGTAAGAGTCAATAGAAACTTGCTTGAGCTGGCTGAAATGTTAGCTTTAGCAGAAAAGTATTTCAAAGCAGCAGTTATAAATATACTCAGAGGATTAAAGCATGTTTAAAGAATTAAAGAAAATGTGACAATGGTACAACAAACAGGTATTCTGAATAAATAATTAGAAGCTATAAAAAAGAACCATATGTGTTCTGTCCTTGGACAACATGAGAAAACTCACACTGGAGAGATACTGTAAGATAGCATTTGTTTGGGTTAACCTTAGTTTATTTTTGTAAACTTATACAGCATGAGGGAACTCAAACTGGAAGGAAACCCTATGAATGCCATATATATGAAAGACTTTGGACTATGTTCTGACCTTACATTACATGACAGAACCCATACTGTAACAGTTTTGAATATGGAAGAGAATTCAGTCCTCGGCTTGAAATTTAAACATACTAGAGAATTCAAACACTGAAGAAACATGGTTTATAATCAATCTGGCAGAGTCTTTAGTCATTCTGACTACTACATCACTTTAAGCCAGCTCCTACTAGAGAGAATTGAGATAAATGTCACCTATGTAACAGACCCTATAATAGATGGTGTAGCAATTTGATATTATTGATGAATTCCAAAAAGAAATACTGGATTATGTTTGTAAACTGATATTTTCCTCTGGGTATATTAGATTATATAGGATTTATAGATTTACTTGATTAAGTAACTATGTAAACCTCTTGTGCCAGTAGGGTGTTGAGTCCCTACTCTTTGGTGGGTGGGGACCCACAGATAAAAGCCATGGTAAAGGACAGAGTTGAGGGCTTCTGATGTTGGAGTTTTGATGTTGGAGTTTGATGCTGAAGCCTTAAGCTGGAGCCCTGGGAAGGGAGGAACCCAGGAAGCCTGAACCCTGGCAGACGTCAGCAGCCATCTTGCTCCAACACATGGAAATAGACTTTGGTGAGGGAAGTAACTTATGCTTATGGCCTGGTATCTGTAAGCTCCTACCCCAAATAAATACCCTTTATAAAAACCAACCAATTTCTGGTATTTTACATCAGCACCTTTGGCTGACTAATACAGATGGTGTGCTGATATACAACATTGGAGAATATATATAATATATTCTCATAATATAAATGTTATGAAAGTGTAAGAGTCTTTATTCACTGCTCCAACTGATAAAGAAACAAGTCTTTATAAGAGGATGAAGCCCCTTGAGGCAGTGCCAGGTAATTCATGCTGGAGATGTTATTCATGAAAAATCACACAAAGTCATTTATTCTTACAGCAACGTTTATATGGTAAGTGAGAATTCACACTCTATACAATGCTTATTGTTGTCATGAGTGAAGGTGTGTCTTCGGTGATCACTCATTCCTTAGCATTAATGTTTTTATGCTGTGGCAACAAGAATCCTAAAGTCAATTAAGGAAAATCTTCAACTGAATTTCACATCAGAAAATTCTATAGAGAATAAGCTACCTCGTAGGGGCCCGTTAGCACAAAATCCGGTCAAGAGTCAAGAACTTTGAACAATTACTATTGAAATTATGGGGGATAACAATATAGAATTGTGAAGTGACACTGGTATACTGTATGATGAATTTTGTTAGAACTAATATGAAGTCAGATTAATTCAAGAAATTGGTACTTGCATATGTAAGCAACAAGATCTTATTGCTGAAAATCTAATATGTTGTTACATTTTAGTTTTGTTTTTAGGCAGTTCTAAACACAAAGATTTGAATCAATCAGAAAATAACTTTGAATGTTAAATCAAACATATAGAACACAATGTTGTGACTCTTAACTATAATCTTAGTATTATATATTTATGACAAGGATAAAAACAATCCTGGATAAATAAACAATTTAGTAGTAGAGTCTATGGTACATAAATACTCCTCTTTTAAAATATCATTTAATATTGCCATCAAACTTTAGAAAGGAATTAAACATGAAACTCTTTATGTAAAATAAAATAAAATATATCAGTCATGGGAAGAAAAGGAACCAAATTCTAGAATTGAAAAGTACAATAACTGAAATGAAAAATTCACCAGTTGGGCTCAACAGCAGATTTGAGATTTTGGGGAAAAGGTATGATGTATTTAAAGGTAGATTAATAGAAATTATCCAATATGAAGAACAGAGAGAAAAATATGGAAGAAAAACAAGCAAAAATCTAAGATATATATTGGGACAACATCAAATTGTGCCAAAGTATGTTTAATGGGAGCCCCAGAAAGAGAGGAGGCACAGAAAGGGGCAGAAAAACTAACTATTTGAAGGAAAAAGCCAAAACTTCTAAAATTCTTTGATGAAAAATATCAATCTATAGACAGAAGAAGCTCATCAAAACCAAGCAAAGTAAACACAAAGAGATTAACACCTAGACATATCATAGTCAAACTGTTGAAAATCAAAGACAAAGAGAAAATCTTGAACCCATCAAGAAAAAAACAAGCCATCATATACAGGGGAATAATGATATGATTAAAAACTGACTTCTCCTGAGAAACAACAGAGGCCCAAGGCACTGGAATTACATATTCAAAATGCTGGGGAAAAAGTCAAACATGAATTTTATCTCTTGCCAAATATCATATGAAAATGAAAATGAAAATAACCAAGAATATTTTTAAAGAGTAATACAAAAAATAAAAATAAACCTAATGCATCAAAATTTCTGGAATGCCATTAAAGTAGTACTTAAGGGAAATTTTATAGCACCGAATACCTATATTAGAAAATAAGAAAGGTCTTAAACCAATGACTTTAGTTTCTACTTTAAGAAGCTAGTAAAATTAGGGCACATATTTTTTGAATGTAACCTTAAAAAAATAAAGAAAAAAATAAAAATAAAAAATCAGTTGACTGTAAAAAATAAAATAAAATGAGGGCAAATGACGTTCACAGTAAACTGAAAGAAGGAAGTAATAAAGATTGTAATGAAAATACCAAAATACAAATCAATGTAGAAAATCAATGAAAGCAAAAGCTGCTTTTGTGAGAAAATCAATAAAATTGATAAACCTCCAGCTAGTCTAATCAGAAACAAGAAGAGAAGATACAAATTATCTATATCAGGAATGAGAGTGGTGATGTTATTATAGATTACAGATATTAAAAGGATTATGAAGGAGAATGATAAACAACTTTATGCCAATAAATGCAACAACTTAAATGAAATGGATAAATTCCTTGATAGATACAAGCTACCAAGCTCAGACAAGAAGAAATAGCTAACCAAATTTCTTTACACAAATAAAAATATTAAATTTGTTGTAAAAACCTGCCTACAAAGAAAACTCCAGGCTAAAATGTCTAAACTAGTGACTGCTACAAGTATTTAAAGAATAAATAATACCAGTGATTTAAAAACTCTTCCAGAAAAGTGAAGAGGGAATACTTCTCAACCCATTCTATGAGGCAAGCATTAGTCTAAACCAAAACAAGACAAATACATCATAAGAAAACTATGTCTCATGAACATAGATGCAGAAACTCTGAAAAAATGTTAACAAATTGAATCCAAAATAATGTAATATACATGATATACATCACGACCAAGTAGTGTTTTCCCCAGGAAAGAAAAGTTGGTTTAACCTTCAAAAAGTCAGTCAATGTAATTCACAATATTATAAAAGGAAAAAAGAAAAACCATATGATCATCCTAATAGACATAGAAAAAGAATTTGACAAAATCCAATATTCATTTCTGGTAAAATCTGTCTGCAAACTAGGAATAGAAGGGAACTTCTCCAGTCTGATAAAGGGCATCCGTGAAAACTTGAAACTAACATCAAACTCAATGGCAAAAATCTTAATACTTTCCTCCTAAAATCTAGAAGGCAAAGATGTCTGCTCTATTCAAGATGGTACTAGAGGTTGTGGTCATTGCATTAAGGCAAGAAAAACAAATAAAAACCATCTGGATTGGAAGAAAGCAGTAAAAGTGTTTTTATTCACGAATGATATGATCATTTACATAGAAGATCCAGTGGACTCTATAAAAAATCTATTGGGTTAACAAGTGAGTTTATGAAGATGTTAGGATTCAAGATCAATGTACAAAAATAAATTGTATTTTGTTATAACAGCAAAGACTTGAGTGAGGATGTTAACAGCAGCAATAAACACAATATCCATGAACTGGAAGCAACCCAAATATCCAAATAAAATGTGGTACATACACACAACGGAATTCTATTCAGCAATTAAAAAAGGAACAAACTATTGATATATGCTACAACATGTTACAACAGCTTCTCTTCTAAGTGAGAGAAGACAGAGGTGCACAAAAAACATACACTGAATGATTCTACTCACACATGGGATTTCCTGAAAAGGCAAATCAATAGAGAACTAAAACAGAAAAGTGGTTGCCTGGGGCCTGGGGTGGAAGTGGGGATTAACTGCAAACAGGCAGGAGTGAACTTTTCCTGGTGAGGATTGCATGACTCTAAATATTTATTAAAATATTATTAATTTTAGACTTAATGAGTGTATCTTATAGTGTGTAATTCAGTAGAGCTTTTGAAACTATACAATAAAAACTACTAATATGCCCAGAAAAAAAGACTGGAAAAAATACACCAACATAACAAAAATGGCTATGCTGGTTATTGGATCATAAGTGAATTTCCCCCCTTTTTTTCCTGTATATTCTGTAACCTGTACAGTATTACATTTATAATGGAGATCACAAACATTTAAATAAAAGTGAATTCAGACCTCTGGTTACAAAACCATAAATAGTGCCCTGTCTTGGAGAGGGAGGTTGAACCAGGTAAGGTGGGATAGGGGAGACATTGGGTTCTGGAGTTTCTTTCCAGGTCCCAGGATGAGGACATCAGTCGGGCTGGGGCTGCCAATCAAGACGTCTTGACGTCGTTTTAACTTCTTCCTTCTTCGTTTTTAAGGCTTCCTCACCAAGCCATGCCAATCTTTCCTTTAATCATGGTGCTTCCGTGTCTTCCTTGCCCTTCTGGCCATCACGCCTTCCTCTGCCCCTGCCCCGCTGCAGAAACCTCCTAACAGGCCTGCCTCAGTGGGCTTCCCCTCCAGGCTGCCCAGAGGACTCTAAACATACTGATCTAATGACTCACTAACTATTCCGCCCTACTGTAAAACCTCAGGAATTAGAATGGTGTGGTGGTCCTGTACCATGATGAACAGACCAGTGGAACAGAATAGAAAGTTCAGACACAGCCTGAGTAATTTTTCCTTTTGGAGTAATGAAAACGTTCTAAAATTGACGAGGTGATGGCAGCACAACTCTGTGATGAAAATGAGAGCCACGGAGTGCGCACTTTACATGGATTGTACAAAACACGGGACTATGACACAGAGAATCCAGTGGAGGATGATGGACTGTGGTTAACAGGACAAATATGAGACGGTTTTCTCCTGAACAATAAAAAATACATACTTCTAATATAGGGTGTTAAAAATGGGATGGGTTGGGGGAAAATACACCAAATATAAGATACGGGCTATCGTTAGTAATATTTTGAGGATGCTCTTTCAGGGCTTGTAACAAATGTTTCACAATAGTGCAAGGTGTTGGTGGTGGGGAGATGTATGGGAGCCCTGTATGATATGCAAGTTTGTTTTGTAAATTCACAACTTTTACTATATACTTATTGCTTATGTATATTCATCATGTGTGAATGATATACTTCAATGAATTTTTATTTTTAATAAAAGAAATAGCCTGAGTACATATATGAATTAAATATGATAAAAGTGATATCTCAGAATAGTGTGGACGGGTAGGAATGTCTTTTCTTTTTAAAGATTTTTTATTTATTTCTCTCCCCTTACTGCCCCCCCCCCACCAATTTGTCTGCTCTCTGTGTCCATTCGCTGCATGTTCTTCTGTGACCACTTCTATCCTTATCAGTGGCATCGGGAATCTGTGTTTCTTTTTGTTACATCATCTTGTTGTGACAGCTCTCCGTGTGTGCAGCACCATTCTTGGGCAGGCTGCACTTCCTTTCGCGCTGGGTGGCTCTCCTTATGGGGCACACTCTTTGCTTGTGGGACTCCCCTATGCGGGGACACCCCTGCGTGGCACGGCACTTCTTGTGCGCATCAGCGCTGTGCATGGACCAGCTCCACACGGGTCAAGGAAGCCCGGGGTTTGAACCCTGAGTCTCCCATGTGGAGGCAGAAGCCCTATCCATTGGGCCAAGTCTGCTTCCTGGAATGCCTTTTTAGTAAATGGTATAATGACTACTAGGAATCTGAAAAAAGATGAAGTTGGATTGTACTTCACACCCTTCACTAGTATAAACTCCAAATAAATTAAAGATCCAAATATGAAAAATGAAACTTTATTATTATAAGAAATCATGGAATATTTTATAACCATAAAGTAGAGAAGGGGAAGTAGACTTGGCCCAGTGGTTAGGGCATCTGCCTACCACATGGGAGGTCTGCGGTTCAAACCCCGGGCCTCCTTGACCTGTGTGGAGCTGGCCCATGCGCAGTGCTGATGTGCACAAGGAGTGCCCTGCCATGCAGGGGTGTCCCCCCCATAGGGGAGCCCCACGTGCAAGGAGTGTGCCCTGTAAGGAGTGCTGCCCAGCATGAAAGAAAGTGCAGCCTGCCCAGGAATGGCACCGCCCACACGGAGAGCTGACACAACAAGATGGTGCAACAAAAAGAGACAGATTCCCGTACCACTGACAATGACAGAAGTGGACAAAGAAGAAGACGCAGCAAATAGACACAGAGAACAGACAACTGGGACCTCCTGGTGAAGGCAAGCTGGCCCACGTGGCAAGCTGGCCCATGCAGAGTGCCAGCCCATGCAGGAGGAGTGCTGGCCAACGTGGAGAGCTGATGCAGAAAGGTGATGCAACAAAAATATGCACAGAGGAGAGACAATAAAAGACATAACAAAACAGGGAGCTGAGGTGGTGCAAGAAAATGATCGCCTCTCTCCCACTCCAGAAGGTCCCAGGATCGGTTCCCAGAGCCACCTAATGAGAATACAAGCAGACACAGAGGAACACACAGTGAATGGACACAGAGAGCAGACAATGGAGGGAGGGGGGAGAAATAAATAAATCTTTTAAAAAAATTTACAACTTCAACCCCACCAAAAAAAACAAAAACATTTTGAATGATAAAAAAATACAGTAAGCAAATTCAAAGGAAAAGTATTTGCAACTCAGCCAAAGAGTTAATCTTCTTCATCTATAAAGAGCTGGAACAAGTAAATAAGTAAAAAGGAAAGCAACCCAATAGGAAAATGGGAAATGACCTTGAGTAGTCAGTTCATAGACAAAGAATCTCAGATATCACTTAACACGTGAAAAGGATCATTCCCTCATAATTAGGAAGCTTAAGACCACACTGCGACACCTTTTTATTTTGTTTTCACCTACCAATTTGGCAAAAATGGAAAAGTTTGATCAAGCACTTTTTTCCTGGGCTCTAGGGAAAATAGCCATCCAGCCATACATCGTTGGTGGGACTGTTAAGTAGTTCAGTGCCTATGGAGGGCAATTTGGAAATAGTTATCAGAATTACAAATGTATTTGCCCTTTGACCCAGTGTGTTAGTCACCCAAAGGGGTGCTGATGCAAAGTTCCAGAAATCTATTGGCTTTTATAAAGGTTATTTATTTGGGGTATTTATAAAGGGTATTTATTCGTAGCTTACAGTTACAAGACCCCAAAGAGTCCAACTCAAGTTTAGTTCCTCACCAAAGTCCGTTGCCATGTGTTGAAGCAAGATGGCGGGCGACATCTGTGAGGATTCAGCCTTCCTCTTCCTCTATGTTTTTCTCCTCTGTGCATCTACTTCTGCCCGTCTTCTTGATGGATTGTCTGTTTATATAACCTACCAAGGGGGGTGGGGACCCAAACTGAGTCATCCTAATGAAGTGGTCGAATCAAAGCCCTAATTGTAACATAGTTTAATCAAAGGATCTCAGCTGAATCTGATACAATTAAAGGGTATCACACCCAGAGGAACAGGCCAGTTTATAAATATAATTTATATTTCTTTTTGGAATTCATAAATAATATCAAACTGCCACAACCAGTAATCTGACTTCTGGGAATTTATCCTATGAATACACCCAAGTATGTCAAAATGACATATGCACAGGTCATCTATTGCAGCATGATCTGAAATAACAAAAAACTGGACTTCACTCAAGTGTCCATCCCAAGGGGATTAGTAAAATAAACTACGGTATATCCACACTGGAGATACTATGTTGATGTTTTGATATAGAAAACAAGCTCTGGAATACATTATAAAGTGAAAAAAAGTGAGGTGACAACATTATATTTAGTTTGCCATCTTTTTGAGTAAAAATAGCTGAATAAAAACATATTTGTATTTGCTTATATATGAACAGTGAAATACTGAAAGGACACACAAGAAATGAATCAAAGTGGTTTCTTATAGGGTAGGTGGAATGGGATGGACAGGACAGGGTGAAAATGAAACATCTCAATGTGTATCTACTTTTTATTTTTGCTCTATAAGAAATATTACTACTTAAAACAAGAAAATTATTTTTAGGTTTCGCCATGAATGGCTGTTTAAAAAAACACACACACACAACCATTTTGAAATGTCCTCCCCCACAGTCCAAGGATCAAGTCCACACTCCTAATGTAGAGTCTCACTTTCTCAGGTTTTTCTCACCCCTTGGACCTCCCCAGGCCTCAGGCTTCAGCCAGACCCCGCTGGTCCCAATTTTCTTGGCACACCATGTGCTCTGGGACCTGGGTCCTTGTTCTTGTCACCTCCCTGCTTGGAATAACCTCCCTTTTCTGCTGAATCAATAACCTTCAAGGCCCTGATCCTACCCTGTGAAGCCTTAGTAATAATAATGATAATAAATAATAATAAATCACCCCTTGTGGTGCTGCTGCTGCTTAAGGATGGTAATGATAACCCCTCTTTACTGGGCACCCGGCACCTGCCATGTCCAGCACTGCTCTAGGTGCACCATTCGGAGATGCCTGATGTCGGGTCAGACAGGTCTGGGATAGACTCCCAACTCAACACTTACTTGGCTCTATGACTTTGGACAGTAACATCATCTACACAAGTTTAATTTACTCATTGGTAAAATAGGAATAATAAAAATGCCAGCTTCGTGGAGTTATTAAGGGTTAAATGGGACACTGGAAAGAAAACACTCGGTATACTGCTTGGCACATAGTAAGAGCTCAATTAATGGTCGGTCACAAAGTCCCTGGAGCAGCAGATTCCATCCATTGCAGTAGGCCAAGGTCCCCTCCACAGGACTCTGAAATCTTCATCACCTGAGACTAGTGTATACTAACAATAGCATGAGAGCTAATGCCATGTTATTTCCACATAACCTGTTTGTCTTTCTCTCATCAGTTAGCTTGGGCCAGGATTAGCTCCTCGGTTTCTTTGTACATGCCGTGATTAAACCTGGCACTTAGTAGTTACTGAATAAGTATTTATTGATTAGTTAAGTATGAAGAAAGGGTGTGGGGAAGTGTGGTGGTTTGAGTCCTTTGTGGATCCCAGAAAATTATGTTCTTACCCTTTTGATTAGACTCAGTTAAGGGACCTTCCTTTTGATTAGATCACTTCAGTAGGGCATGACCCAGGGTGGGTCTTAATCCTCTTAATAGAGTCCTTTATAAACTGGAGTAATGCAAAGAGAGGAGGCTGTGGACACAGAGAGGAACCCACTGGAAGCAGAGAGACTGCCACGAGGATAAGTAGCTGAAAGCAATAGAACCTGGAGAAGGCAGAGGCCAGCAGATGCCGCCGTTGTGCCCTGCCACTTGAGACGGACGGGACCACCAGCAGCTGTCTGCAGGCAGAAAGGCATCAGCTGATGAAGCCTTGGTATGTACCTTTTCATAGCCTCAGAACTCTAATCTTTTAAACTAATGAATCCCCATTGCAAAAGCCAACCCATTTCCGGTATATTGCCTTGGCAACCCTTAGCAAACTAAAACAGGGAGGGAAAGAAAAAAGGTAGAAGAAAACGAAAAAAATCCCCATAAAAGTTAGAGACATCTAGAGACTAGTTTAATTATAGAAAATGTAACTCCCTGGCCCAGGTTGGGGAGGAAGTGAGAGAGGCAAGGAACTCCTACAGGTTGAGTGGAGCCTGGTAAAGGGAACAGGAAGTGAAATGGACAGGAAGTGAAATGCCAGAGACAGGAAGTGGGAAAAGAGGGTTTTCAAAGTCGTGCCAAACCTCGAGAGAAACATTCATCTGGGCAACGTCGAGTTTCCCCTTTTCTTGAATTAAATGATGTAGATGACTTAAATGACATTAAAATGCCTCTGCCAGTTCCCAAGTGCCTTAAACAATGAAGCCTTTATTGTTTGGTGATGGTGGTAGTGGCTGAATACGATCTGGGGTGACCAAGGTGGCCCTAGCGTCCCTTTAGCTTAACTAAACTTTAGACAGGCTCTGCCCAACTCCAGGCCCCTAACCTCCCTCCCACCCCGGCCCTTACACCATCCAGATGCCGAGGAATCTCCTAACTAGGTAGTTCCTGATCTCCTTCTTTCCTCCCCTCCTGGCCCGTATAGACACCTGGTGGCCCAGTCACCACAAAGGAAAACATTCTGGACCAAAGTCCTAACTGCAACCTCCTTAAGTAACCTCAGCTAATCACTCACCCACCCCAGTGATCCACCTGCCACCCCACACCCATCCTCCAGCCCACTCCAGCCCTTCACAAACGGACTGTCCTTTGTTTCAATGGAGTTGAAGTCTCTTCTCACTCCCTTACTAGGGTACCTTTGAACAGTCTTCCTTGCCCGTTTCACACTGCCCAGTTCAGTTTTCCCTTTGACACAGGCTATTCCTGTGCCCAATGGGGAAAAGGCAGTCAGCAGCCCTCGAGTGATGGGCCAAGAAGAACCTGCTACTCAGTCCCCCACACCTGCCTGTCATGATGAGAAGCCTGCATCTAGTTTTGGTCCATGGGCATCAAAAAAAGGGTGAGAGGGGAGAGCAGATGTGGCTCAAGCAGTTGGGCACCCCCCTCCCACATGGGAGGTCCTGGTGCCTCCTAAAGAAGACGAACAACAAGTGGACAATGAGCAGACATCAGGCAAAAAATCCCAAACAAACAGCAAGCAGACAACGAGCAAAAACAATGAGCAAGACAATGAGCAAAGACAAACGAGCAGGGAGCAGATGTGGCTCAAACAGTTGAACCACATGGAGGGTCCTGGGTTCAGTTCCCAGTACCTCCTAAAAAAGAAAGAAACAGACAATGAGCAGATGATGAGCAGACAATGAGCGAAAACAGAACAAAACAAAAAATATGAGCAGACAACGAGCAAAAAACAATGAGCAAACAGGTGAGGGAGCCATCTTGGGGGGAACAGAAAGGAAAATAAAACTTCATTTAAAAAAAAGAGTGAGAAATGGGAGTCTAGCAAAGTAGTTGAGGAGGGAAGCATGCTCCCTTTCTGTGTGGCTCAGCCTCTGCAATCCCACCCATCCTGTAAATTTGCTGTGAAGAAACCTCCCAGATGCTAGAACTGACCTGAATATCCCCCATCTTCCCAAAGATCTGGTTTCTGCTCAGTGATAGGATCCACTCCCAGCAGCCTCGCACGAGCGAAATGAGAGAGAAGACTCCCGTCGTAGTTTCCTAAACAGCTTAAGCAAAAACCATACGATGGTTCAGCTTACACTTTGGGAATTTATTGCCCATGGTTTTGAGGCTAGGAGAACGTCCAGTCAAGGCATTTTCAAGGTGATGCTTTCTCCCTGAAGTCTGTGGCTTTCTGGGGCTGGCTGCTGGTGATCCTTGGTCTTAGCTTGTCACACGACAAGGTACACGGTGGCGTCTCCTGGCCTCTCCCTTCTCTTCCAGCTTCTGTTGACGTTCAGCTTCTGGCTGCTCGCTCTGTGCCTTTCCCTCTTGTTCTGTCTGAATTTCATTCCCTCGTAAAGGACTCCAGTAATAGGATTAAGACCCACCCCTTGGCACCTATCTTAGTTTGCTACCTGCTGTCCAGGCGATACAGCAGAAATGGGTTGGCTTTTATAATGGGAATTTATTAGGTAAAAAGCGTACGGTTCTGAGGCTGTGAGAATGTCCAAATCAAGGCATCATCAGAGATGCCGTCTCACGCAAGGTCATCTGGGGGTGATCAGGCACCTTGCAGGGCATGAGGGAGGCTCTGCCCAAATCAAGGCCCCAAATGAAGCTTTTTCCTGGAGCGCAGCTGTAGGTGAAGAGGCTCAGGGCTTGCCTCCCCCTGTTCTCCAGGCATCTCTTTTAGGCTCTTGAGGGCCTCTTTCAATCCTCTGAGCTCTTCTGATTCCAGCGTCTGCCCCCAGGACCGCTCTCAGTCTCGGGGTTTCTCTGTCTCTGCTGCTGCTTTCCGTGTGTCTCCGCTCTCAGCCCTCCACTTATACAGGACTCCAGCAAGGGGACCGAGACCCACCCTGGGCCACACCTCACTGAAGCGATCCAGTCAAAGGTCCCCAACCGATTCCAATCCAATCAGCGCATCCCACACCCACAGGAGTGGATTAGCTCCAAGGACATGATCTTTCCTGGATTCCACAAAGCTTCCAACTGTCCCAGCACCCTAGGATGTAACAGGAGCTCCATAAATACTCAGCGGTTGAGTTCTCTCTGCAGAGGATCAGGCAAGAGGAGATGGCTGGAAAGGGTCTGGGAGGCCAGATTAGGTGCCCCACTGCAGGGCTCCTGTGGCATCTGGATTTGTCATTGATCACACAGGATTCACTTGTCCACTTTAGGCCCATCTTCTCCCACTGGTCTTTGAGAGCAGAGACTAACTGAGCCAATGTTTGTTCGGCATAGGGTAGGTGCTAAATAATTACTTGTTGAATGAGTGAACACAACCTCACAATGCTGTGCATTGCCTGAGAGCTTGGCAGAGCTGGCTCCTCTTGGAGTCTTGGCCCTGCCCTTCAAACTCAGGAGTGAGGTCTGGGCAGCAGGCCATGACATGCTCTTCTCAAGCCTCCCATTTCATTTCAATCATCTTGCAAGGCCAGATCTGTGAGGATTTTCAAGAATGTTTCCTAAACTTGACTGCATGCCAGAATCTCCTGGGAGAGCTTTAAAAATCCCTCATATTCCTGTTGTACCTTTGCTCAATTAAATCAGAATGTCTGGGGGTGGGAGCCTGGCACCTGTAATTTTAAAGACCCCTCCCCCACCCTCTGATGATCCCAATGTGCAATGAAGTTTGAGAACCAGTGGTTTGGGGAATCCATTTGCATTATTGAAATTGAATAAGTCTTAATAAATCAGAAAATTAAATTAACAAGGAGACACTATGTTTCTGGCACAACATAAAACTGAAGGACCACAGTGGAACAATTACCGAAGATCAAAGGATCTGGAGTGATGACCAGAATTTGTCCAGATGCCACTACCATTCATGGATCACCTACTTTGTGCTGGGCACTGTGCAAGACACCTTGACATTTGTGATTTGATGCAACACCTTTGGAAGGTGGGTGTTAAGCCTAGGTATTATTCTCTGCAGAACGTCTTGGGGAATCAGTGTTAAGATTTGAATACAGGTCTCCCACACCAGTGTGCTTTCCTGGGTTTTGCTACTTCTGTTCTGTTCTCAGAGCTCTGTCCCAGCCCAATCTACAGTAGCATTTAGCAGCTTTTCTTGGACGATTCCTTCCATATCCAGTGCTTCCTCTGCATCCGTCAGGTGGTCCCGCCATTCTTTTGGTTTCTAGTCCCTCTCTGCTCGTATGGTGGGTGAGATCTCAGAGACTACCAACTAAAGCTCATAACAATTTAGGCTGAAAGGATTAGGACGGCAAACCATCCACCCCCTCCCAAACCACTTAGGCAATGTCCAGACTAAGGGTGGGCCATCCCGGGGGCCCTCCCGAGTTCCCTTCTCCCTGTTCGCACAGCTGGTGGGCCTTGGCCATGGTGTGCGGAGAACCCACCGCACGTTGCTCCTGCCCGTCTCACATGCTTTGCCACAAAGCTGTAGGGCTGGCAGAAGAGGCCCTGCTGGCTTGTGCCCCGATGGGGGGAAAGGGCAGCATGCGGCTGGGGCCGCCAGGGGCACATGTTGTCTGATCTCCAGCAACCCCTCCCCTACTTCCAGCCTCAGAAGCAGCCCATGTGGGGAACACGGCATCCTCTACCTGGAGAACTGGCTACATAATTTGCATGATCCAGTGTAAAATGAAAATGTGAGACCCTTGTTCAAAATCTAGGAACTTCAAGATGGCAATAACAGAGCAGTAAATCAAGCATGGATCCCTTCTGAGTGTGGGAGCCCAAGGAAGCTGGTCCTGCGTACCTGCCAGTACTGATATTCTAGTCTGGGTATGTTCTGGTTTGGCCTAGGGCAATGGAAGGGGCACCCTTCAGGACACAGCTACTGATGTCCAAAAGAAGGGCAGATGGGCTGTGGGACAGTGAGTCTCCCTGTCTGGCCTCCTGTCGGTTAGAGAGGTGTGGAGAAGACCCGGGGAGCACAGAACCAAGGGTAGGCAGCTGAGGCTCAATCCAAGGGGTTCCATGGGAAGGAGACTTTGCCATAGCTAGAGCTGCTCCTTCTCTGGATAAGGCTGGGGCTCCCTGGAGGCCAGCCACAGGAGGAAGGCTTTCAATTGCCAACCCAGAAACATGGTCCAGGAAGGAAGCAACAGAGACTCCTCTAGAGCTGGCCCGCTGGGTCATTCTCATGCAAAGTGACCTTTGCCAGGCTGCTCTCCTGTGGGCTGCCATGGTCCCACCTCTAACATGGAAGGGCTGCACCTCAATATGCTGGCATCAAATTCTCCTGCATCTAGGAGCAGAGCTGCATAGCTGTCGGACTTGACTTACCTTGTTTCCAGGGCTATTCAATCCTGTTCTCTCTTGAGATCAATCAGTTCACAGATCATAAAAGAAACATACATCCTCGTCAGATTAGGCAGTTTGATATTGGGGGTTCAAAATTTAGATGAGCATATCTGTACAATACTTGGGCGTTAGCCAAAATCCCCAGCAGAAGGAGTTTGCACCTTTTTTGCCAAAAGTCATGTGCTTAAAGGAATATACTACCGTCAAGGTCACATTATGACTTTTGTGGGCCCTAGGCACTTTTCCCTTTCTCCATACAACAAAACATTAAAATTGTATTTTATTACTAATACTGGCATAAAGAAAAAAATTAATATTAGATATGAAAACACTTTATTTGACCTAAAGCTTCATTTTTTTCCCCTTCTGATTTTAAAAAGAAATCAAAGCATTTTTCAAGGACCCCTAGAAGCCCCGTGGGCCCTTGGCACTGTGCCCTGTGCCTAATGGATAAGTTGGCCCTGCCCCCATACGCCCATCCCGCTGTACCAGGGCAGAAAGCTCCCCGGCCCCCGAAGCATTTGACCAGACATTGCCACCCACTCCCTGGGATCTCAGAGCAATCCTTGGATCTTTTTACCTTTGTGACAACCAGAGAAAATAGAACAGGGAAAGACAGGTGTGTGTGTGTGGGAGACCCTTTGCTCGCTAGGATAAAGTTCAGAGAGGGGAAGGGACTTGACGAGCGCCTTAGCCTGTGGCAAGGTGGGTTCCCACTTTAGTAACTGTTCACCACAAAGCCATGTCCCTCGGCAAAACTTCATTCGGCTCAGCCCTGGGGTCTGGATGATGTTGGTGACTCAATGACACGGTCTGAGCCTCTGTTCAAATGTGTGCACCCCTGAAGGAGAGCCCTGCTGGTCACTCTGCTTCAGGCTCCAGAAACACAAGGGCTGTGATTGCATCTTGCGCTGGTCGACCAGTTAGTGGTGTGTGCGACATTCACAGTACTTCTGCTTCAGGCTTAAAGGGCAATCAGGAAAAAGAAAAAGGCTAAAACGTGCCAGTGCTTTCTAGATTGCCCTTCTTTCCTTGAAGACCCCGAGAAGCAGGCCAGTTAGACACCTGCTCTACAGCACAATTGTTCTCTTCTTCCTCTGTATGTCTATTTAGCATTTTTTTTTTCCAGGAGGTACTGGGGATTGAACCCAGGACCTTGTACGAGGGAAGCAGATGCTCAACCACTGAGCTACATTTGCTCCTCAATGAGAGTTTTTTTGTTTGTTTTGTCTTTAGGAGGTACTGGAGATTGAAGCTGGGAACTCATACATGGGAAGCAGGCGCTCAACCACTTGAGCTACAATCCGCTCCATTTTAATTGTTTGTTGTCATGTTTTTCTCCTCACTAGGCTGTGAGCAACTCGAGGGCAAGTTCTGAGTCTTTCCAGGCACACTGAATGTCTGGCCCCTGGTGGAGGAGCAACACATCTGTGATACAAGTGTGTGCACGAATTCACTCATTCACGCATGCATCCGATAAAGGGTAATGACACAGAAAGTGCAGAACTGGCAGAAAAGGGGGTTAATGAAGAAGAGAGAAAAAAGAATGGGTCCCATGAGGGGATAGAATTAAAAGTAGGAAAGTAAAAGCGGAAGAAGGAAAGAAGAAAGAAAAGGTTATTCCCTCACATAACTCAGGATGGAAAAAGCAAGTGCTTTGGAATCAAATGGGTGAAAAGCTAGTTAAAATCTGAGTATCCTGTCCCTTTTTTCAATGAATTACTGTTTTAGTCTTTGCATAATATGTCTTTGCTCATCTAGGCTGTGCGTTCCAGAAAGGCCGGCATTGCCTGTGGCATCACCCCCATATCTCCAGCGCCTAACACAATGCAGGTCGATGCTCAGTAAATATGTACTAAGTGACTCAATGGATGGCTCACAGTCTCAGTTCCCTCTTCTTTTAAAAAATTATAATGTCCTCATTTCAAGATTGTAATGAATACTTTAGATTAACAGAAATTAGAAAGGAATCAGATGTGGCTTGAGCAGTTGAGCGCCTGCCTCCCACACGGGAGGTCCTGGGTTCAGTCCCTGTGCCTATTTAAAACAAAAACAAAAAAACAAAAACAAAAACCTCACGGGAGCCGATGTGGCTCAGTGGTTGAATCCTGGCTTCCCACATACGAGGTCCCAGGTTCAATCCCCGGCCCCTGTACCTATGTGTATATGCACCTGCCGGGCATTCGATAATTGTTAATTCAGTACCATTAACAATTGTACTAAGTACCTACTCTGTGTCAGCTCCTGTACTAAGTACTAGGCACGAAGGGGCAATTGAACATGTAAAGAAATGCACCTTCTCGAAGGAGTAAAAGTTCTAGAAGCCCAGTGTCACCACCTCCCCTTGCTGAGCTCCGCCAAGAACCTCCTCCTGACCACTGGCCCTGTCTGTGTAAATCCAGCGGCAAATCTTGGATCCCGGCAGGCTGGCCTCCCGTTCCACCACCAGATGGCAGCACAGAGCCCGCGGCCGGCGTCCACGCCCGGGCCGGGGTTTCTCTGGGAGCTCTGGGGGAGGGCGGGGGGACACAGTTCCCGCCCCGCAGGCCTTCATCTGCTGTTGGTCCAGCCCCGGACCCCTGCCCTGCACCCCGGGACCACCGCACACCTTGCAGTGTTCTTAGTCCTTCCCAGGGCCCCTCGGGCACCCTTCCTTCCCCTCCAATCCCTTACAGAGCACCCTTTGCTTCTCTTGCAGGCTCAGAATTGCGTCCGGACCTTCAGGGACCTTCCCGTTGCATTCCCCTCCTTATTCCTTGTTCCACCTCAGGGGCGACCTGTGATTCATCTCCCACCCCTCCGTCTTGCCCACACCATTCCCTGCCTGCTGTGTCTACACAGGCACGCTCCTACCTGCTGCCCCTCCTTTTCGCTCACCTCCTTCAAATCCCAGCTGAAAGCTCGCCTCCAGGAAGTCTTCCAGGTTGACACCGGCGCTGACTCACTCCTCCGCGTGCTCCCGCAGCACTTCCTCCCTTGGGGAGTGCTCTCTGGGTTTCAGGTTTGAGTTGACCTGGTTGCATGCTGCTTTATCAGCCATCTTCGGGTGTTTCCTGTCCCCCGCCCCCAGCAAGGTCGGGCAAGAATAGGTCTTTCTCTTAAGAAAAATAAAGTCCATCCTAACTCCCCTCAGCAAGTCGTGGTGGGCACGAGGAGAAGGAAGGAGGTGGGTGCCTGATGTGTGGGAATGGAGAGTGCCGTGGGGCAAAAGAACCCAGACCCTGCCTCTGGGACCGTGACTCCATGCTGAACAGGACAGGAAGGAGGGCAGGGAAAACTCAGGAGTCCCAGAGAAATCAGATTTCTAGTCTCCGTGGAAATTCAGTGCCTTCTGAGGCTTACTGACAAAACCATGAGCCTTCATTCATTCATTCATTCATTCATTCATTCATTCATTCATTCATTCCTTTGGTCAGAGGACATGCACTGAGCACTGGCTGGCCTGAAGGTACTGGAAATATTAGGTTGGTGCAAAGGTAATTGCAGTTTTGCCCTGTTGAAATTTGCCATTTGATACTGACAGATGTTCTTAAAGAAATGTGGTTATGTTATACATCATTTTAAAGTGCATTTCTTGCCTTATGTTTTTTTGCTAATGACTTATTACTTGCTGCTTATTTTACATTTATTTTAGACTATGGAAAAGATGTTAGACAAACAGCAAATTCAAGCAATTTTCTTGAACTTCGAAATGGGTCATAAAGCAGCAGAGACAACTCGCAACATCAACAACACATTTGGCCCAGGAACTGCTAATGAACGCACAGAGCAGTGTGGTTCAAGAACGTCTGCAAAGGAGAGGAGAGCCTTGAAGGTGAGGAGCACAGTGGCCAGCCTCAGAAGTTGACGATGAACAACTGAGAGCGATCATCGAAGCAGATCCTCTTAAACTATATGATAAATGGGTGCCTCATGAGGACTGACAATTAAAAAAATCATCGTTTTGAAGTGTTGTCTTCTCTTATTCTACACAACAACAAACCATTTCTCAATGGGATTGTGACATGCGATGAAAAGTGGATTTTATAAGACAATTGTCGATGACCGCCTCAGTGGTTGGACTGAGAAGAAGATCCAAAGCCAAACTTGCACCAAAGAAAGGTCACGGTCACTTTTGGTGGTCTGCTGCCACTACAGCTTCCTGAATCCTGGCGAAGCCATTACATCTGAGAAGTGTGCTCAGCAAATCAATGAGATGCGCCGAACACTGCAACGCCTACAGCCGGCATTGGTGAACAGAAAGGGCCCGATTCTTCTCCATGACAGCACCCGGTGGCACGTCGCACAACCAACGCTTCAGAAGTTGAACGAATTGGGCTCTGAAATTTCATCTCATCCGCCATAGTTACCTGACCTCTCGCCAACCGACTGCCACTTCTTCAAGCATCTCGACAACTTTTTGCAGGGAAAACACTTTCACAACCAGCAGGACGCAGAAAATGCTTTCCAAGAGTGTAGAATCCTGAAGCATGGATTTTTATGCTACACGAAGAAGAAGCAAACTTATTTCTCGTTGACAGAAATGTGCTGATTGTAATGGTTCCTGTTTTAATTAACAAAGATGTGTTTGAGCCTAGTTATAATGGTTTACCCAACCTAATGCAAGATAAGTCCCTGTGTCGATGCTCAAGGCACCTCAAAGTCCACTGGGAGAGCCAAGCCAGTAACGAGGTCACTGCTGTGGAAAAGAGGAGTGTCACGGCTCCACAGCGGGCTGTGGGAAATAGAGTGGGGAGAGGACGGCAGGGGCCACAGAAGGCTGCAGGAAGAGGGACTGGGGGCCGGCAGGGGCTAGTTAGCCATGCGAGGAGTTAGGAAGAGGAGGGGCTTATCAGGGACTCATTACAACTGGAGCATTCTGTCTACGAAATAAATGAGAAGCACACGGGGAAGGACCAGCTCTTACAGGGTCTGGAAGGCTCCGCCAAGTTTCTTCGGGACTTTATTCTGGAGGTAGGGAAGTTAAAGGATTTTAAGCAGAGGGATGAAATGATCAGATAGTCCCATTAGGAGGGTCCCTCTGGCTGCTGTGGGGGGTGGACAGAGGGAGTGGTGCAGGAGCCGGGAGAGCAGACAGGAAGCTGTTGTGGACGTCCAGCAGAGATGACGTGGTACGACCCCATCAGAGGAGCTGCTGAGATCAAGGCAGTAGGCTTGATGACCGTAAGGAAATGACAGATATAGGTGGCCAGAGAGCAGGTTAAAGAAGTGATTTGTTTGTTTGAGTTGTTTCATTTATTTTTAGATGGAAGAAACTTGCTAAAGGAAATGGCTGCTAAAGGAGTAGCTGAGGAAGCCAGAAAAATAAGAGGAAAGAATTCCTAGAGGAAGGAAGGGAGAGCAGGATTCAGAGAACAGGTAGAGGGACCGTGCTCAGGGAAGACCTGCATTACTCCTTCGATGAGAGTGAGAGAGGCAAGGATGGGCGAGGGTGGGCTTTGGCTAAGAGCGACGGGGCTGGTGAAGGTGGAGGAGCTTGGAGCCTGGAAGAGAAAGTCGTCCGCCGAGGCAGGCTGAGCATCGTTCGGAGCCTCGGTGAGAAGGAAGGACAGAGTAGTATGTCCAGCTCTTGTGGTTGTGAGGTTTTCTCCATCAGGACGCAGTAGACTGGGGAAAGGAGTGAGGAGGCTCCTGCAGTGTTGATCCAGGGTGGGTCTTTGCTGGGGAGGGACAACAGGGGTTACTGGAGTTGAACACTTAGCAAAAAATTATTTAAAGCCATGACCAAGGGCTCTGGGATGCCGATGGGTGGGAAACGAGACAGGAGGGCGCTGACAGGTTGGGAGAGAAGAGAGTGATCAAGGGTGGAGGGACAATAGGTCAGAGGCCACGAGTGGGTTTCGGAGAGTGAGAGCTTGAAGGTGACCGGGCTGTGTTGAGAGTGGGAGTTCTGAGTTTAAGATTCCCGAGGAGGGAGCGGAAGTGGCTCGAGTGGCTGAGCGTCTGCCTCCCACATGGGAGTCCTGGGTTCAGTTCCCAGTGCCTCCCGAAGAAACAAAAACAAACAAGTGAAACAAATACAAAAACCAACTCAGGGAAGTCGATGTAGCTTAGTGGTTGAGCGCTGGCAACCCACATATGAGGTCCTAGGTTCATTCCCCAGTACCTTAAAAAACAAAAAAAAAAAGAATTAGAATAAAATAAAATTCCCGAGGAGCAGCAAATGTGGCCTGGGTGGGGTGCTGGAGAGGAGTTGAGGTGTAAGACCCTGGAGGTGAGGAGGCCAGAGGCACTGGGTGGGCGGTCCACAGGAGCCTGCATGTCCGGGTGGTGCCTGGACCCGAGGGAGGACAAAGCCTGTGAGCCGGGGCCAAGGCTCTCAGTGACTGCGGAGGGGCCAGGGTGTCAGCAGATGGCAAAATGAGGAGGGGAACCCGGTTGTGCGGCTCCCGTCCTGCAGCCTCAGGAGGGCAGGGGAGAGAGGCGTGGGGGAGAATAAGGAGTCTCCGTTGGAGAGGGCTCTGCTGATAGGAAAGGGGGTGTTCCTTAAGGTGAGGAGTTGCAGGAAGCACCTTGCCGGGCAGGTGAGGGCTCTTAATCTCTTTTGTCCCGCGGACCCCTTTGCCAGTCAGGTGAAAACTGCGAACCCTACTAAGTCCTCACGATACTGTGTGTGTATTACTTAATAAATATCTCACACCCGCACCAACACGTCCCCTCAAGAATTAAGTGGTTTTGAATTTCAAATCAAGCTCATGGACCCCTTATTAAGAACCCCTGGTCTAGAGGGTCAGGGACAGGTTTAGGAGAAAGGAGAGCAGTGGAGGAGGGGGTGACAGTCAGGCCGGTGTGGGGTCAAGAGGAGGGGTGGGCCGAATCTGGTCTCAGGCGGGAGGCCCCGGGGCTGCTTGTCCCCTCGTCTATCCTCTCCTTCCTCGTTGCTCTCCCTTCCCATAGCTACAACAAGGCACCTCTCGGTGGCCTACAATCAGCAAGAGAAATGCTCTGGCCACCGTGGCTGACCAGTGTGGCTCCACGAGCAGCGGTAGATGTGCTGACCCGGTGCGGGGCTGGCCCCGGTGTGGCCTCACAGAGTGACCGCCCCTGGCCTGGGCCGGTCTGCGAGAATTCCTCAGCCTTCGCTTCACAGACCGTCTTTGTTCAGCTGAGGGTCAGAGGATGGGGGCGCGGGGCGGGCAGGCAGCTCTGAGAGGGGGCCTTGTCCTTTTCTCAGAGGATGACATTTGAGCAGGAGGGGCCCAAGTGGTCACCGGTTCTAGCCTTCGTACAGCTGAAGTGGAGAGCTTGCCTGAGGAGGGCGAGCCAGGACAAAGCCAGCAGGAGCCGGAAGTGTGCGTTCACACAGCCTTGCTACCCCTTACCAGCTACCCCTATGTACACATGTTTTGATTCACTTAAAAGCTTGGTTTACAAGCTCTTATTTGTCTGAGCTTGGAATGTATATTCACTGTGTGGCCCTGGGAAATGTAAGGTCAGGCTCTGAGGTTTCTCCGTCTCTACAACGAGGGGGTTGAACCAGAGAAGTGCTTTTGTTTCTGTTTTTTTAAAGAGTTATTTTATTTATTTATCCTGACCCTCCTCGTTCTTTGTGGTCACTGTCTGCTCTCTGTGTCCATTCATTTCGTGCTCTCTGTGTCTGCTCATCTTCTCTTTAGGAGGCACCGGAACCTGAACCCGGGACCTCCCATGTGGAAGAGAGGTGCTCGATCACCTGAGCTACCTCAGCTCCCTGGCTTGCTGTGTCTCTCATTGTCTTTCCCCCTTGAGTCTCTTTTGTTGCATCATCTTATTGTGCCAGCTCACCTCCTCCAGGAGGCATCGGGAACTGAACCTGGGACCTCCCATGGGGTAGACAGAAGCCCAGTCGCTTGAACCTCATCTGCTTCCCAGAGCAGTGCCTTTTCAACCATGTCAGGTGGAACCCCAGGTTCAGTGCGAGAGACTGAGGGTGCCCCAGGGGCATCAACCGGAAGTCCACATGGAGATGGGCTCCTGGCTCCACCCTGGCCTCGGCCTGAGCAGCTCCCCTTGGATCTACCTGAACACTGCTGTTCCGCATGAGATTTTGTTTGGAAAAGGGTTATGCGGCCTAAAACGATGCTGATCTCCATGATCCTGCCAACTTCTGAGCCTTCACGTGACAGGTCTTGGAGGTGCAACTTCTCCGCCCTGCCAGTTTAATTGGCTAAGCCCTTGCTAGGTTCCCTGGTGTCTGCATTCAGTGATGAGCAGATACTCTTTGGCAGTGGTGGTGATGCTCCCTCAGAAATCTGACTTCATTAAAGTCCCTTCCGTGGGCTGAGGGCTCTGTGCTCAACGGTAACCTTGATTATGAATTATAGCCTGAGTCCGGGTGACTGGAAGCGACAGGTCCCTCAGCCAATGGACAGAGTCCAAACCTCGTCTTTATCACCTAGCACCAGCTGGGATCCCTCCTTGCTCAGCTGGCAGCTGTGAGGGATCATGTTGCTATCAGGAAACCTTCCCAGCTAGGATCTTTCTGAGAATTGGTGCCAGAGAAACGACATCTGTGAGTCACAGTCCAGGGGAAAACCCAGCTGCTCTGCTCAGTCCCAGCCCCAGTGGCCAGGGGGAAGGTTGGAAAGGCAGCTTGAGAGTAGAAGATAGGCTGCTTTGCTTTTCTCAGTTTCCATAGCAGCTCAGCAGATTTACATTTCTGCATTTCATAAGGGAAGTTGGGAGGTGGGACTGGAACCAAGACTCGCCCGCTCTGTGGCAGATGGTGAAGTCCCCAGCTGGAAGGTGTTCAGCTGAACCATCAGAGTAATTCTCCCGACCCTCAGTGTTTTCACCTTTGACTCATTGCCCTTTTGTCTGACCTACAAGTGGCTATAGCCAGGCTTTATGGTCTGGTCTATGGCATTTTTCTGGACAGCGGGTTTCAGCATTTTCTGCACAGTGAGTTTCACCCCCGCTTGGATCACAGAGTAGGTGTGATGAATCAGGGAAAGCTTCCCCAAATGTTGGGAAAGATGTATTGGGAAGGAGGGTGAGGCTTGTTGCATGAGTCAGTGAGATGGATTCTTGGTGACAAGGGCTGGGTTCTTCGAAGAGATTGAAATAGGCCAGGTGTGGACCGAAAAGCCACAGGTGTTATAAGACTAACCTGGAGCAGTCCCTGCAAGCACTGGGGTGATTGCTCATCACCGTCATGGGGAAGGGCTTGTGGTGGGGAAGAGTGAGAAATCTCCTACTACGGAGAGGAGCTGGACTCTCTCAAGCTGTGGAGAGCTGTTAGCTGCCAAAGAAGCCAAGTGACTTTGAGTTCCATTCTTGGAGGAATCTTGGTGGGGCAGAGAACCTGCCTTGCTCTACATCACCCAGATCAGACATGGAGGGTAGGGCTTATTTTGAAGCAGGGGATTTGGGGAGTCGTATGAGCAGGCAGGAGTGTGTCTGGAGCATGTCTGAAGTAGAAGAGCTGGGATGGCAAGAGTTCTGCAAACCAGGCCAAAAAGGGAATGGCTGAAGGGGGTGGGATGTTTACTCTAGAAAACAGGAAAGGAAAAGAGTGTTTTGAAATCTGTTGCTCTAGATAGTAGAACTGAGTCTGGTAGATGGAAATAAGAGGAAGGAAAATTGTGATTCACCAGAGACAGAACTATCTGGTAGCTTTAAAACAGTAAACGCTGTAGGGGTCTGGGCTCTAGAATAGAGCTACAATGGACAATCATTATGAATCCTACCTCTCAAATAAGGTTATGAGACCCGCTCAGTGCTGGGTTGCACTGTGACTTTTAAAAATTGCATCTGTCACCAATAAAAATTGGGAGGGGTATACTTGCTTATAAATCCATACTTCCAGGGCTTCTTGAAAAATCTGAAAGCTGATTACCAGGTTCACTTCCCATGGAACAAGATGTGGGACCTGGATAGTCACCGAACCCCAATTTATCACAGGTGCCACCTCCCTCCACTTTGCTTACACCTGCCCAGCTTCACTGATCCCCAGATGCCTGGACTCTGAAGACAGTGCAATTTGCAACCCTGTTCTAGTCAAGAGGCCAGGTTCTGAATCTTGTCTTTGCCACTTTTAAGCTGCTATGACTTTGGAAAAGGCACTCAACTTCTCTAAGTCAAAGCTTCCTTCTCCCAATATGGGAATAATAATATTTACCTTGTTGAGTCAGAGAACACATGGAAAACGTCTAACACAGGGCAAGGCACACAAGAGCTTACCAACTCTTAGCTGCTGGGGAGCTGTCCAGCAGCAGAGTGGGTAGTCTCATGAAGCCTTGGTAACTCCCACCAGTGATGGATCTGTAGAGACTGCACGCCCTTGTAGAGGTCTGCAAAGACTGCAGAGAATCTCTGAAATAAATGGGTCATCCACTAATTCTCCTTGGACAGTTCCCAACATCCAAGTCCAAGGTGTAGGTTTAGGCAGGAAGGAAATTTGAGGAGTAGGAAAGAATCTGTCAACCAGAGTGACTTGCATCCACCTGGGAGGCTGTAGCATGCTCAAGTGTCCCCACCCCCCGCCACTTCCTTTCTCACTGCAGGAATAGGCCACGTTCACTGGCAGCATTTCCTCCCCTCACAGCTGGCAGGTGCTCATCAGTCAGCTCTGCAGGCTGAGCAGTTGCTAGAGCCGACAAACTTATACCCATCCATTGACTCTGTGGTAGAGAGTTTCAGAACTTCAGGACCTTCCTGGGCCATGGGTCTGCCTCTGGGTGGTATATAGGTGGTCTGGGTGCCATTCAGGTGGTCTGGACCCAGTTTGACCAGAGAGACTTTAGGTGGCTGGCTCCCAATGGGCCCTGAGAAGTCCTCTACTAGAGCAACATGGAGTGACCAAGAGATTGGATTCTCTTCCTAAACCTTTGTGTGTTTCCTGAAGCGAGAAGGGAGTAGAGTTTGCTTAATGTACTTAGGATGCTGAGCAAAGAGAAGGCATATCCTTACCTTCAGGGGGAATACAATAGGGGATCTACAGGTGGTAAGCACAGACTTGTATAAAGGAGGGAGGTCTCATGTGTATCAGACATATCTGGGCAGAAACTTGGGAGGGAGGGGAAGTGTAGCAGTTTGATATTATTAATGAATTCCAAAAATAGATATTGGACTATGTTTGTGAATTGGTCTGTTCCTCTGGGCATGTTAGATTGGATTGGATTCAGAGGTTTTACTCCCACCTGATTAAATTGTAATTAAAGTTTTGATTGGGCTGTGTCAGTAGAACGTTGAGTCCCTGCCTCCTTGGTGGGTGGGGACTCACAGAGAAAATGCCATGGCAGAGGAGAAGGCTTGAGCTTTGATCCTGGAGCACAGGAGGTAAGCCCACAGAGAAGCAGATACTTGAGGAAAGAGAGAAGGCTCCATTAGACATGGCAAAGTCCCCAGGAAGAGAGATGAGCTGTTTGCCTGAGAGTTTACAGCTGGCCTTGTGGAGAGAGCAGAACAGCTGAACCCAGAGAGAAATGAGCCCTAGGAGAGAGACAAGACTTGTCCCAGCCTGTGGCTGAGATTGGAAAAAGCTGGGACCATGGAGCCTTGGGAGGAGGAGGAAGACTGAACCCTTACAGACATTGCCCGCCATCTTACATCAACACATGGCAACAGAGTCTGACTTGAGTTGGTGCCTTGAGTTGGACTCTTTAGGGCCTTGTGACTGTAAGCTTTTACCCCAAAATAAATACCCTTTATAAAAGCCAACAATTTCTGGTATTTTGCATCAGCACCCTTTTGGCTGAATAATATAGGAAAGGACCACCAGGTCCACAGTCCACTGAAGGCAACCTGCTGGGATAAGAGGGTAGAGGCTATGATGTCAGAGGGAGGCAAGGACTGGTAGGCAAAGTTGAGTGAGCTGAGGCATTCATGTTCTGGATCTGTTTCCCTCACTCTTTCCCCACCCCTCTATTTTTCTCTCCCTCTCCCTTTTTGGCATTTGGTATGGCCCTGACACCTAAATACCATTACATCCAGAGAGCATCTGTAAAAATCCTTACCTGTGCCTCAGCCCCAGGTGGTCTTGAAGAGACCCAAGCAGCAGGAGGGCGATGCAAGCCCAGGGCCTCCCCTCCTGCAAAATCACTAAAATGACAAAGCCCTCACTTGTACCCTGACACACACGGAGGTCAGGGATCAGGGGTTTGGTTCTTGTGCTTGAGCTAATTCACCTCTTTGCAAAAGCTCTTGCACCTCTTGGGGGCACCTGTCCCTGAGGGGTGGGCCCTCACTCAACTTCGGCCTTTGCTTTGGGTCTCCATCGCTGCTGACTTACTGTCTCAAGTCATGTCTGATGGCTCTTGGCTTGGATCTGGGAAGCTGGAAGGCTGTTGAGATAGTAGAGTCTAAATTAAAGATTACATCTGAGAGGGTTGCAGGTACTCCATAGAAAGACCTTGAACGGAGATTTATTTGCTGTTCTCTTGGTTCTCCAAAATTAATAACTGAGTAAAATCCTGTTTTGACATTTAGAGCTGATTGCTTACATTCTACTGAACTGCAACTGCTTTGAGAGAGAGTGGGTGTGTGTCAGGAGGCTGGGAGGAGTGGTGCAGACAACAGAAGCTTGAGAGGAGCTGCATGGCTTGGGCACTGACTCAACAACTCAGCTCAAAAACTGCAGGTCACTTACTGTATGACAAGCCCTGGGTTACAGGCCAATGGGAGAATTACGGTGCTGTCTTCTCTCAGGAAACTTACGTTGGGGGAAATAATAGCAAACACACAAACACCAGCTAAATAAGAACAGAATTTAAAGATAGACTTCTGTCCCCCTTTCCATTGCACATATACGCACCATCAAATATATGTCTATACCTATCTGGTCACACATGTGGAGACCAGCACAGTCTCTGGGTTTTGGAATTTTTGGCCATCAAATTTCCGTATAGTGGATAGAGCATGGACTCTGGAACCAGAGGACCTGGATGAGACTCTTGTTCCCTCCAAGCTAGCTGTTTGAACTTAGATATGCCACTTACCCTTGCTGTGCTTTAGTTTTCTCATCTGTAAGATGGGGATTATGGTGTCAATGTCTCAGGATACTGAGTTAAACATTTCAGTATTTAGGAGAGTGCCTGGCACAAGGGTAGTACTCATTATTCCTAATGCTGACCCACTTCTTACCTCTTGCAGAGGGAAATGGTAGCATTCATACCATAGGGGAAACAGAGACCCATTTTAAGATGGGAAAGTGGGACAAGTAAGAGAATATTTGCCTAGTTTCAGAAGAGGACAGAGTTCTGGAATCTTGGTGCTTCCATGTAGCTGCTGAGCCCCAACTCAATTCGATTCATCAAATACATAATGAGAACCTGCCATGCACAGGATGTATAAGTGCTCTGGGAAAAGAAAACTGCATGAAGCATGGAGTCCATTGTCATCTTCAGGAGGTAAAACAAATAAACCAATTTTTTAAAAAAAGAGTTGAACATGATGACCACCACAAAAATTTAAAACTCATCTAGTTGGGGGTAGGAGGTCAAGAAAGGTCTCAGGTGGGTAGGAGAAGAAGGTTCATGGAATAGCACGAAACAGAGCAGGGAGGCAGGGAAGTTTGTTACATACATGAGAACAGGGCAGAGTTTAGTTAGGCTGAAGCACAGAGTAAGGGTAAGGAGGGTTGTTTTAGGGGACTGATGGAGAGTCCGGAATGCCATGGCAGAGTGAGAGTTGGCAATTTTGAAAACAGGCAATGCGGGACCTCTGAAGGCTACTTGAACAGATACAAGATGTTGGACACAGAATCTTTTTTTATTTTGAAACTAATTTGGGAAGCAGATGTAGCTCAAGTAGTTGAATGTCAGCTTCCCATGTACGAGATGCTGGGTTCAATCCCCAGTACCTCCTAAAACCCAACAACAAACAAACAAAAAAACCCAACTGTCATTGGGGAGTGGCTGTACCTCAGTGGCTGAGTGCCTGCTTCCCATGTATGAGGTCCTGGGTTTAATACCCAGTACCTCCTAAAAAAAAACATCAAAATCCCCCAAACAAATGGGACACAGTAGATGTGGTAGGTGGAGGAATCAAAGATGAGAACATGTTTTTCTGCCTGGTTGACTAAAGGCACAGTGGTATCTGCTAGAAATAAGGAAGTCAAAAGGGGCTGGCTCAGTGGGAGAAAGAAATTGCTTTGCCTGGACAGTTTGGGTTTGAGTAGTCAGTGAGTCATCCCAGTGGCAATGACTGGCAGATTGTTGGAAATGGATGAATTAAAGAGAAAGGCTAGGTTTATGCCCAAAAAGAGAAAAACTGTGGAAATGGAGGCAATGGCCCAGGAAGAGATTGTAGTAGAAGCAAACAGGGCCATCGACTGGACCTTGGAGACAGAACATTGAGAGGAGAGGCAGATGGAGATGAGCCATGAGGAAGATAAAAGAATGATTACTAATGAGGGGAAGCAAGGCAGGTCAGTGTGATGAAAGCCAAAAAATGAAGAAGTCGAGAGGGTAAGACCTGGGAATGAAGGCCACTTGGAGGCTGCTAGTGCTTCTGAGAGCCATCTGCATAGAGCTCTGGGGTGTCGCCATCTTGACAGGGTCTAAGTAATTGTTGGTTATTGAAAACAACAAACAAGCAAGCCTTTGTGTGAAGAGCACACTTAAGAACAAAGGAAAAGAAGAGGTGTGAGAGTATGGTAGTGCATGGAAGAGGCAGTTCAAAGGACTATAGGGAAAACCTTGAAAGGGTTTGTAGAATTAAGGGTAGAGATAAGCTACTGAACTCATTTGGAAAAGAGAATTAGAGGATCTAGAAGCTGGATAGTTGGCAGACACCAGAATATTAAGAAATTAATGTTAGTGGCATAAAAGGAGAGTTTGAAAGGGTATGTTTAGACTGATCATGGAAAAAAACAAAATATATTGTTTACAGATTAGAGTTACCTGATTATGAACTACATAATCAGTGGAAATATTTTTAATGTTAAATATTTATTCTTAAAGAAAACAACTTAGACAAAATCAAATATATTTAAAATGTTGGGTAGGCAGAGGCTGTGAGGGGGAAATAGTGCACGCATTTCCAACTCCACCATTTACGAGGGATATGACTGACCCGACTCAGATTTCTTGTCCGTGTAATAGGGTTTGATATACTTCCCAAGGCAGTGGTGGTGTTGTAAGGACTGAATGAGATGAGGCATGAGAGTTATTCTCCCAGTGACTTGCACATGATAAGCAGGTGCTCAATAAATATTAGCTATTACCACTATACACTTTTCTTGACTGTTAATGCAGACTTAGAGGGAACAGTTTGGGTGGTGGGGGCAGGGAGGCCATGGGGTTTAGCTGGGCAGATGCTAAACATTTACCTGGGAAGAATAAATTGCAGCTGATATAGGAGTGAAAGATTGCATGTGACTAAACAAAAGGGGAAAGAAAGGGGAGGTTTGAAGAATAAAAGAAGGACATGTGTGAGTTTGTGTGTCAGGGGGGCTGGTTCGAGAAGATGACTAGAAAATTAGGGGGAAAGGCAGCGTTTTGTTATTGGTAGAAATGGCATCACGGCCTAGTTGACTCAAGCACAGGAAACCCTCCAAGTTGTGGGTTCACAACTTGTAGCTGTGAATATTGGTGCCCTTTATCAGCCACTCAGCCAAATCTGCAAATGTACAGCCCAGAGTCACAGGTTTCTCTCATTTTGACAATTAGATACTTGGTCCTAAGCCATGACTATCCCCATCACCCTTTCACTTCAAGAAATCTGAACATCCAGAAACTGGAATCTTGAGTATCAGACAAAATAGAACTGGTGAATGGCTCAGATTCATGGTCTGTATTCTCTGAGCCCCAGTCTTCTTATCTGTGATGATGACATAATATCTACCTTTTTGAATTGCTATGGAGATCAAATGAGATAATGTGTTAGTTCTTGGTAACCTCTAAAGTGATGAAGAAAGGTTGTCTTTTTATCTTAGCTTCCCTTTAAAATATATTTTTGATGTCTTATACGTGACTTATCTAGTCTTTTTGAATCTGTTTATGTTGTAATCTATATCACATTTTGAGCAAAAAACTCTGTAAAATGGCTATTTTCTTTCTTTCATTTGGTCTAAATTTACTTCTCCAAGTGCTTAGCTTAAGTGGCTGAAGAATGGAAGAGCATTTGGGGAGATGGTGGTTGAGTGTGCATTTTTTTTTTTGCCCAGAACTTTCTCTCTTGCCCTTCATTAGTCCCAGTCTCAGAAGCCCTTACCTGCTGGCTTTGGGGCATGAGACAGCTTTCCCTCTGGTGACACTCACTCTTCCAGTGCCGTGTCAGCTTTCTTGAGCACTACTCCAGTGGCCCAGGTCTGTCCGTGGGGCGGCAGAAGAATGATTTTTGTTCCCTTTGCGACTCTGGCAAGGTAATCTGTGGATTATCTGGGCACAGTTTTTTAATTCTAGCCTGCTTTCCCTGATGAGCTTCCCTTGCTATCCCTTTCACAGTGTGTGTGGGGAGAATGCAACCTCATTCAAAAATTAACCCAAACATCTGCCACAATCCAATATATTTAGTGCATTTTACAAAGCCCTTAAAAATGACTTTGGATGACCCATTGTTTATCTCCAGCATTGATACCCTCCATTAGCAGAAATAATGTAGAGCTGCTTACAGAGACATGATTTTTTTCTCTTTCTCGTCCCCTCTCTCCACATATATATATATATATACACACGAGTCTCCCAAACTCAAGTATTAATTAGTGAGGAGAGTGCGTTATTTAAGCTGTCACAATGTGTGATGGAGACAGACTGGAAATTATGTAAAACATTAGCATTAATTCCATTCTGCAGGCGAGATGGGAAATTCCTGCCTGCAGGAGAACTTAATTACTTTCAGATGGTTGCCAAGAGTTGTACACCAGATTTCCCAGGCTACTATACGGCAGCATAATCCCAAATTGCTGAGGCTGGTGAGTGGGTGGGTCCTGATGCTCCTTGATCTCCCTGGAGTAAATAATAATCCTGCAGGGAAGGGTAGAGGTGAAGAACAGGGACTACAACACCCAAGATCTGAAAATGCAGACAGAGAGCAGGGGGCACGGTTCCCGGGAGGGTGCCGCGGGAACTCCTTCTTTGTGAGAGAGATTCATTTATCCAAAAATCATTTGCTGAGGTCATGTTGTTTGGTGGCCTCTCTAGCTGAGCCACGCTGATGACAAAGATTTGCCTCCGTCAGGCTCTTTGCTGTTTGAAGAAAGGCGTCTCCCCATGGGGCCCACTGTCTGACTACCTGCTCATCACTCATTTTGAAACTAGTCCCTCTAAACTGTCTAATTCCATTTGTGATCACATGTCGAGACTTCCTCTTTATTTACTATCCTTAGTCTTCCCCACTCTTTGAAAGCAGAGGGGTGGTTGAGTTGCCATGGCAACCCTCTACCCCCATCTCTTTCATTTCTCTACAATTTCTCTACATTTTAATAAGACCACTATTTATAGTGAGCCAAGCTGCATTTCCCTCCACCACAGCTCGGCAAAGGAGATTTCCTATCTGACCAGAATACTAATGACTAAACCGTGACTTTCTGGTGGGGAAATGAGGACGCCCTCCGGAGCTAGCATCTTGGTAGATAGATGTGTCCTCCTGGACCAGGGTTTGATCTGCACGGATGAAGAACCACAGCTGAGAGGGCTGAAAACTCTGCCTCATAAAATATACCATGCACATGTCAGAGATGGCTGAGGGAGCGAAGGTGTGAAATGAGGTGTTCATACTTTTGCTGCGCCGGCAGAGGGAACTGAACTTCTGGGATCTGATTATACGAAGTTGAGAAGACATCACAGCCAGTCTATGAGGAATAACTGGGAGATTTGCAGGATTGAAGGTGACTGGAAGGCAGCATGGAACAATGGGGCGTGGGGCAAAAGCATCCTCATTCACCAGCTGTGAGACCTCAGTTTTCTCATTTGTACACTGTGATTGCCTCATTAGACTATCTGAGGAAGAGAGATACCGAACCCTCAGCATTGCATGGTGGCGTGGCCTCACGACTAAGCCTCTGAGCTTTGGACTAGGCTTCAAATCCCGGCTCGGTCATTATCTAGTTTTATGGCTTGATACAAGTTACTTAACCTCTCTATGCCTTGGTTTTCTTATCTCTAAAATGGGGATGGTAACGATAGAACCTATATTTGAGGTAGTTTTGAGGGTTAAATAAGTTAATATAGGTGTTTTAGTTTGCCAAAGGGCCGCCGATGCAAGGTACCAGAAATGGGTTGACTTTTATAAAGGGGATTTATTTGTGGTAAAAGCTTACAGTTCCAAGGCCATGAAAAGTCCTAGTCAAGGCACCATAAGAGGTTCTTTCAGCTGCCACGTGGTGAAGCAAGATGGCCGCCAGTCTGCAAGGTCCTAGCCTTCCCCCGCGGGCTCCCTGTCTCTCAGATCCCAGCTCCTGGAGCTCAGCTGTGAGCAACCATGCAAGGGGTTTGTCTCTTCCGGGCCTCCTCTATCAGTCTCGACTGCTCCACTCTTACTGTGCTCAGCTGCAAGCTATCAAGCATATGGCTTCTCTCTCCCTGGGCCTTAACTCTTTGAGCCTCTGGGACCTATCTCCTTACAGCTCAACTGTGGGCAAAACTGGAGGGCCTTCTTCTCACAAGGCAGGATCAAATATGATGGCTTCCTTTATCCGTGTCTGTGTGTCTCTCTCTCTGTCTCCATTTATACCAGACCCAGCAAAGGGCATAGATTCACCCTGAGTCACGACTCACCGATGCAGTTCAGTTGAAAAAGTCTCACACCCACAGGTATGGATTAGTTCACAAACATAATCTTTCTCTTTTTGGGATACATAAAATAATCTCAAACTGTCACAATAGGCAAAGAATTAGAACAGTGCCTGGTACAAAATAGATATGTTTCTGATATCATTAGTTATAGTCATTTGATAAATGAGGAGTATTTATTTTTACCAGTTTATCAATATCCATGACGATTAGTCCAAATCTGGAGCTTTATTAAGGATTTACAGCTGTTGGGAACTAGGTCTGGTGGAAGGGGTATGTAGAGGCCATTCTGTTATGGAATGAAACATTTAGACCACATTGAGAAGTAGTCTGATCCCAAATAGAAAAATATAGTGGTTTTTCAATTCTCAGTGCTCAATAATGCAAATATTCACTCTTTGCCATATTTTGGGACTTCATGAAAACATTTATTTAGGATCAAGGTGGGTTATTTTAGATTAAATTTAATTTGAACTTATGATATGGGTTATCCACATTGATGGTTCACTGGTGGAAAAGATCTCTTAGTGAGGTAGCAATCTGCTATTAGTTCTTAAATGGGTAGGCATAGGCATATGAATTCACGTGGGGGATCTTATTACAATTCAGATTCTAATCAGTAGATTTGGGTTGGAGCCTGACATTCTGCTTTTCTAGCAAGCTCTTAGATGATGCTAATTCTGCTAGTCTGGGGACCACTGAGTAGCAAGGTGATGAAGTTTTTGAGGCCAGCTCTGCCCAAACACACCTTTAAACAGAGGTGGAGGTTGAAAGGAAGGGTTGCTCCAATTTCCTATTTAGATACAAAGTTGGAATTACCCAATATTTCTAGAAATGTGCTCTTATGAGGGAATAAGATTAAGAATGGCCAGTAAAAAACTTGAAGCCTCTTCCTTTCCTGAGCCTTGTTGAAGGGAAGTCCGGTAAGCTTATATATAATTGACTTTTTGCCAGAATGCTCACAGGTGCTTCACTGCATCATAAAAAGGCTTTTCTCGGCTTTACAAATCAAGTATAATTACTCACTTTGTTTTGTTCTTGATGCATTTTCAGAACCCAATAAATCTCATCATTTTCCTTAAAGTAGATAACACTTTTTTTTGACATTTTTTGATTTATTCAAAATATTTGGAAGAGCTGATTATTAGACCAAGCCAATGGAGACATAATTATTGAAGCATAACTTTGATGTTTCAACTTATTGCTTTCCTACTATAAATTTCTGGCAATCTCTTATTTCAGTCTAAGATTTGTCCAAAAAAAACAAACCACGAATGAGAAAAGGAAAAAGAAAACCCAAAACGAAACTCTTGACATGTTTTTTAACAACTAACAATAATAGTGATATATAACAGCTGCAAGCTCACTTCCGAATTACCAGTTGAGGAATTAAAGGCCCGTGTTATAAAATGAAAGGTTTAGCTACTTTAAAAGATGAATCAGCCAGTGACTCAGAATTATAAGTCTTGTGATTTAGAAATCCCAGGAGTTGTGAGCTTCTCTTTGGAGGAACAGGCAAACTGCAAAGGAATATATGAAATTTAGAAAAAGAAATGTGAGCGTATACTTTCTCTTTAAATTCTAGATTTACCATGATTTAAGAGTGTGGTGGGATATCTGTTGGTCACGGGTTCATTTCATCATAAAGACCCTCCAAACTGGATTTTAGACTTCTAGCCATGTAATCCACCCCCTTATGGCAAGGCTTTGTCTATCTTAATGCAGAAAAAAAAAATCACTTCTATTAGGCTATTAACCAAGGTCTGTATCATCTCTTGAAGAGGCACACAGATCAAGATATATTGATGCTAGCTGAGGGGGAGTTATCCTTTTAGTGGCATCCCCTTTAGCCCGAACAGATGCCTATTCAATCAACCAGTACCAATTCAGATGGAAGATATGAGAGTACGGCAGAGATGGGAAAGAACCTACATTTCAAAATGCAAAGTTTTTCTGCAGCATTAAGGATCTTAATGATGTTAAAAGACTGCAAATGGAAACTGCACAATAGGATTACTGACCAAAGGCTCCTGCATCGGCATATAACCATTGGGAAAAGATGAAATGAGATTTATCTGAGGATGGCTATCACGATCTATCCTTAAAACAGAAGAGCTTTGTTCTTTCTAAGCTTGTGGGAGCCTGTTGTAGTAGCAGCCTTATAATTTGTCACTGAATAAGTCACCAAAACCACCTTACATTAATTCCATCTTATTCTTTGGCTCCCTAAATTCCTCATTAATAGATGTGAAGGAGTTGCAATGAATAATATGGGGTTGAGACCCGTTTGAAACCTTTAGAATTAGTGTTTTACTTCCCAATAATCCATATTTTTTTTCTATATTATTGCAGGTAGGAAATTCTACATTTTCATTTTTGTTAAGGAGTTTGCTTAAAATTGTCACTAGCTAAAATCTCACTCTAAGTTAATCAATGGCCTTTGATAATTAGAATGATCTAAAGTTTGGTGCCTATAGGCTTCATATAGGCTAATTTCCAGTAGATTCCACAAGAATGAGAGAATTACATGTATTTTTGAACTGGGGGTTTATCGAGATATCGATGGTAAATTCTGAAGGGTTTAAACACAAGAGTCCTTGTCCAAGTGGAATATTTCAAAGGAAAGATAAAACTAGCCCTCTGATGAAGTCTAGAAACTCCCGGAAATATTTACATTCTGGGGTTAAAATTGCACTTGAGATAAAATCTGATTTCCTGTTTCTAAGTCAAAAGCTTATAATAAGTACCCTGAAGATTCCTGGAATAACGAACAGCTCTTCTAAAACAGAAATTGGATGAGGTAAGTGTGGCTGACTTGAAATACAGATTAATTTCTTCAACACTACTCATCTGTTTCAGAATTAAAAGGGAAGGGTTCCAAGAGAGAGACATATTTGGTGTTTTATTGAAACAAAAATATTTCTAAGTACAGCAATAGTTTTAAATGTTTTACAAGATTTTCCACTGCTAAGACAATTATCTAGTTTCCTCAGAGCATGTTTGTTTTATGATTCTAGTGTCAAGAACCTTTAAACATGGCACATCAGTGAGCAGCAGCCTTTGCAACTTGGGAAAGGTAAGTAGACTGGTGCTGGCTGCAAGGAACCGAAAACCCTTCCCCACCCTCATTTGCCTCATTCACTCCTTTCTACTCAGTCATCAAGCCTAAACTCCTGTCTTATTTACTGCAGGGCTGAGCTTTTTGCCCCTTCCTTACTCTCATTGTACGGTGAGCCTACCTAGCATCGACCTTGTCACTATGCCATAATCTTAGGTGTTCTCATTTTCTACTACTTCTATGAGGTTTTTGTTTTTGTTTTTTTAAAAATTTTTTCAATTTATTTATTTATTTAATTAAGTTGTCTTTTTTAAAAAAAGATATATAGATCACAAAAAAGTGATCTTGAAAAAACCTCTTAAAAAATATGAGGTTCCCACATACCCCACCCCCCCACCCCCCTACTTTGGAATTCGCGTTCCTGAGTGTGATGGAGTTTGACTCAAATGTGAAATTTGTACGCCTGCCTCTTCTGTCACTTTTGCTGAACCTGTGGTTGGCACTGGGTTTGGTGTATACCCAGGAGATTTCAATCTCTGGACTGGCCATGTGCCAGCTGGGCCCTGAGCCTCAGCAGAGTTGCGGCTCCTACTCTCTGGTTTGTTGGATTTCCACAGGTCAGCTAATAGGGAGGTGAAGATGGTCAACCACCACACCAGGGAAACAAGAGTGCCTACCACTCCAAGCAGGAAAATTGCATCTGTCAGCCATGTGGGATCTAAGCTCCCTCTCTACGAGGTTTTTTTTTTAGAGATTTATTTTTATTTATTTAATTCCCCTCCCCTCCCCCGGTTGTCTGTTCTCTGTGTCTTTTTGCTGCGTCTTGTTTCTTTGTCCGCTTCTGTTGTCGTCAGCGGCACGGGAAGTGTGGGCGGCGCCATTCCTCGGCAGGCTGCTCCCTCCTTCGCGCTGGGCGGCTCTCCTTATGGGTGCACTCCTTGTGCGTGGGGCTCCCCTACGCGGGGGACACCCCTGTGTGGCAGGGCACTCCTTGCGCGCATCAGCGCTGCGCATGGGCCAGCTCCACACGGGTCAAAGAGGCCCGGGGCTTGAACCGCGGACCTCCCAAGTGGTAGACGGACGCCCTAACCACTGGGCCAAAGTCCGTTCCCTCTACGAGGTTTTTGAGGGCACAAATCATGTCTTCTCAGTGTCTTATTTATTCAACACATGGTTATAAAGCTTCCATTATATACCAGGCATGACAAATACAAAGATGACTAGGATACAGATTCAACTCAAGTTTCTCATAATCTTGTAAAGAGGATAAAAAGATGTCACTTAAATAAGTCTTAAATGGTAATTAGCTACCATCCAGCTGAGGAAAACAGTGTGGATGCGAGGAGTGGGCAAGAAAATAGCTCGAGACAACTCTAGGCAGAAGGAGCAGCTCAAGTGAAGGTATAGAGAAGAAAGAGCGTACTGCGTATGAGGGATTCTTGATGCTGGGTAACTAGATGAGGAGTACATGTGGGGAGTGATAAGGGGTAAGGTTAGAAAGGGAGACAGGAGCTGGATCATGAAGGACCTTCTATGTTATGCTAAAAGTGTGAGCTCATTGACTGCCACGGTAAATATTATCTTAAACAGCAGGGTTCCTGAGGGCTCTGGAGACATCCAGATTCTATAGGCAGGGCTGACAGCTCAGGAGTTTGGGATTTACTTTGGATTTTATGCTTCCCAGTGTGACAGAGTTGGATTCAGTTGTGGTTTCCCTACACATGGCTTTCCTGCCCCTTCTATTTGAACCTATAGTTAGTACTAGAGTTGATAGGTTTATGTCCAAGAGACTTAAATCTTTGGGTTTTCTACCTGCCGGTTGGGCTCTGAAATTCAACAGTTGTAACACCTACTCTCCAGTTCATTGGACTCACCCAGGACAACAAACAAGGAAATGATGATGGACAATGACCATCCCAAGGAAAAGAGAGAGTCTACAACTGCCCCATGGGATCGAAGCCCCCTCTCAATTAGGGGTGGAGTGGGCATTACCATCCCAGAATCCTCAAGATTGGGGAATGAACGTTGGATTAGAATAGACTTACTGCTATTCTACCAAAGATTCATTTTTATTCTATCAAAGAAAGAACTTTTATTATTGATGTGGCAGCAATGGCCACTGGAGGTGCTGAGGGGAGGGAGAGGGAAAAATAGGTGTAATATGGGGGTATTTTCAGGATTTGGAATTGTCCTGAATGACGTTACAATGACAGCTACAGGCCATTTTATATCTTGTCATAACTTACAAAATTGTGTGGGAGAGAGATTAAGCTAAAATGTAAGCTATAAAATAAAAGGTTTGAGCTTTATCGTAAAAGTTTTGAGGACTCATTGTCATTGAAGTAGTTTAGTCAGGAGAATTATTAGCACATGTATGGTTTAGAAATATTACTTTGGCTGTAGGGTGAAAGATTTAGGAGGCCATTGCCTCAACACAGGCAAAAATTACAGAAATATAGAAATAATTCAGAGGTGGAGTGTTTGGAGAAAGTTGGATCAAGAATTTTGGGGGGCGGGAGAAAGAGGCATCTGAAATTAGATATTCCCCATGTTTCTAAACAGCGACTTTAAGGAGAGAGAATTCCATTCACCAAAATAATACAATTGAGGTGGGTGCTGAGTGAAGGAAATGTAGTTCTTTGTTGGACATGTTGAGTTTGGGGTACCTTGGATAGTTCATCAAAGAAGAGACTTCTAGCAAGGTGACTGGCATATAAAAGATGAATTGCTTGTGTCAATCAGGAAATTCCCTAAAGTTGGCTAATGTAATCATTGCTCACTGGAAAGTTATAGAAAACACAACACCTGGTGGCAGGGAGTAGAACTAGACCTCTAGATACTGAAAACTTGTCTGTAGCTATTTTCCATCTTCCACTGATGGACTATTATGTGTTGAGTTGTGTCCCTCCAAAAGATATGTTCAAGTCCTAATCCTCGGTACCTGTGAACGTGATTTTATTTGGAAATAGTGTCTTTGCAGATGCATTTAGTTAATTTGAGGGAATACTGGATTAGTGTGGGCTCTAATCCTGTATGACTGGTGTCCTTATAAGAAGAGAGAAATTTGGACACAGGAAATTTGGACACATCGACACATAGTGGCCAAGATTGGAATGATGCACGTGCAAGTCAAGGAATACCAAGGATTGCCTACAACAACCAGAAAGAAGCACGTAATCTTTTCATCCCTAGTGACTTCAGTGGGAGCAAGGCCCTGCTGACACCTTGATTTTGGACACTTTAGCCTCTAGAATTGTGAGAGAATAAATTCTATTATTTTAAGCCACTTAGTTAGTGGGTTTTTTATTTTTATTTTTTTGAGAAACTAACACAGGTGATATGATTGTTCTGCTTCAAATCTGTTTCGTTTTTCTCTTTGCTTTGCTACTAAGCTTAGTTATGACTTCACCATAACATGGTGAACTAAGGATTGTCATGATGCTGACCTTTGTGTCAACTCCATATTACCTAATAGATCTTTGGCTAATGGCTTCTACTTCTTCTTCTTCAAGTCTCCATTTCAAATGTTTAGGGAGAGAGAACCTAATTGGCCCGGTTTGGGTTGGATGATCCCCCATGGCCACAGAATGGGCTTACATGGCTTCTGGGAATATGCCTTTGAGTCTGCTGGTTGGCAGGTTTTCTAAGACTGGAGTGTGAACAGGGAGGAAATAATTGTTTAAGAAAAGGACTGGCATCTGTAGTATGATAAGAATAGTACTCAGCCTATAGATCTGAGTTGGTGATAAGTACTTGAGAAAGTAGTTAAAAGTAGGGTATTGGATGAGATTACCCAGGTAGAGTGTAGATTCTGAGAAATGTTAAGGACTGAGATCAGAACCTTGGGGAGCAGCTGTATTTAAGCTGTGCAAGAAGAAAACAAGCCAGTGAAGGTGACTGATGAAAAGGAATGGCTAGTGAAGTAAGAGGAAAATAGTGTCACAAAACCAAGAAGGAGGGAGGGGTCAACAGTGTCAAATTCTACAGATAGAGGATAAGATGATAACTGAAGTAAGACAAGGAAATTAGTAGTGGGGAGATTTCCAATGAAGAGGTGGAGACAGAAGCCAGATTACAGTGGGATGACATTATGGTAGAATATCAGATAAGAGGTAAAGAAGTAGAGGCACATTCTGTGTTCATGGATTGGAAGATTAAATATCATTAAGATGTCAGTTCTATCCAAATTGATTTACAGATTCAATGCAATCCCCCAAAAATCCCAACAACCTTTTTTGCAGAAGCGGAAAAACCAATTATCAAATTTATTTGGAAGGATAAGGATCCCTGAATAACCAAAAAGATCTTAAAAAAGAACAAAGTTGGAGGACTCTCACTTCCAGACTTTAAAACATATTACCTAGCTATAGCAAGTGGTCAAGCCCTCCTAGCTGGACAAAAACAGTCTATTCAACAAATGGTGCTGGGGGGAACTGGAAAGAAAGAAAGAAGACCCCTATCTCACACTTTATACAAAAATTAACTTAAAATGGATCAAGGACCAAGTGACAACCATAAAACTCCTAAAAGAAAATCTAGGAAAACATCTTCAAGATCTTATGGTAGGTGGTAATTTCTTAAACCTTACAACTAAAGCACGAGCAACAAAAGGAAAAAATAAATGGCACCTCCTCAAAATTAAACACTTTTGTACTTCAAATGACTTTGTCAGAAGGGTGAAAAGGCAGCCAACTCAATGGGAGAAATGTTTGGCAATCACGTATCTGTTAAGGGTTTAAATCCACGATATACAAAGAGATCATACAACTCAACAATAAAAAGACAAACTACCCAATTAAAAAATGGGCAAAAGACTTGAAAAAACAATTGTCCAAAGAAAAAAATACAAGTGGCAAAGAACACATGAAAAAATGTTCAACATCACTAGCAATTAGGGAAATGCAAATCAAAACTACAATGAGATATCATTTCACACCTAATAGACTGGCCGCTATTAAAAAATTGGAAAACTGTAAATGTTGGAGAGGATGTGGAGAAATAGGAACACTTATTCACTGTTGGTGGGAATGTAGAGTGGTACAGCCACTGTGGAGGACTGTTCGGCAGTTCCTAAGGAAGTTGAATATAGACTTGTCATGGGACCCAGCAATACCATTGCTAGGTATATGCCCAGAGGAACTGAGAGCAGAGACACGAACAGACATCTGCACACTGATGTTCACAGCAGCACTTTATTCACCATTGCCAGAAGTGGGAAACAACCCAGGTACCCATCAACTGATGAATAGATTCCATGGTGTATGCACATGATGGAATATTATGTAGCAGTATGAAGAAAAATACATCATGAAGAATATGACAACATGGATGAACTTGGAGGACATTATACTGAGTGAACAAGCCAGACACAAAAGGACAAATACTGTACGATTGTGCTATTACGAACTAAACATACTGTGTAAACCCATGGAGTTAGTGGTTAGAATATACGTCACCAGAAAATAGGAGGGTAGAGAATGGTAAACTGAGGGTTAATCTGTGCAGAATTATTGAAAAGGTTGTTTGTAAATCTTTGGAAATGAATAGAAATGGTGAAAGTACATCATGGTGTTTGTAACAAGCAGTGCTATTGTATGGGTATGACAGTAGTTGAAAAGGAAAGTCTAAGGTCATATATATTACTAGAAGGAAAGCTAAAAACTGTAACATAGGGCTATATAAGATAGTAAAACCTCATGTAAAACACGAATATGGGTGATATTGCATATATGACTGTTTTTACAAAATACGAATACAAGTATACTAGATAGAAGGAAAAAGAACAGCCGCTATGTATGCCAGGTGAGGCATAGAGAGATTGAGAGGTGATGAGTATTTTGTTTATTTGTTTTTTATTATTATTGGAATAATGAAAGTGCTCTGGGAGTGATTGGGGTGATAATTGCACAAACAATTGCTTATGCCAAATACCAGTGATTGTACTCTTTGGATGGATTTATGCTTTATTAATATGTATTAATAAAATAGAAAAAGTGCTTTAAAAAAAAGTAGAGGCAGTTTCTTTTAACAAGCTTGATTTTGAATGGAAGAGGACAAATAGACTAAAAGTGGTTACTGATTGAGGAAAGAAACATTTACATATTGATAAAAAATTCTGGGGTGGGGAGATATGGAGTATATGGCCAACACAGGTAATGTATTTGATGAAGTCGAGTTCTGCAGGTTAAATGGGATGGATGCCAGAACTCCAGAGTTTGGGACACCTTTTCTGCTGGAGTGAGAGGGAGTAAATGGCTTGTTAAGAGGTACTCAGTAAATAAACATTTTTAATTAAACAAATGGATAGCCTGATAGAGTGGTAGTTGAGCCAAAGCTTGAGTTTTCATTGCTCTTGGGGTCTTATTTTAGGGATAGGGGCTGGGTCTTGAGGGTGTGCTGAGGTGGGACTAGGCTTGCCGCCTTCAAAGTTGTATAGGACGAGCACAATGGAAAGGCCTTTCTTCTGCTCCTCTTCAAGATCCTCTGGTGAGAACTCCTTCAGTTGTCTCACTTCTTAGGAAGCCAACATTTGAGATGGGAGGAGAGGTGAGCAGAGGGTAACATGGATGTGCAGAAAGAATCCTGGGATAGGAATCAGAAAGCCTGATTCATTGTGTGGGTTCTAGTTACTTTCTGTAATTTACTGACCACATGACCTTCGACAAATTGTATGACTGTGTATCCAGTTTCTTCATTTGTAGTAAGTGGGTGACACTATCTTCTCTGACATCTAAGAATGTAGGTTGCCTCTGGGGGGTGCCCTGAGAAGTTGTCCAATCTTTTTTAAATCTACATACACATATGTTATCCACCTGGAGCACTGTTTCTTCTGTGCTAGTTTGGCCTGACAGAATGCAGAACATTCCTGCGGGCACTGAAAGTACCTGGAAGGGGAAGCCTATTAAAAATCACAAATTCATTACTATCTCAGGTCTAGGACATACAAAATTCAAACAACTTTATAAACTGTGCCCAGAAGTTATCAGGCAAAAATTAACCCTGCCTCAAAAATTTGCATCCACATTTCTGAATGTTCCTTCCCTCTCTCTCCTAGTTACTTCTGTTTCCTTCTCTACAAATCAAAGACAACATAAGCATTTTCCTCTCAAGAGTTCTTCCACTTTGTAGAGGTGAAAGAATGTAGAGGTAAAGATTGAACTCAAAAGAGACATTTATCATCTTTTAACCCAGGGTCAGGATTACCATTAGACCTCCTGACTAACTCCCACCATGCAGTCTCTGATTACTTTTAGATTCTGGTCATGTGGAAATAACTGTCTGCTTTCATGGCTGACAAGGAATAAATGAAACTAGTAATACCTGACATCTACTTCTCAGAGACATTGTAAAGGTTAATGAGATAATGAATCAATTTGTGTTCTTTATCTTTATCAAGAAGCATTTACTGCATGCCAAATTGGACCAGGCATGGGTGAGGAACTGAGCCACATATATTCATTTCCTAGTCAATTGTGTCCTTTAAAATGAGATTTTTGGGTTGTCTTGTTTCTTCTCTTGCGTTTTCATTTCCAAACCAATGATAGTATCGTCACCGGAGATTTTAGCTCTTAGTTTGGCTATTGCCGGACAATAATCTTTTCTACCATGACTCGAGTTATCAGGTATCATTTAGAGTGAAAAAGGGAAGCTGTTTTTAGATGAAATAAAATAACCAGTTTTGGCTGTAAATGAGCCAATAAATAGTAGACTGAAAGGAGAGAAAAGCATAATATTGGTAAAAGTTTTAATACAAAAGATAGTAAAGAAAAGTGAACCTAGAATTTGGGTTAACCCAAAAAGTGTGCAGCAATGATGATACACTCATTTGTTTTTTTAAGGTCCAACAGAAAAGTGAGCGTTTTCTTGGATAGAGACATGGTTCAAAGAAGATATCTGCAAACCTTTGGAAACAACCAACATCTCTTAATCCACTCTGTAAATATTTGCAAAAGACTTAAGATTTGGTTTCTTAAAGCAAAATACTTACAAATCATGGCCTATGGAGTCCACCACTAAAATAGCATGACCAGAAAGTTTAAAAAGTTATTTCTCCTATCGGCTAGTGGCTGAGAAAAATGTTTTGCCCTTTTCTCTAATTACCACATATATAAAACAGTCTAAATCTGTACACCTTTTTCTAAGACAAAGAAAAATTCCAGATGGAAACACTAAAGAGGGCCTCTGTTTTGGTGATGTAGCATTTGTTGAATTTCCAAAAGTATAAACTAGCTACTACTAGGATAAAAGTACATTCAAGAGTAACTAGCTACTACTAAGATAAAGCAAAAAATTTGGCATCAACATTGCTAAGTACAAAATAAGAGCAATGGATATGAAAAAGTTGATCAGTAGAAATTAGATCAGTCTGTCATGGTGCGAAAAATACTGGACATATATAATATATATTGAAAACAAATTTTTTACTTAACACTTGCCTGTTATGGACTTAAATAAGTCGGTTAGGATTTTATACATACACACACACACACCTCACCCATTACACTATAAGCTGAGAGAAGAGTCATCCAGATTCACCTTCATATCTCCCTCGCAGTGCCTTGAACAGAGCAGTGAACATAATACTCAATACATATTTTTGAATGAAATAATGTGCATCTATGTTGCCTGCCACGACTCTTATGTAAGTGGCACAAAGTATGAAGGCACAGACTTAGTACAAATAGACTTTTTCTTCCTTTCTGGGCCCTCAACAGTGTAATAGGGAGCATTGGAAAAAACCCAGGGGATGTTGGCACCCTGAAGGCTAGCTAAGGGTAATCCACAGAAGTCTTCACTGTGAACAGTTGGACAGCAAACAGTAGGATGCAGAGCTGATCCAAAGGCAGCTAAGGCTTGAGCTACTGACAACAACCCAGATTTTGATGTTTCATCTTTTGGAAAGAAAGGAAGAAAGAGGAGGGAGGAAGGGAAAGAAGGAAGAGAAAGATTAGTTCAATCATTTGGAACTAATAAAATGAGTAACAGGAATTTTGGGGATATTTTATTGAATTCTGCATAACATTTGCAATGAACAAACTTTAAATCCGATAAAAACTTAAAAAAATAATATCACATAATCAAACTCACAGGAATTTACTTTAGTTTACATAACAGAAGGCCTGAAATTATTACTAAAACATCACTAGAGAACATGGTATAAGAGCTTATTTTAACTTTACATTAATATGTGACAAATGAACGTAATTCAACACCAAAAGAAGACAAATATAGAAAAAATATAAAATATATTTGATTTTACATCTTAGTTCAGAATTCCATTATTTGTTATTACTATTGTATAAGAATTATTACTATTTCATTCCATACAAAATAATACTAGTTTGACTTATCTGTTTGATGAGAATTATAAGGCTAGAAAAAATTTAAATCTGATACAGTTTAGCATATGTTCCATTTAAATATTCACAGTAACGCTGCATTGCTTGTCATTAACAGTACAGAATGTATCACAGATTGTTTATCTACAAGGGAAAGCAGTAACAGTGCCTTGTTTGAGAAAAGAAAAATGTAGTATTTTGTCATGGATTAACACATGAATGTTCTCTATGTTTTAACAGAGTAGTCACCAGATTTTATTTTTTTTCTGGGAAAATCCTTCAATGGATTTTAAAATGAGTAGATAAACTTTATCATATATTTGAACTATGGTTAAATGTTAATACTGATAGTTAATGCTTGATAATGAATTATTTTGAATAATTAGAAGAAATAGTTTTCTTAAAATAAAGGCAGTTTTTCTCTCCACTTCCTGCTTCCCTTCCTTACTCTAATCACAGAACACATGTGATAAAAAAACAATAAGCTGAAAATTATTACTATGGTAGATCTAGCTGTCTATTTTTTCTCTGAATCAGACTGGGTGCAGTTTCTTGGGTTGATTATTGCTTCTTTCAGTTGTTCAGAAATCAGTCATTATGATGGATTTTTTATAAAAGGAAATGAGAAAGACTGGAAGAATATAATTTTCAAATGTAATATTTGCATATCATGTCAATTTAATGTCTATGGTCAGGTGTGTGAACTTAAGGTGTTTTAAATGGAAAATTGTTAAATATCACCCTGTGGAAAGTTTGTAAGTATCTAAAAAGTCTGATAGTAACAGCAATGATACCTTCTAACTAAACTTGAAGTTTTTCAATATATCCTTTAAAGCTAAATTTCAATCTAAGTTTTAAATATGACTGTGATAGGATTAAAAACCACTCATAGGGTGAAGAGTATAAAGAATATGAGCTTTAGAGCCATTTACAGGCCATGTGATCTTGGGCAAGTACCTTGATCTTTCTAAATCTTGGTGGCTTAATCTCTATAAGATTCAGATGGCATTCTGATGATACTTCATATGGATGTTTTAAAGATGAAATATGTGGATGACCTTTGCAAAATATGAAGTATAAACAAATGTTAGACATCTCTATGAAAATATTGACATGTTGTATTTGTTATTCTAATCTCTGCACAATCATCTGTATAAAATTTCAACTGTGGATTTTTATTATAACAGCATATTACATAGAAACAGTACATACACTATTACTTTGCTTTCCCTTGTATATATGTATAGGAGATATTTTTTTAAACAGAAAACATTCCATTTTATGGGGTAGTTTAAAAAATGATCTATACAGTGCCTTAAAATTAAAAAAAAGGGTATTCTTATTTGGTCTATAGTCATACAGTTTTATGGTATTTAGGAAAAACACATTGACAGTTTAAGTAAACTAAATACTTAAGCTTCCCCCACCCCCTAACCGAGCATTACGAGACCACACCATGAAAACAATACACCAGAAGAGATACTCATGGTTTGTTTTAGTATGGTCAGTTCACAAATCATTGTAAGATACACTATTAACACAATATGCTAGAATCACCATTTAGCAAATTTCACCAACTTAAAAAAAAAATAGGTGAAATCACTTCTCACAAAAATCACTAACAATAATACATAAAAGACTCAATTACACCTAAAGGGAAAATTCAGATTTACAAAACCAAAATTATGAGACATTTAGTTTTAACGATTTGTTCCACTAGTCAAAATATACATTTCCTATTATGATAGAGGCCTTTAAAAACTGCCCCCTTTTCTGAATGGAAAGGATATAAGACTAAACCTCTGGACGAATAATCTCAGTATGACAAAATATTTCTGTATTATTCAAATGGATTGCTATCATTTTAACAATTTCTCTACCAAATTAGCATCCTTCTAGCCGAATCTCGACCATAAATCAACAATCAGAATATACTCCTTTTTAATGGGTATGGTCACCTCTTATCTTTGTTATAGATAGAGTAAACAGCTCTATTCCTTCTCTTACAAATTGTCAACTAAAGTCAAACATGAAAGTTTGGGTCATCCCTGAATTTTATTTCTCACTCCTGAGCAAAATCAAATTCAATATGGCTCTATCAGGCCTCAGTTGTACTCATAAAGATTCACAAAATTTCATGAATATTTAAAAAATTATAGCCATTGCTTTTAGGACCAAAAGGGCATCAACTTTTCAGTGTGACAAAAATGCACCTTAAACTCAACTATAGTTCAGTGAAAAGCACAATATATTTGATTCAGATTTGCTAAGTATTTATTAGACAATAAAATTGAAATGAATGTTAACTTGAATAGATATTTTGTTTAGATAACCAACTCAACAGTCAAAGATGAAGTTATAAACCATAATAATTAAACCATGGTCAAAATTAAAATAAGGTTTAAATTTTTTTATATCTTGCTGAAGTCAATTAACAATATTAGAAATAAAAACATTTTGATTTTCAAATTTGCAAAATATCCAGTAACTAATCACTTTATAAATTTTGGGAACCTCTTCCATCACTAGAGATGGCATCTTAGTAACTGGAGGGGAGAAACATGTACATGTGTATGTACAAGTATACTACAGTCATCTGAAAATGTTATAGAATTTTTAAAATAAAAAGAAATGTACAGATTACTAACTTTAAAATCTTTACATTACAGATTAAGCACAGACACCCAGTCTACCAAACTACTTCTCATGTAAAATGAATCAAGAGTTCATAAGGCAAACACTCCTATCCTTCGAACTTTTTTCTACCTCCCCCCACTCCCAGACATATAATGTTAAGTATGTGATAAAGTTTGGATACTGTCTTAGCATTTCATATATGTACAGTCTTCAAATTACTTTAACATATAACTAATTGAACTAATATGACTTTTTTCGGCCATTTCATTAGTCTGTTTCATTAGTCATTTGTGCAGTGATTTTTCTGCTTTTTTCATGATCCTATTATATATCAGTGACAATTCCTAGAGGAGAAAAAACCTTATTTCCTCTTCTCACAATTTGAAGAATGATCCATTTATGACACTGTCAAGGTTAAAACCTTATTTCAATTTCTTCTTATTCATAAATGCACAAGAAAATCTGAGTATTTAAGTATTCTTCAAAGCATTTTTAAAGCATATATAATGAGGATTTTAGTGCTGGCAAGGGCTTTAGAGATTATTTAGCCCGGCATACCCATTTTGCAATTCAGAAAACTAAAGCCTAGTAATGGTAAATGACTAATCTAGGGTCTCCCCAGGTAGAAAGTGAAAATGAATTCTGATCTTCTGCTATCTAAGTCAGTACTATTTACACTACCCATTCTGTGAACCATCTTTGATATGATAGTTGACTCATCTGGCGCCTCCTGTGCTTTTGCTTATCCCAGATATCCAGGTTTGCCTTTATTTGAAACTGTAGTTAGTGGAATAATAATGCAGATATGATATTAAATATACTACACTATTTAAAGCTGTCTCATGTTATGAAGGTAGTTCTTGTATTTTTGCAATGCCTACTTAACTTTACTAAAACATCTGAATGCCTAAGACCTCCTATGGCATTGACAGTTTGTTTCAATCATCCCAGCAGCTGATGTGAAGTACTTTACTGCTGACCAGGCTGTGATCGTCAGTTACAATATTAAGTTGACTGGAACGGACCGGTTATTCTCTGGAATACTACCTGAGTTAACAGAGAACAAAACAAGGTGGCAGCTACATTTTCACTTTAATCACAAATGATCTAGAGTGGAGGTCACATAGCTCAAATTTGAGATAACTGTTACTCCTTTACTTCACTTTTTCCTATAGTGATCTGATCTCAAAGTTTTGACCACAAATAAATTATCAGCAGTTTTTATAAAATTCTTTGTAGATGTTGCCTCAAAGAAAGTTACCTGGATTGTGTTTTCTATCCATCCTTTGGATTGCTAGGGGTTGTAAGATTGTTTTAGTTACTGATTCTTTTTTTTTCAGTTGCTCAGGTCTGAGGATTCCCACTTAAAATAATAGATATTGGTGTTTTAAACAAAATTAACAGCAACAAGAAATATATATATATATTCATAAACAATGAAATTCATTACTTTTATTTCCTTCTAAAGGGCAAAGAGTATTATGATCTTGGTTCTACTGCACAAATATTTCTATAAGTAATTGAAATTCTACAAGTGCTCTTATTACAAATAAGCATTGTTATGCATTTGAAGAATAGGAGATTGGTTATTTATGCATTTGTTTAGACATACTTTGAAAATATAATATGAAAATGAAAAAAGTCGTCTTCATACTAAATGTTCACAGTTTCACTTTCCATAAGGCTTATTAAATAATATACAAATAGCTACCATTCTGCTGAAATGTCACAGTTAATACATTTATAATGGCACAGAAGTGAAATGCCCCCAAATGGGAAATCATCTTTATGACCCTCTAAATCTCCCTTCCAATTAAAAAGTTCTTTTTTTTTATTGAAAGAGAGCTCCATTTCTAAAAGAATATAAAAGTAGCAAATGAGACAAGAAACCTTTTACAGATAGAATTTTGAAGGAAATGCTAAAAATATTAGATGATATACTTTATACATTTTTAAGAATGCACTTTCTATCTTCACACCAAACATCCTGTGAAAATTAAGTTGAATGAGTTTATTAGATACAAACAGTTGAAAAGTAGAATACTAAAATTTAGTTAAGATAGCTTAAGCATATATAAGCACTGATATATTTTCAAAAGTTCAGCTCGGCCTAAACCTACTTACAAGACTAATTTTCAAATCTATCATTTTTAACTTAAAAAAAAAAGAATATTTAATCAAGAAAGGCACATTTCTTTTGGGCAAGCCTGTCTTTAATACCATTCATCTGGGCACAGTGTAGACTTCACTTATTTTTGTGTAAATGGGCTAATCTATGTATGGGAGCCTTTGGTACAAAACACAGCTTCACATAACCCATATCATAGAATACATCATTAATATTTCTTACGATTAAGCACAGTCCAGAAATTGATTGAGAAAAGAATACAGTAATAGTTGGGAAACATTTAAGCTTTCTTTATCAGCAGCACTGTCAATAGTTTTGGGATGATTAGTTCTCATCAAAATGTCAAGGTTGAAATGATTCCTTAAAATTTTTAATGTCTTCTTTATCCTTTTATCAGTACCTTGCCTATGGCACACAATTTGAAGAGAATCCTCCAGCTTCAGAGCTGTTTCCTTTGTATAAAGCATCTATTAGGGACATTATTTAATGTCAATTGGAATAAAAATATGTACTAGCAGACAGATCACCATCCATCAGTGATGTACCTGCCACTGCATTCCTGATCTAGGCAATTTAAAAATGATGTCTTGCTGGTCAGTGCAGCTCTAGAGTTCTTTATGTGGGGCTCTTCAGATATCTGTTGGACAGAGTAAATATAATAATTTACTATATATTCAGTTTTAAAAAAATATCATAGACTTCAGCAAAATAGAAAAATGCTCCATTCATTATATTTTTTAAAAACTTTGGGGTCTTTTTACATTCACTTTGAAAAGTTCAAGCAATTTAATTTTCTAAAGGTATTAACCATGTTACAAATGATTTTAATTTATGTTAGAAAAAGTTCCAGAATATACTGAAATTGGGGACTATTTTTTCCTTCCTAATGACACCAAAATTTAGTCCAAACAAATGTAATAGAGTTTGCTTTTTGTACAGGAAAATTTATCTTTGTCCTTAGAACTATCTGAAAGTTTCTAAGTACCAATTGATTTTTAGAAAAACGCATGTTTAATTTTCTTAATGTATTTCCAAAGGTTTCTTTTTCTCATTCTACATCCCTCAGAGGCAATCTAAGATGAGGATTGTTTTGGAGGTGAACAGAAATTCCATGCTCAGATGAGTGTTAGGGAGAGAGAGAGAGGATCTCTAAATGACTACTGTGAATATCAGATTTTAAGTGCTACCAGATATCATGCCTACAGTTTACCTTGTCATTACAGATAATTTTCAATGTGTTGATCCTTTAAAATATGAACTCTTCAGTTATGCACTATTTTAAGACATAGCGAATTAAGACAACAATAACTATTTGACTAGGGGTCTGTGGAGAACCAAGAAATAAAATGTAAAGGTTGGTTGCTTCCTTCCCCCAACTATAAACAATTATTTAGAAATGCTGACAGTAATGTATTTTTAGACATTGCCTAAGGCAGTGTGACAATCTTGTTCACTGCTACATCCAGAATCTAAATGGTGTTTGGCCCATAGTAGACCCTTATTGGATATATGTTGAATAATTTCCTACCACTTTGCACAGTGTCTGGCACATAGGGGATAAATATATGTTGAATGAATAAATGGTTATGTAAAAATTAGATTTATGTACTCTTCAGAAATTTATAAACTATATAAAAGAAAAGATACTTATATAGGTAAAAATACAAAATGCTAACCTAGTCCTGGGTATCAATGTGTGAAAATTATGCATCTTAATACTTGGACATGACTGTTACCAATATGTATTCCTGGTTTTAAAGGTGCCATCAAATCAGTGGTAAAGCCCCAAATATGGTGATCTGGCATGTGAGTGCGCTTCAGAGGGAAGAACCATTCACTCACTATTTTCAATATTTATTGTATCCCTACTGTATGCTGGGCAATCATCTATGAAAAACTTTCCTTACTGGCCTGGACCTAAAGGGTCATCCTTGATCAAAGGTAAAACTTATTAAGAGAATCTTTAAAACAAAACAAAACTAAACAAAAAACAAGAGCATATTCTTTTTTTATTAGAAAAGTTGTGGGTTTACAGAAAAATCATGCATAAAATACAGAGTTCCCATATATTACCCTATTATTAACATCTTGCATTGGTGTGGTACATTTGTTACAATTGATGCAAGCAACTTTTGTAATTGTACACTATACTGCATGGTTTAAGTTAGTGCTCACTGTTTGTGTTGTACAGTTCCAGGGATGTTTTTTAAAATTTTAATTCTAGTAACATAAATTCAACCTAAAATTTCTCCTTTTAACCATGCAAGAGCATATTCTTACATCACTTAATTTTATTTCTGAGAGTTTGAAAGTTATAATAGCTATTAATGAATATTATAAGAAATTACAAGTAACATGAATGACCTGGTATCCACTTTATTTCCTAAGTGCCCAGCCCCTGCTCAATGCTACTGCAGCCTTGCATGTCTTGAGATGGTTCTGTTAAGCTATGCTTGTATCGCTACTGTTATATCCTTTTATATACAGAAGAGGAGTCCAAAATGAGGCCAGAAGTGCAAGAGGGGCTGGGTTAGGTAGGGCTATGCAGGCCATTTTAAGGCCTTTATCTTGTACTCTGTGAGATGGGGTGCCAAATAGGGTTTTTTCCCCAAAGAACTGAAATGATCTGACAAGTGTTTCAAAATGATCACTCTGTCTGCTATGTTGAGAAGAGACTGGAGGAGGAGAAAGGATAGAAGCTGTGGGACCAGTCAGGGGGGTACTGTAAAAGCCAGGTGAGAGATCAGGTGGAAACAGTGGAAGTGCTAAGAAGTGGTCAGACTCTGGATACATTTTAAAAGTAGAACCAACAAAAGATTTTCCAAAAGACTGGATATGGGATATGAGAGAAAGAAAGGAATCAAAAATAATTCCAAGGATTTTAGCTAGGAGATGGGGAAGGGGGTAGAAGATGCAGGCTTCACAGGAGTCAGGGAGAGCTCAGTTTTAGACATATTAAATTTGAGATGCCTCTTGGATATTCAGATGTCCAAGTGGAGATGTCAAGGAGACACAGTTGGAATTCTGGAGTTGAGGGGAGAAGTCCAGGCTGGAGATATAAATTAACATATGAATGGTCTAAAGCTATGAGAATGGATGAGATCACTGAGAGATTGAAGACAGAGAGAAAATAGGTCTAAGGACTGAGCCATGCCAGTTTTTCCTTTTCCTTTATAAATGGTACACAGAATAATGGTGGTTCTTATAAGCAAAGACATCTTACATTTGATGAGCATTAATCAAACCATAGTGGCCATGAAAGATGTCTTAGAGAAGGTACTGAAATAAGAACAGAACTTAATTAGATGAGAAGAGGAAGGGGCTGCAGGTGGGAACATTTGCAAAGATCCATGTAGCTGAAGGTGGAAAAGGGCGCTGATGCTGAAACAGGAGGTAGTCCAAGATGGCTGGAGCTTAACAGAATGAGGGGAGGAGCAAAAATGTGGCATAAAGCTGGGTATGAGGACTGAGCCAGATCACTTGGGGCCATGAAGCCTAGGCTAAGGCTCTGGGCCTCTATCCTAGGAAGGCGAAAAACCTGAAAGAATTTTAAGCAGAGATGGGTGATATAACTGGATTTGAGTTTTACAAAGATTACTTTGGCTACCGGTAGAGAATGGATCAGAGTGGCCACGGGAAATGTGGGAAAGCCAGTTCAGAAACCTTTGTACTTATCCAGGATAGAGTGGTGGGAGCAGCGATGTAGAAAAGGGGACTGTTTTTAGAAATACGCAGAGGGCTAAATGACAAAATTTGGTGAGAGATTCAATAACTTCTATGTATCTATAATTTCTTTAATAAACTCATTGAAGACACTAGGTAATAAGTCTGCCTTTTAAGGAAGGTTGGAAAAATGATTTCCAAATGATTTGTGTAAATGAATGAAAACAACTATTGTGGCAATTCACTAATTTTCAGGAAAAGAATCAGATTGTTTAGATCTACAAAAAGTAAATATATTGTAGGGTAATGAATAACTTATGAACAGGTGAAAGTGTGTGTGTGTGTGTGTATAATGTAAAAATCGCCCCCACTGGCTTCTCTTCCAAATGAAATTACATACTTTAAGAAATATATTTAAATTTTTAGGGCATTAGAATTATTCTGCATGATATTGTAATGATGGATACAGGTCATTATACATTTTGTCAAAATCTATAAAATTGTTTGGTGCAAAGTATAGACCACAATGTGAACTAGTAGACCTTGGTTAACAGCAATGTTTCAATATCTGTTCATCAATTGTAACAAACGTACCACATTAATGTAAGATATCAGTAGGGGAAAAGGTGGGAGAGAGGGGAATGGATATATGGGAATCCCACATACTTTCGATGTAACTTTTCTATAATCTAAAACTTCTTTAAAAGTAAAGTTTATTCTATGGAAAAAGAAACATATTTAAATGTATGAAAATAGGATTCGGAAGGAATTTCAATAAAGAACAGGAGTTTAAAAGAAATGTAATGAAAACAAATGAAATAATAGTACTGACTGACATAGAGCAAATAGGTGCAGTGTTAACTTTCATTCTATAAAGTTGGCTGGGATCTCAGTAGAGATTCCCAAGAGCTACCACTGTGGAGGATGAGAGTGGGGACTCATGGGAAAGGAAAAAGCTGCTTCTCTTCCTACCACAATGCTGGGGATTGGATCTCTGTTTCTGCAAAGTCAGAGCCCTGCATGCACAGATTTATTCGTAACATTTTTCAGATATCATTTTTGCTCATTTAAGGGCATATTACCAATCAGAATACCAGGATTTATTTTTCAGGGCAGAGTTCTCATTCTGCACTATTCAGGCTGAACAATAATAAAATGGCTCCCAAGATAATGATGGGAAGGAGCAGAGCCTCTTTTCCAGATGTCTTCTTTAATGCATTTTGATGACTCATGGTGCAAATTTTGATGTAAGGAAAAACAAAGCCAGTACAAAAAAAGAAAATTAGTTCACAGCATCATTAAAAATAAAGACAAATATCTGAATGCTTTCTAATCAATGGGAATCTTTTAAATGATATTAACAAGCTGAACAGGATACTATTAACATACCCTAAATTGCAATGGCAGTTTTCTGAGGAGCTGAACCACAATAGAGGGTTCTCCTTCCTCCCTCCTCTGCTTTGTGCTATCTTGAAGGTTATTAACCACTCCCTGCAGGTTCATAAAAATCAAGTGATTTTACTAATACAATCGCCACAATAAAATACGGGAAATTCGTAGTACGAAAGCAACCGTTTTTATTCTCCTTAGTTTAAAAGGCTAAATTCAAAACAGAAAGGAAAGACCCCACCCTAAAACAATCCCTAAATATCCTCTTCCCGGTTCTTGTGCTCCTCACCTCTAGCTCACAGTGTTTCCATAATCTTCAGATTGGGGGGGTACGTGTGCTTCTTTGCATTTCTTAAGGGAGGAGTTATCACTCCTAGTCACAGCTGAGAGGTGGGAAGGACTTGGAACTGCTGTGGAAAACGTTGAAATTTTAAATGTATAGAAAGTAAATTATAGTTACGGGTTTCAAAGGAATAGATTATTAATATATATTCTGTATACTGAATCTGTATATCACCAGCAAAGCAATTCACTTGAGTTTGTTAGATGCCAATGAGGTAACCAAGTTTTATGTAAGCCATCACTCTAAATTTCTTGATATCGTGCATTTAAAATTTCAATCCTGATAATTTATTTAAAACGTTAGTGATAACTGAGATATTTTCTTTTATGTGTGGGGGATTGTTGCATGTCACTGTAGTTGGTAAGTATTAAATCTGGTATAATCAGTTTAAAACACCATAAAATAAATAAAAACATAACAATGTTAACTTCCATGTTTACCTCTAGATTCACCAACTGTATAGCACCTGCATTTTTCCCCGGGGTGTTGATGAATGTACCCTGATCCAGTCACTCCTTCTCACATTCACCTTTTGCTATGCACAGATATATGTATACCTTTCAACACCCAAGAAATGCATATTAATGCTCAACGGTGAAGTCTGTGGTTTGACAAAGCTAACTGGAATGTGTAAATCTTAGATTTGTTAGCATTTGCTCTAAGCCCAAATCACTGTCTCTTGTTTTCATTTCGTAAATGACTGAAAACCTTAGAGAAGGGGCTCCAGCTATATTGTGTGACATGATTATATCCTAGTGTGTGTGTGTGTGTGTTTTAACATAGTTGCTTAGATCATGGAGTGGTGGGGTAAGGCAATAATGTCACAGATTTCAATGAACTGGCAATCTCCTGTTTTTCAATCCTTTTGTTCTAAGTAATTCCTACCTTCTAAAATAAGGGTGAATCAAAATGGTTACACTACTTTCTGGCATGGTTCTTCAGGAATTCGAGCAAAGTATAAGAGGATGGAAAAATAATAATATGTATAATACGGTCATCTTTTGGAGATTAAAATACATGAAAACAGGAAATTAATTTAAAATGGAAAAATATCCATTGCTATTGTCCTAGCAAGTGTCATTATGCTATGACTGATTATACTTTCTGAGTATAAGATTAAATACAGATGAATCAATCATATAGGAAAAGCTTTTATTACTAGAAAAGTCCATTTCTTAAATGATTTAAATAATTTATGTTTGATCCTTCTGGTTAAAAATATAAGACTATTAAAAAAGGTTAACTTTCAGTATATTTAATGAAATAGGCTTCTGGAGAGGCATTTTTAAAAAATCTAAATTCATTCATTAGTAATAAGGGGTGAAGTCAGACCTAAAAGCATAAGAAATTTATTTTCTCAACCACTCTAAAGGGCTCAATAAAAGAAGCATGGATTTTGAAGCCAGACTGACCTTGCTTTAAATCCCATCTGGGTCTCTTGCTTGCAAGTTTAGGGAAATCACTCATCCTTAAGCATCTATTTATTATTCTCCTAAAATGAAGTTAACACCACTTACCTTGCAAGGTTGAGAAGTGTCCAGGACATAGTTGACCCTTAAATAAATGGTAATTATTGTTGTTCTTATGGAAAAGAAATAGGAAGCCACTGATATTTTACGCATTTGCTATCATTCACAAAGCTCTGGGTTAGTTAGACAGCATGCCTGAGTAATGATTACAAGATAATGTAACCTCTTAGCAAAATCTGATGCATGTCATGCAATTATTTTTTCTAAGTGTCCTACCTGTATTGCATTTAGTACAACGACTCTACGAGACACTATTTATTATACTCACTTTGCAAATAAGGAAACTGAGGCACAGAGAGGTTAAGTGATTTGCTCAAGCCAAGCCAGGATTCAAATCCTAAAATGTAACTGCAGACCTGATGCTTTTAACCACTTCATTAAAAAGCCTGAAAATAACATTTCTGTAAGATAAGAGTCATTTACTCTACTAATAAATATTGAATATATACAATGTGCTACATTCTGTGCTAGGCACCAGTATCCAAAACTTTGTCAAGATGCGGAACCTATTACCTTTAAGGAGCTTCCAATATGGCGACTATAAGCAACTACACTACCTCAGTTATGACTCAGAAGCCATGATATTTCTCTGGATCAAAAAGAAAGTCCCATTCGTGTTGCTGTTAAGATATAATAACCATATAAGTCTACAAATTATGGCATAACCATAATTTACTTATAGAACGAATCAGGGTTTCTGCATCCTCCGCATAAATGTAAACAAAGTTCTCACTATACCTTGATGCCAAGCTCTTTCAGGAACAAACATTGTTATAGTATAACTAAAATATTATTATCAAAATGGATCATAAAAAGAATTTCTGTTCATTAAGAATACCATAAGTTTGGGCAAAAGGTAGATCGAGGTTAAAGGTAACTCAAAAAAGTAGCAAAGGAAACTAGAGAAAGCAGTCCTACATGCATGCTCACAGATAACAACGACCCTACGACAAGTATATAGATTTCTTATCTCTATTTTTTTGTCTTCTCCTTCCACTTCCCCCTCTTACTGTTTCAACCTTTATTTTTCACTCTCTCAAATGCATGAACAATGGGCATGCTTCTAACTCCCTGAACATATTTTAAGAGCTTTAAATATAGGGATAGAGGGATAGAATACTCATAAGTTATCAAAGCCAAAAACCAACTGTGATAATGTATAATTTATATAATGCATATAAGAATAAAAAGTGATTGTCTAAATAAATATTACCCTTATTGCTAATTTAGCCATTTTTGTTTCAAAAAACTATACTACCGTATGCTTTAAATAATGATGTAAGTTAAAATTGGACCAATAATCTCACAGCAGTATGTTCTACCATTTATCCTTTTTTTCAGGGGAAACAGGTTGCTCAGAAGCCAAGTGAGTTACTTGGGTAACTCAGCTCAGCTTGGGAGAAGGTTATTCTGAAAAGCAAGGATTTTTTTCATCCTTTTGTTATGTTTATTGAAGCAATGGAAACCAAAAGATAATCAGCAATATGGTAATTTAATGCAAAAGGTATTGGCATTGATCTTTAAAAAGGCACTTAGCATACAATGAATATAAAACTATTGGTGTTGCACCAACTATTGGTGTATCAAGCTAGATAAGAATGTCATTTCCCTGGGTCCCTAAAGCAAAGGGGACCCTGTACCATACAGTGCTCACCTGATTGTGTCTGTCTCCTGGCAACCCCTGGGCATATGGCTGAAACTTCCAGATATTCCCCAAGGTTTGGTTACTTCCCCGACCTCCTTTTTATTGATTGCCAGCAATTCCCTTAGTTTAAAACTTGTATCCTTTGTGTTTTTTAAGTTTATTTAGCGTTTCAAGTCTGTGATGCTGGCAGTCTTATTGTGGAGCTTGATTGTGATTTAAGAGAGGAAGTCCCAAGGTTCCATATAGTAAGGTTTCAGGTGCACTGATTAAATCTGTCATTTGCTTACTGTAGAGAACACTTCCAAATTTGCTTTCTAATTTCATCTGTTGACTTGAAACTTCTTGGAGAAAGAAAACTGAAGAGAAGCTTATTTTTAAATGATTGCCTAATTACTGGCATTTAATTGAAATCATGCCTTACTGTGGTTTATGTGAAACATTCCAAAGATATTCTTTCCCTTCTTGATTCAGTCTTTAAGGGATGACATCAATGATTGTTTTTGTATTTAAAACATGCATTTCACGATTCATTTTACCACCTCGGATTCTCAGACTAACTTTATATGTGCAGTTTATTCAAACAGTGGTTTTTCTTACGAAATCATGTAAGTAGGAACCATCTGGAAAGGTTACTGTGGAGACAGCAGGGGCTCGGGGTGGGCTGGGGGGCTACAGAGCAAGAGATGCCATGACAACCTTTTTCGGGTTTCCCAGGAAACATGAGTTGCTATGGGAACTGCATCAGTCAGGTCCGAATTAGAAACTTCCGCTGGAACGGGTGTCTGCCACTGTAGTCTTCTTGTGATACTGCAGAAGCTTCTCTCTCAGATGCATTATGAAATATTTTGCCTCTCTCAGCAGAACAGAAAACATCTGTTTCTAGATTCTGTTAGATGCTGGCTGGGTAATATGCACAGAACTTCTTGGGGAATTAACTGTTAGTCTAATACTTTTGAAATGTTTAGTCAGCCCCAAAGAGTTAAACTAATTAGATTGGGACATCTTGGGCATTTCCCTTTGTTCAAAGTTGTAGAAACACTTAAAATTCCCGGGGTGGTGGTTTCAAATGGAAATCCCACTCGAAAAGCCAGATAAACTTATGGTGTGTTTTCAAGTCATTGTTCTAATTAGACTTTTCATCCCCATAGCCACAAGGCAGGCAACTGTACTTAACTGTACTTAACAGTTAATTAAAAAGGTAGACTGAAGCATCATTTCGGTATCTGCCTGCTTTACTTAGTGAAGAAAAAACTGCCTTTCAATTCTGAGGTTAACTGCTCTTTAGTTTCATTTCCCCCCAGGATGTGCTAATTTTTTTTTTTTTTTTACAGGGCGGGTCCTAGACATCAAGTTTAAAGTAAGAATGTTGTTCTCAATAGTAAGAGAGAGAGAGAGAGAAAAAAGAAGAGAGCTGAGATAATGCAGCCCACTTGCAAAACAGACACCTGTTTCAGTATGAAGCAGTAGGGAGAGGGCGAATGCAGTGTGCTTTCCACATCCTCACGTTCTCTCTTTGATGAATGGTCTGAAAATGTATAAAACAAGGGCATACACAGACCAAGGGGGCACGGTCCACACAATGCCGAGCACAGCAAGTCACTCGTAGCACAGATTAAACATCGGTGAATATCTTTTTGATATTGACACAGGAATTGGGATTATTGTTTGCGGTGCAAGTGGCAGTGGAGTTGCCCGTTTTGAAAGGGGTCTGGAGGAAGGCGCTATGGTTCATACCCCCCTCTTCAATCACCATATACTCCGACTTACTCAGGGTCGAGTTACTCCTTGCTTTTCGGAGCTCCTCCGTGGAAGGGGAGAGGTGCTGGCAACTTCCCACGTGCATGTACTGGGCTTGCTCTTCACCTTCTGTCTCCCGGTGGTAGAAGTAATTGAAGTTGGAAACGATCACCGGAACTGGCAAGGCGATGGTCAAGACCCCAGCGATGGCGCAGAGCGAGCCCACAATCTTGCCCCCTATGGTCACTGGGTGCATGTCACCGTAACCTACTGTTGTCATGGTGACCACTGCCCACCAGAAGGCGTCAGGGATACTGCTGAACCCCGAAGTGGGGTCGTCCGCCTCGGCGAAGTAGACGGCGCTGGAGAAGAGGATGACCCCGATGAAGAGGAAGAAGATGAGCAGCCCCAGCTCCCGCATGGACGCCTTCAGCGTCTGCCCCAGGATCTGCAGCCCCTTGGAGTGGCGCGAGAGCTTGAAGATGCGGAAGACCCTCACCAGGCGGATGACCCTCAGGATGGCCAGCGACATGGCCTGCTGGCCGTTGCCCTGGCGCTCGGCCAGCTCCGTGCCCAGAGTGATGAAATAGGGGATGATGGCCACGATGTCTATCAGGTTCATGATATTTCGCGAGAAGGTGGCCTTGCTGGGGCACGCGAAGAACCGCACCAGCAGCTCGAAAGAGAACCAGATGATGCACAGGGTCTCCACGACGAAGAAGGGGTCCGAGAAGCTGGAGGCTCCCGCGGGGCCCCCCGACGTGCTGTTGCCCGCCGTCTCCGGCAGGTCCTGCGACGGCGAGGCGGGGTAGTCCTTCTCGTCGCGGAACTCGGGCAGCGTCTCCAGGCAGAAGATGACAATGGAGATGAGGATGACGAGCACCGACACGATGGCGATGCCCCGGGCCGGCCCCGAGCTCTCCGGGTACTCGAAGAGCAGCCACACCTGGCGCTGGAAGTCGCGGCGGGGCAGCGGCCGCTCCTCCTCGCGCAGGAAGCCCTCGTCCTCGCGGAACTTCTCCATGGCCTCCTCGCCCAGCTGGTAGAAGCGGATCTCCTCGGAGAAGATGTCGATGGGCACGTTGACCGGGCGGCGGATGCGGCCCCCGGACTGGTAGTAGTAGAGGATGGCGTCGAAGCTGGGCCGGTTGCGGTCGAAGAAGTACTCGTTGCGGAGCGGGTCGAAGTACCTCATGCGCCGCTTGGGGTCGCCCAGCAGCGTCTCCGGGAACTGGCAGAGGGTCTTGAGCTGCGTCTCGAAGCGCAGCCCCGAGATGTTGATCACCACGCGCTCCCCGCAGCAGTCCTGCTCGCCCGCGGCCGGCAGCGCGGGCGGCAGCGGCTCGTAGCGGTCGCCGCCGCCGCCCTGAGGCGGGCCCCCGCCGCCGTCGGCCGCCTCGGGCTCCAGCAGGTGGTCCCCGGGCACCACGGTCATGGCGGGCGGCGGCTCGCGGCCGGCGGCGGGCTCGGCGCGGCCGGGGCTCGGCAGGCTGGGGGCGCCGCGGCCGCTCGCGGGCTGCCGAGGCGGTGGGCGCGGCGGCGGGCGGGAGCGCGGAGCGCCGGAGGCTGAGGCGCTCGGCCGCGGGGCTGCGTCGCTCGTCCTCGCGCTCCCCGCCCCTAGCGCCCGCCCGCGAGCCCGGCCCGCCGCCTGTTGCGGTTGCCGCCGCCGCCGCCGCCGCCGCCGCCGCGCGGCCGTCTGGGTCTGGCGCGTCCGCGGGCGCCTCAAACCAGACGCCTCCTCCGCCCCCGCCCGCGCGGGGCGCGCGCCCGCCCTCCGCGTCCCCTCAGGATTCCCGCCCGCCGCGGGGGCGCGCCCCGGCCTGGCCTTTCCCGCCCGCCCTCCTCGCCCCGCGGTGTGACAGAGGCGCCCTCGTTTGGCACCTGGATGGGACCCCGCCAACGCCCGGCCCTCCCGCCGCGCCCCCCCCCGGCACGCGGGGAATCCGGCCCCCGGCCCCTCGGCTCGACCCCCAGCCCGGTCCGCTTGGCCGCGTCGCGGTCGCGGGGCTTCTCCACCCGCGCTGGGCCCGCCGCCCTCGGCCTTGGCGCCCTCCACACTCCACCGGGGCCCGCCTGGGCGGGACGGGGTCCGCGGAGCCCGGGTCGCGGAAGGCGGCGCGAGGCGGGAGCACGGGGATGTCCTCGGGGCCCGGGGCCTGGGTGAGGGAGAGTGTCCGCCAGGTGGGCGCCCTGAGAGGCGACCCCGGTGCCAGCATTTTGGGCTCACTGAGGGTGGACTCCGTCAGGCGGGAAGGCCCCTCAATCATTGACCTCCTGGTTGGACGAGAGGCCCAACGGAGTAACGGGTGCTGATGGATTTCGCACCCCGACTCTGAAGAAAATGGGTCTTTAAAGGTGTTTAGGGACCTCGCGTCGGCAGGAAATCGTTCACGCTAACTTCGTGGCCGAGAGCTCAGCTATTGGGAGGAATCAGGAACAAGTTTGCTCGGCTACTGGGAAGAATCAGGAGCAAGTTTGTGGTTGGGATGGGCGACCTGCTTTTTAAGGCGGCTGGATTTTCTCTTGGGGGGAATAAAGGAAAATGGAAAGGGAAACACACCCCGTCGCATCTGGGTGGTTAGGAAACCCTACTGGAATTATGGCTTGTCTGTCGCGGAAGGGAGGGGAGCGGGACCGGTACCTAGACTCGCTGCTTCATGTACCTTGTGGTAGGGAATCTGCCATGTTCTAGTTCCTAAACTGGGAGATGGCTCATCCACCAGCTTGGACCTCTGCTGCTTGATTTTGGCCCAGAGATCATTGTATTTTTCTGTTTTGGACTTAAACTCTTACTCCAAATTGTTGTAACCACTTTGAGCACAATTTCTGTTTCCAGACATTTTAGCAACTCCAATTTAAAAGTTGACAATAGGCTTAAGAGTGTGTTTTCTATTGGATCATTCCAATCATTTACAGAGGAGATGTGTAGACAGCTCCCTCACTCGTCAAATGGTAGCTGACAATCCGATATGAATTAGGAGCGATTTGTGCTCCTTCTGTTCCACCGCCACTCCCAACTATGAGGTTCTGTAGGGCAGAAGAGGTCTAAACTCAATTTATATTCTTAGCAACTATGGAAGGTACCTGGTAAGTGGGAACACCATATGTGTTTGTTGAGTTGAATTCCTCAACAAATGATTCTTTGCTTTTCTATCTGCCCTGGAGCGTCTACATTTCTTTTATCTCAGTCCAGAATCCTGCTTGGAAACTGAGCTCACAGTACAGTACATTATTCAGTTATTCCACAGGCTTTCTGCCTCTGGCTCTTCAGGGTACAACTACCCATGTTCTTTATTGTTGGTTCATCTCCCACTTCTCCTTCAGGGAAGTGCTGGGCACTGCAAGCGGTTTACATATATTGTGAAATGGTGAAAGTGGGCAGCCATGTAAAATGCTCTCACAAAACTCCAGAACAGTGTTTTGCGAAGCAGAGGCAGTTGCAACACTATTGTGTATGTGTGTGTGTGTGTGTGTGTGTGTATATATATATGTGGTGATTAGGGTAGAAGAAAAGCATATATTTAAATCTAAAAATGAGACAGATTGCTTCCTGCAAAGACCCTATTTTAAAATACTAAATGTTTAATGTACTTCTATTCTGACTTAAAAGTGATTTATTCCTCTTTTTGTAGGAATTAGTAATGAAATTAATATTAATCAATGGCAAGGAACACCAGAGCAGAGGATGGTCCTGTGATGGATGGTTGGTGACAAGCTTCTCCCTGCTGTGAAGTGTCTTTCCTTCAGAAATGACTCTTTTCTTTCCTTTCATGTATTTGCCTTGTCTGGAAGACTCTGTGAGGTTCTTACAACAGCCTTTCTATTTGAAGGCCAGAAAAGTTTAGCAACTTGTTCAAGCTCACACAGTTTGTTAGGGGCAGAGCTGGGCCTAAACTCTTAGGCCGTTTCTAAGCATTTGCTCTACTGTATCCTACTGTGAAACACTTATGTTGATCATTGTGAGTGTTTAATAAATGCTAGATTTCTAACAGCAGCCCATTTGCTTCTGATTGCCAACTAGTTCAATTCATATTTATTTTAACTGAAAACCACTGCCTTCTGACAGCTAGTCTATTGTCTACAGGAAATAAGAAGTTGGTGTACACATTCTAGCCCTGTTGGATAACAGAAACCATCACAACAAATCAGTGTCAAAAATGGCACTTCAGGAGGAACACATACCATTTATTTAGTACCCCCAAGTGAGTAGCTCAAAGTGATTTGGAAATGTCTCATTAAGTCTCATGACACCCCTGTGGGATAATAATAATATTATTATAATGTTTAAGCATAGAACTGTGGCAAAGCCAACAGCTTCTCTGAGCACGTGCAGGATTTCCTATAGTTCAGTCTTCGATATTAAAGCCTAAGTAAAACCATCAAGTTTACAAACAGTAAAGATAACCCTTGGTGTTTGGGCTTTTGTGTAGCTTTATGCCTGGCTTGAGTTTCTTACTGACCACAGCAGTACTAGAATTAGCTCACTGGTTGCTTGACAGATGGTAAACAGCGTCTGGAAGTATCCCAGAAGCATTCGAAAGTGATATGAGGGCGGCAGACTTGGCCCAGTGGTTAAGGCGTCTGTCTACCACATGGGAGGTCCGCGGTTCAAACCCCGGGCCTCCTTGACCCATGCGGAGCTGGCCCATGCGCAGTGCTGATGCGCGCAAGGAGTGCCCTGCCATGAAGGAGTGCCCTGCCATGAAGGGGTGTCCCCCGCGTAGGGGAGGCCCACGCGCAAGGAGTGCTCCCTGTAAGGAGAGCCGCCCAGCGCCAAAGAAAGTGCAGCCTGCCCAGGAATGGCGCCGCACACACGGAGAGCTGACACAGCAAGATGACATAACAAAAAGAAACACAGATTCCCGTGCCGCTGACAACAACAGAAAGCGGACAAAAGAAGACACAGCAAAAAGACACAGAGAACAGACAACCGTGGGGGGGGGGGGGGGGGAGAAATAAATAAATAAATCTTAAAAAAAAAAAAAGAAAGTGATATGAAGCAGGCTTAGAGATCACCTCTAATCCACAGCTATAGATAAATGGAGAAAGAGCATCTTGCTTTTCCTAGGTGCTCTGGGGGTATGAAATTTAAACATGAACCTTGCCTTCAATAGGTTTATGTAGAATTGGGGAGGCAGGATATCAATCTATAAATTCTTGAGAAATTTTACAACATTAGTTAACAATAAAAGACAATAGTATCAGAAATGTCAAGGATGTCACATGACTTTTTGGACTACTCTAGCCAAACCAGCTGCCTAGCTGTTTCTCAATCGTACCAAGCTGTTTCCTTTCACAGGGTCTTTGTATTTGTGCTTCCCTCTGCCTGAAACCCTCTTCCTCTGGATTTTCACATGGTTCTTTCCATCACTTTAGGTCTCAGTTAAAAATATTACTTCATCAGAGATGATTCCCTGATCACAACCACCTAATTTCAAATAGTTTCCCTTCTCTTTTGGTAATTTCCTGGCCCCTTACCTACTTTATTTTTCCTTGTTATACTTGTTTCCTTGAAATTATATTATGTATTTATTTGACTTCATGCTTATTTACTATCTCCTACAATAAAACAGGAACTCCATGTTGGCAGATTTTGCGTTGGTCACTTTTGTAACCCACAGCATCTAGAACAGTGCCTGGTACTTAGGAGATATTTAATCAGTATATATTGAATGGAGGAAAGAAAAGTCACAGAGTAGTGAAAACCCAAGGCTTATTAAGGAACAGTGAGTGAATCCATTTTCATGGGTAGAGGGGTCCTATTGGAGAGGTATCTGTCCAGTTGTGTTTCCCTTTCATAGAACCAGCTGGGCTGTGCAGATATGCAAGGGTTGCTCCTTTTTTTTTTTTTTTTTTTTTGATGTACTGGTGCTGGAGATTGAACCCTGGACCTCGTATGTGAGAAGGTGACACTCAACCACTGAGCCACACTGGCTCCCCTGAGTTGTTTTTCCTTTTGTTTTGCTTGTTGTTGTTTTTTGTTTTTCAGGAGGTACCGGGAACCAAACCTGGGACCTCCCAAGTGGTCGGCAGGCACTCACCCCCTTGAGCCACCTCCGCTCCCAAAGTGCCACTTCCTCCCTTACTCTCTCCCTTTCCTCCTCCCTGCCATCCTGGAGATGTCTATCCTGTACCCCAGAATTATATCGTAAACTTCCTACTTTGATATTCTTTCTGCAGATACTATGCTAGGTGTAACATTGAACTCATTCTCTTTCTTCTCAAACTTGCGTCCCTCCCTGCTTTTCTTCTCTTATTTCATATCAGAAACTTCAGACCTCCTCTGAAGCCTTCCTCTCTCCCCCGCAGCCAGGAGGTCACCAAGTGCTTTCTAGTCTCCCTTCAAGTCCCTCTCAGGTCTGTCCTCACCTCTCCACTCTCACTGATAATGTCCTAGTTCAGGAAGCCATGATAGTTTCATAATGGGCTCCCTGCTTCCAGGCACTTTTTCATGTATTTCATCCTCCAGAAAGTAGCTGAGTTATTTTTGTAAAACATAGATTTGATCACATTGCTCTCCAATGCTGCCACGACGGCTGGACCCTGCTGTCATTCTGACAGCATTTCCTGTGTGCGTTCCACCCCACTTTCTGGTTCATGACAGCCACTGCACACAGCCAAGTCTTTGCTCTAGTTTCTTGGCCGCCCCTTCCACCTTTTTCCCACAGGTGAATTCAATCTTTAAGGCCCAGCTCAGAGGTCACTTCCTTTGGGGTCCCACCCTCCTTCAAGGCTGTGATTACCATTTCAAGGAAAATTCAGTCAGATTCTACATAAATCCCTGATACTCTTTCTTTTTTTTTTTTTTTTAAGATTTATTTATTTAATCCCCGCCCCCGCCGGTTGTCTGTTCTCTGTGTCTATTTGCTGCGTCTTGTTTCCTTGTCCACTTCTGTTGTCGTCAGCGGCACGGGAAGTGTGGGCGGCGCCATTCCTGGGCAGGCTGCTCTTTCTTTCGCGCTGGGCGGCTCTCCTCATGGGCGCACTCCATGCGCGTGGGGCTCCCCCACGCGGGGGACACCCTTGCGTGGCACGGCACTCCTTGCGCGCATCAGCACTGCGCATGGCCAGCTCCACACGGTGATATCGTGTGGATTCTTATCGGAGCTCCTATAGCATCTTGTTCATAGCTCCATTAGAAGGCTTTACTGTACTGCATTTAGGTGTGTCTCCCTTTGAGAATGTGAATTCCAGAACACTAGTAGCTTACTGCATTGAGCAAGTCAGGCACTGTGCTAAACAGTGTATGCATAGCAACCTCCAATAGCCCCTTAAGGAAGATGGCATCACTACTACCCTATTTCACAGATGGAGAAACTGAGTGCAGGGTGGTCAAGTGACTTGTCCAAGGTCTCACAGCTAGGAAACAGTAGAACCAGGATTCAAACTGAGAAATCCACAGTCTCAAGCCCTACCCTAGCCATCTCTCTGAGGATTAGAGGCCTTGTTTCATTATCTTTGTTTTTCAAATCTCCTGATTTGTGCTCCTGAATCAAAAATGTTTTTTGGCTAGTGTAATAGAAGGAAAACGATTCTGAAGCATGAATACGTATTTACTAAAACAGTGATGTAATTGTGATGAGGGTCTTAGTCCTCTTCCTCAAAACAAAGGTTATAATTGGGCTGCCCTAAATTTGTACATTTTTTTTAAGAAGTAGGAAAGATGCTCAATGCAGAGAGGAAATTATTTCAGAAGTAGATGCAGATGCAGGTCCTGGCTGGGGTTAAGATGGCCCTCTGGTGTTGCTGTGGCCCTCACTACAGCCCAGGAGTCCAAGCTTAGAGGGCAGGTTGATTTTCAGAAAAGGAAAAGTAAATTCTCTTCAGGGAAGACAACTTGTGCCAACAAGTATGCCAACCAAAGAGTTAAGAGTATTGCAGTTGGGAAGCGGCTGTGGATCAATCAGTTGGGCTCCCGTCTACCAAATAGGAGGCCCTGGGAAGTGAAGGCAAGCTGGTCTGTGCCCGCGGAGATGTGACGGCCCACACCCGCGGAGAGATGGCGCAGCAAGATGACGCAACAAAGGGAGACAAGCAGACACAGAAAGGATGTGCAGCGAGTGAACATAGAGAGCAGACAGCAAGCAAGTGGCAAGGGGGGGGTAAATAAATAAAATAAATCTTTTTTAAAAAAGAAGTATTGCAGTAGACCAAGCATTTAAAATAAGCCTGATGCTTTCTTCTTGAGCCTCTGTTCTCTGGGTAGAACAGCCAGACACTGAAACACCTGCGTGGCCTTTTCTGGTTCTGGTTAATTAATTGAAAAAGCAGGCACAGTCACACCTCTAATCATAGAGGAGACGTGCAATTAATGATGAGATAAGCAGTGAAGTCCCCTGGAACGTACCAATTATTTGTTTGCAGATGTGAATCTTTTCATGCTGTAAAAATGAGTTGAGTGGCTTTTTAGAAAACTAGCCAACTTATTACCTTTAATTTTAGTAAGATGTACATTACAAATAATATTTTCACTTACTTTGACCATGATTTTCCACCAAGTGGATTTGGCTAAGAATATTTACAAACATCTAGGGAATTCTTGGTTCAATGTGCTTATTTCTTCATGTACTTTCTGTGAGGTATTTTGTTGTAAAGCTATGGATGAGCCACAATAAAATTAATTTTAAGAGCTAAAAGGAAGTACTTTAGTCACATTATTGAATTGATATTAATGTGAATTGTTGAACATAGGCCGACATGAAATTGTAAAGCTTTAGCAGAAATTTATGGAAACGTATTGCAACACTCTAAAGTCAAGGGTAAATTTTGACTGAGGTTTTGTATGGCCACTCTGGTGGAAACCAAGATATATTTTATCAATCTACAGACACAATGTTATAGTGTTATTACTTTGCCATTAAGATTTGCCATGAGACTGACAAGGCCATTCAAGAATATGCCTACAGAATGGCATTAAATTTTATTGCACTTTCATTACATGGTAGTAATGTTAATGAAAGTATATAAAGACCTCATAATGATCTAATTGTACTGAGTATTATAATGACACAAGGATACAAATCCAATTCTTCGGGAACTTCATCATACCTGAAACAATGGATATATTACATGGTTATTACATGGATGCAAATAAAAGTAAACCATGCTGTGGCGGGCCAATCCCTGCCCAATCCAGACATGGTTGCAGGTCTCCCAAGTCTTCATCTAGAGGTTCGGGACAGCTCAATTCTCAAGCAACTTCTAAGCAAACTTGACGATACATTTTAGGAAACCTCACCTCTGACCCTACTCCTGGAGTTGGGTCTGAAATCTTTCCTGCTGTCTAAATACAGTGAGTCTGGGCAGGACCCCCAATGCCTGTGGAGCTTCCATCCTGTTCTGAACCCCTGTCATGTTTTGCAAGAAAATAGGATACAGCTTCTGTCTTAGCCTGTGCATATTCCTTCCAGTTTTTCCATTGAGGCTCAAGCCCCAAATCTCACTGAAGCCCTAGAATGCCTCAGGGCTGAGCTGCATAGGTAGGCATGCACATCTAGAAATGCTAAAGCAATTTAAACTGAAGGCAATTGTTTATACTGAGCCCCTTAAATGAACTTATAGATATATATGTTATAAACAATAAATTGCCTTGGTTTCCCACCCCCATCACACTCCGTGTGATTTTGGAATGCGCCTGTAGGATGCCAGCCTCAACCTGCATGTGAACAGAACTTTCTGCCATATGCTTTTGTGTTGATAATTAACTTTCAGGAAAAGCCTAGTGCTTGACCATGTTTATCCATTATGTTATTCAGAATAAGCTAATGTTGAGAAGTGCTCTAGTGTAGCACAACGGACCCTAGCTTTGGAATCAAATTATTAGGAGTTAAACTGACCTTAAGAAATCTGTCTTACCTTACTCTGTCTCAGTGCCCTCACCTGTAAAATAAGGAAAATAATATCTAAGCCACATGCTATGAAAGTTAAGATTACATATGCAAAAGTATTAGCACAATGTCTTGAATACAGTAGGTGTTCAGATTGCTTGCTTGTTTATACCTTCGACACAACACAAATGCACAGTTGGGGGTCTGGGAGAGGTTGAGAAGCACTGAGAATTTCATACTTTCGAATGCAAAAGGTCACACAAAATGCAAACTCTTTAACTCTGTTCTGCTTCAAAGAAGGGCAGGCCTCTCACTCCCTTCTGGAGAGACTTAGCAGGACTTACAAAACTAGTCAGAAAACGAAGCACATGCTTTAGAGTGAGAGCCCTTTGGTATTTCCTGGTTATTAGTTCTCTTATCTCCATCTCCTCAAAACCAAGCGATTGGCATTTGGTAGCAGTCCAAAAATATTTGTTGGATTAAATGTTTGTTTACTTAGATTATCTAGCCTCCCACATTCATTTTGCAGATGCAGTAACTATGGTCTCTAGATATTAAATAACTTAAATCCAAAATCCAGCATTTAGTTAGGGGCATAGTCAGAATAGAACTTCATCTTACTACTTTCCAGCCAAGTTAAACAGGTTTTTACCTCTACCTTTTTCTTCCCTTTTTTCATTCACTCAGTGATGTCTGTCCTTCCCTCCCTATCTTCCTTTCACTTCTCCCCTCCCTCTCTCCCTCCATTCTCCTTTCCTTCCATTTCATAATTCCCATTCATGCTATGCCCTGGGAATCTAAGTCGAGCTCGACACATTCCCTTTGCTCACAGATGCCTGACATCCTGCCTTAGCAGACCTCTCTGGACCACCCCTCGGAGCTGCCTCTATCCACAGCACTTGCAATAGCAGATTTCTCTCCCTAAATATGTGGTTATCTTTGTTTTCCTTGCAGCCTTTTTACACTTAAACTCTTTTTTTCCAGCTGTCGAATGTATGTTAACCTTCACCCATAAAGCAGGTTTTCTTACCTAGACCTCCTCTCCTTTGGGCCCCTAAATCCTGGTGTGTGTCCTGGGACTGTGAGAGGCGTAGGCAGAGCTTGAAGTTCTGTCCTTTTGGGGCCTCTCCTGATGCCCCCTGCTGGACAATGTATGTCAACGCCTACCGTCCTCCCCCTCCGCATTGTCCATTCTGTGCTTGACGGGATCAACGCTACATGATTCTGAAACCCATTCCAATCAGTGCAGCCAGCTTCGCCATGCCAGCTTGTTGGAACCTGGAGTAGGTCAGGAACCCCAGTTCTGATAGACTGATGTGAACCCTAAGGTATCTGCATGTCTGACGGGTCGCTCCCTGCCTGACTCTTGTCCTATTCGCCCAGTTCTTAAGACTTGAGTTCTGGGGGGGAAAAAAAAAGACTTGAGTTCTGCCACATTTTCCTTTTGTTAAAACTGGGGTACCTCCTTGCCAACTCCTCGCAGGCTCCTCCTTGGGGGACTGGCCCAACAATTGCTGCCTGGATCCCTTGAAGGGCTGCGCTCTAGAAACCGTGGTCCCACCGCCTAGCAGACGTCAAGCTGCCTGGATTTCCACGCCGATACCACCCACAGTGTGGACACGACTGGGCGTAGCTCTTCAGGTCGTGGATGCGGCCACCACCCCTGCCTCTGCCACCGTCCTCAGGAGATGTCTTTTCAGGCTACTCCCATAGCATGGCTATAGATATCTGAGATGGACACAGAGAACATCGCTTTCCTATACCCAGGAGGACAAAACGGTAAAATCTGGAGAGACTCGATCCCCAAATGTTAACATCTAAGAGCTGTGGAAACTGAATGTGAGGCAGTAATATATATTATTAAAGGATATAAATGTCCCTTTCTGCCCAGAAAACACTGGCTGCATAGCTTTGGGAGATAATGTATTGCTAAGTACTCCCGACACCCCATTGTAAGGTTGATTTCTAACCAAATGGGCTGAAACTCAATTACCCTTAATTCTGAAGCAGAAGGGCCCTGGGCCTACCTCAGCATGAAAAATGGAGCTAAAGGTGCCAACTAAAGAGAATATTCCAGATGCTCACATTAAAATACGAAATTTGAGAGTGTTTTAAGTGCATCTGAGTACTTCAATGCCTCATAAATGGTCCAGCTACATTATCAACACTGGATATTGAGAAAATAATAAGCAACAACTCTTACTTTTTATAGTGCTGTGTGTCTGAGTCAGAGGAAAAACTGAGGATGAATACAGTACCGGAATACTCCTTTTTGGTCAATTGTTGCTGAATCCAGGTAGAGTTTGGAAGTAAAAAAAAAAAAAACATAAAACCACAACAAAAAGTAAAATATATGCCACATAAAACTATTGTAAATGGTATCTTCTGAGTTTGTTGTCCCAATATAATAAACATGAAAATAAACAATTAACTGTAAGGTTGTGAAATGTGGTACATTTGGTTTGACAGGTTTTCTTAATTCACCTGGTGAATGATCTCTTTGTTCAATAAAGCAACATGGTTAATAAAGGAATAAAGCAAAATGCGTGGGTTTTACAATATCTCCATTAATATTATAAGAAAAGGATGATGTCTTTTTCATCATTACTTTCCTCAGTACATGTATGGTACATAGTGGGCCTCCGTAGATACTAATTGAATGTTTAATGAATTAGTAATTTACTATGTTGACCACAAGGGCCAGCTCACTTAATTTTTGGCTGCCAAGATGCAGTATTGGTCATAGTCTGTAGTCATTTTTATCATTTACTCCCATTTTAACATACTTATAATTTTTGTTACAACCAAGGTCTATAAAATCTCTGAGAGTATAAAGTACAAGGTTAATGCTTCTTTTGTACCCTAATATGACCAGCAAGAGAATAATGGATTTCAGATCTCACATTTCAGTATGACGACAATAAGAAGATAGATTGATATATATTTTTAATCGTTTTCCTTACAGCTCTATCCCCATTCACCCTTCCCCAAAACCCCTTAGCAGCTCAAGTAAGATATTAACTAATGTAGCTATACCTCACGCACAGTGTCAGGACTGCATAAAGGCCACATCATCAACACTCCTTCATAATATAGGGTAGAGGTGAGCAGGGTCCTTTTACTCTGGGCCTGACATATAAAGTTGTTTCAGTTGCTGAGACAGATTAATTTTTTTAGAGTCAGAAAACAGTCTTCAACCCCAGTCAACCCAATTTCTGCCAAATATCCAGGATGATGAATGCATCATTCTTCGAGGACAGAAGACAGGCTGGAAATCAGGTAACTTGATTTCGAATATGAAATATATCTAATTGATTTGCAATAGTGTCCCTGGTGTACTGCCCATTAAGGATGCAATGTTCTGAGGTTTGTGGACCGGTGACACCAGCTAATACATCAGCTGCCACTCCTGCTTAGGGAACAAGAAGGCATAGAAAAAGCACGAAGGACAGTGATTCATGACCCCATAACTCCAGTGGGCTGCTGTACTTTATCAGCCAGAGACTCGTGGCACAAAAATACATTATGAGGCCAATTCTGTTCTCAGCTACATCATCAACTAGTGTATGTGAAATCGCCCTGGGCCTTAACGGGGGCCCTCATAAACAGTTAAGGACAGTATTTAGATTAGGATGTGAGCAGGCCAAAGAGGCTGCCTTTGGCTGGAAACAAACAAATGTTTTCTTTTAGTTTATCTTCATCTGACTAATGAAATAAATTACCAAGTTGTGATTTCTTTTCCTCGTGTGGTCTGACTTCAGTCATTTTTACTTTTTCTAAATTGCATTAAACTGCAGGAATGGAACTTCAATTAATATTATAATAATCCTCTTTGCTGCTAGTGGTTTTTAATCTCATCGCCATCAGATTTCTGCACGATGTTTTAAAGATGCTCAAGAGATTAAAGAATCCTGATTAAATATTTCCAGTTCTTACGACTATAAATCCATACAGCTTGTAGGTATTAATATGATAAATACTAAGAATAGCAATATTCACAATATGTAGGTTGGGCCATTATAAATTATATTTATCTGATTTATTTTTCTTGCATATTGACTATGGCTCCAAAAACAGGCTATTCAAATGTTCTGCTTGGTATAAAGGATATTGGAAGTAATTTTTTGACAAGCTATATGAGGACCAACTTATTTGTCCTTCACACATCTGCCAAGTATTTAGCATAACAAATCAACATAAAGTAGAATGTAAGAAAGGAAATTTGTTACTAAAGTAAAAATCAAGAACCATAAGTTAAATTAATGGTTATTTAAAAATGTAATGTTTGCTATGCCTTCTGAATATTGGGCATAAAGTACTAATACATTTTAGCATTTACAAATTTTTTTCGTTTCAAAGCTGTGATGATGACATGTGAATTCTTGCTTTTTGAGACTGAAGTTCTAGCCTATGAATGGGGAAACCGATCTGAACTTTAGTGCTTCATTTGGAGTATGAGGCTGGTTTAATCAAATTCTTAAATTAACTGTTTAAAATATAAAGGGGGAAGCGGACTTGGCCCAGTGGTTAGGGCATCCGCCTACCACATGGGAGGTCCGCGGTTCAAACCCTGGGCCTCCTTGACCCGTGTGGAGCTGGCCCATGCGCAGTGCTGATGCACGCAAGGAGTGCCGTGCCACACAGGGGTGTCCCCCGCATAGGGGAGCCCCACGCGCAAGGAGTGCGCCCCGCAAGGAGAGCCGCCCAGCATGAAAGAAAGTGCAGCCTGCCCAGGAATGGCGCTGCCCACATGGAGAGCTGACACAGCAAGATGATGCAGCAAAAAGAAACATAGATTCCCGTGCCGATGACAACAACAGAAGCGGACAAAGAACACGCAGCAAATAGACGACACAGAGAACAGACAACTGGGGCTGGGGGGGGGCGCGGGAGGGGAGAGAAAGAAATAAATCTTAAAAAAATAAAGTAAAATATAAAGGATTCAAGATACTATATATAAAGCACAAAAGCACTGCACACAATATGGCTTACAACTATATATATACATATAAATCATAAATACAAATATTTATGTGTATATATTCACACTCAAAAAAGGTGATTATTAATAATTACTAAAACACAATAATAATTATTGTTTTCTGGAGCTTAAATCATTTTAACACAAGGACCCTGTTGGCCAAGTGTATTTATAGAATTCTATGTTGGCATAAACCTCTCTTAATGAAATGAAGCGTGTTTGTTTGGCCTTCTGAAATGACCCCAAAACCAACAGACTTCCAAGCTTCAGTCCCCAGGCACTTAGCAGAGCATGTCAAGCCCCTTCGTTAGTAAGCCAATGGACTTCGCTTTGATGTTTCTCAGTTTTCACATTTGCTCTAGCACCCTGTCCAGAGCACCACATTTATTTTTCTTCATATGTGCTACTGATGTTTCTACTCTGAGAATCACCTATCTAATAAAACTCTATTTTATTACTTTTTATCAAGTGGCACAGAGTCTGGACTGATGGACCCATTTGTATTTGTTCTGCTATATCTTTCTATAAATACTTCCTAAAATGTTCTTAGGCCACCTTTGTACTATAGCTTATTAATTCATTCATGGGCACACAACTGGGGATTATGTGGTAAGGCATTATTTTAATAATATTGTCGCTTCCAATTATATATTGCGGTTTTTAAAAAATAATTCTGATTTCACTAGACAATTTAAAAATCTTCTCCTTTGGGAAGCGGAGTTGGCCCAGTGGTTAGGGCGTCTGCCTACAATGTGGGAGGTCCAAGGTTCAAACCCTGGGCCTCCTTGACCCGTGTGGAGCTGGCCCATGCGCAGTGTTGATGCGCACAACGATTGCCCTGCTACGCAGGGGTGTCCCCCGTGTAGGGGAGCCCCATGTGCAAGCTGTGCACCCTGTAAGGAGAGCCGCCCAGTGCGAAAGAAAGTGCAGCCTGCCCAGGAATGGCGCCACACACACGGAGAGCTGACACAGCAAGATGACACAACAAAAAGAAACACAGATTCCTGGTGCTGCTGATAAGGATGGAAGCGGTCACAGAAGAACACGCAGAGAATGGACACAGGGAGCAACAACTCGGGGGGTGGTGGGGAGCAGGTAGAGGAGAGAAATAAATTTTTAAAAAATCTTCAAAAGAAAGGTGTTTTCTTACATAATGAAAAATATTTTGAAAGTCTCCAAAACCATCATTACTGATTACCATAATGTACTTTTAAATTTCACTAAATAACATAAATTGCTAAAAAGAAAAAATACAATTTCAAGTTTACAACCTTGCTTAGTATGATGGAATAAGATATTGTTTTCTTCTCTTTGTTAATGCTGTGTTTTTGCTGTTGGGTTGTTTACAGATTATTTCATTAGCCTGCCCTCTAATTCCCAAGTTTTCATGATCTGGAACCTGCCTGGGATATGTGCAGACAGAAGTTTGGAGGAGCTTTGGGATAATGGGAAGAACTCAGGACTTTAAGTCAAGAGTCATGGATTTGAATCCTAGGTCTCTGAATTTCTAAATCATCCTGAGCATTCAATTTTCTCATCTATGTTAAGGGGATGGTAATAACCAGCTCACAGGGTGCTTGCGAAGATCAGATAAATAAGATTCATAGAATACCTAGCACAGAGGCTATTATGAATTTAATATGACATGCTCTAAAACGGTTTCCCCAGTTTTGAGGGATGTAAAAAAATTGGTGTTTGGCACCACCTCTCACTTAAGTGGAAAAACTGACCATTGGACAAAGACCTCTGTATCAATAATTGGCACCGGATCAGTTTAATTCAATTTGAGTCGATGAATAATAAGTGCCCACCTGGCACTTTGGTCTGGATTAACTCCACGGCAACATACAACTCCATTCAAACCCAGTTCCACTTGGGCTGAAGAGTAGCCCAAAAGGCAGGAAGTGACTGGCACCACTTCATCCCATTTGAGGTCACTTTCACATAGAGGCTGCTGGCTGTTGATAAGTATCATGTCAAGAGAAAAACAAGAAGAATGACTGGGAACTTAGGACTCTTTTTTTTTTTTAAATTTTTTTCTTTATTCTTAAAGAAATTTTAGATTACTGAAAAGTTACATATATCCCACCCCCTCCACCTCTCGCATTTCCCCCTACTAATAGCATCTTTAATTAGGTGGTACGTTGGTTACAATTGATGAGCAAATATTGCTACTAACCGTCATCTATAGTTTACGTTACGGTTTACACTTTTCACTGTACAATTTTATAGGTTTTGACAAAATGTTTAATAGCCTGTATCCGTCATCGCACTATCATTGGCAGAACAATTCCAATGCCCTAGGGCCCTTCTTGAGAGATGAGACTCACCGATCAGCAAACCAGAAGAGGAGAGTCGCAGATCAGGGAAATGAGATCTGTGCACACCCTGACAGCCAGGGTTATTCCCTACAAACTGTCCATCTCAGTTATGTAGCCCTGTCTTCCCCAAGGATGGTGTCTTTTACAGACTCGGCAGCTGGGAAATAAAAGCGACATTCGTCTTGCCTTCTTTTCTCCTTAAATGGAGCGTGGCCTTCTAAAAAGGTGACAAACAAGGGAGGAGAGAGGAGCACAAGAATTCGAAGAGGGGCAGGGGAGAAGGCTAATGGGCTAGTGCTGGGGCGGGAAGGGCCAGGGAAGCAGCCAACACCAGTTTCAAAGCAGATTGAATCAATGCCAAGGAACTCAAATTGACAAGCATTGCCAGTTTAGCAAAAGAGCAGTTTTTTTGAAGCCAGATTTGGAGAGCAGATTTTGTGAAAAAAACCTAGGATTCTGCTGCCTCCCAGGATCTGGTTCTAATTTTACTTCTGGGCTGTCCTCAATGCTCCCACCGCTCACACGTTCATTCTATTTGGGGGCTTACCGTGGAGGAAGCCAGCTAATGCTAGGTCCAGAAAGAGAATAAATAATGTCCAAATATATTTTTCTCTTTTTTGAAACAGAAAAACGGACTCAAAGTTCTCTGGGTTTTATAAGCATGTTTACAGCCCTCCTTAGTCACCAGCAGAGCTCACCAATCTTCTCCTCTCAGCCTACTGAGTGCAGAAATTTCACCGACATATTCTGCCACTTGTCCGTGTCCCTGCAGCGCAGCACTGGTGATGCATCTTTCGCCCTCCTCAGACCCTGCTCTGATCCCCATGCCTTTCCAGGCTTCCTGGGGGCCAATGGAAGGTGAATGGAAGGCTCTGGGAGTCTAACAAGAGGCAACCTTCTGACACCCACTGAGATGGCTCCGTGGGAGGGATAGCTGTGGGGGGAAGGCGGTGCAGGGCAGGGCAAGGATGCTTTCCCTTCGGGCTTGACTTGCAAGCCCGTGAGTTTGTGCTTGGCCGTCCAGTTGCCCAGCTCTAATTCTCAGAACGTCTTTTGCTGCTAAGGCCCTGAGACCTTTTAGAAGTGAGGTCTGAGGCAAAGGTGAGCCCGAGGGGCTCCAGGTGGCAGGTCTGCTCCAGTCCTGACCTGGTCCCTGGGATGAGCAAGTTGTGCAGGAAGGTAGGCTGATTCCTGCACCCCAAGCTTCAGGGTGTTCGGGTTCCTTCAGTATATGCGTGTGTTCTGGACCAGGATCCCAGGACCGCCCACCTGCCCATTGGATGTTTGAACAAGTGCTAGTTCCAACTAGGTCTTCAGTGCCAAGAAGACCTTGCCTTCATGTGGGTCTGCACATCCAGACCAGTTTACCCACCACATGGCCTAGTGACAGCTGGCAGAATTGTTCTTTTCTGGACTCCTGTCTCTCTATGAGCAATAGTGACAAGCAGATGGGAGCTAGGGCTGCTCTGTGGCTCTAAAGCGAAGTATGTTGCTTTTCTCTGTCCACTGAATTGCTGCCTAATACCTCCTTTTCTCTCTGAATGCCTCATCTTTGCAAGGATCTAGGAACCCTTTCCCCATCAGGACATAATCTAGTGTTTTATTCTGAATTTTCTGTCTCTTTAGTTCTGATGCTGTGAGCACCTCAGCTTGGAGTTGGAGTTGTGGCCAGGCAACCGTCCTTGACTGGGTTTTTCTCATCCTCAGCAGCGAACAAAGGGCTTTGCCAAAGCAAAGTTTGGAGGTTGTGTTTTGGAGAGTCTCCAGCCAAGCCCCAGCCTCAGAGATGGTGCCACAGCTATAGCCATTAGGGAAGCTGTCAAGAATTAAGAGTGAGGGCAGTCTTCTCAGAATCCACAGGAGACCAATGAGGGGAGGGGTGGCAGGGAGGTGGCAGAGAAGAAGGAAAGGACCTGGAGAGGTGGGGTTTTCTTCTTTTCTAACAAGAGGTGTCATCTTAGAGATCACATTTTTCATAGTTGCCACAGTGTTCTGAGCTTCGCAGGCTTAACACCTAATTCTGGCACAAGCAATAAGTGGTGTGATAGATCTATTTTTAAGGCCATAGCTCTGTTGACTATGTGCAAAATGGACTAGGTTGGGGGAGAAGCTGGTAGCAAGGTAGATAGTTGGTAAGCTATTGCAGTAATAAAGGTGAGAGATAATAAGGGTTGGTCTCAGTCAGTGGCCCTGGGAGGGGAAGGAAAGGCTTGATTCGAGAGGCCTCAAGTCAAGAGGGAGACAATGTCACCATTCCCTTGTTGTGTATGGTAGCTCTTAATATATTTTCCATGCATTTTCAAGATGTAAACTTCCATATTGCACAGTACTCTGGCAACCCAAACTTGAATCTGCATATAAGCACCTGTGTTTGACGAAGCCCAGTGGATCCAAATCCAGTTTGTGCTGAGTGTTTTCCCCCAAAAAAGTGAGTAACTGCTGCAGTGTACAAAACAAAACCACCCCCAACTTACATGCACTTCTGTGATTCCTTCAGATGCTGGAAGAAGATGAAAACAGTTTCCAGTGTTGGTTTTTAAGAAAATGTCAGGTCCAAAACATTCACCATATCCTCCTTCTGACTCAACATGACTGTAGTTTTCGGTGAGGCACCTTTAGAAATGATATAATACTTGAAGCTGAGGAATTTGTTCTTGCCTGATGAAAAAGAATACAAGCTTTGGATCTAGACAGACCTGGAGCTGCATTGTGTGATCTCTGGTAAATTACTTAATTCCTTAGTTTACTCATCTGTGAAATGGTGGCTTTATACCTACTTTTCAGGGCTATAGTGAGAATTACAGATAATATATGTAAAACACCTTGCACATTTCTTGGCCAACAAAAAGATATTCAGGAATTAGCTTTTCGTTTAAGGTCTATTTGCTCTTTCATAAGCCTGCTCTGGGCAAACTATATCTGAAGGGTTGTGTTCATTTCTGTTTATGGCAGTTTAAGGAAGATACTGGTAAACTAAATTGCTTTTAGAGAAAGATGATTAGAATGAATAAGAGTCTAGAAATAATTGTTTGATGTTTTCTCTTTCTGATATTGAGAGCTATGCAAACTTATCCTACTTTCCTTGTCATTGGCTTCCAGGAAACTCAGAGTCTCATATCTGATTCAAATTCAGCAACTGCATTAACCCCTTGGATTAATATATTGCTTCATCCTTTTGTTTGTCACCTTAATTTTTGATTGGAAAGATATAGTGCATAAATAAATTTAGAAAATAGAATAGAGTAAAATAAAATGTTATCTGAAGAACTGTAGAAGACATTAAGGGGATTTAACAGGTAAAATAGAAGTCTTAAAGGGAGCATAGTTGTCTTCAAATATTTGATAAACTGTCATATAGAAAAGGAAGTAGACTTATTTGCGTTGTTCCAGACATCAAACACCTGAACAGTAGATGGAAGGTGCAGAGGATTATTTGAGCAAGATAAAAGGAAAGGATTTTAAAAATAACTGCACTAATGGAATGGAATTTCTATCAGGGAAATGACTCCTGCATCAAAGGAAGAATTAAACATTCACGGAATTTGGTGGTCTCTAAAAGCTCTTCTGATCCCAAAGCCCATGGCTATATATTTCCAAGCAGCTGTTTTAGGGCAGTTTCAAAAGATCGTCATCCATTATGGCCTAGAAAACTCTCCACCAAGACTATTCTGAAATTGTTGGTCAAGCTTTTGGTGGTCAGTCACAAAGATTAGTGCTGAGTCTAACACTTCTCAGGGGAGATCCAGTTTTTACCTCCTGTAGTCTCACTTGATTACCCTGAAAGTGTCTGCAGTGGCCCACAGAGTCAAACCCTCCTCATAAGCTGTGGGGTTCATGAAGCAAGAAGACTCCCTTGTAGCCTGATTGCAGGATCAGAGACTCCCCCACAGCAGTGAGCCCACCTTCCATTTAATAAATACCATTTGAATTGAGTGGCTCCTGCCCCCAAGGGATGACAAGGCTACCTGCGTAGCAGTAATGCCTTATTTCAAAGCAGTTTACCTCTGGTATTTCATTTATCTTCTTCCACTGTTCAATATATTGGGGCAGAATAAGAAAGCTAGGTCACAGAGAGGCGATGTGACTGTGTTAGTTACTCAGCTGCACCTGCAACAGACAAACTGCAATATATCTGAGTAAGCACAGGTGACGTTTATTTTTCATGCCACAGTTAGATGTGACTCAGAGGCCTTTCTCCATTTCATAGAAATGCTATCTGGAACATGAGGTCTCTGAAGTTACAGAGGAGGGGCTCTTAACTACCTCATATTTCATTGGCAAAAACTAGTCACATGGTCCCAACCCAACTGCAGGAGGCCAGGGACTGCAGGGGAGCACACGGGTATTTGGTGAACACTATCTCTGACATGGCGACCAAGGCCACTTAGTTAGCAGCTTAACTAGAACCAGAAACCAGGTCTTCTGATTTCTAATCCTTTATTCTCTGCTCTGAACTCTGTCGTCTTCCTGTTTGGGTAGAATTGGTGATCAGAGTATTTTGGGGGCCAAGGGCCTTAGAACTAAGGAACTGAGCACAGAGCCTGGAGGCTGGGAGGTGGCATCTTAGGGAGTTTTCAAATGTGTCTTATCATAAATTGTCTGGATCAGGATCACCAAACTGCGAAGAGGGAGCAATCAGGAACAATCACAAGCATCCAGAACCAAGGGGTCCAGGTGGAGGGAGGTGTGGGCTGGCAGGTGCTGAGGGAAGAGTGCGGCTGGATAACTCCCTGCCCGGTGGCCTGTCTGGGGTAAACCAGAATGCACGCTAATAATTGGGCTAGACTCCAGATGTGTGTTTGTTAAATGTTTGCTCATCATTTATTTAGAGGAGAGGCTAAATGCTCCATGGAGAAAGGCAGAGAAAGAAGGACGCTGGTGGTAGATGATAGCCATTCTCAATTGTCCCCGACAGGTTAGCTCTGGCTCAAATGGGCCCATCCTTCTTGTAGAACAGAAAACACTGCAGGTAAATGGACCCGTTCCTCAGAAGGCAGTTAGTAAATCTGAGCAGGACTCTTTTTTTTTTTTTTTAATTGACTTTGTAATAATATTACATCAAAAATATATATGTGAGGTCCCATTCAACCCCACTCCCCCACCCCCCCTCTCCCCCCCAAAACACTCGTTCCCATCATCATGACACATCCATTGGATTTGGTAAGTACATCTTTGGGCACCTCTGCACCTCATAGTCAATGGTCCACATCATGGCCCATACTCTCCTCCATTCCATCCAGTGGGCCCTGTGAGGATTTACAATGTCCGGTGATTGCCTCTGAAACACCATCCAGGGCAGCTCCATGTCCCAAAGACACCTCCACCTCTCATCTCTTCCTGCCTTTCCCCATACCCATCGTCCACCATGTCCACTTTTCTCAATCCAATACCACCTCTTCTATGTGGACATTGGATTGGTTGTGTCCATTGCACCTCTATGTCAAGAGGAGTGAGCAGGACTCTTGAGAGACTTATTCTTTCAACCACAAGGCCCTTATAGAGAGTATCAAAATTCGAGTAAAGATATTTTTCTACATCTTACTGTCTTTTAAAGATGTTTTGGTTTCCATTATTGTTTGGTGCTCTGAGCAGTCTCTCTCCTTAGACCAGCTTAGGTCCTGAGGTATTAGTGGAAGATCTGGGAGGGGACAGCCTTTGTTTCCCTCCTTTTAGAACACCTACGTCCAATCCCCATCGATCTGGTGTGTATAATCTAGAGAGATGCTGATCTCTCTGCTCTACTTCCTCTTGACCTTCTAAATTCTCCACATTCAAGAGGGCACAACCACCATTTCGGCAGTGCTTCAAGACATTCTCTTCCCAGCCAGAGAGTCAGCCCTGGACATCCAAGAAACGAAACACAGGAACCTATAATGATAAAGCATAGTGTGGGAAATATCTATGCAGAAAGAAAAGTTAATGCAGTCAGAACTTTGATTTTTACCTTCCTTGACTTACTTCAAGAACCCTTCTCAGCTATAAATTGTAATAAATTTATGTAGGAATTGTTTACACACAAACACACATACACACACACTCAGGTAGCTTTCTGTCTTGGCTATTGGGAGAGAAAACCAGACTAACAGAATATTGTTTTGTCTTTCATTTGTGAGTGTCAAAAAATACTAAACAAGAATATGTGCATCTAAGTAGATTCTTTTCCGGTATAAGGTCTGCAACTGGAATTTCGTTTGCTCAGGAAAAAATCAGCTGCTTGTTTTTCTGACACACAGCTGTGAGAAAAAAAGCCTACCAAACTATACAAAAATGATTGAGAAATTTTGTTTCTCAGCATTTCGGTCTGGCTGGTGGTGATACAGAGTGAAGTAGCTTTTAGATAGTACTTTTCCACCTTGGGAGGCCATAGGTAGGAGGTGTAAATGTTTAAGAGAAACACTTATTTAACTTATTCATAAAGAAATGAATTTATAGAGCTGGCCCAGGGAAAAAAGTAAAATATGCTGTTAGGGAACAGAGCACCTGTCCCAACGCAGGGAAGACTCAACTCTCATAACTAGG